>NC_080043.1:62105583-62782011 GCF_012489685.1 Lotus japonicus
GTCTTTGACAATGCCCATGAGTCCTTGGACTTCACCATCAGAGTCAACATCCTCTGACTCTGATTCATCAAATGTCACCATCAGACTCTTCTTGGTCTTGAAGTGCTTCTTTGGCTTCTTGTCCTTCTTCAACTTTGGACAGTCACTTTTGTAGTGCCCTGATTCTTTGCACTCAAAGCATGTGACTTCCTTGATTGAAGACTTCTTCTGGCCTGAGGACTCATACTTTCCTTTTACCTTTCCAGAGCCTTTGAACTTGCTCTGCCTGTGCTTCCAGATGCGGTTGAGTCTCTTGGAGATCAGAGTCAGCTCATCTTCATCAGAATCTTCTGATGCTTCTTCAGATTCCTCTTCTTCAGCTTGAAGAGCTTTTGACTTCTCAACCTTAGCCTTTTCAGATTTGGATTTCAAGGCTATGGACTTTTTCCTCAGATCTTGCATCTCTGAGCGCTTCAGCTCATGGCATTTCAAAATGCTGATGAGTTCTTCTAAACTCATATTCTCAACGTCTCTCGTGAGCTCTATTGAAGTCACTAAAGGCATCCAACTTTCAGGAAGACACCTGATGACCCTTATGACATGATCTTTTGTTGTGTAGCTCTTGTTGAGAGGTCGTATGCCAGCTACAAGCTACTGAAATCTGGAGAACATTTCTTCAATGGACTCATTTGGCTCCATGATGAAGGATTCATACTTTTGGATCAAAGACAATGCCTTTGATTCTTTGACTTTCTTGTTTCCTTCATGAGACATCTTCAGAGATTCGAAAATGCCTTTTGCAAACTCACGATCTGTAATCTTCTGGTACTCTTCATAGGAAATAGCACTTAGAAGAATTGCTCTTGCTTTGTGATGTTGTGAGTACAGCTTCTTTTGATCTGCAGTCATCTCTGACCTTGGGATCTTCTTGCCATCTGCATCAACTGGACGCTCGTAGCCATCCACAATAATATCCCAGAGATCTGCATCGAAACCCAGAAAGAAACTTTCCAGTCTATCTTTCCAATATTCGAACCTTTGACCGTCGAACATAGGAGGCTTTGCATTGTAACCATTGTAAGATCAAGTTTTGATCTAGTAGTACAACTCTATGTTTTGATGATTACAAGTTAACCTTTTGATATGAACAATTGTGGTACTCTAACGTGTTTTTCTGAGTGTGCTATTTACAGGCTCTGACCTCAACTCAATCTCACACAAATCAGAAGCACTGTGTATAAAGAGTGACCCAAGCAACGCTTTCGCATTCACCATGTTCAGTATGAACAGTGGAAAAGCTTCAGAAGTTCTGAAGCTATACAAACTCTGATGTGGACTCAGTCGCTAGAAGCTCTGAAGATCCAGAAGTTCTGATAACCAAGAAACACTGAAGGTTCAGATGTTCTGATGGTGTAGAAGACTCTGAAGATCCAGAAGCTGAATAGTGGAAACTCTGAAGTCCAGAAGCAAGAAACTCTGAAGGCCATGTTCTTCCCTCTGAGTTCAGAATCAGAAGATACAATGGTCAGAGGATCTGTGCTTTCCCTCTGACTCTGATCAACCGGCTTCACAAGTTCCAATATGAAGTATTCCCCTGATCAGAAGTCTCCTAGGTTAAAAGGTCAAGTCACTATCCAAGTACAAAAGCAAGTGTACCTTCCTGACGACCTACCTAACGTTCTCAGCCACAGCAGAAGCTGGATTTTCCAGAACTGCCCTCCAACGGTAGCATTTCCCATGCAACGCTCAACCCTAATCCTTGGAGTATATATAAAGGCTGAAGATTGAAAGAAGCGGCGAAGAAACTAAGTAGAAGCAATACACACGCGCAAGACATATTCAAAAAATTCTAAGCTTTCTTTCATCTTGAAATTCATTGTGTTTACTATAAGCTTTTTAGAAGCACTTTCTTTGTAAACAAGAACTTCATATACAGTTGTATAGTTTGCCTTTAGGAGATCAAGGTTGATCGGATCCTAGAGAAGACTAAGAGAGTGAATCTTAGTGTAAGCTAAGTCAGTGTAATTGTTAGTCACTTGTAGGTTTCAAGTGCAGTTGTAACTCTTACCTGATTAGTGGATTGCCTTCATTCTAAGAAGGAAGAAATCACCTTAACGGGTGGACTGGAGTAGCTTGAGTGATTTATCAAGTGAACCAGGATAAAATCCTTGTGTGCTTTTCTATCTCTTATCTTTAGCACTTAAGTTCTCGAAAGATTTGCCAAAATCTTTAAGGTGGAAGTCTTGTACTGAAAACGTTATTCAAACCCCCCCCCTTTCTACCGTTTTTCATACCTTCAATTGGTATCAGAGCGCAAGCTCTGATTACCACACCTAACAGTGTTCAGTGATCCGGGCCGGTGTGAAAAACAATGGCTGCCACCACCAGTGAAACTCAAAGAGATGGTTACAACGCAAAGCCTCCTATGTTCGATGGTCAAAGGTTCGAATATTGGAAAGATAGACTGGAAAGTTTCTTTCTGGGTTTCGATGCAGATCTCTGGGATATTATTGTGGATGGCTATGAGCGTCCAGTTGATGCAGATGGCAAGAAGATCCCAAGGTCAGAGATGACTGCAGAACAAAAGAAGCTGTACTCACAACATCACAAAGCAAGAGCAATTCTTATAAGTGCTATTTCCTATGAGGAGTACCAGAAGATTACCGATCGTGAGTTTGCTAAAGGCATTTTTGATTCTCTGAAGATGTCTCATGAAGGAAACAAGAAAGTCAAAGAATCAAAGGCATTGTCTTTGATCCAAAAGTATGAATCCTTCATCATGGAGCCAAATGAGTCCATTGAAGAAATGTTCTCCAGATTTCAATTGCTTGTAGCTGGCATACGACCTCTCAACAAGAGCTACACAACAAAAGATCATGTCATAAGGGTCATCAGGTGTCTTCCTGAAAGTTGGATGCCTTTGGTGACTTCAATAGAGCTCACGAGAGACGTTGAGAATATGAGTTTAGAAGAACTCATCAGCATTTTGAAATGTCATGAGCTGAAACGCTCAGAGATGCAAGATCTGAGGAAAAAGTCCATAGCCTTGAAATCCAAATCTGAAAAGGCTAAGGTTGAGAAGTCAAAGGCTCTTCAAGCTGAAGAAGAAGAATCTGAAGAAGCATCAGAAGATTCTGATGAAGATGAGCTGACTCTGATCTCCAAGAGACTCAACCGCATCTGGAAGCACAGGCAGAGCAAGTTCAAAGGCTCTGGAAAGGCAAAAGGCAAGTATGAGTCCTCAGGCCAGAAGAAGTCTTCAATCAAGGAAGTCACATGTTTTGAGTGCAAAGAATCTGGGCACTACAAAAGTGATTGTCCAAAGTTGAAGAAAGACAAGAAGCCAAAGAAGCACTTCAAGACCAAGAAGAGTCTGATGGTGACATTCGATGAATCAGAGTCAGAGGATGTTGACTCTGATGGTGAAGTCCAAGGACTCATGGCCATTGTCAAAGACAAAGGAGCAGAGTCAAAGGAAGCTGTTGACTCTGACTCAGAATCAGAAGGAGATCCTAACTCAGACGATGAAAATGAGGTATTCGCTTCCTTCTCTACCTCTGAACTGAAACATGCTTTGTCTGATATCATGGATAAGTATAACTCTTTATTGTCTAAGCATAAAAAGTTGAAAAAGAACTTATCTGCTGTCTCTAAGACTCCTTCTGAACATGAGAAAATTATTTCTGATTTGAAAAATGAAAATCATGCTTTGGTAAATTCTAACTCTGTGCTTAAGAACCAGATTGCTAAGTTAGAAGAAATTGTTGCCTGTGATGCCTCTGATTGTAGAAATGAATCTAAGTATGAAAAGTCTTTTCAAAGATTCCTAGCTAAAAGCGTGGATAGAAGCTTAATGGCTTCAATGATCTATGGCGTAAGCAGAAATGGAATGCATGGCATTGGCTATTCTAAACCAATTAGAAATGAGCCTTCTGTGTCTAAAGCTAAATCCTTGTATGAATGCTTTGTTCCCTCTGGTACCATATTGCCTGATCCTGTACCTGCTAAAGTTGCTAAACATCCTCTTAAAAAGGGATCTTTCTCTATGACTAAATATCATGCAAATATTCCTTTAAAATATTATGTTGAGACACCCAAGGTGATCAGAACCTCTGGGGTAACTAACAAAAGAGGACCCAGAAAGTGGGTACCTAAGGACAAGATCATCTATGTTGCAGATATCCTTGATAGCTCCACTGAAACACCAATCATGGTATCTGGACAGTGGATGCTCGCGTCACATGACGGGAGAAAAGCGTATGTTCCGAGAGCTGAAACTTAAGCCTGGAGGCGAAGTTGGCTTCGGAGGAAATGAAAAGGGTAAAATTGTTGGTACTGGTACTATTTGTGTAGATAGTAGTCCATGCATTGATAATGTTTTATTGGTAGACGGCTTAACACATAACTTATTGTCTATAAGTCAATTAGCTGACAAGGGTTATGATGTTATATTCAATCAAAAGTCCTGCCGGGCTGTAAGTCAGATCGATGGCTCTGTTCTGTTTAACAGCAAGAGGAAGAACAACATTTATAAGATCAGATTATCTGAGTTGGAGGCTCAGAATGTGAAGTGCCTTCTGTCTGTTAATGAAGAGCAGTGGGTATGGCATAGACGGTTAGGGCATGCCAGTATGAGAAAGATTTCTCAGCTGAGCAAGCTAAACCTTGTCAGGGGCTTACCCAATCTGAAGTTCGCTTCAGACGCTCTTTGTGAAGCATGTCAGAAAGGCAAATTCACAAAAGTCCCTTTCAAGGCAAAGAATGTTGTCTCAACCTCAAGGCCGTTGGAACTTCTGCATATCGACCTTTTTGGACCAGTGAAAACTGAGTCTATAGGTGGCAAGAGATATGGGATGGTTATCGTTGATGACTATAGCCGCTGGACATGGGTAAAGTTTCTAACCCGCAAGGATGAGTCTCATGCTGTGTTCTCTACCTTCATTGCTCAAGTGCAAAACGAGAAGGCTTGTAGGATTGTGCGTGTCAGAAGTGACCATGGTGGAGAGTTTGAGAATGACAAGTTTGAGAGTCTGTTTGATTCCTATGGAATTGCACATGATTTCTCTTGTCCCATAACTCCTCAACAAAATGGTGTTGTTGAGAGGAAGAACAGAACTCTTCAGGAGATGGCTAGAACCATGCTCCAAGAAACTGGCATGGCTAAGCACTTTTGGGCAGAGGCAGTAAATACAGCATGTTACATTCAGAACAGAATCTCTGTGAGACCAATTCTGAATAAGACTCCTTATGAATTGTGGAAGAACATAAAACCCAACATTTCTTATTTTCATCCTTTTGGCTGTGTTTGTTATGTTCTCAATACTAAGGATAGATTGCATAAATTTGATGCTAAGTCTTCTAAGTGTCTATTACTTGGTTATTCTGATAGATCTAAAGGTTTTAGATTTTATAATACTGATGCTAAGACTATTGAAGAATCTATTCATGTTAGATTTGATGATAAGCTTGACTCTGACCAGTCAAAGCTAGTTGAAAAGTTTGCAGATTTAAGCATTAATGTTTCTGACAAAGGCAAAGCTCCAGAGGAAGTTGAGCCAGAGGAAGATGAACCAGAGGAAGAAGCTGGTCCCTCTAACTCACAAACTCTGAAGAAGAGCAGAATCACTGCAGCTCACCCTAAGGAATTGATTCTGGGCAACAAAGACGAACCAGTCAGAACCAGATCTACCTTCAGACCCTCTGAAGAGACCTTGCTCAGTCTGAAAGGATTGGTGTCCTTAATTGAACCCAAGTCCATAGATGAAGCTCTTCAGGACAAGGATTGGATTCTGGCCATGGAAGAAGAACTGAATCAATTCTCCAAGAACGATGTTTGGAGCTTAGTGAAGAAGCCTGAGAGTGTCCATGTTATTGGAACGAAATGGGTATTCAGAAACAAGCTAAATGAGAAAGGAGAAGTAGTCAGAAAAAAGGCAAGGCTAGTTGCTCAAGGCTACAGCCAGCAGGAAGGAATAGACTACACTGAAACATTTGCTCCGGTAGCAAGACTGGAGGCAATTAGACTGTTGATCTCCTTCTCAGTAAATCACAACATAGTTCTACATCAGATGGACGTAAAGAGTGCCTTCCTAAATGGTTATATCTCAGAGGAAGTCTATGTTCATCAACCCCCAGGTTTTGAAGATGAAAAGAAACCAGACCATGTGTTCAAATTGAAGAAATCACTCTACGGTCTGAAGCAAGCTCCCAGAGCATGGTATGAGAGACTTAGCTCATTCCTTCTGGAGAATGAGTTTGTAAGGGGTAAAGTAGATACAACTCTTTTTTGCAAGACTTATAAAGATGATATCTTAATTGTGCAAATATATGTTGATGATATTATATTTGGTTCTGCTAATCAATCTCTATGCAAAGAATTTTCTAAGATGATGCAGGCTGAATTTGAGATGAGTATGATGGGAGAATTAAAGTACTTTCTGGGAATACAAGTTGATCAAACACCAGAAGGAACATATATCCATCAGAGCAAGTACACTAAAGAACTTCTGAAGAAGTTCAATATGCTGGAATCTACAGTGGCCAAGACTCCAATGCATCCTACATGCATTTTGGAGAAAGAAGATAAAAGTGGTAAAGTATGTCAGAAGCTCTATCGTGGAATGATAGGTTCACTTCTATACTTAACTGTATCTAGGCCAGACATATTATTTAGTGTTCACTTATGTGCTCGTTTCCAATCAGATCCAAGGGAAACCCACTTAACTGCTGTTAAGAGGATCCTAAGGTATCTGAAAGGCACCACTAACCTTGGCTTGATGTATAAGAAAACATCAGAGTATAAGCTTTCAGGTTATTGTGATGCTGATTATGCTGGAGATAGAACAGAGAGAAAAAGTACTTCTGGAAATTGTCAATTTCTGGGAAGCAATCTAGTCTCATGGGCAAGCAAGAGGCAATCAACCATTGCACTATCAACTGCAGAGGCAGAATATATCTCAGCAGCAATATGCAGCACTCAGATGCTCTGGATGAAACATCAGCTGGAGGATTATCAGATCCTTGAGAGCAATATCCCAATTTATTGTGATAACACTGCTGCAATCTCGTTGAGCAAGAATCCTATCTTGCATTCAAGGGCAAAGCACATTGAGGTAAAGTATCACTTCATTAGAGATTATGTGCAGAAGGGCGTACTTCTTCTGAAGTTTGTTGATACTGACCATCAATGGGCAGATATCTTTACAAAGCCCTTAGCAGAGGATAGATTTAATTTTATTCTGAAAAATCTAAACATGGACTTTTGTCCAGAGTGAAGATGGATCAGAACCTCTGACTATGATACTTCTTGATCAGAAGATGTCTAGTCCAGAAGGTAACTCAATCAGAGTATGTGTGCCCACTGGTACTGACTCTGAAGCTGAGACAACAACACGTGTGTCAGAATTTCTGATGCATCATTCCTTGTGACAGTCTGTTATGATTGCGTGTAGATATGCTTATCTCCTGTGTGTGATTGTGTATTTTACTGTTACTATCTATCTTTAATTTTCAACCGTTGATCTTACAGTGCTTTTTGAATCAACAACGGTTATTTGATAAAACCCACTATACACACACTTCCGGTTTTCACTCTCGCACTCTCTGCTTTTCAAAACCGCCTCTTTCTTGATTTCTCTCTCGATCTCTCTTCATCCTTCAAACTTCATCTTCTACCTCAAACCTTCAACCTCTTCAAAATGGTGAGACAAACCAGAAGATCTACTGCAGATACACCTCAGTTCCCTCACATGGAAGTTGGTTTGGCAACGGGTCAAAGGGGCTCTGAGAACCCGGCACAAGAACAAGTTCAAGCTCAAGAGCAGATTGTTCCTATTGCAGAACGGGGCTGTGCCGTTCACTGCGTATTTGCTCCTGAGGAACTCCAAGTCCTGGCAGAATGGAGATTCAACCTCGACAACCTGGCTGCAAATGGGTTTGATCTTCGTCCTGAAGTCCAAGCTCAAGGTTGGGGAAACTATTTCAATCGACTTCGAGGACCGGTGTATGAGAAATTGGTAAAGGAATTCTGGAAGCACGCAGACTGCGATGACACTCAGGTGGTCTCTCACATTCTTGGCAGGAAGATCATTATCACTGAGAAGTCATTCGTGAATCTGCTAGGAGCAGAAACTGCTTATGGGTATCGGTTCCAACTGACGGAATCCAAGCTGAAACCCATCACCAAAGACAAAGTCAACAAGGCCATGTACACCACCTTCAAACCGGGCAAGACGAGTTACAAGGTGATGGATCTTCACCCCAAACTCAGAATCTGGCACAAGATCCTGCTCAACTGCATCAATCAGAGACCGAAGGGCAGTTCCCCAGATTACATCAACTTCAACCAGAAGGCGATGCTGTTCTTCATTCAAGACAAGGAGAAGATCTGCCTTCCCTACTTCCTGTTCTCCTACTTAAAGGAATGCATCCGGAAGTCTCGCACCACCGCCTCCATCAAGTCTGCAATCAAATACATCCCTTTTGGGAGGCTGCTCTCAGACTTTCTCATTGAAAGCCACTTGGTGCAAGATTTGATCGATGCTGGTTGCACAGAGGATTTGAGCACAATTGTCAGTGATGTCTTCACTGCAAACTCCTTGAAGAAGATGGGCTTAATCCAGAAGAAGATTGCTCCTGCTCATGAAGACACATCTTCTGAGATCAGAGGAAGAAGAATGCCTCTGAATGACTACCCTCTGTGGACTCAAGCGGACAATCCTGACGCCATCAGATGCTATGTTGAAGATCTAAGGGCTCAAGGATTCGAAATTGACCTTGATGATTTCGTCAGCAGACTACCACCAGCTCCAGAGTTTCCTTCTCCTCCCAAGAGGAAAGCTCAGAGGAAGATGGTTCTGGACGAATCTTCTGAGGAATCTGATGTCCCTCTGGTCAAGAAGACGAAGAGAAAGCCTGATGATGGTGATGATGATGATAGTGAGGATGGTCCTCCAAAGAAGAAGCAGAAGAAGGTCCGAATCGTGGTGAAGCCTACTCGGGTGGAACCAGCTGCTGCAGTGGTCAGAAGGACTGAACCTCCTGCCAGAGTGACTCGATCATCAGCACATTCAAGTAAGCCTGCACTTGCTTCTGATGATGATTTGAATTTATTTGATGCACTCCCTATTTCTGCCTTGCTTCAACACTCCTCAAATCCCCTCACTCCTATTCCTGAATCCCAGCCAGCGGAACAAACCACTTCTCCACCACATTCCCCAAGATCTTCCTTCTTTCAACCTTCTCCTACTGAAGCACCTCTCTGGAATTTGCTTCAGAACCCAACCTCTAGGTCAGAAGAACCAACATCTCTCCTTACCATTCCGTACGACCCATTATCTTCTGAACCAATCGTCCAAGACCAACCCGAGCCCAACCAAACAGAACCACAACCCAGAACGTCTGATCACTCTGCTCTCAGAGCATCAGCACGTCCTGCTGCCAGAACCACGGATACAGACTCTTCAACAGCCTTCACACCTGTATCCTTCCCAACCAATGTTATTGACTCTCCTCCCTCCAATACCTCTGAATCAATTAGAAAATTCATGGAGGTTAGAAAAGAAAAGGTATCTGCCTTGGAAGAGTATTACCTTACCTGTCCAAGCCCTAGGAGATATCCTGGCACTAGACCTGAACGTCTAGTTGACCCAGATGAACCTATCTTGGCCAATCATATCCAAGACGCAGACCCCTTAGTTCAACAAGCTCACCCTGTCCCTGACCAACAAGAGCCCATTCAACCAGACCCTGAACCTGAACAATCAGTGTCTAACCAATCCTCGGTTAGATCACCTCACCCTCTGGTTGAAACTTCAGACCCTCACCTTGGAACCTCTGAACCCAATGCTCCCATGATTAACATTGGTTCTCCACAAGGTGCCTCTGAAGCCCATAGCAGCAATCACCCAGCCTCTCCTGAACCCAACCTCTCCATAATTCCCTATACTCACCTTCAACCCACATCTCTCTCTGAGTGCATCAATATCTTCTATCATGAAGCCTCTTTGAGGCTCCGCAATGTGCACGGTCAGACTGATCTCAGTGAGAATGCTGAAAATGTGGCTGATGAGTGGAACAATCTGAGCACTTGGCTAGTGGCTCAAGTTCCAATTATGATGCAGCTCCTGCATGCAGAGGGCAGTCAGAGCATTGAGGCTGCAAAGCAAAGGCTTGCTAGGAGGGTGGCTCTTCACGAACTAGAACAGAGAAATACGCTTCTTGAAGCTATTGAAGAAGCCAAGAGAAAGAAAGAACAAGCAGACGAAGCTGCACGTGAAGCAGCAGCTCAGGCTGAACAAGCCAGACTTGAGGCAGAGCGTCTTGAAGCTGAGGCTGAGGCAGAGCGACTTGCACCAGTTGTGTTTACTCCTGCTGCTTCTGCTTCCATTCCAGAACCTCAAGCTGCTCAGAATGTTCCTTCCAGCTCTACTCAGACAAGCTCATCCAGACTCGACATCATGGAACAACGTCTTGACACTCATGAATCCATGCTGATTGAGATGAAGCAAATGATGATGGAACTTCTGAGACGCACTGACAAACCTTAGTTTTTAGGATCTCTTCTTTTTCTTCTTTTTCGTTAACTTTGTTTTCCTTTTGTTAAACTCTGTTTCTTTTTATTTATTTATTCTCTTTTGTTCGTTTGTGATTATATATGCATATATATCTATATACTTATGTCACATATGTTTGCAAAAGTCTTTTTTATTCATTGTTCTATGTTTACATCATATTTCTTTACATCATATAATCTAGAATGGAGGATCCCTCCTCATTCTTCTGCACTCCTGGCGCTGCTCTGACCTATCCTTCTCCAGACGCTCCAGTACATGCTGGATGTTGTTGAGTCTGACCTTTAGCTCATCTTTCTCCAGAATCTCTTCTGAAGTCCTAAGCTTCTTTTCCAAGATTTCTTTTTCTTCCAGCAGCTTGAGTTCAAGTCGGCTGAGTTCTTGCACCTCCTCCACGAAGGCAAGAAATTCCTTCAGGTCTCTCTCCAACTCTGGGCGCAGGTCCTCTTCCAGCAGTGTCCGTGTCAGCTCCGCGATGGTAGTTGCACCCTCTGGATGCCTGATGTTCAGGAACAAGTCCTCTTCAAAGGCCTTCTTCCTCAGCTCTTCTAGTGCTACGTTGTATGATGCCATTTTTTTTCTTACTGAAAATTATTCGAGGTGTGAAGCTTACCTTTCTCTCCAACGCTTTTTATAGGCTTCACTTTCTCTCTGAAAGTTAATGCTATTACAGTTTCTCGAGGTTAAGTTCTTGGTAACTGACCCTTCTATTTACTCACTTGACCGGTGGTAAACGTTCATCCCTTGCATTAACTCTTCTATTTATTTTCGCCTAACTCTGATTCTTACATCGTTTTCATTTTCTTTAAACTTAGACCTTCTCTAAGGGGGAGTACCTTGTACTTCAAGCTAAGTATTTCACACCCCAAGCTTTTTGCTTATGACAAAAAGGGGGAGTAAACCCAGTTTTTGATGTGTAAGATGTGTTAGTGTGATTTATTTTTCTTTTGGAGAATTTAAGAGTTCCACCTTCATGACCATAGATGTGTCACTGGGCAAATACAAGGAATACATTTCACTTCTTCTGAAGTGATTCTAAGTTGACTCTGATACCCAAGACTCTGATACCTTGTCCATGACTCTGATCACTTATGCGCTCTGATTATTCGTTTTTCATCTATGTCATAAGCTTCTCACTCTGAACTCTTATATTTTTTAGCTCAGAATCTAGACTTTACTAACGTTTTCATCAAGTATTAGATTCAGGGGGAGCTAAGCTCAGAATCAAGCAGTGACTTGAATTCAGAATGAGCAAGATAAACTATTCACATCAGGATAAGTATTATTCTATATCTCTAAACTCTGAGTGAATTCAGTTTAATGTTTAAGAATTGTTCATCAAAAATCTTAGTTTTGTCATCATCAAAAAGGGGGAGATTGTAAGATCAAGTTTTGATCTAGTAGTACAACTCTATGTTTTGATGATTACAAGTTAACCTTTTGATATGAACAATTGTGGTACTCTAACGTGTTTTTCTGAGTGTGCTATTTACAGGCTCTGACCTCAACTCAATCTCACACAAATCAGAAGCACTGTGTATAAAGAGTGACCCAAGCAACGCGACCTTTAAACCTAGGAGACTTCTGATCAGGGGAATGCTTCATATTGGAACTTGTGAAGCCGGTTGATCAGAGTCAGAGGGAAAGCACAGATCCTCTGACCATTGTATCTTCTGATTCTGAACTCAGAGGGAAGAACATGGCCTTCAGAGTTTCTTGCTTCTGGACTTCAGAGTTTCCACTATTCAGCTTCTGGATCTTCAGAGTCTTCTACACCATCAGAACATCTGAACCTTCAGTGTTTCTTGGTTATCAGAACTTCTGGATCTTCAGAGCTTCTAGTGACTGAGTCCACATCAGAGTTTGTATAACTTCAGAACTTCTGAAGCTTTTCCACTGTTCATACTGAACATGGTGAATGCGAAAGCGTTGCTTGGGTCACTCTTTATACACAGTGCTTCTGATTTGTGTGAGATTGAGTTGAGGTCAGAACCTGCAAATAGCACACTCAGAAAAACACGTTAGAGTACCACAATTGTTCATATCAAAAGGTTAACTTGTAATCATCAAAACATAGAGTTGTACTACTAGATCAAAACTTGATCTTACAGAAAGGATTCCACTTCTCATGAAGCTTCAGGTGATGCTACCCAGCCTGATATCTCTGTGTCATCCTCTTCAAAGGATGCTCATCCAAAGAATGGTAACTCTGAGGGTATCAATTCTGAAGAGCCAATCCAGGCTCCAGCCTCTGTTCAGGACATCTCTGATGATGCTTCTGATGATGTTCCTCTGACTGAGACCTTTGCTGATAGTGTTGCTGCGAGGATGAAGAAGAAAAGAAGGGTTTCTTCTCCTGAAGTCACTCCTACTCCATCAAAGAAATCCAAGTCTTCACCTATAACCTACAAGTCCCGACAAGCCAGTGTGAAGAGTAAGGGAAAGCAAAAGGAAGACAAGACTCCCACTGAGAAGAAGAAGAGGAAGATTTCAGTTGAAGTTGAAGACTCTGAGTCAGATGTTGAAGTCGGTGTCCAGGACATTCGATCTTCTGAGAAAAAGAAGTTTTCTGGTAAGCGTATTCCTCAGAATGTTCCTGCTGTTCCTATTGATAGAGTGTCTTTCCACTCAGAAGAGAACGTTCAGAAGTGGAAGTTTGTCTGCAAGAGGAGAATGGCCAAGGAAAGGGAAGTTGGTTCTGATGTTCTTGAATGCAGAGATGTTATTGCACTTATTGAGAAAGCAGGTCTGATGAAGACTATTCAGAATGTTGGTAGGTGCTATGAGAAGCTTGTGAGAGAGTTCTTGGTGAATCTCTCTGTTGATGTGGGACTTCCTGATAGTGCAGAATTCAGGAGAGTCTATGTGCGGGCTGAATGTGTGATGTTCTCACCTGCTGTGGTCAATCAAGCACTTGGAAGAAGTGCTATTGAATTTGTTGATGAAGAAGTGTCCATGGATGATGTTGCCAAGGAGCTTACTGCAGGTCATGTGAAGAAGTGGCCCAGCAAGAAGTTGTTGTCTACTGGAAATCTGAGTGTGAAGTATGCTATCCTTAACAGGATTGGTGCTGTGAATTGGGTTCCTACTCAGCATACCTCTGGTGTTTCTGCAACGCTTGCCAAATTGATCTATAGGATAGGCAAGTCTATTGCATTTGATTTTGGGACTTTTGTGTTTGAGCAGACATTGAAGCATGCTGATACTTGTGCTGTGAAGCTGCCTGTTTCATTTCCTTCACTGCTTACTGAGATCATTCTGAAGCAACATCCTCAGATTCTCAGGGCTGATGATGTGGCTATGTCTCGTGGAGTTCCAATCACTTTGGATCAACGTTTGTTTCTGGAGCCACATGTGCTAGACATTGCTTTACCAACCAGCAGAACATCTGCTCCTCCTGTGACTGAATCTGGCACTAAGGCCATAATTGCTGAATTACTGGAAGTCTCCAAGGCTTTGCAGGAGACAATCAGGGTGAGTACTGCCAGGAAGCTCAAAGTTGATGCGTTGCTACACAAGCTTCAAGAAGAAGAATGTCAAGGTGGTGAGCACAGTGCTGCTGCTACAGCTGCTCAGAAAGCGGGTAATGAAGAGGCGGAAGGATCTGAAGAAAGTGCAGACGGGTCTGGGGAGGTGTCAAGTTCTGAAGACTAGTTTGCTCTGTTCTTGTACTATTTTCTTTTGTTTTTGGATGCACCTTTTTCTAATTTGTACTAAAAAGGGGGAGTAGTAGTAGTTTGCGTTGAGATTGAAGATGAGATTGAAGATTCTATCTGCTATGTGGTCTGTAATATTTTGTGGTACTGCTGTGAAGACCTATGTTTCTTGTGACACCCCGATTTCGGTGGCGTCACTTTAGTAACCAAAATAAACTTAATGCGGAAAAACGTAAATTTTTTTTTTTTTGATAATAACTAAGACAAGACTGAAATAGATAAAACCCAAATGCGAAAGGTAACAGATCTAATATACAATATATATAACAACCCCCGCTGTAAGTAGCGACCTCGTCACGAGTAACCTCCAATGACGGAAAGTAGAAAAGTGTAACGCCCGTAGGCAAAATGTACAATCCCAAAATGTTAGGTCAAGTGTCAGCAACACAAGCCCTCAAAAATAAGAATAAGTCAGAGCTAGGACACTAACACCCAACCTTAATAGACTCTAATCACCCATCCCCCCATACTTCCATCATCGACTCCCATCTGGTCATGCATGAAGTCCGGGTCCACGTCGAAGGCTCAATAGTAGTCATTTCGCTCCGGGTCTTCCCCGAACGACGAGGAATCACGGAAGAATCCACCAACGACATCTGACAAAAAGGGCATACATAGCCCCCCAAACACAGGTAGCACGTGCAAGGGTCAACTTACGGAATATAGGATAGAGAATACAAGACACCAGATAAAGTATAAGGGGTATATATATATATGTTGTCTACATACATATAAGTTCTGCATTGTCTACCCTAAGGTTTAAACATAGCATGTTATCAAATCTCTAGTACAATTCCATCATCAAAGCACATAACGATATCTATCAACATCTACTCATCAAAACACATAACGATGTTTATCAACATCAACTCATCAAAACACATAACGATACAATTAGAGTGCATGATATGTCAATGCAACGTCAATCTCGACGATTCCGGAAAGAGTAGGCTGGGCACGTTTGAGTCGGTCCTAACACTGGCATTGTGTCGACCATAACCCCCGAGTGTCACTTACAACCTTGACATAGCCGGATCAGTCCTAACCCTGCGGGTCGACTTTTCCCTCCGCTATGCCCGACAATCAACAGGTCGATCCTAACCTCACGGTCGATCATATCCCCCGTCGATGTCCGAATTACCCGAAGGTATAAACTGTACCCGAAGGTATAAACTGTACCCGAAGGCATAAACTGTACCCGAAGGTATAAACTGTACCCGAAGGTATAAACTGTACCCGAAGGCATAAACTGTACCCGAAGGTATAAACTGTACCCGAAGGCATAAACTGTACCCGAAGGTATAAACTGTACCCGAAGGCATAAACTGTACCCGAAGGTATAAACTTAACTCATGATGATTCCTCGAATCATCCGACTCATCTCCATCCGATGGTCAAAAACTGCTCAGCGAGCAAAGAGTATCGACAAACTCGAAAACTATCAGTCTCCCGGCTTATCCCTCGGATAGCCCAACGACATAACTGCTCCCACAGCACAAGAGTATCAACATACTCAAAACTTCTCAACTTTCTCAACACTTGGATCCGACGACACTTCTCGTTTTCCACAACTAAGATTTGCATCCAAAGCTTCCTTTCGAGGTTAACGCCATTACTTAAAGATATAGAGGTTGTTTAATGTCTTATGAGTTTTCTTTTCAAAATAATATCCTTTTAGTCTTATCGCAAATCCTATAAGTTCTCGGGATCTCCAAATCCCCAAATGACTCCAGAGAATGTCTCGATCCATACACATCATAACAAGGCCCTAATCTCATTCGTCCTATCAAACTTCCTCCAAAACTCTCAAAATAAAATCGGCATGACCTGCCCGCTATCCTCACCATTCAGAATCTCAGTTTCTAGCGCAAAGCATATTTAAATCATCACAATCAACAACATGTCATATATCCATAAATCTCATCATAAACACTTAACACTTAGCGTATAAAGCATGCACCACACATCCTAGATTACCCACATAGCACAATAGCATGTAATTCACTCTCAAAAACATTCAGTAGATGAATCATCTACATTGTCAGCCGAAGCCTCAGAAAACATTTTACCAGTCAAACACAAACAAGTGCATAAACAATAAATCAAGTCGAATTCATCGACACCTAAAGCATTAACTAGCAAGGTAAGTTGCCCTTACCTCTAGTTATTCCAGCGTTCTCCTCAAACGTTCCTTCACAATGAGCTCCTTGATCTTCAGGAAATTCTTCAAAAGAACCTTTAAAGTAAAACCACAGAATTCTATCAAAATCTATCGGAAACTAAGCTATCAATGCTCACTAAGGTTACACGAAGTAGTTCATACTCCGAGGTACGATAATCTAGCGCGAAAGGACAAGTTTTCGGAAAAGGAATTTTCCCCCTCCTCCTCTATAGGGCTCGGCCACTTTTCACAATTGTGGGGCTCGATTTTTCTTCGATCAAACTTGGTTCCTATGCTTTCATTAGCCGTAATTAAGGGTATTCTGAACTCGGAAAAATTATCGGATCAAAAACTGTCGCAGGGGTATTTTGGTCATGATTTTTAACTTAGAAATTTCAAAACTGAAATCCCAAAAACCAAATTTTGCAGGGACGTTACTAACGACGTTTATGACAACTAATCCTACTAACACTAAGCTAAGGCGATAGTTTTTAGCCTAAAGGTTGAAGCTTTACCTCAAAAACTCCAAAAATGGGTATTTAAGGCTAAAATTGATTCCGGCGGAATTCCGGCGACATAACGGAAAATCTAATCCGGCAGAAGTGATCTTGGGCACATATAGAAGAGGTTTAGAATCAGAAATGAAAGATTCAGGATAGTTTTGCAAAAACCCATAAACTATCCGCTCAGAAAACTCTACAGAAAAGCTATGGAAAAAGCGATCAGAGGTAAGGATTAGCGACTATACCTCGAAACCTTGAAGCAGCAACTGATTAATCAACGATCAAGCAAGGATTGAACAAAATCTTCTTCTCCTCCTCTCCTCTCAAACTCGCGGCCTCCTTGGATGAAATGGGTAAGATATTTGTTTTTTCTCATTTCTTGGCTATATATAGAGGTTGGCAAAACGCGGTAAAATGAAAGTTTCGCGAATCTGATTTTTCCGGCGTCATTCTCCGTGAATTCTAAGATAGGTTTTGGCGAAAGAATTCCAAAACTAAAATGAGGTCGCTTTGTATTTTTGGCAACTAAAGCATAGTCGGTATAAAACTATTTTACCCGATAAGTTGCTTTTTGCATCGAATGTCGGAATAGAAAACTTCCTTCGGAAGAAAGATTGAAATCATCAAGAGAAATGGGTGTACGCGTGTAGAATATTCATTTGAAGCTCTGAATAGATAAAGTCTTCATTGTCGAGAAATTCTAGGGTTTTGAAATACCAGGGATTCGTTTTCGGCAAACTTCCGATGATTGGAATCGGACGTTCGTAGATCCTAGAGTTTCGCCTCGAAACGATTGTGATATATGGAAGAAGAGAAGTTCTAACATTTCTCTGAAGATTTTTGGAATTAACTTCCGTCGTGCCTAAAAGTGAAAATTAGCTATATACTAGGGTTTCTGACCTAGGTTAAGCGTATAACGATCGTACTATAACTTTTATCGATCATGATGTAATCCTTTGACTTTTCCTGAACTTTCTCCTTCATAAATTTATTTCATTTGGTAAACTCTAGTTCAGGTTTCCCTTCACAATACATCAACCCTAATCGTGAATAGGAAGTTTATTCACTTAGCATAAGCTTAAAAACTTGGGCCTTACATTACTACCCTCCAAAAAGAAAGTTTCGACCTCGAAACTTAAGGGTTAGTAAATAGTCCTGGATATTGTTCTTGAATCTTCTCCTTCAGCTCCCATGTCGTATCACCAGTGTCTTTATTCCAAATGACTTTCACTAACTCGATTTCCTTCCCTCTCAACTGTTTTATCCGGGAGTCACCGTTCAAATTTAAAACTCGACTTGAGTCTTAATACCTCGTGCATGACGAGACTCATCCCCTTAATCATCAATTCGTTGACCACTCATAAGCTAATCATCTTCTTAATATCCAACAATCCATTATTGTCGTCTTCGTCCTCAAAACATTCCTCACTCAAACCAATTTCGACTTACTGAAATCCTAAACACTTCACACAGATCAAGACTTAACCTCTAGAAGATCAAATCATAACTATACCTCAAGGGACTTAACTAGTCGTTTTATCATCTGATCCTCCAACCTTCTAAGGTTTAACTACTATCACCACCACATCCCTTATTCATACATGATTTTCAACCCCCCTAAGTCAATCTTAATCATAGGATTCTTATTCAACTGAGCAAAAATTCACTTGCTAACTCTAGCATGCATCACCGAAATCCATGACAAAATTCCATTCACTATTAGACTCTGAGTAGCTTGTCAAAATATGATGACTTCAAGTACTCATCTTAATGCTAACACTTTCCTTCTTGTAACTTGATTACCATCTCGTCGATAAACTTCTTAATCTCTCTATCAAATTCTAACCAACTTCGAGTCCTAGAAACTTAAGACAACAATTCATAGACTTAAAACCTGAACCTTCACCAAGTTTGGACCTCTAATGTCCGTTAATTCTTCAATGCTTCCTAAATGAATATCCATTTCTTCAAACTATATCTCCTTCGCAAGAGAACTTATACTTAATGCGAACTTTTTCCTCCCAGCTCGACTAATCCTCGATCCAATCAAGTTAATCTTACCAATCCTTCTATCAAAGTCCATAGCCAGCTCTGATTCCGAATATCACCCCCTCAATATTAAGTTGATCAAGCCTAATACATCGAAGGTGAAATTTAGAAAAACCCACTGGAACAGTCAATGAGTTCCTATCATCCAATAGTCACAAATATCCTGACCTCACATCCTCAACGATTCCGCTACGGAACTACACGCCCTCGACATCATACGTATACTATCCATAAGAAATCTCTATGAGATTCATTCTTCAGCTTCTAGCTTCCTTTTAAACGCATCGGTAGAAGACTACTTTCTAAGCTTAGCGGGTCATTCTAAACCTCGTATAACTTCTATAGCTAAAATACGAGCTACGGTCAAATAAGGTATTAATAGGCATAATAACTATAAGGTCAAAGCTTAGACAGTATAAGTAAGTTAGGTGTGTTTGCACACGCTACGAGAGTAATGGAATATATTATACTGAAATGAGAAAGAATGGTTAGAAGGTTACCGTCGTTCTTGCGCTCTCCTCTGGCTAACTTCTTCGATCCTCCTCCGTCCATGATATAAACTCTTCCCCTAGTAGTGAGGCGCTTTCCCCTTGCAGTGTTAACAGATGGCTCCTTCTTGGGCGCCTTACAATCCACAGCTCGATGTCCCACTCGGTTGCAATTAAAGCATCTTGGTCCAGTCACTGGGCACTTGTCAGCAAAATGTCCAGTCTTCCCACACCTGAAACATGTCACGTCCGTGTTGCCGACTTGATTCCCTGCACCTCCAGTAGCAAGGGTCATCGGTTTGTACTGTCCTAGGGTATAACCTTCCCCCATAGGGCGTTGATAAGGCTTCTTCATCTGAAACCTTCCTTTTCCAAGATTGTCTTGGGAACTCGACCTCATCGGTCCCCCAGTTCCAGCTCCATTCATCCTTCTATTTTTCATCAGCTCCACCTCTGTTGCCTTCTCCACTAAGGCTTGAAACCGCATAATACCCAACGGCCTCACAGAATCTTCGATGTCTGCTCTCAGCCCATTCAGAAACCGCTTACACATGTAGCGTTCATCAACATGGTTGTTGAAAAACTGGAAGTGCTTAGCCAATGATTCCAGCTTGGAAGCATACTCAGGTACGGTCATGCTCCCTTGACCCAGGGTAAGAAATTGTGCCTCCCGCTCGTCTCGAGCGCTAGTTGGAAAGTACTTCTCTAGAAACGCAGTACGAAAGGAGTTCCAATTCACCTCTTCGTGGTTAGCCCTCATAATTCCTCTGGTACCCTTCCACCAGTACTCAGCGTCACCCAGCAGCAGATAAGTTGCCAGGCCCACCTTAGCCCCTTCAGCAGTCTGCAGTACTTCAAAAATCTTCTCAATTTCTTGGATCCACAAATCCGCATTGTCCGGGTCAGTCCCACCCGTGAACTTGGGTGGATCCTGCCTTCTGAAATCATTCAGTCCTCTGTTCTGGTCCAGGGCTACTTCTCTCTGAAGCCGGTGTAGCTCGCGTGTATCCTCAGTAGCACGCCTATGTGCATTGTCATTCGTCTGTACAGTCATTGCTTGGACCAAAGTGGCCACCATCTCAGCAAGTTGGTTAGAGTTCACCATGTTCTGTTAAGTTAAGCAAACAGTTAGTACTCATCATAAGATAGCATTTCCATAACTATACAATATGATTAAGCAATAACTTCAATCAATTTTTAAGCGAACAATCGCTTGCAGACAATCAATTTTTCACTCTTTGCAGAGTCACACAACCTAGCACAGAAGACCTATTCCCCAACAACTCCCGAAAG
Organism: Lotus japonicus; assembly: GCF_012489685.1. Lineage (NCBI taxonomy): Eukaryota > Viridiplantae > Streptophyta > Magnoliopsida > Fabales > Fabaceae > Lotus > Lotus japonicus. Next base: position 62,126,344 of record NC_080043.1, read on the forward strand.
ACTCGACCGTGCTCTGATACCACAATGTAACACCCCGATTTCGGTGGCGTCACTTTAGTAACCAAAATAAACTTAATGCGGAAAAACGTAAATATTTTTTTTTTTTGATAATAACTAAGACAAGACTGAAATAGATAAAACCCAAATGCGAAAGGTAACAGATCTAATATACAATATATATAACAACCCCCGCTGTAAGTAGCGACCTCGTCACGAGTAACCTCCAATGACGGAAAGTAGAAAAGTGTAACGCCCGTAGGCAAAATGTACAATCCCAAAATGTTAGGTCAAGTGTCAGCAACACAAGCCCTCAAAAATAAGAATAAGTCAGAGCTAGGACACTAACACCCAACCTTAATAGACTCTAATCACCCATCCCCCCATACTTCCATCATCGACTCCCATCTGGTCATGCATGAAGTCCGGGTCCACGTCGAAGGCTCAATAGTAGTCATTTCGCTCCGGGTCTTCCCCGAACGACGAGGAATCACGGAAGAATCCACCAACGACATCTGACAAAAAGGGCATACATAGCCCCCCAAACACAGGTAGCACGTGCAAGGGTCAACTTACGGAATATAGGATAGAGAATACAAGACACCAGATAAAGTATAAGGGGTATATATATGTATATGTTGTCTACATACATATAAGTTCTGCATTGTCTACCCTAAGGTTTAAACATAACATGTTATCAAATCTCTAGTACAATTCCATCATCAAAGCACATAACGATATCTATCAACATCTACTCATCAAAACACATAACGATGTTTATCAACATCAACTCATCAAAACACATAACGATACAATTAGAGTGCATGATATGTCAATGCAACGTCAATCTCGACGATTCCGGAAAGAGTAGGCTGGGCACGTTTGAGTCGGTCCTAACACTGGCATTGTGTCGACCATAACCCCCGAGTGTCACTTACAACCTTGACATAGCCGGATCAGTCCTAACCCTGCGGGTCGACTTTTCCCTCCGCTATGCCCGACAATCAACAGGTCGATCCTAACCTCACGGTCGATCATATCCCCCGTCGATGTCCGAATTACCCGAAGGTATAAACTGTACCCGAAGGTATAAACTGTACCCGAAGGCATAAACTGTACCCGAAGGCATAAACTGTACCCGAAGGTATAAACTGTACCCGAAGGTATAAACTGTACCCGAAGGCATAAACTGTACCCGAAGGTATCAACTGTACCCGAAGGCATAAACTGTACCCGAAGGTATAAACTGTACCCGAAGGCATAAACTGTACCCGAAGGTATAAACTGTACCCGAAGGCATAAACTGTACCCGAAGGTATAAACTTAACTCATGATGATTCCTCAAATCATCCGACTCATCTCCATCCGATGGTCAAAAACTGCTCAGCGAGCAAAGAGTATCGACATACTCGAAAACTATCAGTCTCCCGGCTTATCCCTCGGATAGCCCAACGACATAACTGCTCCCACAGCACAAGAGTATCAACATACTCAAAACTTCTCAACTTTCTCAACACTTGGATCCGACGACACTTCTCGTTTTCCACAACTAAGATTTGCATCCAAAGCTTCCTTTCGAGGTTAACGCCATTACTTAAAGATTTAGAGGTTGTTTAATGTCTTATGAGTTTTCTTTTCAAAATAATATCCTTTTAGTCTTATCGCAAATCCTATAAGTTCTCGGGATCTCCAAATCCCCAAATGACTCCAGAGAATGTCTCGATCCATACACATCATAACAAGGCCCTAATCTCATTCGTCCTATCAAACTTCCTCCAAAACTCTCAAAATAAAATCGGCATGACCTGCCCGCTATCCTCACCATTCAGAATCTCAGTTTCTAGCGCAAAGCATATTTAAATCATCACAATCAACAACATGTCATATATCCATAAATCTCATCATAAACACTTAACACTTAGTGTATAAAGCATGCACCACACATCCTAGATTACCCACATAGCACAATAGCATGTAATTCACTCTCAAAAACATTCAGTAGATGAATCATCTACATTGTCAGCCGAAGCCTCAGAAAACATTTTACCAGTCAAACACAAACAAGTGCATAAACAATAAATCAAGTCGAATTCATCGACACCTAAAGCATTAACTAGCAAGGTAAGTTGCCCTTACCTCTAGTTATTCCAGCGTTCTCCTTAAACGTTCCTTCACAATGAGCTCCTTGATCTTCAGGAAATTCTTCAAAAGAACCTTTAAAGTAAAACCACAGAATTCTATCAAAATCTATCGGAAACTAAGCTATCAATGCTCACTAAGGTTACACGAAGTAGTTCATACTCCGAGGTACGATAATCTAGCGCGAAAGGACAAGTTTTCGGAAAAGGAATTTTCCCCCTCCTCCTCTATAGGGCTCGGCCACTTTTCACAATTGTGGGGCTCGATTTTTCTTCGATCAAACTTGGTTCCTATGCTTTCATTAGCCGTAACTAAGGGTATTCTGAACTCGGAAAAATTATCGGATCAAAAACTGTCGCAGGGGTATTTTGGTCATGATTTTTAACTTAGAAATTTCAAAACTGAAATCCCAAAGACCAAATTTTGCAGGGACGTTACTAACGATGTTTATGACAACTAATCCTACTAACACTAAGCTAAGGCGATAGTTTTTAGCCTAAAGGTTGAAGCTTTACCTCAAAAACTCCAAAAATGGGTATTTAAGGCTAAAATTGATTCCGGCGGAATTCCGGCGACATAACGGAAAATCTAATCCGGCAGAAGTGATCTTGGGCACATATAGAAGAGGTTTAGAATCAGAAATGAAAGATTCAGGATAGTTTTGCAAAAACCCATAAACTATCCGCTCAGAAAACTCTACAGAAAAGCTATGGAAAAAGCGATCAGAGGTAAGGATTAGCGACTATACCTCGAAACCTTGAAGCAGCAACTGATTAATCAACGATCAAGCAAGGATTGAACAAAATCTTCTTCTCCTCCTCTCCTCTCAAACTCGCGGCCTCCTTGGATGAAATGGGTAAGATATTTGTTTTTTCTCATTTCTTGGCTATATATAGAGGTTGGCAAAACGCGGTAAAATGAAAGTTTCGCGAATCTGATTTTTCCGGCGTCATTCTCCGTGAATTCTAAGATAGGTTTTGGCGAAAGAATTCCAAAACTAAAATGAGGTCTCTTTGTATTTTTGGCAACTAAAGCATAGTCGGTATAAAACTATTTTACCCGATAAGTTGCTTTTTGCATCGAATGTCGGAATAGAAAACTTCCTTCGGAAGAAAGATTGAAATCATCAAGAGAAATGGGTGTACGCGTGTAGAATATTCATTTGAAGCTCTGAATAGATAAAGTCTTCATTGTCGAGAAATTCTAGGGTTTTGAAATACCAGGGATTCGTTTTCGGCAAACTTCCGATGATTGGAATCGGACGTTCGTAGATCCTAGAGTTTCGCCTCGAAACGATTGTGATATATGGAAGAAGAGAAGTTCTAACATTTCTCTGAAGATTTTTGGAATTAACTTCCGTCGTGCCTAAAAGTGAAAATTAGCTATATACTAGGGTTTCTGACCTAGGTTAAGCGTATAACGATCGTACTATAACTTTTATCGATCATGATGTAATCCTTTGACTTTTCCTGAACTTTCTCCTTCATAAATTTATTTCATTTGGTAAACTCTAGTTCAGGTTTCCCTTCACAATACATCAACCCTAATCGTGAATAGGAAGTTTATTCACTTAGCATAAGCTTAAAAACTTGGGCCTTACATTTCTGATATATGAAGTTGCTTCTTGTTATGTGTGTTCTGATAGTGAACTTCTGTGAAGACCTATGTTTCTGATATGTGAAGTTGCTTCTTGCTATGTGTGTTCTGATAGTGTTAGCCTTAGTCTGTTTAATTTGAAGACAAGTTCAAGACCATGGCTATGTTTGTTTCAAGAGGCATTTTCTGATTAGCAGTATTTCTGATAGCTTATGTGCTGCTAACTTCTGATGGCGGTATTTCTGAAACGTTGCCTCTGATTAGCAGTATTTCTGATAGCTTATGTGTTGCTAACTTCTGATGGCAGTATTTCTGAAACGTTGATGTTTTAAGCTGATCTATTTTGGTGTCATCATATGCTAAGGCCTGATTGTACTTTTGATTGTGTGTTTGTGCTGCTAAGTGTTTTGTTCCAACTATGCCTTCTGAAGTATGGTAGTTGGTTGTGGAGTTGCATCAGTTGAGGGGGAGATCTGACTAAGGGGGAGAATTGTTTCTCTAGTTTTTATCCTCTCTGATTGTGAGTTGTTTTAGACAAAATTTGACAAAGGGGGAGATTGTTGGAACATGTTGCCATGCATTTTGTCAAAACAACCGATTGTCGAAGCAGATGCCGTGGCATCTGACCTCGTGAAGCTAGGGCATCAGTCCTCAGCTTGTGTTTCAGTTGTGGGCCCTCTGAAGATTTACTGAAGATATGTTTTTGAGTTACTTGAGGAGCAAGTAGCTATTCCATAAGGGTTTATTTGTTGGGTTGTTATTTGTTGAAACAATCTTGTTAAAACATTGGTTTCTATCTTTACTTGTGCAATAAGAAACCGAATCTATCAAGATTGCGTTTTGAATTGCTGTTACTGCAATCTGTTTCTTCAGCCCGTGCCAACCCTAAAGCCCATGCTACCGCTGCTGAAGTCTATAAAAGGATGAAGACCTAAAACATGAAGATGGTCGAAGCTGATAGAGAGAGATCGAGTGTTTTAGGATTTGTGTTTGTGCTTTGTCCTTTGTTAGTTGTGAATCTGTCTTTGCTCACTGATTCTATAAAGCAAAGAGAGATTCTGTGTGTTTGATTGCGTTCAAACTCTACTTGTTCATTGTGTTCACCAATCACTGTGGCAGTGATTGAGAGAAAGTGAGAGGGGCTCTCATACTTAGGTTGAGATTCTAAGTAGAAATACACTGGGTAGATTAGGAAGTGAACTATGAACTGAGTTGTTCATGAGTGTCTGTAATTCCTGAATCTTGAGATAGTGGATTTCCTTTCTTTGGGTGCAAACCCTCCAGACGTAGGTGAAAGTTTTCACTGAACTGGGTTAACAATTACTGTGTGTTATTGTTTCTGTTGTTTAGTTTTGTTTTACTGTTAAGTGGTTGTCGAACCTCTTGTCCCAGCATCGTGCAGGACGATCGTATCAGAGGAAACCTGAATTACACTGGTAATGAGATTCCTGGGAAACAACATCCAAAAAATATTTTTGTAAAACTTGTAACAAACGCCTCCTAACTTTTACTAACTTGAGAGAGTTATGTTTTTAAGTTATTTTATTAATAAATAAATTTTTCTGTTCGAAAAAAATATAATTTACCATTTTTTATTTTCTTTATAATTCCAACGCAAATATTGAGTTGTGACTTTATCTTTCAGATAAAGTTCTTGGCTATTCATTATGGGGATGTATAATTCATGTTATTGTCGATAGGTACTATGATCTCAGTAGAACCTGGATTGGTTCAGTATCTCCAAATTTCAAGGAATTAGAACTTTGGATGAGGTATGTAACCTCGATTTACTGGTCTACAGTAACCCTTAGTTCTGTAGGGTTTGGGGATTATTCTGGTCAAAACCGCATAGAGAAAGCTTATGTTATCATTTACATTATGCTTAGCATTGGATTATTAAACTACATTGGAGAAAGCATGAATGATCTATGGGTCCACAACAGAACCGCGACAATAAACATTGTATGTTTTTTCTTTTATTGCTTAACTTATCACTTGTTGGTTGATGTGCTTCAATATTTTACGAACTCAGTTTTCAAAATTTAATTGTTCTAATCTTTCTTTATTTTGTACATGGATCATGCCCAGGGGGAGCTAAGCCAAGCAACAGAGCTATGACTGAGCCATTAAAGGATGCCCTCACTCTTGCGTATACAGGTGATGCCTGGAGAATATAGGGAGAAATATAAAATGTTGCATTCACACTACACCCCACCAGGCGGTTTGACATGGAGGAGCTGGAGCGACTAAACATTGAACGGTATATTGAACCATATCTCCAGGGCATTGGATGGGAGAGAGCGGCTAGGATTAATGAGGATGCTTCGCCCGAGACACATGGTGTCTTTCTTTCTTACGGGGCAGATGAGGTACATGACTCTAGCAAGGTTTAATATTAACCTAGGCTTCGAGACTGAGGAGTCTGCTGCTTCTCCAGAGTATGTTGTTGCAATTCGGGACCCGCTAAATGAATATAATGAGGCAGTGTTTTGGACCACACTTACAGATTCTTCTGATTATACCCTTTATATTCAAAGGCCAGCAACATCAACGACCTCATCATCCGAATATTACATCAATGGGTGGTTGGTTCTATCTATGATCGTTGGCATAGGGATGATGTGGTTACTTCACGAGACTTATTCATCTTGTGGTGCATGTACCATCGTCGTTGTATGGATGCAAGTTTCTTGTTTCTGAAGACTTGCATGTTTCTTGACACTATGTTGAGTGAGGGAGACACAGGCCGCCTAGGTTCCTTCATTACCAGACTTGCCCGCAACTATGGGCATGTTCCCTTCTCAAGAGAGGACCTCATCGTTCCTATGGAGGTTATTGGTTCATCTAGTCTTTATGTCAGAAGGTCTCGGATGCAGTAGCCCTTTCAGTTCGTTATGATCATTTCATTTCCTTTTTATTTGTATTTTAGTGGATCTTGAATTACGTGCATGCTATTTGTATCTTCCTCACTTAATTGGATGTTATTGCTTGGAATCTTTTTCGGTGTAGAATGTCAATTTCTGAATGTGGATAATAGCAGTAGCAAAAGGGAGAACTTACACTAAAAATTCCTTAACTGTCGTCAATATCTTTAGACACTTCCATAATTAAGATCATGTTTCTATAACTTGAGGCAGTACCTTCTTGAACGTTCACTATGTACTTTACCATGCCATAAGTAAAACTTTGACACTTTCATCATCAGGAGTCTGTGCAGGAAAATAGAAACTTAGTAGTCTAAGTAAACAACAACTTGCCACCATTCGATTTCTGCAATTGGATCCTTGAGTTTTTCTTTAATCACAACCCTCTATGTTTTTTCTTTGCAATGACACAGCCCTCTATGTTTTTTCTATTAAGTTTGGATTTATAAAATCAAGTGGGGAAAAAGAAAAAACCTCCGGTAAAGGAGCATTTCACCTCAGGAAGACATACCATTTCTAATATTTGCATAAAAAAAGGCCGAAAGTGTAGCAAACAGAATATGTTTTCCAAGTAGTATGAAAAGTAAGTACATGTATATCGGTCACTATTTTTCAGAATATACAAAGATATTCCAATCCTGAGGCAGAAGACAAAATAAATAAAAATAATCTTTTTGGGAAGGGGTGGATAAGAACTCCTAATATGTATTAGTAACATCGATGTACAAAATTATACTGCCACTGTAGTCTGTAGAATATGCAATCGTGGAAGACCAAATCACAACTAGTTTCTCTGCTCAGTGACCTCCTGGGTTCCTGTTCCATGACAAATACGATGGATCTCCAAGTTGCCTAATGAAAAGACACAGACAGATTAGGAGCTAATCATATTCAAAATTTCAACCAATATAAGAATTCACAATAAAGTAAACTACTTCACAGTTTCAACTGATATAAATTTTTGAATTAACAACTGGTAATTGGCAGAAACAGAACCAAACATACAACATGTACAACAAAATCTATGTCAACCTCCTCCTTTATTTTAAAATTTAAACAACCTCTCAGCTTTTGCTATTATTTTATATACACAAGTTATATAGTCCAAGATTTTCATCACAAATTTATAACAAATTTAAACAACCTCTCCATTACGATGTTTATTTATATCAACTGGTGTTATGAGCAAGATTATTGGTTCATGACACAACAAGATATCAGGACCTCTATGACTGATAGGCCCCCAAATAGAGAATGGGCTGAGACAATTAATCCAAGGCCCAAGGTATGGCACGGGTATGTGAGGAGGGGAAAGGAAGGAAGCATCCAGAAGAAGAGTGAGCTGGCAGTGTGAGAAAGGGTGTTAGGAAGAGTTAGTTACGGGGATTAGGGGAATTTGTGTATAAAGGGAATTCTGTTAGTAGGGGAGAGGTATCTGAGAGTATTGTTATTGTAAGAGTGAATAGAGAAATGCTTTCTCTATAGGAGCTTAGCTCTGGAGTAGTAGTGATACTACTGTGTTTGTTTCTCCTTTTCACATAATTCCATTAGCAATTATCTGCCATTATTCCCTGTTCCTTTCTCTGTTTCATTGGTTCCCATCAATGACCTTGTGGTTTATTGTGCAATCCTTTAGACACAATTTTCTAAATATAAACATCAAATTTCAGCACAAGGTTGGATCCGGCTTGTGCATTTTTCACGTTTCAGACCTAAATGGCTCTTATATGAGGGGGATTCCAGATATAAAATCATACCTGTTCCTTGACCTCACAATTTAAAATTTTAGAATAGTTGGTTTATGACATCTGTTCTAATCAAATTGACTAACAGTGTGCTAATGAATACTATGTTGCAACGTGAAAATCATAGAACAGGAGAACTTAAGATCTGTACACTAATGTATGCATAGAGTGAATGCATTCAACACCATTTGTAGTCATGTCAGTATGTAAGAAATCAAGCAACAAAACAAGAAAGCCCATTAAGCAACCCCATGAGCAGCCTGGTTTCAAAAGGAACTTGAATTGTAGAAAGAAGAAGGGATTCTTTACCTTGGCTTGACAAAATATACAATGGTAAAAACCATAGACAAAAAGAAGCTCAGTCCTCCCACAGTGAGATAGGCAATGCCAAGAAAGTCATTTTTCCCACCAAGCCAGCTAGTAGTTGACAGTACAAGCTTCTTTTTGCCATTGAAACTATACGTGTTGTAGTTGTTCTGCAATACCACTTTTATGACATCACCTTTCTCCAAATCCATCTCAATCTTCCCATATAGTTTCCTAAAAGTGGGCAAAGCAGCAGTTCGCATCCAAACAATAAGATCCTCCTGCTCACTCAACTGTTCCATAAACATTCAAATAGTGAGCAACTTACCTCATTCATGCAACTCAATTGAGAATTCTGAGACAACACAAGATGAACAAATGTATAATTTTATATAAATAAATGGTTCGAAAATGATTGATCTATTTCACGATTGAACTCAGCAAGTGAACATATATGATTGAGTTGCATGTGGAGCAGAATGGATCATTAACTACCAAATTTGTCAATGGCTTTTAGAATAAACAGTAAATCATCAGAAAGGACAGCTATATCAGTGCATAACTCAATATGCCTTTTTGTTCACTAGGTGATTCATCATTAGTTTATTGAAAGTCATGAAAGGATGAAAAACTGGATGACCAAAGGTCCCAAAAGATGGATAGGCACAAATGCATTCTCTCTCCAAGTTGTAACTTGTCAGCTGTTTATTTTTTTATGTTTTTGGATAACATTGACAGTTATTATTAACATAAAGCGTGGAACATGTGAGAAGAGAATTGATCACAACTAGGAGAAAATTACTAATAAATACATAAGCTGGGATAATCTGGACCTCAAAACACATTGAGTATTACCCATACTAATATTTGAGACAAGTGTATGAAACGATAGGAGGTTATAATGACAACTGGGTTTAGTCAAACTCCATACTAATAAATAGCAATAGAGATTAACTGGGCGTGCCAATTTGAGTGGAGCAATGTCCTTGTCAAGAGTTTAATAAAGTAGAGTTGAATTTCTAGTTCCGCTCAGAGTAGAGGAGAATTGAAGGGGTACTGTAACTCTCGGCATTATGTTTCTGAAGCTCAATACAAGGAATCTAATTGTAACAATTTAAAATGCTGAGGGAAATTTGGACTATCTGAATGACCTTTGGACTCTCGGCACCAATAACTCTTGGGTCCATCACTAGCTGCTTCTCGTGTTCTCTAGCAGTGGACCTTTTGACTATGGACTACGGACTTAACTGGGAATTCTGGATTCTTAAAAGGTCAAAAACTTGATCCTCACAGAGATTAAAATCTTGACTTAGATGTTCCTTTCTATATTTATTTTTACAATTCTGATATTTACACAAAAAATATATTGCACAAAAATTTACTTAGTTATTAAATTTAAACTGCTGCACATATCAAAACAACTCTATTTTCGCTTCTGAACCTTAGAATAAAGACAACGATACATATGGATGCTTAGCCTAATTCATTCAAAATTTGAAATCATGTCAAGACTTACTGGTATTGTTTCATTAAGATGAGCACCGCCTATAATAGTACCATTCTGGAAATTTTTAGGGAAAACATCATCTCCAAATTTGTGCTCCCTGTCACTCTTCCATGAGATGCCTTTCTTGTTCACTGTCAAATTGTTGTTGTTGCGGGAGAAACTGTATGTATCATTGAACATGCTCCAAGCTATAAGCCCACAAGGTAAAATTGGTACTCCATTTACATAATCTTCAGGTTTACAACCACTTGTTGAGTTTGCCTTTGAAGAATCCCTTAATTGCTCATCATTTCGGCTTTTAACATACCTAAATTAAAAAAAAAAAGTACACATATTAAAATAATATGAACACTAATGTACGATAAATTATATGCATTATATTATACTGTTAAGTAGCCAACCACACTTTGAGACTGAAAATTACAGAAGCAAGCAGTCGTTCAAAGACACTAAGTAATAAACTACTATAACTATATATATTTTTCCAAAAAATATAAACTACTCCAAATATAAGATTAAGATGAATGCATGAAAAACAAGAAAGTCCATTCTTAATGTCTCTAAGAACTTCATCTCATACAAATAGTTCATTGTCATCACTGACATAGTTCTGAGAAGTTCTATAAGTTGGAGAACACAATCAAAGCTACAACTCAAAAATGTTATCATTATAATTTAATAAAGTATTTTTGGCATTTTAGATGATAGCTTGTAAATGAACATCATTTAGTTGTCAAAATAGTTACTTTTCTGCTTTCATTTATTGTGATTTATTCTTTACATCTAAACCTGTCTCTATCACAACCAAGGGAAAACAGATACATAGATCCGACATTGTAATATGTGCTGACTGTTTCAAGTTACCATTGAATTACTATGATACAAAACTCAAACATGCACTATAAGAACCAGATTTCCACCCATACAATTTGGCAGCAATATGGAACACTGAAAAATTGTAGCAAAACAGAGCTGTCGAAGGATTTAAAGCACAGCAATGTTTCATTTTTAAATTTTTTGAAGATAAAAACATATCGCTCTAGCTCTAGTACATTGAACAAAATATGAATAGAAATGTAAAGTAGCATAGTGTGAGTATGGGTGTGTGGGTGTAGTGTGTGCACATTTTAACCAGTCACCACTTAACAGACATTCATATTATCACATCCATTCCTTCCAGAACTGAATATAGTTTTGCAGTGGCTATAGAAAATTTCATTAGACAGTTTAAAGAGCTAGATCAAACGGTTGGCAGAAACTTTCTACAATAAAATGGTAACAAAAAACAGCATTTTTTTTCAGTCTCTCAGCCATACTCAAGAAGAAGAAAACAAGAAACAGAAATACAGTTTTACTTCTCCGACCTCAAATGGTAACAATTAATCTCTTTTGCACATTAAGAACCAAAGTGGAAAAACATGAAATTTGAGCCAAAGTGCAGTGCAACTCAACAACATTTATCACATGAGAAAAATATACAAAATTGTCAACAAATGAGGAGGATTTTGTTAGATAGTTGCCAGCCAGCACAAAACTTTGTTGAATCCTTTTGACATGCATAAACAAAACAATATCTCAGAGCTCAATGGTGTGAACTGATCCTTCTACAGACCCACTCTTGAGGGACCCCATTTTGTCTATAGCCTAGTTAGCAGTTACTAACAAGAAATGCACATTATTGTTGGAGGGAAATAAGCACGAGAGCTAAAATGTCAAGATCCATGGAAAAAAGAACATGAGATACTTTGCCACTTTCATCCAATTTCCTCTAGCTTGGTAAATATCGAATTGAAACAGATAAAAGGAATGCATGATTCAAGTGAAATAGAAGGGGTATATACCGGCGATGATTCTGGTAAAAGTTGTCAAGCTGGTAGTAAACATAAATAGGAGACTTCATACGCTTCTCCACCTATAAGAGCAATGTTTAAAACACAATCATCAAATTTTGAAATCCATAATCCATGAATTTGGGAACAGGTTTAGTGGTCAAACAACTAAGAACAGAAATTGATGTCAAGGGACCATACATGTATCTCCCTCGTGCATGTTTTATCAGCAGAACTCTGAATGTATCCTACTTTGTCCGACGACCAGTTTCCTGGTACACAATCTGCCTCGTACCGATGAATAATTTCAACAACCTGATAAACCATAAGAAAATCAAAGTCAGCGCTCAGCATTATAAAATACTACATAGAGCTTTAAGAAAAAAAATATTAAAACAGTTAAACGCTCAAGCATACATACATCTCGTGAAGCAATCAAGGAAGCAACTCCGATAGGAATGAATACGATGGTCACAATCAAGAACGCTGAAATAACCTGCAGGGAAAGTAATAAACTGTGTAAATATTGACTTCTTTTACAAGCATGTAGCTTAAGTAGATAATTAAATTAATCACAGACAGCATATACAAATACGCGCAGATTTATTTACCGCTCGTGGTGTAAGAATCGGCTTGCATGCTGGAAGTTCCTGTTGCGTAAACTTAGAATCTGAAATTGACAACAACAAAAAAATCAATGAGAACTCTAGTCAGCTTAGCAATTGTTCCCCAATCAAAACATACTATCGAAATCGAAAAAACTCCTCAACTAGCTCAACTAATAAATATCATCAAGTCAATTCTGTTTTCCTTACCTAAAAAATAGCAACACAATAAAAACCATAACAAAGTCTTATATATTCATGAAACAGTGCTTAAGAGAGGTCAATGAATGAAAACAAAGATCACCAAAACCCTTCAGAAATGAACTTCAAAATTGCATCAACCCTTTACAAAAGCAAAATTCACATCAACACATAAAAATTACCAAAATTAAAGCATAGTAACAAAAATTAAGCTCTTAAACCCTAAAAACATGAAAATCATCGTAAGGGGAAAAAAAAAAACCCTTACACTTGGGTCTCTTGGTTTGTCTTCTGGTAGCAGCAGTGGGGTCGTTCGATCCTGCGCTGGGAGTAGCCATGAACGAAGAAGCACAATCCAATCCAATTCAATTCGATCGAACACTTGGAGTTTTTCGAAAAAGCTTCAAGAAACGCAGAAGAGAAATTGAGAACAACGAAGAAGAAGAAAAATTCAACGAATGAATGAAGATTGAAAGAGAAGAGAAGAGAAGAACGGTGTTATAATTGAGGGGAAGAAGGGTTACCGGTTGAGCAGGTGAGCGTGCGGATTGACTTTTATTAAGAAAAGGAACGGGGAAGGAGGTTTCGCTTGGTGGGGGCGGCCGGTGACCCTTTCTCTCTCTCTGTCTTTCTTGAATTTTCTTTCAAAGAAAGGAGGAGAGAGAGAAAGGCACAACGAGAGGGACCCAGAGACCAGTCAAATAAATACCAATGCACATTGCATTAACGTTTTCAATTCATTCAACTGGTTAATCATGCCTGCCAATTTCATTTGTTTTTGTTTTTTTATTTCTAATTTTGGTTCTTTGTTTTTTTCTTTTTTCCAAACGTTCCAGAATGTGGAGGACAATGGACCTGGCTGAAACTTCAATGTCACGTTCATGTTTGTTGTCCCAAACACACGTCTAACATAAATAATACTAGAAATCTAGAATTGAACGTGTGTATACTCATATCAAAAATTGACAACTTTTTTTACTCATTTAGTATGCGGTATCAAATATGATTGTTTAAGTTTATAAAATTATACGATGAGTTTATCCACGGTCCATGAAGTGATTAAGTTTATAAAATTATATGATGAGTTTATTCACGGTCCATGAAGGATAGTTCAAGTGATAAGAGATATGGACATAAAAGTTGGGTGGGATAAAAGGTGAAGGGTGAAGGGGTTCAATCCCTGAGGATGACTAATTTACTAACATTACTAACAACTAACATTTTCCTATTAAAATAAATGAGTTTATCCACGATTTGATGCTAACATTATTGAGATTAGGCTTGGATAAGATTTTGACGTATAAATTACTTGAAAATATTTAATCCGCTACTATTATCGCAACGTTTGCCGCTACCACCGTCACTGCCACCTCACCATCACTATCACTCCAAAGGTTACAACCACCATCATCACCGTCAGCACTAGAACTACCACCTTCTACCACCACTGTCACTGCCCTATAACATTGTCACCACACCTCCACTACAAATACCGCCACGACACCACCATCCCCACCGCCACCAACACTACCCTCAGCACTGTGTCCACCACCCTCAACCATCGTCGCCACCACTACCACCATTGCCACAACCATCACTCTCCAACGCTGCTGCCACCGCTATCATCACCACCACCCTCCCTCACCGCAACAAGCCTACGTCCACTATTTAATAACATTATCAAGTATTTTTAAAAGTTAATTATTTGATAAATTTTGTTTAAACGATATGATAGGTTATCTAGTGTATGCAACATACCAAATGAGCCCCTCTATAGATCATTATTCTTCGTGACTTCATGGCAACAAAAGCTTAAGAAATAAGAGGTAGAAAGAGAGGCTAATTTATAAATGGAATTCAGACATATAGTTGCAGGGCAACCCAAAATAATGTTAACAGCAATATTGTATTTGGATCTCAATATATAACTGAACAATCTTCCGAGACATCTTTGAGATTGCATCCTGATTTACAAGGTTTCATGCTGATTTCATCCCTTGTTCATCTAATGTTGCGGCTGAGCATGTTATGCTAAGGATCATGACCTTGACTTCAATGATGAATAAATCAGTTTGATGATAGATAATCAAATGAAATAAACCGATTCTTTTTTTTCAATTAATTTGAGTAAAAGACATTTCTTCTAACATAAAAAAAAAAAAAAAAAAAAAAACCCTGCAAAATTGCATCAAAATATTAAGTTACATATGAGAAATTTAATTGATGTAATAGTCATGAAACTCTTAATAGAACGTTGGATAGGTATGCGCCTTCTGGGTATGACGGATCAATAGGATGATCACAAGCTGCTCCAGCCTGTCTTAGAACAGTGATTTTCCTCCCTGCCATAGATGCTGCACCCTGGTAAAATGAAAGAATAGAAACATTTCATTGATTTAGATTTGACAGGTTACTCTTAGTCATGAAATTTCTATCCACTAAGCAACTTGCAAGGCCTTCCCAGTAAAGTAATCGCGCATGGGAAGACAGATTAATATAATAGTGATATTACACTAATCATTTTGTTTATTTTCAGAATTATCTACTGTTCAAGCATGAACATAAAATTATGACCTATAAGAATTTCTCTGTAATAAAATAGTGATTGGGTGATAAATCTCAGATAAAACCTCCAGCATATAGGTTAATACCTGAAGGATACGCAGGAATATCCCACTCTGGGTCACAGCTCCAGAACAAGAACAGGTCATCAGAAGACCACCTCTTTTTGTAAGTTGCATCGCAAGCGAATTCATACTTCTGTACATACCAGATGCACTATGTAGAACCTGTAACATAATCTTAATCAAACATTTCGAAGATAGAAAGATGAAAGCTGAAAATGAGCAGAAGCAACAATGGTATTGCAAATTGCAAAATTTTGGAGACAACATCAGATCATACAAGAATTTGCTAGATCTACTCTCGTGTAATTGCTTTTAGTTCCAAGGAAATTGAAGTAAAGCACTAACTGCATAATTCCATAGTGTGTCATGAAACCAACTATCCCAAATGCTTAAACTGTTGAGTAAGACATATGAATGGTTTAATATTATATTTAGAACACAAGTAATCATATATCTCAATGTCATTGAAAATCAATGGCTCATAAAAGTCATAATCAGTCATAATCTTATTCTTATCCTTGTTCTCAATCATATTTCCCATGCAGTAAGCATGTCTACGTCCATCACATGAAGTCAGAGCTGCTTTTGCAATTTCCACTAGTACTGTTTCAAAATCAACTACTCCAAAAACAGGTGTAAAAATGGAACAATCATACAAAACATTTTTATTTTATTAAAAGAACTTCATTAAGATGAAGAAAAAAATTACAAAAGAGATGGGAAGATAAGGAATTCGCTAAACAAAAAAAAAAAACAAGAAAAATAAAAGGAAAAATCAACAGATAAACCTGCTCAATCCCTCGTCATATCAGAACCACCATTAAAAAGATCATGTACTTTACACCAAATACCAAGCACCTAATGAATGTTGTACAAAAGAAACCTCCTCATGCATACTAACTTTCATGGCAACAAAATGCATCAAAGTGTGGAATAGATTGCACATTGCCACAAAAATTTAGCTTCTTTACTTCTACGTATACTTCGAAAGCTAATGACAAAGAACTGATCTAGGGACATAGTACACACTCAACTTCCATTGAAAATGCCAAATAAGAAATTCCATAAAAAAACTGCAGCTTAGGGAAGAACCCTAATTATAGGGAACTCATCCTCTTTAATTATGTTAGAAGATGTTAGAAATATAATATAAAACCATTCATATGTCTTCACCCAACAGTTTGAGCTTTTGGGATAGCAGGATCATGACATTGAATCAAAGAGCCTCTGTGACCAAGTAGTCTAGAGTTTGATCCTTATTCCCCCCCCCCCACCCCAAATTATTGTATAGATTTTGTGTTTCAGCACACGGAATGTCGGCCTCTACATTGTCCATGCATCATGCCCGATGAGCTCTTACTTGAGAGAGCGTGTTAGAAATATATACAAAACCACCCATGTATCTTTATCCAACAATTTAAGCTTTTGAGATAGTAGGTTCATGAAAGAAGACATGGTTCAAAATTTTCTTACAAAAAATCATTTAGGTTGGGGTAGGCTACGAGTATTAATTTAATATAATTCAAAAGGCACTCCTTTAGTTAACTGAACACAAGTTGCAAATTATGTCAAAACATAGCAAAATATATGTTTGCCACCATAATTGATACCTTTTTTGATGGTGCCATTTTAGGAGGATCAATGATGACAATATCCCAGGATTCATCTCTCAAGAGAGCATTCTTCATAAACTTTGTTGCATCTTGTTTCAAAAAGGATATTCTTCCTGGATCAATGTTGTTAAGTACAACATTTTCTTTAGCAAGCTCTAGAGCTGGTAGTGATGTGTCAACACCTATCAAAATCGTGGCCATAATCAGAGTAATTAAATCAGTCTAGTAGTCATAAACACCTATCAAAATCGTGGCCATAATCAGAGTAATAAAATCAGTCTAGTACTCATAATAATGATATAGTAAAAATCAGTTAAAATATCCCTGTATATGTTCTTTTCCTGCAAAGTATTTTTGAAAAGATCAAGTTATAATATAAACTCTAATTTTATTCTCCATTTCTCGTGACGAATCTAAAATCTACTTGGAGTATTCCATACATGGTTAAGAAGTTCACCTAATATAAGTAATCCTATTAGCAGCGATAGAGAATAGCTTCAGGTTATTAGGAGTTACTGGGCCAGGCAAATCTTTCTTGTACTACTCTTTATTTATTTGAATAAATAGAGCAGTAAGACTAAAAATATTGAGTTAGCCAGTGGCTCATTGCCATTCATAATTTTCTCTAACCACCAGGGATACACTAAAAGCTGATATACAAATAAATACAGTATAAAGTAAAGCCAGGATTGGTAGGTTTAAGTGCCTTAAATTTTCCTAATACAAGTTTAATTCCAGAACTTGATTACAATCAATCATACTGGACTTGTTAAATGATGGTTCGATGTATGCATCATTTCCATCTTAATTTCAAGCATGACTCAGTTGAACAACCTAATTATTAAATGAATCAGCAACATATAATGTACCAGTAACATCAAGAGCACCTCCAGTCACTGCGTTTAAAGCAAAACCACCACTATAGCAACATAGATCAAGAACCTTTTGACCATCTGATATACTTGATATACATTGACGATTCTCACGCTGATCTGCATAGAATCCAGTCTTCTGGCCGTTCAGTGAAATTGTGTACACAATTCCATTTTCCATGATCTGTCAAATAGGAAAAACATGCCCCAAAAATCTCAAACTCAGTAAATTCCATATCTACTAGCTTTTGATTCCCCGCCCACCCCCCTCCCCCACAAAATAAAACACATACACAAAAAGTTCTAGTGGTGAATCTGCAGGCCCTATCTTTTAAGGCCTGTAGCTCTAGAGACATAATAGCATAATTTATGGAGCAAAATATATAATGTGTACAATGAAAGAATAACAAAAAACTTCAGATTAATTTATTGCGATCCAAATAAAAATTTCAGCGTGTGTTTTCTGTACAGAACACAAAACAGTTACCATTTAACTGATAAGGTCCAATTAAAACTTCTTTAGACATAATATAAAGTAGAAAGGTTGGTTCAGCTATTTTTCAACTTTGTGACGACCCTTAAGGAGCATTTATCATTTATTGCAGATATTCTATCTTGTGCCATGCATCTATGTGATAAAAGACTAAAAATAAATGGAGGGCATATAAGGCTATTGTCTAGCAGTACCTGTTTAATTATCAAGTGCAATATCAGGCTTAAGCATTCCATAAAAAGCTACCAAGGAAAAGTACATTAAAAACAATACAAAATTTTGATGAACAGCATTTTGATGGATCATCTCATACCTTTGTTCTTTCAGGACAAGTAGATGAATTCAAATCCTCTAAATCAGACACATCAACTCCATCTTCCTTTAATATATCAATAGATGGCCTCCAATTTATATAATTGATATAATCAATTTTCCTGATGCATGCCTCTATCTCTGACTTGTACTTCTCAACCCAAGCAGCAGATGATGCTACCACAGCTACATCTCCAAAGACATCAATTATTAATCCTGATAATCTGCAGGGAACCAGTAAAACCCAATTGAAAATTATGCAAGTGAACTTCTTGGGGGCATTATTATTTGAACTAGAAAGAGCGATTATCAGTGATCAGACATACTTAGAGTGTTAACTGTGAAGCTGTACAAGGAAAGGCATTCAAATTAAAAGAGATATGCAAAAGGATCACTAGGAGCACAATGCATCAAGGATATTCTCCATAGCAATTTTCCAAGATGACAGTAAATAAATAATATAATGCATTTATTTGCAAAAGGATGGTTAACCAAAATGAAGAATGTTGGCTATGCATATATGTATCATTAAAGAGCTAGAACTAGAAGGCATCATTGTTGAAATAAAATATAATATATTGCATCCTCAACTGTAATGCTCAAATAGACCAATCATTTAGTGAGGTGGGTACATTAAAAATTAACATAAAGAAGAAAAGTTAAACCATTCATCTCTCACCTGTCACCCTCACTATTGATTAAACGATATGCATTTGTATGGACTGAAGGAAGACCCAGCCTTCTACGCAATTCAACGGCAGCATGAATTCTAGTTTCAAGCAGTTTTTCCATGTTCAATGGAAATGATGAATCGCTGTATATAAAAAATTATAGATCAATGGTCTGGTCCATGGGCTAAGATGGAAACGAAAGAAATGACTAATCATATCCATAAACCTGATAGCTTCATCCTCAAACTGCATAAGCCGAACACAGAACATAGAAACTGAGTTGTACAAGCCCCATCCTATTGGCTTCTCAGTCCCATCTGCTACCACAACAATATCTCCAGTCTTCGGAGGCGGCCTCCCAATAATTCTATCAACGGCTCCGCTGTACACCATTGGGTTTCCATCCTTGAAGAGTTGTGTCTTCCCCTTTTTCAGAACAACCTTTGCAACACCTACCAAACCAAAACTATTCATAAAATGTTTCAGTGAGTTTAAAAGAATGACTTTCCCCATGTATGACATTGACTGTTGATGCAACCAATATTACTATATGCAAGTATGTATATTTAGAACACATACATGAAGCCATCAAAGTTGGTGCTTCTAGGGTCCTTTTTCCTTCTTTTTTTAATGTGGAGCACCAGCAACTAATTTAGAAATGATAGACACAATTCAAAACAATTGCAACTGTTATATGACATTTTGCTTAAAATACATAGGGGAAAACATTAAACATGTAACAAGCCTAGACAGACAATGAGACAAACCAAAGTTAGAGCTAAGAATCTAGTTGAATTAATCTATTTACTAACAACAGTACTACTTTACACATCAATCATTTTTATTTATATTTTGAAAATTTGGTAAAAGAATTAGTAAAAAAAAATGACCATGTCCATCTATGCATTTGAGCCAAAATTCATCTTCTTTTTATAGTTAATGCACTTGTAAATAAAAAACAAGCTTTTCTGAGTTATAAAGCATTCAGTGATACAGATAGAGGGAAGTGACGACAACCTTTGGGTTGAAATGAAGCAATTTCTTGAAGGGCGGTTGTAGTAGCAGGCAAAGAACACGTTGAGAGGGACCTCATGAGGAGCGTTGGAAGCAGCTTCATTTCTTCATCCGTCTTGGGAGAAGACGGTGAACTGAGCTCTGTTATGAGAGAAAAAGGGCCGCGAGGTTACTGGTTTGGGCTTTATCTATATCACCCAGCCCAATTTCACTGCAATACATTTTTTTCCATAAATTTTTTTCACTGTTTGCTTTTATATTTGGCTTTAGTCCTGAAAATATAGAAAATATTATTTTAAGTCGCTCAATTAATATTTCTCATTTTTTAATTCTTATATAGTTTTTTTTATCGTATATCACATCAATGTGTCACATAATCTAATCTGATTTAAAGTTAATTACGTGTCACAGTCTAATCTAAAGTTCCACTGAAATTCATATGCTTCAGGACCGTGTAGAGAGGTTTTGGGGCCTAAGGCGAAAATGTTGAAGTAATGAAAAAAAATTCTTTTTAAGAGAAGAAACAACGAGTGAAGAGCAAACTTATATAATATTATATTATATATATATATAAGTGATTAAAAATCTAAATGTTATGAGTGACACTATTTAATATTTTTAGTTTTCGAAATGTATAAACAACAACTATTTTATTTATAAATTTTTCGGAAAAATGTAAATTTGCCAATACAAAATAATACTACTAATAACTACCAAAGTTGCACATCCCACGTTGAACTTTTAAGTTCTCACGTTACATTATTCATATTACGATTAATGTTGCATAATTTTATATTGTTTCATTACTCTATCAAGTCTATAATATATCTTATATAGTATATACATACAAAATATTTTTGGGGCCTTAGGCAATTGCCTACTTTTCCTAGCCCCCTACACGGCCCTGATGTGCTTCACACGTGCGCTGCTGTAAGACCTAGGATTTTATAATTAATTAATTTCCAACTCACGCATAGGACTCTGTGTAAGCGTGAGTGGAACTTGACTTGTGTTTGACGTTTTGACTAATGTTATGAAGACGAAAGTTCGCAGTATGTTTAAGGATGACACTATAGTCATTTTGATTGATAGCACGAGTCATATTCGCATCCGACTGAGGTCGAGAGTGTCCGAAAAAGGCTATATCCGCTCCTAGAGCACTGTTAAAGAGAATTTTAGAATTAAAGAGAGAATAAGAACCTCTGAGTATTTTTCCCATGACCATCTTTCCGATACGAAACCCTGGACTGTACGCTTGTTAGGTTTCGCTTTCCGGAAGTCCGCCGAAGCTAGACTTTAACTTCTCGGGAACTTTAACTAAGACCTTGAATGAAGAGTTTTTCTATTCGGAGCTTCTAACGAAGTTTCCATCCGCGCGGCCTCATTCCTTTCAACGTTTGTGATCTTTTTCCTAAAGGAAGTTTCTTCATCCGACGTCGACTGCAAAAAATAGTTTTTCGGCATAAATCGACTCACACCGTCTTTGAGACGTTTTTCTCAATTAAATGAACCTTGATTTGAGTTTCGACATTCTGTCGCCGAATACTCAATTTTTATCAGCAGATGAAAGTACCAAAATGACCGGAACCGCGAAATCTCGATTTCTCGGATTTTCCCCTCTCCTATGAAAAGGGAAAAAATGAGAAAATATCTCATTTTCTCCCAAAGTGGTCGAGAGCTCCAAGAGAGAGAGAGAGAGTGAGATTTTTCTTCAATCCTTGCCCGATCGTCCTGATTTCGGAAGCTACGCATAGGCACAGAGGTAATGATGCTTAATCTTACTTCTATTTCTGCTTTTTGTCGGCTTATTTTATCTATTTCTGTGCTCAAAGTTTTGAGCTTTTTGTAAAAATGTCCGATTACTTCGATTTTTCTTTTCAACTATCTTCTACTGCAACCCAACATGCTATAATCACTGTCGGATCGTTCGGATTTTCACCGAGTTGCCGTAGATCTGAAAAACTGACTAAAAACTCATTTTCTTCACATGTGCTTACTTTATTATCAAAAAGTCGCAACCAAGCTTAGTACCCTTGAGATTAATTGCTATAAACGTCGTTGGGAACAACCCCATCAATTTTGTTTTTCAGAATTTCAACTTTGAGTTTTTGGTCATTAATTCTGGACCAAAATACCCCTAAGTCGTATTTTCAGTTGTTAAATATTTCTGAGAGTTTCCCTGGCCTAGATATCACCTATTAACCTAGGAATTAAATTAGATCAAAGAAAAAGTTCGAAAGCCCTATTTTCTAAAGTGGCCGAAACCTTTTTGGAGCTGTACCGTGTCCAAAAATAATTTTTGGGTTAGTATGGCCTGAGCCATAGCGTAGCCCTCTCCGTTGTCGAAATTTTGGCGTTGGTTTCGTGTCATTCCGAGTTCTGTAGCTCGAGTTATTTGCGTTTTAGCGAACGAAGTTCTGTTGTCAATTCGTGCCTAAATAGGAGCTCCGAAGCTTTAAAGCTTTCTTTCTGGTTTCGATTAGTGTTATTAGATTGATTACTTCTAGTAGGGCTTGTGTTGATGATTGTGTTTCCTTGTTCTAGGTTCGCAACTTCCATGCACAACTTCTACTCACGAAGGTAATGGTAACTCAGTTTTAGAGTGTCCTTGAGTCTTGCATGTATTTATCGCACTGCATGCGCTTGAGATGAAGATGTTTAATTTGATTGGCGTTGATTGAAATATTGTATGCTTGCTTATGTTGACTGTTTCTGAGGCTTGTGCCAAATGTTTTCTGGAGGATTCGGCCGAGTAAACTTATTGAGACGTGTGTCTCCGTTTTCTGAGAGGCTTCGGTCGTTTACTGGTTTCTATCATTACTGCTTTCTAGTAGATAAGACATGGTTATTGTTGATACTTGACCTGACTTGAAATTGTTGATTGAGTGATTACTGAGGTTGAGGATTGTTGTTGACTAACTTGACATTTAGGGCTTGAACTTGAAGTGGCAATGTGGTGGCGATGGTTCCACGTGATTGTCCCGTCTTTCAAGGCGTTATAAAGTGGCGATGTGGTGGATATTGTCCCACGTGATCGTCCAATCCTTCGAGATGTCCTAAAGTGGCAATGTAGTGGCGATGGTCCCACGTGATTGTCCCGTCCATAGTGGCGTTAAGTGGCGGTGTGGTGGTGATTGTCCCACGTGGTCGTCCTGTCTTGAGAGACGTTGCTGATTGATCCATATTGGTAGAAGCATATAGTCGCACTATAAGACACTAACATTTGATTATGTTTATATGATTATATCTGCTTTAATTATATATTGTTGATTATGTTATATCTGCTTTAATTATATATTGTTGATTATGTTATATCTGCTTTAATTATATATTGTTGATTCTGTTTATATCTGCCTTAATTCTATGTGGTTAATTATGTTATTATCTGATTCAATTATATGTTGTTGATTTTGTTGATATCTGTCTTGAAATATATTGTTAGCTTATTTATCGGAATGTTTTGGAGCATTGGAAGTGACGATGTGGTGGATATTGTCCCACGTGATCGTCCCTGTAACGCCTCAATTTCTCAACTGAGGAATCACATTAGTAACCTAACAAAGTCTAAGGACTATTCTGCAATCCCTAAAATCCAAGGGAATTTTTTTCTGAAAAACAACTAAACACTTCAGCTCAAAGGTTGGAAACATATCATAACTTTATTTAAATAACCTGTTTCCCGATATACTCTAATAATAGTTTACAACACCATAAGTAAGGTTCAAAATAAGTATGCGCACTTTAATAGGTGCGGAATCAAGGTTTTAATAACAGAGTTCTCATATAGAAAAGGAGACTCAAAACAAAACCACAAAGGAGAAGCAAAGCTGCTTCTTACACCTCTACTCCACCGCCTACGACCCGATCTCCAACTCGAGCAGCTAAGCTTCGGCGGAAGGATCTCCATCGCCTAATAGCGTTAAGCGCCCAAACAACAAGTAGCAAATAGAATGGGTTAACTCCATGCCATTACCACGTATAAAAGGGAAAAACATGCTATTCAAATTTAAGTGCATATCATGGCACATAAACTAGCAACTTAATTCAAGATAGATGACGACATATATTCAGCAATATAGAATCAAATCATATGACAATAATCTCAACAATATAACATCAAATCAAATAACAACAACCTCAATCTATAACATCAAATCAGATATCAACAACCTTGACAATATACCATCAAATCATATATCAACAACCTCAAACTATAACATCTAATCAGATATCAGTAAAACCAACAATATGGGTAAATCAATGACGTCTCGTAAGATGGGACAATGATAGGACCACACCTCCTCATCGTCACTTATTGCGCCACACAAGGCAGGACAACCGGGTGAACACAATCACCTGACCGCCGCTTATACGTCACACAAGACGGGATAACCAGGTGAACACAATCACCTGACCGCCACTTATTGCGCCACACAAGGCGGGACATTCGGGTGGACACAACCACCTCATTGCCGCTTATCGCCACACAAGGCGGAACAACCAGGTGAACACAATCACCTGATCGCCTCTCAGGCTTAGGCCCTATATGCCAAGTCCGTCAACAACAATGCCCAAACCAATTATTAATTCGGAGTAACCACATGTTATTCCTATTATCAACGAACATAAATCAATTCAATTGCATACCAACTCAGTTAAATGACAGAAACCAGTAAACGGCCGAAGCCTCTCAGAAAACGGAGACACACGTCTCAATAAGTTCACTCGGCCGAAGCCTCCAGAAAACATTTTCCCAGTTCAGCATAATAATCATAATCCAATGCCAATCAATATAAACACCTTCATCTCAAACGCAGGCAGTGCGATAAAACATGCAAGACTCAAAGACGCGCTAAAACTGAGTTACCCTTACCTTCGTGAGTAGTAGTGCATAGAAGTTGCGAACCTCGTGATCTTTCAGATCAAAAATTAATCGTTGTAGAAAATACTAAGCTTCAAGATCCTAGCTTCCGCTCCAAAACTCAAGAATCTTCTCACACTCAAGATAAAAACTCAAGAATTTACACCAACAACTAATGACACAACTAGTATTATTAGGAGTAATATATGAGAACAAAGCTCTGTGTGTGTTTTCTTCTTCTTTTTTTTGGAAGCCTTCACGTTGCTCCTTAAATAGCATGAAGTCTCAATGCTTCGGAGTGAAGAAATCACCCAGCAATTGGCACGTCCAGCTTGAGGAAAAGGAGGAGGTGGAATGCTTAGAGGAAAGCAAGCTTTTTAGGTGGTGATGACTCATGAAGCAAGGAGGAGGTGGTGTGTTTGGAAGAAATCCACCATGCAAACAAGCCTGAGGTGCCATGTTAGAAACATGCAAATAAGCAGGATCTGTCCAGTTTCTTTTTCTTAATTAGAGGTTTATGAGAGGGTGAACGGTTGTCCTTGGTCTAGGTGTCGAGTAGTCATGGGTTGTAGTGTGTGTTGTGTCAAGATTTGAGTGGGGAGTTGGGCACGTGGTACTCACCCAAAGGCCACGAGAATTCTGACAAAAGAATGGTAAATGAATACTAAAACAAAGTTGGAATCAGAATGGTTAGACTTATAGGATAAAGTAAAGTGTAAGCTAGTGTTAACTGGATAGTGTAGGATTTAACTCATAGAGCTATAGAAAAAAATATTAGGAAGATGATTCATTATCCTAAAAATTATTAGGGACTCTTTGATATAATCTATGATCACTTTGAGTAAGTTTAAGTGATCAAGTGTAGAAGTGTTAACAAGTTATATAAGATATATATATTAAACTTTCTGGCAGCATTTTTCTTTCTTTTTCTATTATTTATTTGTTTAGAAAAATAATATTATTAATAATACACTCATTTATATAAACACACAAGGCACAATTAACACATCAACTTATTAAACCGATAAATAACTAGTTAATTAATCGCATAAATTATCCGGGTCTTACAGTCCCGTCTTTCGAGACGTTATTAAGTGGCAGTGTGGTGGATATTGTCCCACGTGATTGTCCCGTCTTGCGAGACGTTATTTGGTCGATTGATATTGGTGTTTTCGTGGATAACTGATTTAAGTTCGTATTGTTGATTTCATGTTGTTGGATATATGTTGACATCCATCTTGAATTAAGTTGCTAGTTTATGTGCCATGATATGCACTTAAATTTGATTAGCATGCTTTTCTCCTTTATATGTGATAGTTGCATGGAGTTAACCCTTTCTATTTGCTACTTGTTATTTGGGCGCTTAACGCTATTAAGCGATGAAGAGCCTTCTGGCGATGCTTAGCCAGGCTGAGATGGAGGAGGGATAGTAACCGGCGGAGCAAGGATGGAAGAAGCTGTATAGTTTTCCCCTTAGTAGTTTATGCTTTGTGTCATCTTCGTTAATCTGAAAACTCTGTTACTAAAACCCTGTTTTCGCCACTGTTTAAGTGTGCGTACTTATTTTGGAAACTTGCTTATGCTATTGTAAGACACTATTATTATATGCCGGGAACGGGTTGTTTAATTAAGACTATGTTATGTATTAAACTGTGTTTAGTTGTTTTGAAAAGAAAAAAATTATCTTGTTTTCTTAGGATTACAAAATAGTCCTTAGACTTTGTTAGGTTACTAATGTGACTCCTCAGTTGAGAAATTGGGGCGTTACAACTGCCTTTGTGCATTGAATTGTGTTAATGACTGAGTCTTGCGGTCCATATCATATAATTCCAAATAGGAAGGACGAGTCATCATTTTGTAAGCATTATAAGCAAAACTTAATTGTGTGAGTATTATAAGCAAAACTTAACGGTAGGGGGCTTGGATGAAACATTCTGGAGGACACTCTTATTTATCTGCTATTGTTCATAAATATTATGATTTGATTTTTGGTTTCAACTTTGTTGATTTGTCCATAAAACTAGTAATTTAGTGGCTGATAGTTTGATTAAGTTGTTCTTTTTTATTTGAGACTTTATTTGGATTGAGAAAATTTCTTCAGAATTTGTTTCCTTGATCCAACTTGATGTATTGGTCTCTACACCACTTTTTTTTTTTTACGGTCAAATGAATACTTCATTGAATTTGAAAGGTCAATACATCTGAGAGAATACAAGAATTAAAACAAGAAGGAAGTTCCCTACCCAGACCTCATTTCCTATGGACCCCAAATACTTAGCTATGGTGTCAGCCACCTTATTAGCTTCCCTACAAACATGACCAAACGAGACAAAGCTAAACAAAGGAATCAAATCTTTAATCCTCTGAATAAGAGGCATAAGGTAAGAATTGTGGGATGTTTGATCATTAATGAGCCTAATAATTCCTTGAGAATCCGACTCAACCACCAGCATGAGAAAGCCATGATTAATAGCCAACATGAACCTTGATAAACAACCATAGCTTCTGCAAAAGCGACACCAAGATCATGGTCTCTACACCACTTATCTCTTATTAATGCATTATAACAATGTATTTTTATAGAAAAAAGTTGACGAATTTTATAGGAATTAAAAATTAAGAATATTAATTTTCCGACAAAAAAAAAAGAAATATTTTTATAACTAATAAAATCAACATAATATTAGTTTAAAAAAATCAACATAAAAAACTAATATTGATTTTTTTAAAAAAAATCAACATCATTTCAAAAAAAAAAATAACATAATATTTTGGGACTAAAAATTAGATTTGTAATTCTCTACGGAGGATGGGTATTGACGTAAAATCACGTGAATTCAAAATCTAAAGTGACTGACTACGCGGTCGTCTTGGTTTCAATCGGCAACGCCAAACGGTACAATTTTCTGTTTTCTTTCTTCTCCGAAGCTCAAACAAACCCAATCGAAACCAAAACCTCAATGGTTTCTCTCAAGGTAACGATTCAACTCCATCTTCTATCGTTCCACACTTTCATCTTTCAATTTTCTCACCCCTTTTGTATTCAATTTTCGCACAAATCCAACGATTAACCTTCGATTTTTCCCCTACATCGAAAAATGCTCAGTGTGATACAGTTGGAAATCCCAAGCACTCTTAATTCGTGTTCGCATAGCAATTATAGCTGTTCTGTTGCATTTTTTTTCCTTTGTTCATGGTTGTGACGTTCTTGTTTGGTTCTTGCATCATGTTTCAGGGAAAATCTAGGGTTGACTCAACTCGAGTCTCCGTTGGTGGCCAATCTCGTCCAAGTGGTATGTTTTACATGGATATTTTGGTTTCAGTTTTCCTTTTTTTTTTTAATTTTCGTTTGGGTGCTTAGAACTTGAAGTGTTATGTATTAGACTATTTTGTATATTATTTAATTTTGGTATTTGAAATATATATTGAACAGTTGGTGGTAGGAATTTCAAGATTTATTCGGGAACTGACCGGATCAAAGTCGGAGAAGGACTCATGTATGTATTTGTTTTCTGTGTGATTACTGAGAATGTGTCATAACTGGGTATATTATGATATTATGGTATGCTCTTACAATTTATTGAACTAATTCTGATTCTTCATTAGGACATCTACTGGAGAAGCTAGAGAAACAGGTGCAACTTCAAGGTATGGTGTATCTTTTATATCTTTCATGACTTCAAAAGGATGTAGTTTTTGTCAGATGCTAAGATTATAGAAAACAATGAAATTCTAGCTTCTAAGATTTTAATTTATTGGAGAAGCTAGCAGAGGTTTTGGTTAAATTTATTTGTGCTTTTGGAGATATTAGATAAATAATGAAGTTCCTAGCTGTGCTGCTTTATTAGAAGGGACTTTAGTTTCCTTGGTGTTGAGAATTTTCTTTTAGAATCTCTTGAGTTTCCAACTTAACAGGGTTGCCCCAAGATTGTATGTTTATATCACACATATGAAACCCTAAGCCGCAGCCTTGTTTTGTATTTTCCCATGTGTACAGAAGTCTTTTAGAAACCTTGACATCATGCGGCACAATCACATCTATTTCCTTTATATGTTCTGGAGATTTCTTGAGTGTAAAAGAGCAAGATATTAGTCTATCTAGTTATTTTTTTCTCCTCATTTTGCAATATATGCAGAAGGAGTGCTATAGTAGCGAGCAGAGGGGCTATTCCCAATAGCACCAGTAATCCGAATCCGAAGGTGATATACATTCTAAATTTCTAAACTTTTTGAATACTCTTAATATCTAGAATTACTTGGAAAGTGTCTATATATTTGCATCCTTGAGTATGCCATTGTTTACTCACCGGTATGTATAAATTCTGCAACTTAATGAAGGGTGGTTTCAAAACTATGGAGAAAAGCAGTGGAAAATATGGCACTTCTGGTAAGTTTTAATGAGACTATTTTCTTTTTAAAACATTGAATAATATGTTGTGGAGCACATTTATCATTTTCACTTTTTTGGGTGTTTGGTAGCAAATACGACCGTGAGAAAGGCATTGGCTGATCTTTCCAATGTTCAAGGAGACTCTGCAACAGCTATTAGGCGTAACAGCTCCAAAACAAAGTATGAAGTTTTTTCCTTCTTTCTATGTTTCATGTCGAACAACTTAGAGATTCACCAATCACTTAGCTGTTTTAGTGTACTCAGGGTTCATTGATTTTTCATTAACCAACGAGACAAACCAGGTTAAACCGGTTCAAATGTATTATCGGTCCAATAAAATGTTCAGATTGGTCATAGATTTGGTTTCACGGTCGAACTGGTTGGATCCTGCTGGGGCTGTCCTACAACAATGGTTTTATTTTAATATGGCTTCTTATCAAGAGCCTTTTGTGAAGCATTAGCAATGTGTTTCCCAACAATTATGTGTTTAACATTTACTTAGAATTAGGCAATGAGGAGCAAACTCTAGGTAACTTGGTCATAGAGGCTTTGGTACCATGTTCGAACCAAGTTCCCAAAAGTTTAAGTTGTTGGGTGAAAGAACATGATTTTATATCCAGCAACTTTCATATTTTGTTATGTGATCCTTTGAAAGTAAAAGAAATTCACCTGTATAGATACTTTACATAATATAACTTGGTCTTCTGATGCTTTTCCAAATGGAGATTGATTTGTATTTTTGCACTTGCTTGAATATGGAAGCTTACTAATTTTCCACTTCTTGATTTCCTCTTATGCTTGCTTCCTTAATGGAGTGTCTATTGTTTGACTTTATACATTTTATGTGTTTTTCTAGGGTTTCAGCAGGTTCAAGCACTAAAGTAGTGAGTGTCTCCTTGAGGAAATCCATCACGGTATGCAAAGTCATGGCTCTTCCAATTTTCAATTAAGTCCTTGTTTTTTTATTGTTTACTTAATCAGCTCTTCACCTAAATAAGCTCTTTTTCAGTAGCTCTAGTTAATGTTCTCTATGCCCCTAAATGCCACAATCTATTGAGTAGTGGCTATACTTGAAACTCGAAAGTGTTTGAATAATTTGGATAGTTTGATGTGTATTACACATAGTTATCAATCTCGGATAGCAGCTGACCCTGAAACTGCTACAGCGGTATAGTGCATAGCAAGATGACCGCTACACTGAATTCTTTTTATATAATATAATCATATACATATAAATGCTACAAAAAAATGAAAAATATTACTTAAAACTCATAACATATTCACAATAGCAATAAAAGTCATTGGTCTTAACAAAAACATACAACTAAATAAATGCTAGGAGTTTATTTTGGGCTGGAGTGTTGGTGGTGCTGGTGACAAAAGCTGCAGTGACATGAACAGTGGTTAGACCTATTGTTGGCCTCTGAGGTTGCCAGTGGTATTTCCTTGGGCACCGGACCAAACTGAAAATGGAGTCAGCCCTTTACGGCGGCTGAACCCATACTATAAAGTAATGACTACTGATCACTTTTCTTGTTCACAGGGAAGAGTGCAAAGTAATACTACTAGGCAAAATGGAGTTCAGTTACATGCTCCCAATAAAGGTGACTAATTTTCCCTTAGATTTTTTATTGTGTGATTCAACATTTTTAGAACTTTTTCTCCCTTTTGTCTGGCAGTAGGCACAGATTTAAAGGCATCTTTAGATGATCAAAAGAACGAAACAAGTGGAGGCCAATCAGGTGCCACAAAGGATAGGTACTTGAATGCTTTCTCTTGTTTATCTCACATTTAAAAGGACATTGAGGCTATTCATGGTTGTTAACGGTTCTGAGCATTTCATTTTAGAGATTATGACTTTTTTTTCTTCTTGCAGGTTTGGAAGGAAGCCTATCTTACCTAAAACTACAAGGTATAGTATTTCATTTTGTTGACTAATGTAAGTTTTATGAATGAAATTCAAGTATGTGTTGACTGAAACTAGAATATCATTTGTCTGTTTGAAGCACTTCAAGAATGTCTCTACCAGTACCGAAGAGGGTAAACAGGGCAGATATGAGTAACACAAAGGTTATTATAAATTTATAATCTTATCACAGTTTGTCTTTCCTGGTGGATGATAGTGTCAATTCAATATCTTTTCCTCCATTTAGTTATGCTTATTAGGATTTTCCAAATTCCTCTCTTTTCTTATGTCTCCACTTATTTATGACCTTTTAGGAAAATGCTGGAAGTTCTGAAACAGCTAACGGCCAAAGTGGTCTTCCTGGTAAGAAGCTGTGACATAGATAAGATAAGCACTCCGAAAATGTCACGTTTTTCATGCTGATTAAACTTTATTTATTGTTGAATTCAGCTAAGGCAACAACAGGCGTAAGAGTCAGTTCCCAACTAAATAATGCAAGAAGCCATCTATGGAAGACTCGAGTGAGTGATGGCTTTGTTCAAATGTAAGCGATAATAAATCCTATCATTAGTTAATTCTTGCTGCTCCTATATAGGTTCTGTACTAGGTACATTTTGTTTGTTTGATTGGTATAAAAGTTGCAGAACTGGTAGAATCTTGCAAGTTAGCCTATACAATTACAATTACAATTACAATTATGAAGCTATGAAATTGATGCTTGAACCATAGAGAAGAACTTGAAGGGTGGTATATTTATGATTGCCACATAAAATACATTAAGCCATGATTTTGTTCGCTACTAATCTTCCAGAATAAAGTATATGTTAGCGCATAAAGTTTCTAGGCCTTTTCATACAAAATTGTAACTTTCTAGGATTTGATTTTTGTTTGCAAAATTTTATGTCACTATATTTACCACTTTTTTAACACTAATTGATCTAGAGTATCGTTGCAAATTTCATGATTGACCTAGGTTTCTGTTAGTTAGTTAGTTAGTTAGTTAGTTAGTTAGTGTCAGCTGTAACTTAGCTATTTTGTTTTGTCTCTTAGGAGCTCAAGTGAACATTGATGATTCTCCATATATTTTTGTAATCGATAGTCTTCTATCATCAAGAAATTTGTTGACAAATAAGTTAGAGTTGAATTTTATCATTTTATAATTCATTGGATGAGAGTTCTTGTTATTCATTGTTCAAGCAATTCATTTGGGATGTAGGGTTCAAAGCAATGTTTTACAAGCATCCTCAAGGAAGTCCATCAAGGTATGTTTCCTGTACTTTAAAACTTTTTGTCTGTACTTTCTTTGATTGGTTGGAGTGCACTTGATTGCTTATTGTTCAGTTTAGTTTAATATCAGTGCTTATTTTTCACTGCATTTAGATTTTCTTTGTAATGCTTGAAAAATAGTAATGAACTGCCTTTTGTTGTGAGCTAAGGTAAAAACTTCGGTAAAAACATTTTAGATGGTTGACGCGCATGTTTTTGAAGATTTTGATGGTGGGCTGACAGAGAAAGACTTGTTAAAAAGTTTATCTGATTTTCCTTCTGAGCTACTTCTTTTCTTTCTTGAAGCACACTTTTAACTGCCCTTTGTCTGATGGTGTTGACAAATTAGATGCTGATGGTGTTGTGCTCAATATTTTTCTTGGTTCATTTAGCATAATTTAACGTCTCAGTAGTCAATAATTTCCTGCCACATTTTGGTTTTGTTCCTTAACTTTGAAAGTAGTTTTCTATTCAAAGATGTGGGTGCTAACTGGGAACCTGATTTTTTGCCTCATTGGTTATTTGCTTACAGCCTATTGTTAAGACCACAGTAAAGGCTTCCGCAGCTCGAAGGACATTAAAATCTAAATCCATATCATGTCAGAGTAAATCAAAATCAACTGCTGCAGTGTCGTCTAAGGATGAGGAAACAGCTTCTTTGTCTCTTCCTGAGAATGGCTCAGCGAAAGTTTCTGATGATGCAAATCAAAGACATCTTCAATGTGTCGGAGAGGGCAACCTGATAACAAGTTCGTCAGAGTTCCTTCCAAGGAAAAAGTCCACCCGCCGGAAATCTTATACAACTTCATTAATTGAAAGATCTAAGGTTGATGCTCAATGTATTAAAACAAATTTCATTTTTAGTTTCCACATAAATTGAAAGTGACAGTAGCCTTATTTTGCAGTTTCTCAAGGAAAGTGGTGAAGTTAAGGAGCAGGATAACCTACCAAATATAGATAATGAATGCAATCAACTAGAAGTTTCTGAATACATTGATGACATATATCAGTACTATTGGGTTACAGAGGTAATCACACCTCTGTTGCCACCATTTTTCCTTGAATAGAGATGTAGTTTAGACAGTGCTATATGCAGATTTTTTTTGTTTTTTTATTGAGTTTCTTCTTTTATGAACATGTTTGCCTCTTATCTTTTAATTTTCCTCAAACTATGCTGCAGGCTTTAACGGCTCCGCTAATTGCAGATATTATAATTAATTTTGTATAATAAACATTTGAACCTTAAAATTTGTACGCTTTGAAGCCCATAGCATCTCTACAAAGTTGCTTCTTTTGAAAATAATTAAATAACATGATTTTTTGGGTAGTATTGTTGCACTTTTTAGTGGTTGTCAGCTCATGTTGTTTCTCTTGTTTGAAGTTGTGCCTGGAAGTGTCATCCCATTCTTGTGGGAATTATCATAATTAACATTTGTAATTGGCATCTTGGCAGTCCTACCGTCACTGTCAATGCCCACATTTTTAATCCAAAAATCCTACAATTGGAGGTCCCAAATTGTGACCATGCATGATTCATAAATTTTATTTAGGTGTCTTACTCTTATTGTGCCGTATGATCTATGTAGCCGACCCCACCTGGTGGGAAAAAGCTTGTTGTCATCATGGTTGTTTTACTCTTATCTCTGATCCCATATGCTTTGGTTAGATACTTCATTTCCTTATCAGAATGAAATGATGCAATATTGCTTTACTATAAAATTTCAATAAAACATAATTTCTAATCCTCATAATTTTATGTTATTCATAATTTCAACACTTTAGCATTGGCGTAATTATGAATTCATATATTACAGAAGTTTTTCGTCACTACAAAATTTCATATTATATTTTATCCTTCTTGTCTAATTTCTACTAATAATTTTGTCTATTTCAATATTACCTGCAGGCATATAGTCCAACTCTGGCAAATTACATGTCAATTCAGACAGACATTACACCTCAGATGCGAGGCATATTGGTCAATTGGCTAATTGAAGTATATAACTGATTCAGTCATCCAGCATATGTCTTTTCTTTTATTTTTGTCCTTTCCATAACATAGTTCTCTTTGCATATCATCCCTTTATCTATTGTTGTACATATAGCTTATCATAGTCAGTTAGGTCACATGTCATTCTTGGTTATTACAGGTACACTTCAAATATGATTTGATGCCAGAAACTCTGTATCTCACAATTACATTGTTGGATCAATATCTTTCCCAAGTGACTATCAAAAAGATTGATATGCAGTTAGTTGGTCTAACTACACTTCTGCTAGCTTCAAAATATGAGGATTTTTGGCATCCAAGGGTAACAAGTCACTTGTCAAACATATACTTTTGAATAAAAAATGGATGATTTTTTTGTGATGATTGTAATTATTTTTTTGTCTAATCTGTTATAGGTCAAAGATTTACTTAGCATCTCGGGCGAGTCCTATACTAGAGATCAAATGCTTGGAATGGTATGCAGGACTTAAGCATTTTTATGACACTACTACCTCACTCCTTAGGATTAAGAATGTCTTGATACATTTCATAGGAAGTTATGTAAAAGAATGAAGGACTTAAAATCATGAAATGTACGAATTGGATAAATTTTCATTCTGCTAGTTTTCAAATTGATTTGACAATTTTTTTATGTTGAACATAAAGTAGAGGTGAATGGGGAATAAAGGGTACATGGGGGTCCAATCCAACTGATAAATTTGCTGGTTTTGTTCAATTCTCTGCTCATTCTGTTGTTTTTATTCAGACCTGTACAAGGCTCATCATGGTTCTTACATTTTTTATATTCTACTAATATATGGAAATTGTTTGCTGATCAGGAGAAGCTTGTTCTTAGAAAATTGAACTTCCGTCTTAACTGTCCGACTCCTTACGTTTTTCTAGTAAGGTTTCTTAAGGCTGCGCAGACAGTAGATAAGAAGGTATGTAATTCAACATCTATGAATTTCACAAATGGACAATGTACAATCTTTCAGATTGAGATTGTTGAGTTTCACAATTTAGTTTATCAAATTTTTATTGCTTATAGGCTAATGATCAGTTAATTTGGATGAGTCATCTGCCATTCTAGTTGATTGTTCTATGCAGTATAGTGTTTGAATTCTAATATATTTCTTTTTTTCTAATTTGCTTTTCCCAGCTTGAACACATGGCATTCTTTCTCATCGAACTATGCTTAGTAGAATATGAAGCTTTAGCATTCAAGCCTTCATTACTATGTGCATCAGCTCTCTATGTTGCACGTTGTACTCTGCAAATAACCCCACCATGGACACCACTTCTTCGCAAGCATACGCGTTATGAAGCTTCACAGATCAGGCACTTCTTCCATCTTAGTCCTTTTCAGTTTAATTTTTTTTGGTAATCTCTGTTTATGCTTAACTGCAATATTTTGCAGGGGTTGTGCGGATATGATATTGAGATTTCATAAAGCTGCAGGGGTGGGAAAGTTAACAGTTACATACGAAAAATACTCCAGACAGGAATTCAGTGGGGTTGCAGCAGTGAAACCGTTGGATAGGCTTCCCCTTCCCCTTTGATTCCACTTATGTGCTAACTTCTGTTATAATATAAGGGTAACATTCTTATCAAATTAGAATGTTTTTTGTAACCACTTTGTGATGTCATATAAATTTGCATTAAGAAAGGAATTTAATTCAAAAAAATAATAAAATCTCGAGGTTTTATTTTAGTCGAGATATGGATTGACAACCACAACCGTCCCTTCTGTAATTGTTGTCTTATTATCAGAAGCATGCTGTTGAGTGTTGAGGACTTATTGGGTCTAATACTATTTAACTATGTATTATACACGTTGCACAGGTTTACATTGTCTATATATTATTACAGTTTAAAAATTAAATGCGTTTTAGTTATAAATATTAAAAAATTGTGTTAAGACATTTCAATAAAAAAAATTATTGTAAATAATTAAAATTACTCAAATAATATTTATATTTAACTATTAGCATAGGAATAGTTTTAAAAATTAATTTATTTAATAATATGAAAAATTATAAAGTTAATTTGAAATATATAAATTAAGTAAAAAAAGGTTAAGTAATAGGTGTTTAATATCATTTTTTATACTTTCTACACGGAAAGTCATTTGTTGTTACCTGCCAAGACCAAAAAGAGTAAATTAATTTTAACTTTTGGAATTATAATAAATTATTTTGTAACAATTGGGTTTGTTATACCAATTTGTTCTTGGGTTTGGTTCCTTAGTTGGGAGAGGTTGTTTCCAACTTTTTGTCTCTCTATTCAATAATATTTTTCATTTTCAAAAAGAAAATTATCTAGTGAATTTAAATTTATTCAACTTATTTAGTTTCTAAATGTTTCATCACAACTGATAATCATAGGACTATTCCCTCGAGACTATACGATCACGTTAAATTTATAGGTCTCTGACAATAAAATTTATACAACTTTGACCACTATTATTTTTCTCTATTATGCTTCCTCGAGTAAGGGGCTTGGACTTCGATAGGATAAGGTTGGGGACCTACATTGCCCCCTTGAGGAGGAGCATTCTCGACAGGAGGGTCTAAAGCATCAGCAATGCGACCCATGGTGTGGTTAAGTTGTTGATGCACTGGGCTAAACACCTCACCCATTTTTCGAGTCAACATGTGAACCATTTCATGGTTGCTATCATCAACTTGATGCCTGATGGCCTGGAAGGAGCCCGTGTTCATGCCAGTCGAAATATACGCCTGGCTAGGTGCTGGGAACCCTGGTGGGCTAAAACGACTCACGTGGCTAGGAGAGCCAAACTGCGGGATGTTCTCAAAGAACGTCGAAAAATTTGTTTGAAGGCCCTACATTAACGAAGTAGGCATGCCAAAAGGCATTTCTCTCATAGGTTGAGAAAAACTAGTCCCTATGTTTGACACATGATGTGGTCGAATAACCCCAGCAACTGCTGGTGTGGGCATTGGGGCAGTTGTGTTATAAACACTTGTCCCTGAAACCACTAGGACACTTGGTGCTGTTATTGGTAACGGCGATGGCATTTCTACCACTACAGAGTCAACCCCACTTTGCCCTGGCACACTAGATTCACGATTCGAAATTGGGTCATTAGTGACCCAATACTTGCTTCTTTTCCAGTTAAGTTCCTTGGTTCACAACATTTGAACCAAGAGGAGAGTTTTTGTGCATATTGTTTGCCATACTAAGAGTTTTGCCACTCCTTAATTGCATAAACCAACAAGCACGCACACAAATACACAAGTAAATTCAATAGCACTTCTGCAAAAACTTAATTTTCACAAAATTGTCCCACTGGGCGTGCCAATTTGTTTACTAGTGATTTTGGTAAACAAATAAAAGAGAGCGATTGTGAAGTTCTTTTGGTGAAAACGCTATCAGAAGTAAAATCAACAACGAAAAATGAAAATTTAAGGGACAAAATTGCTTAACTTAAACATTTTAAACAAAAGTGCAGGAAAACGGAAGTGAGTAACTGAGAAACAAGCTTCATTAATTTGCGTGAAAGGTACAAAGTGTCGATTACAAAAGAAGAAATTGAAGTCGAAGACATGGCTTGGTTCAAACAGCTACATACTCAGTGGCAAACTGGCGTAGTTCGTGAAGTCTCTTTGATTCGGACATGAGAGCATTTTGAGTGTTTCTGAGTGTTAGAATTGCGAACCCCCTCTCTCATGTCTGACCTTCTATTTATAGACTCCTTGCCTCAACCGCTTTCATTCTAGAAGCCACCCACGATCCAATTTGAATTTCCCGCTCGCTCTGCAACTGCCCACGTTCTCCATGATCCCACGTTCTGGGGCGGTGGTGTTGGTGGTAACCGCTGGTCGAATTCTTCCTCCTAGGTTGATCTATCGTGAAAAACCATTTCTGATGATTGACGACGATTTCCATGCCTTGTCGAAATGCTCTTGTCGATGACGTTATCGTTTTACACTTAGCCATTTTCTTGGCTTCTGCGACCCATTGGCATAGCTATTTCTCGACGTCTACCTCCTTCTTGACTTTTCGTATTTGGTGAAATTTCGAGCCAACAATCCCTTACTATAACTCCTTCAGGTAAATTAGAGAAGTGTATCTCCACGTAAATGAGAAAAGTAATATTTTCAAGTAAAATATGATATTAAAAGGTTAAAATGGGTGAATAGTTTGTGAAATCCAAAGTCTCATTTTTGTGAGTCTATGCCTTGTTCGAATTAAATCAAGCACTAAGCCCCGATTGTTTATACACACGTAAAGTCGTTAAATGTAATTCAGTCAAAATGAAAGCGTGACATAAAAGTGCAAATAAACAATGATGGCGATGGTAAAGCAAGTACAGAGATATTAATAAAAAACGAAACATAAAGTTCATTAATTCGACAAAGAGGTTGAAACCGAAGTGGTTACAAAATATGCCACTATGGGCGGATAGGATCGTTAAAAACTAAAAATTACAAAGGGAAAATTCCAAGCTTGGGGCCCATTTTCATCATGGTTTTGATCGTTGTTGTCTTCCTCCTCACCATTGTGGTCTTCTTCGCCATCTTTTTCCCCCTCTCCTTTTTGCTCTTCTTCTTCTTCGTTGTTCTCTTCATGAGGAGGTAGCTGGGGGGGCCACAAGATCATCGTTGGGACCTTCCAGGCCGTTGGCAGTGACTTTTTTCCACAACCCCATGGGCGTCAAGTCCAGGTTGGGAAACAAAAGACGAACTTGATCCTGGCCATTTAGAAAACCCACAACCCGTTGTTTGGCACTTGCCAAAGTCAGCTCCTCTTTCAGTTTGTCAACATTAACTGCTTGTTGCTCCAATTCGGCGATGTTTTTGTTTTTTCTCCTCCAGTTCTCGCTCATAGTCGGTGAGCAAGTTGTCCTGGTTCTCAAAATCAACTTCCAAATTGTGAGCTACTAGACCCATTTTGTTCAATTTTACCTCATACCGAGCTCTTTGCTCGCCCAAAGCTTCTTCCAACGCCTACTCATGAAAGGCCTTTTGTTTAGCCAATGACCTTGTCATCTCTTGATCATGGAGGGCTCTTTGGCCAGATAACGCAATCTCACTTCTTGCACCCGAAGAACCTTCTCATCAGCCAAAGACTTCTCTAAATCA
Organism: Lotus japonicus; assembly: GCF_012489685.1. Classification (NCBI taxonomy): domain Eukaryota; kingdom Viridiplantae; phylum Streptophyta; class Magnoliopsida; order Fabales; family Fabaceae; genus Lotus; species Lotus japonicus. The sequence continues at coordinate 62,166,313 of NC_080043.1, forward strand.
GCAATCTTCTTTTGTGCTTGCTCCGCAGCGTTACGGCTGCTGGCGGCTTCAGCTTCACAATTCTTGGCGAGCGTGATTGCCTCTTAAGCTTTGGCGGAGGCTTCTTGTTCCTTGACCGCAGCAGCTTGGCGGTGAGCGAAGGTATGGGCAAATAAATTGTCGGCGTGAAGCAGCGACATAAAAGACTCTTTCTCAATGTGAGCGGAACCATTTTCTACGGCAACGACGTCGAATTGGTCAAGTATGAAGTTTCGCGAAGTGTGGTATTTTTTCTGTTTTTGGGTAAATGGTTCCCCTTTGGATGTCGTTTTGAGGAAACGTTTTTTTTTTTCTGTTTTTTCTCCGGTTCAGGCGGGAAGACCGGAGGAAATTGAGGAATGGCGGCGGCGAAGACAGCCTGAAGAGCTTCCTCGGTGAAATTCATATTTGCTTAAAAACTTACTCAACTCAACAATAATTTCATTATTTTTAAATGAATCAAATTTTAACTAAAACAAAGTTAGTATGATCGGTATATGGCGAGCAAAAGGAAGAATGGTGGAGGGTCCCAGGAATATTTTTTCGTTCACCCAAAAATTTGGGGGTAGCCCCGTACTTGGCGTTGTATATAACGACCCTGTTGTCTAAAACATGGATTTTGGCGAGGAAGCATATCATCTTTTTATCTTGGTCTGTCAAAGATTCGTCGGCGATGTCCTCAATTGTCGTTGGTTCTTCCGCCCAGTAGAGTGGAAATCGGATGGAACCATCTCTTCGGGTTCAAGGTATTTATGGTGAATCCCAATTTTGAAGTACCTTTTGGCGAACACGTTTTTGGCGTTGCTCTTAAAGGGTGTGAATCGTCGGCGGCCGATCCGGGCTTTGACGGAAATCTACCCAGGGCTCACTGTGGACTTTCGGTCGATGTTGTATAAGTAAAAGAAGTGAAGGGCGGTTGGGGTTAGACCTATGGCGTCGCAAAGAATTTCAAAGCACCGCATGAACACCCAAGCATTGAGGTGTAGTTGGATAAGGGCGACATAGGCATAGGTTATGACCTCGCAATAAAATGGCGAGAAAGGAAGTTTGATGAAAAGCTCAAAAAAGATAAAGTCATAAAGGTAAAAGTAGTAGGCATACGTGTTTGTTGGCAGTCATCGGTCATAGGGCAATTCATCAGCTTTGCAGCCAAGGGCGCGAATGATGTCGTCACAGCGTGTGTCATGGAAAAATCCTTTCACCTTTTTAAAGAATTCTTCAACTATCTTCGAGGTGGCGTGGATGGAGGGTTGGCAGACCGCCATCGACAACATGGTGGGAATTACGGGTCTAGGAAGGGTGGCATAGGTTCTCAGGTGAAAGGCGGGGGTGAAGGTATGAAAAACGGTAGAAAGGGGGGGTTTGAATAACGTTTTCAGAATAAAACTTCCACCTTAAAGATTTTAACAAATCTTTCGAGAACAAAGTGCTAAAGATAAGAGATAGAAAAGCACACAAGGATTTTATCCTGGTTCACTTAATGAATCACTCAAGCTAATCCAGTCCACCCGTTAAGGTGATTTCTTCCTTCTTAGAATGAAGGCAATCCACTAATCAGGTAAATGTTACAACTGCACTTGAACCTTCAAGTGACTAACAATACACTGACTTAGCTCACACTAAGATTCACTCTCTTAGTCTTCTCTAGGATCCGATCAAACTTGATCTCCTAAAGGTAACTAAACAACTGTTTAAGAAAGAATGTTTACAAAGAATTTGCTTCTGAAAAGCTAATGGTAAACACAATGAATTCATATGAAAGAATGCTTAGAAGGTTTTGAATATAGCTTGCGCGTGTGAGATTCTTCCAACCGCATCTTTCAATCTTCAGCCTCTATTTATACTCCAAGGATTAGGGTTTGAACGCTGCATGGAAATGCTACCGTTGGAGGGCAATTCTGGAAATTCCAGCTTCTACTGTGGCTGAGAATGTTAGGTAGGTCGTCAGGATAGTACATTTGCTTTTGTACTTGGATAGTGACTTGACCTTTAAACCTAGTAGACTTCTGATCAGGGGAATGCTTCATGTTGGAACTTGTGAAGCAGTTGATCAGAGTCAGAGGGAAGCACAGATCCTCTGACCGTTGTATCTTCTGATTCTGAACTCAGAGGGAAGTACATGGTCTTCAGAGTCATCTTGCTTCTGGACATCAGAGTTTCCACTTTTTAGCTTCTGGATCTTCAGAGTCTTCTACACCATCAGAACATCTGAACCTTCAGAGTTTCTTGGTTGTCAGAACGTCTGGATCTTCAGAACTTCAAGTGACTGAGTCCATATCAGAGCTTGTATGACTTCAGATCTTCTGAAGCGTTTCTACTGTTCAGAGTGAACATAGATGTTGCGAAAGCGTTGCTTGGGTCACTCTTTATGCACAGTGCTTCTGATTTGTGTGAGATTAAATTGAGGTCAGAGCCTGTAAATAGCACACTCAGAAAAACACGTTAGAGTACCATAATTGTTCATACTAAAATGTTAACTTGTAATCATCAAAACATAGAGCTGTACTACTCGATCAAAACTTGAGCTTACAGGGGGTTTCATTTTCCGTTAAGGGCGGGGGAATTTCTGCTACTGGGTGTGAGAATTTTGATTTTTCGGTACAGTGGTGAGGTTTTGGTTCTCTGGTGCAGTGGTGGAATCAGGGTTTTCCAGGGGAATAATGGAGCTTTGTTCCTCAGGTAGTCGGTAGGTGGTTTTGGTTCTGGCGATGGTAGGCTTAGGAAAGACTAAGTGGTTGAAGGGTGTGTAAAGGAAATTCAAAGAAATTTTAAAGAAGAAAGGGAAGGAGGAACTCACCGAAAAGCGTGGTTTTCTACGGTGGAAGTGGGCGGAGTAGCTTCAGTGCAGCGTTTCTGGCAAGGGAGGTGGGGTTTATATAGGCAAAGGTAACTCTTGGTATGGGGGCGCATGGAAGGGACGTGTGAGTATATAAATTTTGGGGAAGGGGCTCGAGGTGGCCTCAATGATGGTGGTCTTGGGAAGTGGCGGGATTTAATTGCAATGATGAGGAGTGATGTGACGTTTGGATTTGGGGGGCTGCGTTTCGGGGGAAAAGATATGTTGTCGTCAAGAAGCGTGGTTGAAATTAGGGTAAAAGGAGGGAAAACACCTGGCAGGGGGTAATAGAGGAAGTTTTTTCAAAAATCAAATTTCAGTGTCATTTTTTGCGGGATTTAATAAAATCAATCACATGAATGGGGACGCGGCATTTAGGGACTTGTGTTTGAATAGACGTTGGCGAGTGGTGTCCATACATGGCAAAGGCCAGAAGGATTTTTGAGTTTGGGGTAAGGCCTTACCCTGATTGCGATCGCCAGTGGAAGGGTGCAGCATCGAGTTGACCGCCGCAAGGGCGTTTTAGAAGACACACTGCGCTCTCATGGTTCAAGCTCGGTGTCTTGTGGACTAGGCGAGGGAATCAAAGAATGAGGAAACTTGGCGATTGAATAAAAGAGCGTCGGCGACTGAAGGCATTTTAGAAGACACACTATGCTCTCATGCTTCGAGCTCGGTGTCTTGTGAAATTGTGGCTTGGGCGAGCCTCCCAGGCCCGAGAGGGACTCGCCCAGGGATGGTTTAAAAAGGGATTAGGAACACTCGCCAGAGGCGAGGGATACATGAAAGGGAGTTGGGCCCAGGATGGCACAGCCCAACAGGCCCATTTGCAGGACATTTAAGAAAAGCCCACGGAACCTCTATAAAAGGGGGTCCCCTAAACTTTTATTCATCATCATGTGTAAGATTCCTTGAGACTTTAGGGGTAACCCCTCCTTTGAATGTTCATTTCAAGAACATTTGGCACCGTCTGGGGGGATCGGTAGATTTTTCGATTCCCAGACCACGAAAGAACTCATGCCATGGATAATCCATGGTGTTCTTGCGGCTGGGTGCAGAAAGCAGATCATGAATCGAGTTGCTGGAAGGTAACGAAATCTGAGACTGGAATGGGATGGTAGAGTGATGAAGAGAGTAGATCGGAGGCGACGAAGATGAGAAGAGAGACGGAGAAAAGAGCGATGGGCGAGAGATTCGCGAGCTTGCTTTCTTCTTCTCCTAGCGAGATTTCACGACGAGCTTCTCCATGCCCGCAACTTTTCCATGATCTCTTTCTTTGTTCCGGAGATTTTGCGTTTGACAAGGTAAAGGAATCACTGGATGATGTCATTGTGGTCATCAACAGCTTCTTCTGATTGCTACGCGCAACTCAGTTCCTCGTCGTCGCACCGGTTGTGCACCGTTGCAGCACCTTCCTCGGCGTTGATATGCGTTAGAGTCACTTGAACCCGAAATTTGATGCAAACCGCACACAGTAGGCACAATTTGGAAGGGTAACTCCTCTTCGTCATCGTCATAGAGCTTGAGGCCATCCGAATTCAGAAGGGGAGTATTATTTTCTTTCTCTTAGCTTGTTCGTTGGTTTTATCTTAATATGTACCTACAATATGTGATTTGTGTTGTTCTTTGTTCGTGCCAGCTATGTGTTTCACTTCGGATTGGCTGAGCTTTGGGCCATTCACACTGCGTTGGAAGTAGTTGGTAAGAAGCCTTGTCCTAAGGTTGTCATTGAGAGTGATTCCATTGAGGCTATTGTGGCTCTTACCTCTTCTGGCACGTTGATCACCCCATATTTGGAGATGGTTGGTGCTATTCGTCGGGCGATGCCACCTCATGTGGAGGTTCGTTTCCATCATGTCCTTAGGGAAGCTAATTCTGTAGCAGATAGTTTAGAAAAGTCTGCACATGTTTTTGGGTTTGGGACTCAGATGTTCCCTTTGGTGGAGTGTCGTCACCTTTTGTACCAGGATGTCATGAGACTCTAGCCTCCCTTCGTGCTCTTGTTTCTTAGCATCTTTTCGCTTCCGGGGCCTTGCCCCTCCTTGTTACCAAAAAAAAGGTGAGCAAATTTACTAAATATTTCAATATTCTTTTTTTTGACAGAAATATCTCAATATTCTTAATGACATGATAAGTTTTTTTTTAGCTTGGAATTTAAGATTATGGTGATCAGCCATTCTCCAACAAGTGAAGAACCTCATAAGGGGGAGTATTTATCAAAATCTCGACATTGATTAAATAATTATTCGTTTGAATAAATTTAATATTTAACATTAGTCAAGGGTAGTTATGAAAAAGATAAAATAGAAAAAAGTAAGAAACTTATATTCTAATGAAAATAAATTATATTTTCAAAAGATATTGAGAATAATAATAGATTGACCAGACTAACCTGATAGTTAGGAACAATCACTTTTTCTTTTTTTGATACATCGGAAAAGGAACAATCACCTTTTCAACAATATATTGAAAAAGTTAAATTTTATTATATATATATATATATATATATATATCATTCTTAATGTGTCAAACTTCAAAGTATCAAAATTTAAAAACTTTTATGTTTTTTATATTTTAATTTTTTGTTAGTATTAATAAAATATATTTTAGTATTTAGTGTATGTTTTTTAATATTTTAATTTTAGTCACACTGTTAATGAGAAATTTATTAGTTATAAATAAATTTTTGACCGCGCGCGAACTTTCTAGACGGTCGTGATTAGTTAAAAAGTAGTCAATATTTTAATTAATATTAATATTTTTAATTAATAAAAAATTATTTTAATTCATGTATTATTAATGGTCAAATCAATGGATTAGGATTTTGTAGAATATTTTTATTTTTTACAAGAGGAAGTCCATTTTTGTACAATAATTTAAAGACAAAAAACAAATACATTGAATCAAAAATGTTTATAAAGAGTCATTCTTGTGTAAAACAAAGGTATCATTCTCTGATTTCTCTAATCATTCTCCCACCTTGTATCCCAAATGGCCAAAAAACGCAAACACAAAAAATCTTCCCTAGCTGAAAGGAAGATGGAAGAAGTTGATGGGATCAACTCTCTTCCAGATGAGTTACTCGCCCATATACTTTCATTCCTTCAAACCAAAGAGGCTGTTTCTACTAGTGTTTTGTCCACTAAATGGAGATCACTTTGGACTATGGTGCCAGCTCTTGATTTCAATGATGATAACCAGTGCTTCTCCAAAAGCTTATTTGTTGATGCTGTTTCCAGTGTCTTGAGTCAACGCAAGACAGAGTTCATCACAAGGCTATGTCTTGAATCCTATCACAAACGTTTGACACCAAACATGGTCAACTTATTGGTTTCTATTGCTGTAACAAATAACCTTGAGGAGTTAAACCTCAATTACTTTATTCTTGAGGCTACTTTACCAAGCAGGCTTTTCAATTGTCAAACACTCTCGATTCTTAAGCTGAGAGGTAATTTTAATTTGAATCTTCCTTCATCCATTCATCTTCCTTTGCTCAAGGTTCTCCATCTCGATCTTCTTCACTTCATTGATGATGAGTCTATTATGAGACTTCTCTCCGGGTGTCCGGTTCTTGAAGAACTTTATTTTAAAGAAGTGCATTTTCATCGTTCAGACTTATTTCGTATATGTGTACCTTCACTGAAGAAATTGCATGTTAAGAGTAACATTGACAGGCTTTGGATAGATACCCCTATTCTTGTGTACCTTAAACTCGAAGAAACTGCAGTCGTCGACTATTTGGTTGGGGACTTACATGACTTGGTTGAAGCATATATTGATATATTCTTTTATCATGAGGATGAGAATGAAAAAGAAAACATACCCAAGCTTTTCAGTGCTATTCAAAAAACTAGATTTTTATGCTTATCTAGTGTTTCCACAGAGGTAAGGTTCCTTATGTAAATCCCCTTTTTCATCATTAGTACACCAACAATACCTTTGTTATCACATGTTCATTTGGTGCACATATTATATTTTTAATAGGAAATGTGTGTTATTTTTCATGATTCTTTGTCATTCTCATGATCCTATCCATGCGCAGGTGCTTACTTGGTCTTGTCTAGAATTTCCAGAATTTCACAATCTAGTTCATCTACAACTTTCTTTAGTTACCCTTGACTCATATTTCCTAGTGGAATTGCTACTTGAAAAATGTCCCAAGCTTGAAGTTCTTGATATTGAGAAGGTTTGTTGGTTTTGACTTCAACTTTGTTGCATTTATAATACTTAATTTATCTCTTTCTTTCTTTGTTAAGACAATAGTTGTGCCCTCTCTTTTCTCTTGATAGGTTGATGAAGAGAGTGAAATTGAATGGACAGAGCCAACAACAATGGTACCTAGTTGTCTTTCATCACACCTTACTATGTTTACATATAGAGGATATGGAGACTCCAAAGACGAGTTAGAGTTTGTAGGGTATATTCTAAAAAGTGGAAAAGTGTTGAAGACAGCAACAATTCAGATTGCAAATTGGTTGAAGCCAAAGAAAATGGCTAGGTCAAAATTATTTGGGTTGCCAAGAGCCTCATAGAATTGTGGGACTGACTTTCAAATTGTTGATTGAAATCTGCTTTACGGAATTCCTATGGGTACAAATTCTCTCATTTCGTATTACTAGAAATTAGCTCACATTGGACTAGCTTGAATTAATAGCTCTCGTTCTATCCAGATTATAAATAATTATGTTAAATATATTTTTTTATTTCTTTTATTCATTATTTTGATTATATCATTCACTTATTTCAATATTTCTTGTAGGATTTTGTAAAGACATTTATTGGAAATATTGAAAGGGAAAAGTTTCCTATTGGGAGATTAACTGTGTGCATTTTATAGACATTTTTACCACATATTTCATAGAATTTTAGCACATTTTAGGTTATTTATATTATATTTTTATTTATTTTGAAATATATCTCCACTTTATTCTATTTTATATTGGATGCAGGTGAAAGAAGTTGAAAAGAGAGATACAAGGGTAAAACGATGAATTCTTTCACTAAAACTATTGGAGCATTAAAGCAAGCAAAAGAGCAACTATGAAACGAGCAACATTGTTTTTCCTGTTTTGTTATTTATTCTCTGTTTATTTGGTAGTGGATTTGTTTCCACCCAATTGTTTTTAATTTGACTTTATAAGATAGTCTCTTATGAATAAAGATGGGAGGTTTCCCTGTTTGACATTTACTCTTGGTCTTAGACATTTTTTGTGAGGTTGAATCTTTATGCTATTCACATTTCTTTTCTTTCACTAGATCTTAATCCTTCTCCCATCTCTTCTTCTCCTCTTCCTTCTTCAACTTTCGCTTCTTCCTTTCTTCTTACCTTCACGATATCAACGACGATAACTACAAGGATCATCAGAGAACGATATGGCATAAACTATATCTGGATAGGCGAGGGAGATAGACAAGGCTCCATTATCTTGGCCAATGATAACCAAGAATTGCAGAGATTTTGGAAGATTAATCATGACCTCTTCTTTTATCTTAGTTTACTTAGTTTCTATTTCATTCTACCTATCTTACTTTCTTATCCGAATGATTTCTTCTCCTTCTTTCTCATGATTTCTCGTTTTTTTTTTACAATTCAAGCAACACACACATCCAACTTAATTAAAGAGAAAATTAGATAATTAATAACGTGAAATCATTAGTAGTTAGTCAGTCCCTTTGGTTCAACTAACTCTAACAAAACCGATGTGTATGTGCGCAATAACTATTGGAATACAACTAACATACAACCGAGCCACATGCTTTATCACTACAATACGCTCTAACATGCCCCTGCAAACTCAAGGTGGCTTGACATATGAATATTTGTCAACTACATTGAATTTGTCTCCGAGAGAAGTAAATCACAAGGTATAAAGAGCCTTTGCAAAAATGTATGCCTTTTGATCCAGGGAGGGAATATGTTGAACAATGAAGCTCTTGTTCAAGTGACCTTCTCGCAAACAAAGAAGATATTCAGTTCCATGTGCTTTGGTGCTGAGTGTTTAGAATAGGATTTTGAGTCAAGCTGTAGTACTCATGTTATCACAATAAACGGTGCCCACTAGGGTGGACCATTTATATTTTGGTCCACCGGTGCACCAGGGGCATATTTGACTTTGCACCAAGGATATTTTAGTCATTCCTCCTCTTTTTATTTCACCCTCATCTCCTTCTTCCCTGCAAGCCAGCCAGCCATGCCCCCAAGATGCAAAATCCACCATCCTCAACCATAAACATCTTAGACAAACCTCCTCTGGTTAAGATACAGAAAAACGAAAGTAGCAAAAGCCAAAATCAGTGATGGGACATTTACAACCAATCCTCATAAATCATAATCTGAGCCATAGAAAGTGTGTATTATGCTTGATGATCTTGCACATGCCAATTACAAAAGCGCATCAATCATATCCCACATAACACACACAAAAAAATTAAAAAAATCAATCTTTCAAGATGCATTATCCACTATTATCAAGACATGCTTTCATACCCAACAACGAAACATGAGTACCCAGATTAAAAAAAACGGAACTTCACATTCACGAACCAACCAAAATAAGGGGGTAGCCGGGTAGTTTTCTAAGTGGGTTTGTAATAAAAACGGAAACTTGAAAAACAGCACAGGCATTAGATAAGAGGAATTGAGAAGAAGAGAGACGCTTGCAGTGGCCACACCAGGGAGCGTAAAATTCAACAAAGATGTGATCGAAGGAGGAAATAACGGAATCGAAGTTGGATTCGTCGAGCACCAACACGGCAACACCTTGCCATCCACCGAGAGTGGCTCAGAAGCACTGCAAAAGTGGATCAACAACGCAACACAAAAAACCAACAAAAACACCCAGATTCGAGAATGCAACGGAGGGAGAACTAAGGCATTGTCGTCGTAGGGGGGAAGGGAGAAGATCCGGTGGTGACAGTGGGTCAGAACGGCGGTGGCCACCACGCTGTGAAGGTTGCACGGCGGTGGTGGTTCTGGGTCCATTGAGGTTGAGGGAGAGAGAACTTGTTCATGGTGGTATTACAATCATACCCTTCTAAGACTAATTCAATCCTAGCCATTAAATTTAAGAATATTCCTTGATTCCTTCATCCAACGGTTATAAAAAATGGACCACCGGTGGACCAAAATATAAATGGTCCACCCTAGTGGGCACCACAATAAACCTTTTGGGATTTGGAACTGAATATGAAAGCTCTTGCAACAGGAATTGGATCCAAAGCAGCTCAGCAGCAATATTAGCTAGACTTTGATACACTGTTTCGGTATTTGAACGGGCCACCAAAGTCCGCTTCTTTGGTCTCCAAGAGAACAAGTTGGGACCAAGAAAACAGTATGATAGAGGATGAAGAAGGGGATGAGAGTGAATCAGAGGTGAAGGGCAATATGATAGAGAATGAACCAACCGAAGTAGAGGTGAGTAAAAAAAGTATGAGGTGAGGAACTTGAGAAGAATATAGATAAATCCTTAGTTCCACCTGTAGCCTCCCCTCAAGAAATAACCAAGCAAGATGTAGAGAAGAAACAAAGTAAGCTTTTAGAGAGGTTGTTTAAGAAATATAAAAGCATTCCCTATAATCAAAAATGAACAAGAGATTTCCTCCTAGGCTAGATGATCCTGGTAAATTCTCTGTACCTTGCATGATTGGTCCGTATAATTTTCTAAAGCTCTTAGTAATCATGGTGCTGACGTTATGGATTCGATAAATTATAAACACACCAAAGTAACCTGCATCTGGGGATGTTGGTCTTTAGATTTATTTCCTATTCCATATAACACTTGTAAACAAAAGAGACAAAAAAGAAAAGAAAGGGAGGATTGCCCATCTATAAGGAATTTTATCAACCTTAGATTTTGAGAGCAGTTTAAAAGAAACTAACATAAATTCGAGAAAGAAGTGAAGTAAGAATAAGGAACATGATAACTTCCATTAGCATTAATCTTTCCGAGCATTGAAATAACGGAAAACACATGATAAAAATAAGAGGGAACACTTTTTAAGCAGAAGACATACAAATATATGTCAGATTCTTTCTGAGCATAATATCATGCAGAATAATCTCAGATAGTAAAAGGAAGAATATTGGCAGGGGGGATGTAGGAATATAGAATGCAGACAACAGTTTTTTTTTTTGCCAGCGAATACAAGGGAAGAAGTTCAATTACTAGCTGAAACCGCAAATTTTATAAGAATCTGAATTACCAAGCAAAGTGGCTATACAGCCATAAACAAGTTGATCTTTCAAAGGCAAGAACAATGGTAGTGGCCTAAACCTAGAATGTAATATAAACTAAGAGATGTTTTTTGGATGAAAACTAACAAACCACTCTGTTATGATGATAATATGTCAAGTAAGACGAGAAAAACCAAATTATAACAGATGTCACAAAAAAAAAGTGGATACCTAGGTTATATGGTTGCCATATAAATTGATGTTAACTTATTGACTGTCATTTGTCTCAATGGGATATATAGGGAGTTGTTGTTTACCAAGTAAAGAAAAGTATTAAAATGGAAATAACCATAGAATATATGCTGACTTCCATTTGTACATAAATTTAAAAAACAAATTACTCATCAAGGAAACATTATAAGATGGCTTTCATGTAAAATTGAAACCTATTGTGTGTGTATACATATATATTAGATGCATAGAACTTAGTACAATGAAGCTATATTACAACTTACATCAAGTCAGAAAGAAAGTACAAACACTGATCTGTGTAAGCAAGTGCCATCCATATGGTTCAACAATCATTTGAGAAAAAGGACGAGATTCAATTCTTTAAGAATCAAAATAATTATAAATTATAAATTCTGATTATAGCATATAGATCTATCTCACCTGTATAAACTCGACAAGGATATGAAGCTTTATTTCCACCAACATCAGCATGAGCAATTGAACGCTTCGGAATCCCTCCCTATCTATATACACTCTTGATGACCATTGAGCAAAACCCATTTTATATGATTGACCAAATCCATTACATCTAACCTGTTATAATCTATAGTATACATCACCTATGAGACAATTTACTAAGAGATTGTTATGAACAAGTAGCCAGTCCATCTTGCGGTAGCAACTCTCCTTCTTGATCCAATGTGTCCTTGACTGCCTGATAAAACTCTACCCATGAAGATGAATTGGAATCCGCGGCGGCACCCCATAAAAATGTTAGATTTGGACTTGCAGGGCAGGCAGTAACAAAATCCAAAACTGACACCGGTTTGATACTCCGTGGAAAATTGAATGCTAAATTATCAACTTTGTGCTCATAGATTTTCCCCTTCCTATCCAATTTATACCGCGACGTACCCTGAAATTCCCCCTTCGCCTCCCACGGAACCCGCGGCACACCCCTCAGGTTCCACCTGATCAATATCTCATTCTCAGAAGGCTGCCATACCCTGTACACATCCAGCGCAATCTCACGAAACAAGATTTTACCATGAAACCTCAATGCCCAGAAGATCAATTTATACTTCTCAATACCACTAAACGTATTCAAAGGATCCTTGAATGTTACATCATCCCTGAAACAATCAAAATTCAACATAAAAAACCCCAATTTCCCACCTCAGATAAAAAACCTTAATTCCAACAAAAAAAACACACACATGCATAAACAAACAAACATCAAAACAACAAAACCTAAAATACCCAGATGAGAAACTCACCTGTAAATGTCATAATTGAGGTCTTTGACGAAAATCAGAGGCATGTCCTCACGGAGGGTCCTGACAGCAAGACCAAGATTGACATAGAACTCATCCTTACGCTGCTGGTGGTGCTGCTTGTCTTGAGCACCTGGTGGCGCGTTCACCTGAGCAACCTGAGCAGAAACACTATGGAGCGTTTCCAATGGAGAAAACGAGGTGGAAGATGAAGGGTTTTGGGAAATGGGTTTTGCTGATGATAACGTTTGGCGAATGGGTTTCTCTTTGGTTATCGATTTGGATTGAGGTAGCAGAGAGGGTTTGAAGTTGGATAGAAGAAAAGCCATTGATTTTCAATGTTCAATGGTTTAGAGTTTGAATCGATTGAGAGAAAGAGAAAGAGAGAGATTGAGAATTTTGAGTGTTTCACATTTGTGTCTTTCTTTCTTTCTTTCTTTCTTTCCTGGAGCTGAAGCAAAATTTGAGGCTCTTGTTTCTTCTTGTGAGTGAGTGGCTTTGAACATGGCCATGAAATCAAATGAATCAAAATAGTGGTTTCTTTGCACTTTGGTCCCTGCATTTTACAGTATTTCGATATTTTCCCTGTGTGGGGAACAAATATCTTTACAAAATCGGTTTTGATTCATTCATATTTCACTTTGTTTTTCATATAATTTTCATTCATCTTCTTTTCATATCTCTCTTTTATTCCTAATTTTCTATCATATTATCAATTATATCTCTCATTTTTTTTCTCTTCTATTCCTTATCTAACTTGGTGGTGGAAGTGTATTTTTAGTGTCAATAAAACATTTTTCTTACAAAATGGTAAATTACAATAACATTGTTAATGAGATGCTTGTGAATCATCATTAACATCATATTTTATCGATTTAAATGAATTTTGAGATTTTTTAAAATTGAAATTTTGAATGAATGCATGTAATTTTCGATAATTATTTTTGCATTTCATAAATATTTAGAATGCATTCAATGTGCTATTTTTTTTCTAATTAGTTGCTTAAAATATTTTTTTTTTGAACTTAGTTGCTTAAAAGATAACTTAAAAGAAATTCATTTCAAAAAAACTTAAAAGAAATTGTTAAAAAAATTGATCGAATGCCAATTCAATTAGAAAACCAATGAGCTAATCAGGCCATAAGCAGTCTACCAAACTAGAGGAGAAAAAAACTAATGAAGTGCATATAGTCCTATATCACAAAAGGATTTAAATTCAATCAGCTCGTGGATTCATTTCTTTACAAATAATTTGGGTAAACAATAGATCATAAACTATTTGGATAACCCAAACCCTTCATAATTGTTTTGTACTCTTTCAAACCCGGCCAATACCAACTGTATTGGGCTCCAATAAGAACATGACCATCGGGTCACAAAATCAAACTGGACAGACAGGCAGGAGACAGCAGCTTCAAAATCCAGGATGACTTTCCCAAGAAACAGAAGCTCACAAAAGACACATGCCAAAAAAACATTATTTGATAGCCTGGAAATTACCAGGACTAAATTGACATCAAGGAAATATCATTTTATTTTTTTAATTTTTTAATGGATAAACATGAATTTTCAGTTCTCAATCATACAATCAGTCAAAGATCCAAGCACTCATAGGAAGAACCAAAATCCAATTCAAGAACCAATAAATCCAAGCTCAACTTCATCACAGGTCCAACTCAAAACTCTTCCTGTAGTTAACAACAAAATCATAGACCTCCTTCTCATCAGCAACAGATTTGGAAACACTCTCCCTTTGCTTGCATCTCTTTGCCCAAGCAATGAGCTTAGGACACTCTGCCTCCACTTTGAACTTGCATAGTGCCTCATAAGTATAGAACCAGGTATAGAAAGGGATGAGAGCAATGTCAACAAACCCAAATGTGTCACCACCAAAATAAGGCTTGACTCCTAGAACCTTCTCCAATTCCTTTAAGCCCTCTATTAACTCCTTCTTTGCCTCTTCAATCCCATCTCTCTTTCCAGCCCATATCCTCCCCCCAACATCACCAACCTGCATTTTTTAACAAATGAAAATGAAATAATATTAATCCACTAGTCCTTAACCAAAACCAAGAAACCATCCATTTAAATATATTAAGAATATGAATGTGATGGTTTCCTAATCATACATTACCTATGTTAAAAACGGGTTCATCCATAAACCATATTTTTATTCTAACATTTAATTCATATTATTTACAACATGCCCCTTATTTGTTAAGATTAATTTACATAGAACCCCTTTTAACTTATGACCAGATTTTTCTTGGTCACTATAGACAAATAAAAATAATGGCTAGTGACCATCTTGTTTTCATATCACTAATAAACTACTATACTGATCCTTAGAAAAAGTAAAAATAACAAAGAAAACGAAAGGGATAACAATTAGCAGCCGTCATCTTGTTCAATTCATTAACTACAGGTCCATAGAAAAGGAAAAAGGAAAAGAAAACTCTTTTTGGTGCATCGGAAAATGGAAGAGAAAACGTTGAATTGAAAGGTGCTAACTCTAGGAAATGTTGAAGTCAATAATTGAACTACCACCTACCTTTTTGTTAACAAAATCAGCCCAGAACCTGGCTTGAGCTCGCTGATAAGGTTCTGAGGGTAGCAGTGGAGCTTTCTCCTTCCAAACCTCATCAATGTACTCCACAATAATGATGGACTCACAAATGGGTTTACCGTGATGGATGAGAACAGGGATCTTCTTGTGAATTGGGTTCATTTCCAGAAGCAATTGGCTCTTGTTCGTTAGATCCTCTTCCTTGTACTCATACTTGATCTCTTTTTCAGCTAGTGCTATCCTAGCTCTCATACCAAACATACTAAGCCATTCATCCAACAAAATCAGCTCATGATCTGCCATTGTGTTGTCACAGATCTCAGATCGAGAGTCAGCTAGATCAAGACCTTCAGAGAATCTAATATTTATGATGTCAACAAAATAAAGAAGAGAATCTAACTATTCATAGAATCTCATTTTTATGCGTGATCGTAATCATCTTTTGTACATGCACTTCCTCACATACCAAGTATAACAAACAAGTTTGATACATTTAAGCTTATTTTCATTTTCATTAATTTTTTTTTATATATTTCGCTCTCTTATTCCTATTGCACTATCCATCATTTCTTAACGAGTACTTGATAACACCCTTAATAAGTAGTGGAGAATACAATTTCATGTAAATTGTAAATAAACACTCATAATGGTTCATCCCCAATACAACCCTTTTTAGCTAAAGAATTCGTTGTAAAGTTTGCTTCCCTATAAATATGAGCAATTCCAAAGCAATTAACCTCATTCATAATAATATCAATATAGTTTAGGTGTGTGTTTGGATTTCAGTTTGTAAAACAGAGTTTGAGTGAATGTGGGTTTGCAAAACAGAGTTTGAATCAAAGTGGGTTGGTTGTAATGTGATTTATGTTTGGATACTTTTATTTCAAAATAGAGTTTGGGGTTGAAAGTATGTTGGATGAATGTAGAAGTGACAATTTGGAGAGTTAAGATGAAAGTTGGTTTGGGGCTAAAAGTGGGTTGGGTGAATGTGGTTTTTAATTTGTCGAACATAATGACACAAAGTTACATAAGACCTGAAAGTACTTTTGGATGCTCCAACTGAAAAACAAACATACCCTAGATCATTTAAAAGTTTTCATAGGTGATTTTCTCTGCAATTAACTCATCCGACTGCAGTGGATGAGTCGCTCTCTATGAAAAGTTCCCTTAGATTGTACTGCTTGCAAAAATAAGAGCAGAAATGATAGCCTTTACCTCCTTAAAATTGCATACAAGTCTCACCGGCTTAGAGAAATATCCCACTACTTCTCTTTTGAAGTTTTGCAAAATACCTCCAATCTCGTTTGACCTTGGATTACCTTTAGACGCCCCCATCGACATTAAATTTCAACACCCCCTGAGGTTGTGGGCACCAATGAGAAAATCACACAACAGGCATATAGGAATGCACAAAGATGTCACACAAAAATGATGAGTTAACTGTGTTCAATTGAATATGGACAATCCTTTCACCAAGCTTTCACCCACCACGCAATTCTTAAGAGATGAAGATCCCAAATTGCAGGATTATCAAAAGCAGTATTTTGCAATAACACAAAGCTTCAATATGATATCTTGCAATGTGTTCAACAACTGACTTTTCAGTGTCTACGGAAGATTTAGTAGACATTGGAACCTTCCAACCCTTAGGTAGTTTTGTTTGAAGAACAAACTCAGAGAATTCAGACACAAATGATATCGATTTGCATATCCTACATTAGAACCATGATTGTCAAACTTTGTTGATACATAATAAATTCAAAATTAGTAACCTCAAATTCATTCTTAACTTCTTGCATAGCATTACTATAAATTCAAATAACATAAAAGAAGTCTTACAAATCCAAACATTAAGTCTTACAAATCCAAACATGAAGTCCTTAAGTAATGCATACAAGCCTTACAAATCTTGTCGAACAAACATGCCATAAAAATCTAAAACAAACCAAAACATCAAATATCCAAATCATGCATCAATCATCAATCATCAATTCTTCATTACAACATTCTTGAATGTAGGTGACTCCATTTTTTGATTAAGCTCCCTCCTCATTTTCATCATCTTCTTCATCTCCTACAACTCAAATACAAATGTTATAAATCATAATTGATAATAAATTTAAGAGGTAAAAAATTATTCAAGGTATGATTATGTAAACATTTCGTACATAAAAGAATGCAATAATTACCTTCAACATCAAATCCTAGCAACCAATTTATTGTACAAATCAAAGCTTGCACATTCTTGGGGAGAATAGAACTTCGATATTTGTTGAGAACACGAGAGCCAATACTAAAAGAGGATTCTGATGCTACGGTTGTAATTTGAATGCTCAATATATCACAAGCCATCAAGGCAAGAATTGGATATCTTTGTTGATTCTCCTTCCAATATTGCAAAAGATCAAGATCCTTATGATATTGTGAAGATAGTATTGGATCATCCAAATAGGTTTCCAATTCAGACTTTCCTACTAGTGATATATTTTGATTCTCATATGTGATAAATCTCTACATAATAAAATAGACACAAGAATTAATGAATGTAAAAACTAATTAAAAATTTAGATAAAAACTAAATACAAGGAGTAAACAAATACTTACATCCAAAACATAGTTGGTAAGAGAACTACTAGGTTGAGAAACATTAGCAATGTAACTACTAGTAACCAATGTCACTTTTGTTGATTGACTTGCACCATCAAAATTGTTGACATACTCATGAAATAGAGCATACATTTTTTGTTTGACAATCCTCATATTAGTTTGGCGAGCCATTGCATCAAGTCCAATGTCAGAATAACAAAACTCCAAAACTTGAAGCTTCAAGCGGGGATCAAGAATGGAGGCAAGTGCAAGACTTTTGTCATGTCCCTAATCACCGCATCCTCATGAGTCTTATTTTGAAACAACAAACATTCAATAATCCACACTTGCATGAAATACAAATTAGATGTTGGATAAGTGGATCCGGAAAACATATTTGTGATATCATAGAATGGAAGCAAAATATCACCAAATTTTTGTCCTGTTTCCCAATCTTCATCACTAGGGAGAGATTTGTAGTTTGAATCATCTAAAGCAAGCTCCTTAAATGCACGTCGATATGCAAGTGCACTTTTAAGCATCAAGTAGGTGAAGTTCCACCTAGTAACAACATCCAAACACAAACCAACCTTTGTATCCTTATTAATACCATGTTTCTCCACATAAACTTTATAAGCATCCCTTCTTCCTTACGTTTCCCTAACATACTTGACGCTTTCTCTAATTTTGGATAAAGCATTATTAGCAACCTCCAAACCATCTTGAACTATGAGGTTTAGTATGTGGGCACAACAACGAACATGAAAAAATTCACCATCACATAGCAAACTTTTATTATTCTTCAACCTATCTCTAAAAAATGTTTCCATTGTGCCATTAGACTTAGCATTAGCCAAAGTCAATGAGAATATTTTTTCCTCGATTCCCCAATCCACCAAGAAACCATTCACAGTCTTAACCAACTCTTGCCACTATGTGGAGGAGGAAAATGACAAAAATTAAGAATTTTACTATTTAGTTTCCAATTTTCATCAACATAATGAGCGATCAATGAAACATAACCAGCAGCAGTACAAGTAGTCCACAAATCAGAAGTCAAATTTATCCTACTCGGAACGTTGGCCAACACTTCTTTCAAATTTTTTTTCTCACTCATACAACTTAACAATATCTATGGTGGAAGCACGTCTAGAGGGTACTAGAGGAATCAGAAGAATCAGATTCATACATCTTTCCTCCTATAAAACCAAAAAATAGAAAAAAATTTAAAACAGAAAAATTTGTCAAAACTACATATTAGGATACTACATATAATTTCAGTCAAAAAATTTTAAAACTACATAATCATATAAAGCAAAATAGATATAACTTCTATAAAAAAAATTAATAATTAAAACTACAAATTAAACAAAAAAAAAACATTGAATGGAAGAGATATTAAACTACACAAACATTGTATGTGAACTTTCAGTGAATTCACAAAACACGAGATCTATAATATTGAATTATTAAACTACACAAACATTGTACAACTTTTAGTGGCCTATAATATCACAAAACAACAAACACGAGGGGATGTGAACAAAATTGTGTGTGATTCAAACACGAGGGGGACTGTTATGGTTAATAATTAAGTTGAAGAGATATTGTGTGTGTTTAATTGATTGGGGAGGTGAACAAAATTGTGCAGGAGTTGGTGAAGGTTGAATGCAGTAGATGGAGAAGCAAAGAGGTGAACATAAAGTATGAGGTGAAGGATAACAGAAATGGGTACAAAGCAGCGAACCTAGTAGATGCGGCGGCGGGTCACAGTACGGGAGCGGGCGGCGCAGTGGCGTGGTGGGTGGGCGGCTGTTGCTGGGACTTAAGAGGAAGCGAGGCCGGAGTGTGTTGTTTACACAGAGAGAGATACAGACGTGTTTTTGAGAGAGATAGAGGAACTCAAAAGTAATTTAGGGTTTCTTAATTTAGGAGTGAATTCATATTTTAGAGAGAGGAATAAAAAAATCTGAGTTGGGACTTATTTTTTAGTGGGACCCGCGGGAGGATTGGGTTGGACTTTGGAGTCTTTAACTTTTTTCTTTCTCTTGGGCTAGTACTTCAAGAGTTCAAGTACTTTTTTTTTGTTATGCGGTCCAGCCCGCGAAACCGCGGTTTAACCCGCCTGAACTCGCGGGTTGAGCGGGCCAAACCGCGTAGGCCTGCTTTTAAACGGGCCAGCAATCACCGGGCTACAGCCCACGCGGATTGTGGGTTTAGGGGGCTGGCCCGCGGTCGCGGGCCATTTTCCCCCGCTCTAATAGAGACACACTATGAGAATATCTGACACGTCAGCTCCTCTCACATAAACACCACATTCAACGGTGCATTTCATGAATCCAAGCTGCTGTAGAAATGCATTTATTCTCTTATTCCAGGTCGGGGTGTTCAAAATATGGACATGATTAAAACCAAACCATATTCACTTTAAATTCAGTTTTACAATTTAGATCTTTTAACCAAACCAGTTTTGATATCTCAAATCGTTTATGAAACCGGCTTTTAATATGGATACAGTTATAACCGATTTTAACCAGTTTTAAACCGGTTTAAAATCTGGATTTAGTTCAGAACCAGTTATTGAAACTGGATTTAATTAAAAAAACTGGATTTAAAACTGGATTTTGAAACTAGATTGGGTTCAAAACCGAATTTTTAACTGGATTCATAAGACAAACATAACACAAATAGTATATGACTCATTGGCAATTGCACTAACAATGAACATTTTGGCACAAGTAAAATTAAAAGTTAATATTCATGTTGCTCATTGGCAATTACACTAACAGTAATCGCTAAACATAGCACTTATATGTAACCGAAAAATAAAAATATAGCACTTATATATTGCAAACACTAAGAGTAAAGATGATAAAACTAGTGACATAGCAGCTAAAAACAAAGCATTGTCAAGGATCCAACGACATTACAATCCTAGAATAGGAGTATGGGTGCCAAGTCACACCAGTTAAGCAATCACATAATTAAGAATGAGCATTTACATTCTAACACTTGAGTTGTAAACAAACAGTAAATTAGACTGATCAAAACTACACTAGGGGCCACGGTGATAAACATGCAAACATAATAAACTAAGCAACAATTAAAGAGTTCATTCATTCTCTGGAGGTTCTGTTGATCAAGGACTTGTGAATGTGAGAGATGATACCACCACCACCAATCAAAGAGTTCATTCAACCTCTGGAGGTTTTGTTGATCAAGTCTCTCAAATAATCTGCCATTTTGACCTACATAGCAATATTCAACAGAAATGCCACAAGGTCCATTAGAGTAGCAAAATTAAACAACTATCAAGTAAAGGAATGTGAGACACAAGTTTTTAAGCTTAGAATAAATCGAATAAAATTCCTATTCACGATTAGTTTGATGTAACGCGAAGGAAAACCTGAACAAGTGTTTATTGAATGGAATAAATTTGTGAAGGAGAAAGTTCAGGAAAAAGCTAAGGATTGTATCAAAGTCGATAAAAGTTATAGCACGATTAGTATTCGCTTAAACCTAGGGCAAGAACGCTAGTAAATAGCTAATTTGCACTTAAAGACACGATAGAAACTAATTCCAAAAATCTTCAAAGAAATGTTAGAACTTCTCTTAAATTCTTCCATAACAAGCGTTTCGATACGAAACCCTGGAATGTACGAAGGTCAAATTCCAATACTCGGAAGTTTGCCGAAACTAAATCACTGATAGTTCAAGAACCCTAAAATCAACGGACGATGAAGACTTTTTCTATTCGGAGCTTCAAATGAAGATTCCACACGCGAACACCTATTTCTCTCGATGTTTCTAATCTTTCTTCAGAACGAAGTTTTCTCATCCGACATCAACTGCAAAAAGTAACTTTTCGGGTAAAATTGATTTACACCGACTTTGGATCGTTTGCTTTAATTCCAAGAAACCTATTTTGAGTTCTGGAATTCTGTCGCCAGAACCTATCTTATAATTCACAGAGGAATACGTAGGAAAAATCGGAATCGCGAAATTTTCATTTTTCCGCATTTTCCAAAACCTATAAATAGCAAGAAAATGAAAAATTTTCAAAACCTTCACCCATTTTGAACCCAAACCCGCGAGCTTGAAGGAGAAGGAGGGAGGAAGAGATTTTCGCCATTTCTTGCCCGATCGCTGCACCGTTCGTTGCTACTCGAAGACATCGAGGTATAGATACTATCTCTCACTTCTGATCGTCAATTCCGTTGTTTTTCTCTATGTCTTTCTGTGCTCAAAGTTTTGAGCTTTTTGTAAAACTGTCCAAATAACTCGATTTCTCTGTCTAAACTTATTCCCTGCATGCCCAAGAGCATGTTTAGCGGATTACATTTTGCCGAATGTCGCCGAAATGCCGCCGAATTCCAATTCTGCTTGAAAAAACCCATTTTTAGCCAAAGTTTCGTTCTTTCGGTTTAAAACTCTCGACCTAGCTTAGTGTCAGTCGGATTAGTTGTCATAAACGTCATTGGTGACGTCCCCATCAAATTTGTTTTTCGAAATTCCAATTTTGAAATTCTGAGCTAAAAATATTGACCAAAATACCCCTCCGACAGTTTTCGATCCGAAAAATTTTTCCGAGCTTTGATTCGTCTTAGTTACGACTAATGATAACCTAGGAACCAAGTTTGATCGAAGAAAAATCGGCGCACACAATTATGATGTGTGGCCGAGAGCTCCTCCATAGGGGGAGGAAAATTTTGTTTTTCGAAAACTTGTCTTAACGCGTTAGATTATCGTACTTCGGAGTTTATAATGCTTCGTGTAACCCTAGTACTTATTGTTTGCTGAGTTTCTGACTCATTGTGATTGATTTATGTGAATTTGCTCTAAGGTTCGTTTGAGGAACTCTGTGGAGTCGGAGAGGAAGGTTGTGAAAGAGAACTTGAGGAACACCTTGGAGGAACTACAGGTGAGGGCTACTCACTGAATACTAGATAATGCTTTAGGTGTCGACGAATTCGACTTGATTTACTGTTTATGCACTTGATTGTGTTTGACTGGGAAAAATGTTTTCTGAGGCTACGGCTGACAATTGATAATCATTTATCGCTTGAATTGTTTTTGAGATTGATTCACATGCTATGTGCTAAATGGTTAATCTAGGATGTGTTGATATTGATTCACATGCTATGTGCAAAATGGTTAATCTAGGATGTGTTGATATATGTGCCATGACTGTTGGATTGTGTTACTTTGATTATGCAAATACACATATATCTGTTGTACGTCAGAGTGAGGAGAACGGGCAGTTATGCCACACTCATCATGAGACTTTGGGAAAGATTGACGGGACGAACCGAGGTCCGGACCCTTAGTAATATTTAGTGGATCGAGACCTTCTCTGGGAATTAATTGGGATTATGGGATCTTTTAAACTCATAAGATTAGAGACAAAACTAAATGGAAACCATTTCACAAGGAAAATTCATAATACATTAAACAACCTCTGAACCCTTTAAAGAATGATAACAATCTCAGATGAAAGCTTAGGGTTTGGATATTAGCTTTGGAAAATGAGAAGTGTCGCCGAATCCAAGATTCAGGAAAACTAATAAGTTTCTGAGTATTTTATACTCTTTGCTCGATGAGCAGTTTATTTATTTGACTATCTAAAGGATAAGTCAGGGAACTATAAGTTTCCAAGTACATTGTTACTCTTCGCTCGCTGAGCAGTTTTTGACCATCGGAATTAGATGAGTCAGATGACTCGAGAAGTCATCATGAGTGGTTGCACTCTTTTTATATTTAATTGTCTTTTGTCGCAGAATCGACTTTTACCTTAGGGTATTCTTTTTAGAGACAATAAGTTAGCTAGGACACGTGACGACGTGACGAGTGAGGTCGGAGACGTTGTTTGGCTAATCACTTTGCATTCATGCACACATTTTGAGGTTTATACACGGCAGGAAGTCGGACCTCGATGGATTCCAAAATGGTCCTAAGACCCGGATTTCCATATAAGAACACTACGGTGATTCTTAGTAGCAGACGGAAATGGCAGACCTACGGGTTTACTGCTGATCTGACTACATTTTGTTTGGTATAAGAGACGCCCGAGCAGAAATGGTCCCACCTTGGCCGGTGTTAGGGCTGACTCGATGGTGCCCATCCCTCCGGAATGCATCTTGTCAACCGGCATCTCATTCATGCACCATGCATACTGACTTAGTTGCCGAGTGTGATTGTTACTTGTTAATCTTATTTGATACATGCTAATTGTCATTATTTGTCTTTTATATTCATTGGAAATTATACAATTTATAATGCTATCACAAGCTTCTAAGCCTAAGTAGCTATTCCTTAATCTTTATCTACTGGGTGTATTACTTATGTAATTCTTTGGAGTTGACCTTCGCGCCTTCTGTGTGTGTTTGGGCGGACTACGCCTTATTGTCAGATGTCGATGGCAGATTGGTTCGAGATGGTCGTCCCTTCGGGGGGGACTAGGTTCGAGATGTTGGATCAGGACACCCCGGGCTCATGGGTGGTCGACCCCGCCGGTCACCGAGCCATTTATTCGGGGCGAATA
Organism: Lotus japonicus; assembly: GCF_012489685.1. Lineage (NCBI taxonomy): Eukaryota > Viridiplantae > Streptophyta > Magnoliopsida > Fabales > Fabaceae > Lotus > Lotus japonicus. The sequence goes on from NC_080043.1 coordinate 62,190,538, forward strand.
ATGGAGGATCGCGTCGACAGGATGGGAAACTTGACGCACGGAGTTTTGAGACGCTACACCGTCAGCTTCAACCTACCACCAGGTGTGCAGTGTGGACCTGGAGTCGTAGTACCACCGTCGCCTTTGGACGACGAGGACCCCTCGGAGGAGGTGCCTATGGGAGGGACTTCATCGGACTCTAGCTCACCCACTGTTGTCATTGCTGCCGACCTTGGTTCGAGAACTGGACCCGTGAGATCAGCCCAGGAGCAGATTCCAGTAGCGAGAGGAGAGATGATCGGAGACATCGACCTAGTTGTCTTGGATTCAGATTCAGACGACGACCATGGTGATGCATAGTTGGGAGTGCTGTGGTGTGCTCCTCTAGTCAGGATTAGGGTAGGAGTAACGTTGTGGCTCTAGTCTTCAGTTTCTCATTTTGGGGCAGGGTAGGTCCCCGACCTTTAACTTTTTGTGTGGTTCTCTTTTCGGGAATCATAGAGAGTTGGTCGGACTATGAGGTCTTCGGGCTGTCTTTGGGCTGACCTACTTTCGTTGGAGGACTGTATTCAGAATACTTGACCTTTTATTTTGGTTTGTACATATTTGCTCACGGGCACTACTTTCCCGTCACTGGAGGTTACTCGTGACGTGGCATGCTACTTACAGCGGGTGCTGTAAATATATTGTACATTAGTTATGTTTATCTTTCGTCGATGAGTCTTTATTTCGACAAGTCTTTTATTTACTTAAAACAAATATCGAAAAAAAAAATATTCACGTTTTTCCGCTTTATCTTCTTTTTGGTTACTAAAGTGACGCCACCGAAATCGGGGTGTTACAAGGAAGGACCCTACTGTAAGACCCTGAAATTCATAACTAGATTATTTATTTATATTCGTTATATTAATTAATTGAGTATTTATAGTCGATTATTCTTATGTTATTTTCTGACTCGAACCCTAGTACGAGTCATGAAAATTATTTATATGATAATTATGTTTATTTTATTACTATGGATGATATTGTAGTCAACTTAAGTGATAGCACGAGCCATATTCGCACCCGACCAAGGTCGAGAGTGTTCGAAAAGGCTATATCCGCTCCTAGAGCACTGTTTAAGAGAATTGTAGAAATGAAGAGAGAATAAGAACCTCTGAGTAATTTTCGCATGACCAGTATTCGGATACGAAACCTTGGACTGTACGCACGTTAAGTTTTGCCTTGCGGAAGTCCGTCGAAGCTAGACTTCAACTTCTCGGGGACTTTAATTAAGACCCTGATTGAAGATTTTTTCTATTTGGAGCTTCTAACAAAGTTTCCATCCGCAATGCTTCACTTCTTTCGACGATTGCAATATTTCTTCAGAAGGAAGTTTCTTCATCCGACGTCAACTACAAAAAGAAGTTTTTCGGCGTAAATCGATCCATACTGCGTTTGAATGAGTTTCTTCATCCGACGTAAATCGATCCATACATCAGAAGGAAGTTTCTTCATCCGACGTCAACTATAGAAATGAGTTTCGACATTCTGTCGCCGAATACTCAATTTTTATCAGCAGATGAAAGTACCAAAACACCTGAACCTGCGAAACCTTTCTTTTTTCTCTTTTTCCTTCTTCTATTCATTTGCTAGCTTTGGTTGTGGGTTTTTGAGAGAGAAAGGGGGAGGAAGAGTTTTTGTGATTCCTTGCTCGTTTCTCGACGGAACGGAGTGATTTCAGTTGCATTGGAAAGCTTAGAAGGAAAGGATCACTTCACTTTCATCCTTTTCTACTACCTCATGTCTTTTTCCATGTCTTTTTGTGCTCAAAGTTTGGAGAAAAATGTCAAAATGTCTGATAGCTTCAATTTTTCTTTTCAAACCCAACATGCTATAATCGATGTCGGTGTGCCCGGATTTTCACCGAGTCGCCGTAGATCTGAGTTTTGAGCCCTTAAACCCATTTTTACTCTGACTTTGTTTTTTGATTCAAAAAGTCTTGATCTTGCCTAGTGCCTTTGAGATTAGTTGTTGCTAAAGGTCTTGTTTATCGTTATTCAAATTATGTTTCGAAAAATATCGACTTTGATTTTTCGGGATATTTTATTGGACCATGGACTGGGCGAGGCCCAGGGGCGCTTGTCCCAGGGCAGTGAATGAGCCAGGGAGTTTGGGCCTCCCCTAAGAGGCCCAACTGGCCCACTAGGAACGGTTAGGGGCGTTAGGCCCAACCCCAAGCCTATAAATAGGGCGGTTACCAATTGTAAAGGGCTCTTAGCTCATTTGAGAAATAAGAAACGTTAAATTCAGTTACATTCACTCTCCAAGCGGTTACACTCTCTCTCTCTCTCTAAGATTCTCACATCGCAATCCTCTCACTCTAGGTATTGTACCTCATCTCTATGTTCTTGGATAGAATAGACCAAAAAGCCTCTATGCTAGTTTTAGCTCCCGTAATTGTTCCGAGTGTTTCCCTGCCCTATATATCATGTAAGAATACCTAGGAATTTAATTAGATTGAAGAAAAAGTTTGGAAACCCCTATTTTTGGTAGTGGCCGAGACTTGTGGGTATGGTACCTTGTCTAAAAATAATTTTTGGGTCTATATGGCCTGAGCTATAGCGTAGCTCTTTCAGTTGTCGAAATTTTGGCTTTGGTTTCGTGTCGTTCCGAGTGTTGTAGCTCGAGTTATGCACGTTTTAGCGAACGAAGTTTCTTTTGTCCATTTGTGCCTAAATGTCAAACTCTGAAGCTTCGAAAGCTTTTACCGGCTTCGTTTAGTGTTATTAGTTTTTTTTTCTTTTCGTAGTGACTAAGAAATGATACTTTGCTTAAGGTTTGGAACGAGTTGAGCCGAGGGGGGAGATTTTGGAGCAAGTGGTGAAGTTTCACGACGGAGGAGGACGCTCAAGGGAACTTGCTGAGTTCGGGGACTTGCTTTTGGATCGAATTGTGATGTTAAGTTTGGATGGAGAAATAAAAGGTAATGGTAACTCAGTTTTAGAGCGTCTTTGAGTCTTGCATGTTTTAATCGCACTGCTTGCGTTTGAGATGAAGGTGTTTGATTTGATTGGCGTTTTGATTGAAATATTGGTATGCTTGCAATGTTGTATACTTGCTTATGTTGACTGTTTCTGAGGCTTTCGCCAAATGTTTTATGAGGCTTCGACCATTGTTAAACAATAGAGACGTGTGTCTCCGTTTTATGGGGTTTTGGCCATTGGTTATTGTTGATACTTTGATTGTTGTTATGTTGAAATAGTGAACTGAGTTAGTATGCATTTTGATAAGACTTATGCTTGTTGATAATATGAATAACATGTGATTATTCTGATTTGATTGTTGAATTTGAGATTGTTGTTTGAGTGACTACTGAGTTGGATGAGATGTTTTGACTGACTTGAAGTGGCAATGAGGTGGGTATGGTCCCAAGTGATTGTCTCGTATTTCGAGATGTTATAGCGTGACAATGAGATGGTAATTTGTCCCAAGAGATTGTCCCATTCTTCAGAATGTTCCTATGGCAATGAGATGGTAATTTGTCTCATGAGATTGTCTCATTCTACGAAATGACTATATTGTTTGTATTGACAATGAGATGTTAATTTGTCCCATGAGATTGTCTCATTCTACGAAATGACTATATTGTTTGTATTGAAAATGAAATGGTAATTTGTCCCATGAGATTGTCACATTCTTCGAAATGATTGATGTTATATTGTTGAGGTTGTTGATATATGATTTGATGTGTCGTATATTGTTGAGGTTGTTGATATCTGATTTGGTGTTATAGTGTTGAGGTTGTTGATATCTGATTTGATGTTATATTGTTAAGGTTATTGTTATCTGATTTAAATCTATGTTGTCAAGTTGTTGATATATGAGTTAATCTATGTTGTTAAGTTGTCGATATCTGAGTTAATCTATGTTGTTAAGTTGTTGATATATATGAGTTAATCTATGTCGTTAAGTTGTTGATATCTGAGTCAATCTATGTTGTTAAGTTGTTGATATCTGAGTTAAAACCATATTGTTGATTTTGCTGATATATGATTTGATTTCATGTTGTTGGATATATGTTGTCATCTATCTTGAATTAAGTTGCTAGCTTATGTGCCATGTTATGCACTTAAATTCGAATAACATGCTTTTCTCTTTTATATGTGGTAATTGTATGGAGTTAACCCTTTCTGCTTGCTACTTGTTGTTTGGGCGCTTAACGCTATTAGGCGATGAAGAGTCTTCCGACAACGCTTAGCCATGCATGAGATGGAAAAGGGATAGTAAGCGGCGGAGCAGAGATGGAAGGAGCTGTTTGGTCTTTCCTTTTCGTAGTTTACATTTGAGTCTTCTTCCTCTTCTGAAACTCTATTACTAAAACCTTGTTTCACCACTGTTTAAGTGTGCGTACTTATTTTGGAATCCTACTTATGTCATTGTAAGTTACTATTATTATATGTCGGGAATAAGATGTTTAATTAAGGCTATGTTATGTTTCAAACCTTATGGTTGAAGTGTTTAGTTGTTTTTCAGGAAAAAAATATATCCTTGCTTTTTAGGATTGCAAAATAGTCATTAGACTTTGATAGGTTTCTAATGCGATTCCTCTGTTGAGAAATTGAGGCGTTACACCTACTGCACAGCAATAAAAACAAAACATGCAAGTAAACTTTTAATATACCCAATTGCACAAGAATATACAAAAAGGTGTAACTATTTTCATAAAAAAATAAACTTATATTATACCCTTCAATCTTCATCAAGCGCAATAGAGGTGGTAGCAATATCTTCAGTGGAGGCCACTTCTGCAAAATAAACAAATGCGTCTAATTATCTAAAAATTCATAATATTATAAGTAACAATAAACATATCATCAAACAAAATTTGTTATTATACCTTGCTCATATTTCTCAAGCTCCATAAATTCCTCATTTAAAAGTAATGATTTTGAAGATTTCCCCTTAATCCAATCTTGAGTACAGATAAGTGCTTCCAATGTTTTCGGAGTTAAGGAACTCCGATACGGATAAACCACCCTTCCTCGTGCACTAAAGGTGGATTCAAAAGCCACCGTAGAGATAGCTATAACAAGCAACTCTCTTGCAATGCTTGCAAGGATCGGATACCGCGGGCCGGCCCGCTGAACCCGCAATCCGCGCGGGCTATAGCCCGGTGATTGCTGGCCCGTTTAAAAGCAGGCCTACGCGGTTTGGCCCGCTCAACCCGCAAGTTCAGGCGGGTTAAACCGTGGTTTCACGGGCTGGACCACATAACAAAAAAAAAAGTACTTGAACTCTTAAAGTACTGGCCCGACAGAAAGAAAAAAGTTAAAGTCTCCAAAGTCCAACCCAATCCTCTCGCGGGTCCCACTAAAAAATAATTCCCAACTCAGATTTTTTTATTCCTCTCTCTAAAATCTGAATTCACTCCTAAATTAAGAAACCCTAAATTACTTTTGGGTTCCTCTCTCTCTCTCTCTCTCTCTTAAAAACACGTTTGTAACTCTCTCTGTGTAAACAACATGCTTCGGCCTCTCTTCCTCTTGAGTCCCAGCAGCAGCCGCCCGCCTACCATGCCACCGCGCCGCCCACGCCCATACTGTGATCCGATGCCGCATTTACCAGGTTCGCTGCTTTGTACCCATTTCTGTTATCCTTCACATCATACTGTGACCCCCCTATGCTTCTCCATCTACTGCATTCAACCTTCACCAACTCCTGCACAATTTTGTTCACCTCCCCAATCAATTAAACACACACAATATCTCTTCAACTTAATTATTAACCATATCAGTCCTCCTCGTGTTTGAATCACACACAATTTTGTTCACATCCCCTCGTGTTTGTTGTTTTATGATATTATTGGCCACTGAAAGTTGTACAATGTACATGTAGTTTAATAATTCAATATTATAGGCCTCATGTTTTGTGAATTCACTGAAAGTTCACATACAATGTTTGTGTAGTTTAATATCTCTTCCATTCATTGTTGTTTTTGTTTAATATGTAGTTTTAGTTATTATTTGTTTTTTACAGAAGTTATATATATATTTTGCTTTATATGATTACGTAGTTTTAAATTTTTTGGCTGAAATTATATGTAGTTTCCTAATATGTAGTTTTGACAAATTTTTCTGTTTTAAAAATTGTTCTATTTTTTGGTTTTATAGGAGGAAATATGTCTGAATCTGATTCTTCTGATTACTCTATGAATGAACTGGATCAAACTGTTAATGTGGGTGATTCTAATGCTAATCCTTTGAACATTGAAACTGAAAATCCCACTGAATCATCTGCAGAAGTTGCTAAAAATAAGAAGAGAGATAGGATGCTCACATCTAGTGTTTGAGATTACTTTAAAACGGTTGGTGTGAGATCTGAGGGGGAAAATGTAAGATCAAGTTTTGATCTAGTAGTACAACTCTATGTTTTGATGATTACAAGTTAACCTTTTGATATGAACAATTGTGGTACTCTAACGTGTTTTTCTGAGTGTGCTATTTACAGGCTCTGACCCTGACTCAATTTCACACAAATCAGAAGCACTGTGTATAAAGGGTAACCCAAGCAACGCTTTCGCATTCACCATGTTCAGTATGAACAGTGGAAAAGCTTCAGAAGATCTGAAGCTATACAAACTCTGATGAGGACTCAGTCGCTAGAAGCTCTGATGATCCAGAAGTTCTGACAACCAAGAAACACTGAAGGTTCAGATGTTCTGATGGTGTAGAAGACTCTGAAGATCCAGAAGCTGAATAGTGGAAACTCTGAAGTCCAGAAGCAAGAAACTCTGAAGGCCATGTTCTTCCCTCTGAGTTCAGAATCAGAAGATACAATGGTCAGAGGATCTGTGCTTTCCCTCTGACTCTGATCAACCGGCTTCACAAGTTCCAATACGAAGCATTCCTCTGATCAGAAGTCTCCTAGGTTTAAAGGTCGCGTCGCTATCCAAGTACAAAAGCATATGTACTATCCTGACGACCTACCTAACAGTCTCAGACACAGCAGAAGCTGGATTTTCCAGAACTGCCCTCCAACGGTAGCATTTCCCATGCAACGCTCAACCCTAATCCTTGGAGTATATATAGAGGCTGAAGATTGAAAGAAGCGGCTAAGAAACTAAGAAGCAACACACGCGCAAGACATTCAAAATATTCTAAGCTTTCTTTCATCTTGTAATTTATTTAGTTTACACTCAGCTTATTCAGAAGCAAACCCTTGTAAACACCAACCTCAAACAGTTGTTTGATTTTTCCTTTAGGAGATCAAGGTTGATCGGATCCTAGAGAAGACTAAGAGAGTGAATCTTAGTGTGAGCTAAGTCAGTGTATTGTTAGTCACTTGTAGGTTTCAAGTGCAGTTGTAACAATTATCTGATTAGTGGATTGCCTTCATTCTAAGAAGGAAGAAATCACCTTAACGGGTGGACTGGATTAGCTTGAGGGATTTATCAAGTGAACCAGGATAAAATACTTGTGTGCTTTTCTATCTCTATCTTTTGCACTTAGTTCTCGAAAAGATTTGTTAAAATCTTTAAGGTGGTAGTTTTGTACTGAAAACGTTATTCAAACCCCCCCTTTCTACCGTTTTTCATACCTTCAATTGGTATCAGAGCGCAAGTTCTGATTACCACACCTAACAGTGTTCAGTGATCCGGGCCGGTGTGAAAAACAATGGCTGCCACCACCAGTGAAACTCAAAGAGATGGTTACAACGCAAAGCCTCCTATGTTCGATGGTCAAAGGTTCGAATATTGGAAAGATAGACTGGAAAGTTTCTTTCTGGGTTTCGATGCAGATCTCTGGGATATTATTGTGGATGGCTATGAGCGTCCAGTTGATGCAGATGGCAAAAAGATCCCAAGGTCAGAGATGTCTGCAGATCAAAAGAAGCTGTCTCACAACATCATAAAGCAAGAGCAATTCTTCTAAGTGCTATCTCCTATGAGGAGTACCAGAAGATTACAGATCGTGAGTTTGCTAAAGGCATTTTTGATTCTCTGAAGATGTCTCATGAAGGAAACAAGAAAGTCAAAGAATCAAAGGCATTGTCTTTGATCCAAAAGTATGAATCCTTCATCATGGAGCCAAATGAGTCCATTGAAGAAATGTTCTCCAGATTTCAACTGCTTGTAGCTGGCATACGTCCTCTCAACAAGAGCTACACAACAAAAGATCACGTCATAAGGGTCATCAGGTGTCTTCCTGAAAGTTGGATGCCTTTGGTGACTTCAATAGAGCTCACGAGAGATGTTGAGAATATGAGTTTAGAAGAACTCATCAGCATTTTGAAATGCCATGAGCTGAAGCGCTCAGAGATGCAAGATCTGAGGAAAAAGTCCATAGCCTTGAAATCCAAATCTGAAAAGGCTAAGGTTGAGAAGTCAAAGGCTCTTCAAGCTGAAGAAGAAGAATCTGAAGAAGCATCAGAAGATTCTGATGAAGATGAGCTGACTCTGATCTCCAAGAGACTCAACCGCATCTGGAAGCACAGGCAGAGCAAGTTCAAAGGCTCTGGAAAGGCAAGAGGAAAGTCTGAATCCTCAGGTCAGAAGAAGTCATCAATCAAGGAAGTCACTTGCTTTGAGTGCAAAGAATCAGGGCACTACAAAAGTGACTGTCCAAAATTGAAGAAGGACAAGAAGCCAAAGAAGCACTTCAAGACCAAGAAGAGTCTGATGGTGACATTCGATGAATCAGAGTCAGAGGATGTTGACTCTGATGGTGAAGTCCAAGGACTCATGGCTATTGTCAAAGACAAAGGAACAGAGTCAAAGGAAGCTGTTGACTCTGACTCAGAATCAGAAGGAGATCCAGACTCTGACGATGAAAATGAGGTATTTGCTTCCTTCTCTACCTCTGAACTGAAACATGCTTTGTCTGATATCATGGATAAGTATAACTCCTTGTTGTCTAAGCATAAGAAGCTGAAAAAGAACTTATCTGCTGTTTCTAAAACTCCTTCTGAACATGAGAAAATCATATCTGATTTGAAAAATGATAACCATGTTTTAGTTAATTCTAACTCTGTGCTTAAGAATCAAATTGCAAAGTTAGAAGAAGTTATTGCCTGCGATGCCTCTGATAGTAAGCATGAATCTAAGTATGAAAAATCTTTTCAAAGATTCCTGGCTAAAAGCGTAGATAGAAGCTTAATGGCTTCAATGATCTATGGTGTAAGCAGAAATGGAATGCATGGCATTGGCTATTCTAAACCAATTAGAAATGAGCCTTCTGTGTCTAAAGCTAAATCCTTGTATGAATGCTTTGTTCCCTCTGGTACCATATTGCCTGATCCTGTACCTGCTGAAGTTGCTAAAAACCCTCTTAAAAAGGGATCTTTCTCTATGACTAAATATCATGCAAATATTCCTTTAAAATATCATGTTGAGACACCCAAGGTGATCAGAACCTTTGGGGTAACTAACAAAAGAGGACCCAGAAAGTGGGTACCTAAGGACAAGATTATCTATGTTGCAGATATCCTTGATAGCTCCACTGAAACACCAATCATGGTATCTGGACAGTGGATGCTCGCGTCACATGACGGGAGAAAAGCGTATGTTCCGAGAGCTGAAACTTAAGCCTGGAGGCGAAGTTGGCTTTGGAGGAAATGAAAAGGGTAAAATTATTGGTACTGGTACTATTTGTGTAGATAGTAGTCCATGCATTGATAATGTTTTATTGGTAGACGGCTTAACACATAACTTATTGTCTATAAGTCAATTAGCTGACAAGGGTTATGATGTTATATTCAATCAAAAGTCCTGCCGGGCTGTAAGTCAGATCGATGGCTCTGTTCTGTTTAACAGCAAGAGGAAGAACAACATTTATAAGATCAGATTATCTGAGTTGGAGGCTCAGAATGTGAAGTGCCTTCTGTCTGTTAATGAAGAGCAGTGGGTATGGCATAGACGGTTAGGGCATGCCAGTATGAGAAAGATTTCTCAGCTGAGCAAGCTAAACCTTGTCAGGGGCTTACCCAATCTGAAGTTCGCTTCAGACGCTCTTTGTGAAGCATGTCAGAAAGGCAAATTCACAAAAGTCCCTTTCAAGGCAAAGAATGTTGTCTCAACCTCAAGGCCGTTAGAACTTCTGCATATCGACCTGTTTGGACCAGTGAAAACTGAGTCTATAGGTGGCAAGAGATATGGGATGGTTATCGTTGATGACTATAGCCGCTGGACATGGGTAAAGTTTCTAACCCGCAAGGATGAGTCTCATGCTGTGTTCTCTACCTTCATTGCTCAAGTGCAAAACGAGAAGGCTTGTAGAATTGTGCGTGTCAGAAGTGACCATGGTGGAGAGTTTGAGAATGACAAGTTTGAGAGTCTGTTTGATTCCTATGGAATTGCACATGATTTCTCTTGTCCCAGAACTCCTCAACAAAATGGTGTTGTTGAGAGGAAGAACAGAACTCTTCAGGAGATGGCTAGAACCATGCTCCAAGAAACTGGCATGGCTAAGCACTTTTGGGCAGAGGCAGTAAATACAGCATGTTACATTCAGAACAGAATCTCTGTGAGACCAATTCTGAATAAGACTCCTTATGAATTGTGGAAGAACATAAAACCCAACATTTCTTATTTTCATCCTTTTGGCTGTGTTTGTTATGTTCTCAATACTAAGGATAGATTGCATAAGTTTGATGCTAAATCTTCTAAGTGTCTATTACTTGGTTATTCTGATAGATCTAAAGGTTTTAGATTTTATAATACTGATGCTAAGACTATTGAAGAATCTATTCATGTTAGATTTGATGATAAGCTTGACTCTGACCAGTCAAAGCTAGTTGAAAAGTTTGCAGATTTAAGCATTAATGTTTCTGACAAAGGCAAAGCTCCAGAGGAAGTTGAGCCAGAGGAAGATGAACCAGAGGAAGAAGCTGGTCCCTCTAACTCACAAACTCTGAAGAAGAGCAGAATCACTGCAGCTCATCCTAAGGAATTGATTCTGGGCAACAAAGATGAACCAGTCAGAACCAGATCTGCCTTCAGACCCTCTGAAGAGACCTTGCTGAGTCTGAAAGGATTGGTGTCCTTAATTGAACCCAAGTCCATAGATGAAGCTCTTCAGGACAAGGATTGGATTCTGGCCATGGAAGAAGAATTGAATCAATTCTCCAAGAACGATGTTTGGAGCTTAGTGAAGAAGCCTGAGAATGTCCATGTTATTGGAACGAAATGGGTATTCAGAAACAAGCTAAATGAGAAAGGAGATGTAGTCAGAAACAAGGCAAGGCTAGTTGCTCAAGGCTACAGCCAGCAGGAAGGAATAGACTACACTGAAACATTTGCTCCAGTAGCAAGACTGGAGGCAATCAGACTATTGATTTCTTTCTCAGTAAATCACAACATAGTTTTACATCAGATGGACGTAAAGAGTGCCTTCCTAAATGGTTATATCTCAGAGGAAGTCTATGTTCATCAACCCCCAGGTTTTGAAGATGAAAAGAAACCAGACCATGTGTTCAAATTGAAGAAATCACTCTACGGTCTGAAGCAAGCTCCCAGAGCATGGTATGAGAGACTTAGCTCATTCCTTCTGGAGAATGAGTTTGTAAGGGGTAAAGTAGATACAACTCTCTTTTGCAAGACTTATAAAAATGATATCTTAATTGTGCAAATTTATGTTGATGATATTATATTTGGTTCTGCTAATCAATCTCTATGCAAAGAATTTTCTGAGATGATGCAGGCTGAATTTGAGATGAGTATGATGGGAGAATTAAAGTACTTTCTGGGAATACAAGTTGATCAAACACCAGAAGGAACATATATCCATCAGAGCAAGTACACTAAAGAACTTCTGAAGAAGTTCAATATGCTGGAATCTACAGTGGCCAAGACTCCAATGCATCCAACATGCATTCTGGAAAAAGAAGATATAAGTGGTAAAGTATGTCAGAAGCTCTATCGTGGCATGATAGGTTCACTTCTATACTTAACTGCATCTAGGCCAGACATATTATTTAGTGTTCATTTATGTGCTCGTTTCCAATCAGATCCAAGGGAAACCCACTTAACTGCTGTTAAGAGGATCCTAAGGTATCTGAAAGGCACCACTAACCTTGGCTTGATGTATAAGAAAACATCAGAGTATAAGCTTTCAGGTTATTGTGATGCTGATTATGCTGGAGATAGAACAGAGAGAAAAAGTACTTCTGGAAATTGTCAATTTCTGGGAAGCAATCTAGTCTCATGGGCAAGCAAGAGGCAATCAACCATTGCTCTATCAACTGCAGAGGCAGAATATATCTCAGCAGCAATATGCAGCACTCAGATGCTCTGGATGAAACATCAGCTGGAGGATTATCAGATCCTTGAGAGCAATATCCCAATTTATTGTGATAACACTGCTGCAATTTCGTTGAGCAAGAATCCTATCTTGCATTCAAGGGCAAAGCACATTGAGGTAAAGTATCACTTCATTAGAGATTATGTGCAGAAGGGCGTACTTCTTCTGAAGTTTGTTGATACTGACCATCAATGGGCAGATATCTTTACAAAGCCCTTAGCTGAAGATAGATTTAATTTTATTCTGAAAAATCTAAACATGGACTTTTGTCCAGAGTGAAGATAGATCAGAACCTCTGACTATGATACTTCTTGATCAGAAGATGTCTAGTTCAGAAGGTAACTCAATCAGAGTGTGTGTGCCCACTGGTACTGACTCTGAAGCTGAGACAACAACACGTGCGTCAGAATTTCTGATGCATAGTTCCTTGTGCCCGTGTGACAGTCTGTTGTGATTGCGTGTAGATATGCTTATCTTCTGTGTGTGATTGTGTATTTTACTGTTACTGTCTATCTTTAATTTTCAACCGTTGATCTTAAAGTGCTTTTTGAATCAACAACGGTTATTTGATAAAACCCACTATACACACACGTTCTCTCTCACTTCCGGTTTTCACTCTCGCACTCCCTGCTTTTCAAAACCGCATCCTTCGTGATTTCTCTCTCGATCTCTCTTCATCCTTCAAACTTCATCTTCTACCTCAAACCTTCAACCTCTTCAAGATGGTGAGACAAACCAGAAGAGATGCACCTCAGTTCCCTCACATGGTAGTCGGTTTGGCAACGGGTCAACGGGGTCCTGAGAACCCAGCACAAGAACAAGCTCAAGCTCAAGAGGAGATTGTTCCTATTGCAGAACGGGGCTGTGCCGTTCACTGTGTATTTCCTCCTGAGGAACTCCAAGTCCTGGCAGAATGGAGATTCAACCTCGACAACTTGGCTGCAAATGGGTTTGATCTCCGTCCTGAAGTCCAAGCTCAAGGTTGGGGAAACTACTTCAATCGACTTCGAGGACCGGTGTATGAGAAGCTAGTAAAGGAATTCTGGAAGCACGCTGATTGTGATGACACTCAGGTGGTTTCTTACATCCTGGGTAGGAAGATCATCATCACGGAGAAGTCCTTCGTGAATCTGCTAGGTGCAGAAACTGCTCATGGGTATCGGTTCTCACTGACGGAATCGAAGCTGAAACCCAGAACCAAGGACATCGTCAACAAGGCCCTGTACACCACCTTCAAACCGGGCAAGACGAGCTACAAAGTGATGGATCTTCACCCCAAACTGAGAATCTGGCACAAGATCCTGCTCCACTGCATCAATCAACGACCAAAGGGCAGTTCTCCAGACTACATCAACTTCAATCAGAAGGCGATGCTGTTCTTCATTCAAGACAAGGAGAAGATCTGCCTTCCCTACTTCCTGTTCTCCTATTTGAAGGAATGCATCCGGAAGTCTCGCACCACCTCCTCCGTCAAGTCAGCCATCAAATATATCCCTTTTGGGAGGCTGCTCTCAGACTTTCTCATTGAAAGCAACCTGGTGCAAGATTTGATCGAGACTGGTTGCACAGAGGACCTGAGCACAATCGTCAGCGATGTCTTCACTGCCAACTCTCTGAAGAAGATGGGCTTAGTCCAGAAGAAGATTGCTCCTGCTCATGAGGACACATCTTCTGAGATCAGAGGAAGAAGAATGCCTCTGAATGACTACCCTCTGTGGACTCAAGCAGATCATCCTGAAGCCATCAGATGCTATGTTGAAGACCTCAGGGCTCAAGGATTCGAGATTGACCTTGATGATTTCGTCAGCAGACTTCCACCAGCTCCAGAGTTTCCTTCTCCTCCCAAGAAGAAAACCAAGAGGAAGATGATTCTGGACGAATCCTCAGAGGAATCTGATGTCCCTCTGGTCAAGAAGGCGAAGAGCAAGCCTGATAATGATGATGGTGATGATAGTGAGGATGGTCCTCCAAAGAAGAAGCAGAAGAAAGTCAGAATTGTGGTGAAGCCTACTCGGGTGGAACCAGCTGCTGCAGAGGTCAGAAGGACTGAACCTCCTGCCAGAGTGACTCGATCATCAGCACATACAAGTAAGCCTGCACTTACCTCTGATGATGATTTGAATTTATTTGATGCACTCCCAATTTCTGCCTTACTCCAACAATCTTCAAATCCCCTCACTCCTATCCATGAATCCCAGCCAACCGCACAAACCACCTCTCCACCACATTCCCCAAGATCTTCATTCTTTCAACCTTCTCCTACTGAAGCACCACTCTGGAATTTGCTTCAGAACCAACCCTCTAGGTCAGAAGATCCAACCTCTCTCCTTACCATTCCATACGAACCATTAATTTCTGAACCCATCATCCCCAACCAACCAGAACCCAAACCAACAGAACCACAACCCAGAACGTCTGATCACTCTGCTCCCAGAGCATCAGCACGTCCTGCGGTCAGAACCACGGATACAGACTCTTCATCAGCCTTCACACCTGTATCCTTCCCCATCAATGTCTTTGACTCTCCTCCCTCCAATACCTCTGAATCACTTAGAAAATTCATGGAGGTTAGGAAAGAGAAGGTATCTGCCTTGGAAGATTATTACCTTACCTGTCCAAGCCCTAGGCAATATCCTGGCCCTAGACCTGAACGTCTAGTTGACCCAGATGAACCTATCTTGGCCAATCCTATCCAAGAGGCAGACCCCTTAGTCCAACAGGCTCACCCTGTCCCTGACCAACACGAGCCAATTCAACCAGACCCTGAACCTGAACAATCAGTATCTAACCAATCCTCGGTTAGATCACCTCACCCTCTGGTTGAAACTTCAGACCCTCACCGTGGACCCTCTGAACCCAATGCTCCCATAATTAACATTGGTTCTCCACAAGGTGCCTCTGAAGCTCATAGCAGCAATCACCCAGCCTCTCCTGCACCCAACCTCTCCATCATTCCCTACACTCACCTTCAACCCACATCTCTCTCTGAGTGCATCAATATTTTCAATCATGAAGCCTCCTTGAGGCTCCGCAATGTGCACGGTCAGACTGACCTCAGTGAGAATGCTGAAAATGTGGCTGATGAGTGGAATGAGTTGAGCACTTGGCTGGTGGCTCAGTTTCCCGTTATGCTGCAGCTCCTGCATGCAGAGGGAAGTCAGAGCATTGAGGCTGCAAAGCAAAGGTGTGCTAGGAGGGTGGCTCTTCATGAACTCGAACAGAGAACCAAGCTTCTTGAAGCCATTGAAGAAGCCAAGAGACAGAAAGAACAAGAAGAAGAAGCTGCCCGTCAAGCAGCAGCTCAGGCTGAACAAGCCAGACTTGAGGCAGAACGTCTTGAAGCTGAAGCTGAGGCAGAGCGACTTGCACCAGTTCCATTTACTCCTGCTGCTTCTGCTTCCATTCCAGAACCTCAAGCTGCTCAGAACGTTCCTTCCAGCTCTACTCCGACAAGCTCATCCAGACTCGACATCATGGAACAACGTCTTGACACTCATGAATCCATGCTGATTGAGATGAAGCACATGATGATGGAACTTCTGCGCCGTACTGACAAACCTTAGTTTTTAGGATCTCTTCTTTTTCTTCCTTTTCCTTTTTATTTAACGTTGTTTTATTTAAACTCTGCTTATTTACTTACTTTAATTTGTTCATTTGTGATTCTATATGCATATATCTATATATATTTGTGTCACATATGTTTGCAAAATCTGTTTTATTCATAATTGTTCTATGTTTACATCATAACTCTTTCCATCATACATTATTCCCTATATCTAGAATGGAGGATCCTTCCTCATTCTTCTGCATTCTTGGCGCTGCTCCACTCTTTCCTTCTCCAGACGATCCAATGCATACTCTATGTTGACAAGGTTGATGCTCAGATCATCTTTTTCTAGACTATCTTCTGTCGTCTTAAGTCTCTTTTCCACAGTCTCTTTCTCTTCCAGCAGATTCAGCTCCCGCTGGCAAAGCTCCTGAATCTCTTCCACGAAGCAGAGGAACTCCTTCAGATCTTTCTCCATCTCTGGACCAAGATCTTCTTCAAGCAGTGTCTTCGTCAGCTCTTGTATGGTCTTTGTACCATCGGGATGCCTAATATTGAGGAACATATCTTCCTCAAACGCCTTCCTTCTGAGCTCTTCTAATGCCATTCTGTATGATGCCATTTTTTTTGAATATTATTCGAGATGTGAAGCTTACCTTTCTCTCCAACGCTTTATATAGGTTTCACTTTCTCTCTGAAAGTTAATGCTCTTACAGTTTCTCGAGGTTAAGTTCTTGGTAACTGACCCTTCTATTTACTCACTTGACCGGTGGTAAACGTTCATCCCTTGCATTAACTCTTCTATTTATTATCGCCTCACTCTGATTCTTACATCGTCTTCATTTTCTTTAAACTTAGACCTTCTCTAAGGGGGAGTACCTTGTCCTTCAAGCTAAGTTTTTCACACCCCGAGCTTTTTGCTTATGACAAAAAGGGGGAGTAAACCCAGTTTTTGATGTGTAAGATGTGTTAGTGTGACTTATTTTTCTTTTGGAGATTTTAAGAGTTCCACCTTCATGACCATAGATGTGTCACTGGGCAAATACAAGGAATACATTTCACTTCTTCTGAAGTGATTCTAAGTTGACTCTGATACCCAAGACTCTGATACCTTGTCCATGACTCTGATCACTTATGCGCTCTGATTATTCGTTTTTCATCTATGTCATAAGCTTTTCACTCTGAACTCTTATATGATTTAGCTCAGAATCTAGACTTTACTAACGTTTTCATCAAGTATTAGATTCAGGGGGAGCTAAGCTCAGAATCAAGCAGTAACTTGAATTCAGAATGAGCAAGATAAACTATTCACATCAGGATAAGTCTTATTCTATATCTCTAAACTCTGAGTGAATTCAGTTTAATGTTTAAGAATTGTTCATCAAAAATCTTAGTTTTGTCATCATCAAAAAGGGGGAGATTGTAAGATCAAGTTTTGATCTAGTAGTACAACTCTATGTTTTGATGATTACAAGTTAACCTTTTGATATGAACAATTGTGGTACTCTAACGTGTTTTTCTGAGTGTGCTATTTACAGGCTCTGACCCTGACTCAATTTCACACAAATCAGAAGCACTGTGTATAAAGGGTAACCCAAGCAACGCTTTCGCATTCACCATGTTCAGTATGAACAGTGGAAAAGCTTCAGAAGATCTGAAGCTATACAAACTCTGATGAGGACTCAGTCGCTAGAAGCTCTGATGATCCAGAAGTTCTGACAACCAAGAAACACTGAAGGTTCAGATGTTCTGATGGTGTAGAAGACTCTGAAGATCCAGAAGCTGAATAGTGGAAACTCTGAAGTCCAGAAGCAAGAAACTCTGAAGGCCATGTTCTTCCCTCTGAGTTCAGAATCAGAAGATACAATGGTCAGAGGATCTGTGCTTTCCCTCTGACTCTGATCAACCGGCTTCACAAGTTCCAATACGAAGCATTCCTCTGATCAGAAGTCTCCTAGGTTTAAAGGTCGCGTCGCTATCCAAGTACAAAAGCATATGTACTATCCTGACGACCTACCTAACAGTCTCAGACACAGCAGAAGCTGGATTTTCCAGAACTGCCCTCCAACGGTAGCATTTCCCATGCAACGCTCAACCCTAATCCTTGGAGTATATATAGAGGCTGAAGATTGAAAGAAGCGGCTAAGAAACTAAGAAGCAACACACGCGCAAGACATTCAAAATATTCTAAGCTTTCTTTCATCTTGTAATTTATTTAGTTTACACTCAGCTTATTCAGAAGCAAACCCTTGTAAACACCAACCTCAAACAGTTGTTTGATTTTTCCTTTAGGAGATCAAGGTTGATCGGATCCTAGAGAAGACTAAGAGAGTGAATCTTAGTGTGAGCTAAGTCAGTGTATTGTTAGTCACTTGTAGGTTTCAAGTGCAGTTGTAACAATTATCTGATTAGTGGATTGCCTTCATTCTAAGAAGGAAGAAATCACCTTAACGGGTGGACTGGATTAGCTTGAGGGATTTATCAAGTGAACCAGGATAAAATACTTGTGTGCTTTTCTATCTCTATCTTTTGCACTTAGTTCTCGAAAAGATTTGTTAAAATCTTTAAGGTGGTAGTTTTGTACTGAAAACGTTATTCAAACCCCCCCTTTCTACCGTTTTTCATACCTTCAGAAAATAGAGCTGAATGTCATTTTTGTGGAAAGCAATATGTATGTGGTGGTCATGACTATGGAACTTCATCTTTGAGGCGTCACAAAAATGTGTGTCAAATGATTCCAAAGTTTCATAAAACTACTGCTGGTAAACTCATGTTTCATCAAGGTGCCAAATTGAGAATTAGAAAAGTGGATAACAAAGTTGTACGTGATATGTTAGCCATGTCTATCATAGAGCATGACCTTGCTTTCAATTTTGTGGAGTATAGCAGGATTATAGATTTGTTGAAATATTTGAATCCTGAAGTAAAGGTACCCTCTATACGTGCTTCCACGATAGATATTGTTTAGTTGTATGAGAGAAAAAAAAATTGAAAGAAGTGTTGGCCAAAGTTCCGAGTAGGATAAATTTTGCTTCTGATTTGTGGACGACTTGTACTGCTGCTGGTTATGTTTCATTGACCGCTCATTATGTTGATGAAAATTGGAAACTAAATAGTAAAATTCTTAATTTTTTGTCATTTTCCTCTTCCACATAGTGGCAAGAGTTGGCTAAGATTGTGAATGATTTCTTTGTGGATTGGAGAATCGAGGGAAAAATATTCTCATTGACTTTTGATAATGCTAAGTCTAATGACACAATGGAAAAGTTTTTGAGAGATAGGTTGAAGAAAAATAAAAGTTTGCTATGTGATGGTGAATTTTTTCATGTTCATTGTTGTGCCCACATACTAAACCTCATAGTTCAAGATGGTTTGGAGGTTGCTAATAATGCTTTATCCAGAACTAGAGAAAACGTCTAGTATGTTAGGGAAACGCAAGGAAGAAGGGATGCTTATAAAGTTTATGTGGAGAAACATGGTATTGATAAGGATACAAAGGTTGGTTTGTGTTTGGATGTTGTTACTAGGTGGAACTCCACCTACTTGATGCTTAAAAGTGCACTTGCATATCGACGTGCATTTAAGGAGCTTGCTTTAGATGATTCAAACTACAAATCTCGCCCTAGTGATGAAGATTGTGAAAGAGGAAAAAAAAATTGGTGATATTTTGCTTCCATTCTATGATATCACAAATATGTTTTCTGGATCCACTTATCCAACATCTAATTTGTATTTCATGCAAGTGTGAATTATTGAATGTTTGTTGTTTCAAATTAAGACTCATGAGGATGCGGTGATTAGGGATATGCCAAAAGAAATGCATCTGAAATTTGATAAGTATTGGAGTGATTATAGTGTTATTCTTGCACTTGCCTCCGTTCTTGATCCCCGCTTGAAGCTTCAAGTTTTGGAGTTTTGTTATTCTGACATTGGACTTGATGCAATGGCTCGCCAAACTAAGATGAGGATTGTCAAACAAAAGATGTATGCTCTATTTCATGAGTATGTCAACAATTTTGATGGTGCAAATCAATCAACAAAAGAGACATTGGTTACTAGTAGTTACATTGCTAATGTTTCTCAACCTAGTAGTTCTCTTACCAACTATGTTTTGGATGTAAGTATTTGTTTACTCCTTGTATTTCGTTTTTATCTAAATTTTTAATTAGTTTTTACATTCATTAATTCTTGTGTCTATTTTATTATATAGAGTTTTATCACATATGAGAATCAAAATATATCACTAGTAGGAAAGTCTGAATTGGAAATCTATTTGGATGATCCAATACTTTCTTCACAATATCATAAGGATCTTGATCTTTTGCAATTCTAGCCTTGATGGCTTGTGATATATTGAGCATTCAAATTACAACCGTAGCATCGGAATCCTCTTTTAGTATTGGCTCTCGTGTTCTCAACAAATATCGAAGTTCTCTTCTCCCCAAGATTGTGCAAGCTTTGATTTGTACAAGAAATTGGTTGCAAGGATTTGATGTTGAAGGTAATTATTGCATTTTTTCATGTACAAAATGTTTACAAAATCATACCTTGAATAATTTTTTACCTTTTAAATTTATTATCAATTACTCCCTACGTTCCTATTTAACTGTCCACTTTGAAGAATTTTTTTTGTTCTTATTTAACTGTCAACTTAGCATTTCAAGAGAGCATTAAATGGTGTTTTTACAACAAATGCCCTTGTCGGTACAATAAATGAGGAGAGAAAACACATACTTTAAAGGGTAAAATAGAAACATAATCCTCACTTTTTCTAAAATCAACAAAATTAATCACATCCTTAATATGTGTGCCTCCACTCAAAGTGGACAGTTAAATAGGAACGGAGGGAGTATGACTTATAACATTTGTATTTGAGTTGTAGGAGATGAAGAAGACGATGAAAATGTGGAGGGAGCTTAATCTAAAAATGGAGTCACCTACATCCAAGAATGTGGTAATGAAGAATTGATGATTGATGCATGATTTGGATATTTGATGTTTTGGTTTGTTTTAGATTTTTAAGGCATGTTTGTTCGACAAGATTTGTAAGACTTGAATGCATTACTTAAGGACTTCATGTTTGTGAAGGTATGAAAAACACTAGAAGAGGGGGTTGAATAGGGTTTTTAGCTTTTGGAAATTTCCCTCTAAGATTAAGGATAATCTTTTCGGACTAAAGATCACGAAGTGCAAGAGATAAGGAAGGAGAAAAGCAAACAATGATTTTATCCTGGTTCACTTGATAAATCACTCAAGCTAATCCAGTCCACCCGTTAAGGTGATTTCTTCCTTCTTAGAATGAAGACAATTCACTATTCAATGATTGTTACAACTACACTAGCAACCTGCTCAGTGACTAACAATACAATGAACTAGCACCACTAAGACAACCTTGCCTTAGTCTTCTCAAGAATACTGACCTCGCTGGTCTCTCAAGGAACTACAAACAAAGTTTGTGAATAAGTTTTGGTTTACAACAAAGTGCTTCTGAACAAGCAGACGTAAACACAATAAGAACAATGAAGAAATATTGCTAAGGTATTCGATAAAAGTATTTCACGTGTATGCACAAAGTTTCTTAACTGATTTCTTCTATCTTCAGCCTTTAAATACTCCAAGGTTTAGAGTGTGTATCCGTTGGAAGGCAGTTCTGGAATTTCCAGAGCCTGCTATGGTTGAGTATCGTAGGTAAGGCAGTCATAAAAGTACATCTGCTTTTGTACGAATGACAATGACATGCCTTAGCCTAGTTGACTCTTGATCTTGGGAGACGCTTTATATTGGAACTTGTGAAGCTTACCCGATCAGAGTCAGAGCGAAGCTTGGATTTTCAGATCATCAGAACTTCTGCTTCTGGACCGTTCAGCAGAACATCTGGTCTTCAGAATGTGAAGTGCTTCTGATCTTGAGAGCCAGCTTGTTCTTGGACCTCAGAGCTTCAAGCCTTCAGCTTCTAGACCGTTCATCAGAACATCTGGTCATCAGAGTTTCAGCGCTTGATTCTTCAGAGTCCACATCAGAGCTTGAATCTTCAGATCTTCTGAAGTGTTTGCTACTGTTCAGAGGAACGTAGTTAATGCAGAAGCGTAGCGTAGGTTGCTCTTGAGTCTTTAACTTCTGATAAAAGTTGAGTCTTAAAATCAGAGTCAGAGCCTGTTTGTAACAACTTAACAAACAACCGTTAGAGTACCATAATTGTTCATACGTAATAAATAAACTTGTGATTATCAAAACATAGAGTTGTAACACCTGACCAAATCTTGGTCTTACAGTTTGGACTTGTAAGACTTCTTTTATGTTATTTGAATTTATAGTAATGCTATGCAAGAAGTTAAGAATGAATTTGAGTTTACTAATTATGAATTTATTATGTATCAACAAAGTTTGACAATTGGAAAAAAATTCATTTATTTTTTAATTTAGTCATTTATAAGGTTTTTAATGAAAAAAAACTCATTTTTAAATTACATTGTTTTTTATTTTTAAATTTGGCTTGTGGCTCGCTTATCTGTGGGGCGGGGGTGGACTGGCATAATAGAGACCCGTTTAAATGCGGGCATACGCGGTGCGGGCTTATGCGAGATGACCCCGCACGGTGCGGGCCTATGCGGTGCGGGCTAACCGCATACCCAGCTCTACCAATGATCCACGTTCTGTTTGGGAATTTTCATATTTTTATATCTTAAATGTAACTTTTAAGGTAAAAATTGTTTGGTAAAAATAATCTATGTTTTCTACTTTTCTCACATATGTTGGTCTAAACATTTATATGACTATTGCCCGTATAGTTCACCGCCAACCCCAACCCACTCTGCCATTTTCCTCTCATTTTAAAGAATGGCAGTAGACTCCAAAAGACAATGTTTGAAAAAGTCTGAAACAGAGTTAAAAGTTTAAAATAGAGACTTCAATGACTGAAACATGGATGAATTAACGAAGAAGTAGGCGAAGCTCTGCTTTCAAAGCAAAGCGAGAGCAGAGAAGATGATGACGACACAAGAGGTTCTTGAGTGAACAAAGACGACGTTCGAAATTGTGGAACAGAGAATTCAAAGTTGAAACAGAGATGAATTGATGAAACGAAGTCGAAGTCTTAGAACAAAGATGGAAAACAGGGGCGAACAAAGTGTGATTAGAAACGACGATCCCACCTAAAATAAACTCTGAGTACAATCCACCTTGTAACGGTGCTGCAAAGTCATATAATCGCGCCATCTTACACTCTGGGTCGTGATCTCGCAAACACTGATATCAGGTTAAGTGAAGGGGAAAGCCAAAACAAAGATGCGATAGAGAGAAATATGGCCGTGAATGATTGTGTGGCGCAGTGGCGGTGAAGGAGATGCAGAGATTCAGAGAACGACCACGATGAGAGACACGGGAGACCACCGATAGTGAGACCTAGAGGAGCGATGCTTTCACATAATATATCAAAGTAAAAATAAGCTACTTTTAAGTAAAAAGTAACTCTTGACTAACTTATTCTAATAAGCGGCTTTTATCTATTTTACACTATAAAAAATAAGCTCTTAAAATTTTAGAGCTTTTTTTAAATTTTGTTTGGCCCAGCTTTAGCTTAAAAGTAACTTAAAAGTAAAAAATAAGTCGGGTCAAACACTACCTAAGACTCCAGGGAAATTGTGTAATGAAAATGTCTAACTAGTAAGCAAGCTAGAAATTCATTTGTCTCCAATCTACCTTCAAAATCTGTGAAATCATTAGAAATTGTATATCCTGATGTATGTGGTCCTTTTGAGGTGGATTCTCTTGGTGGAAATAGGTACTTTGTTACCTTTATTTATGATCATACTAGGAAAGTATGGATCTATCTTTTAAAGAAGAAAATTGAGGTGTTTATCACATTTCAGAATTTTAAGGCTCAAGCTGCGAAACAATGTGAGTCTAAACTGAAGCTACTAAGGTCAGATGGGGGTGGTGAGTAGATGTCTGCTGAGTTTCACAATTTCTACACTAAAGAGGACATAACTCATGAAGTGATAGCCCCCTTTTTTTTTTTGATAAGCCAAAATTGCATTCAACTAGCACAAGGGGTGCTAACCCGAATACAGAGAGGAGAACTAGTTAAAGAGACTAGAACCCGAAAAGATCATAAATTAAAATTACATGCTACCTTAGAAATACTAGACACAGTAGCACATAAACACAAATTGTGCCAAACCCGCAATACAAGCACAATTCCCATGATATGAAACCAAAAACCTTCCCACAAATATCATACGGTTCCCATTCCCATTGTTATAATTATGATAAACACCAATGACCAGCTTTGCTTCTAGCTAGTTCCTGCTTCCCATCTCCAATTCTCGACCCCGTTCCATTCATAAAGACTGAATGCA
This sequence comes from Lotus japonicus, assembly GCF_012489685.1. Taxonomy (NCBI): domain Eukaryota; kingdom Viridiplantae; phylum Streptophyta; class Magnoliopsida; order Fabales; family Fabaceae; genus Lotus; species Lotus japonicus. The sequence continues at coordinate 62,214,699 of NC_080043.1, forward strand.
TACACCCGGGTTTTGCTTCCACTCGAACCACGAATAAGAAAACCCCTCCACTTTTGCTCGCAGCCACCGCCAAGCTCTAAGTTGTGCCAGTTCCAGAATTGTGGTGCTGTCAAAGGCTGACCCGTTGAAAATTGCCTTATTCCTACACAGCCATATGGTCCATATAATTGCCATCCATATAACACATTCCCCTTCACGTTGAGCTTTACTCCTGCCAATAGAAGGAAATTGGAGCAGATGTTCCTTGGTTGTAGGCACCAAAGTCGTCATCGCCCCGAGCCAAGCTGAGCACTCGTATCAAATTTGGTTCATAGCATTACACAGTAAAAATAGATAAGTTGAGGACTCCTCCTGCAGCCCACATAAGGGGCATAAGGATTCGTACGGATTCAAAATAACATGCCTCCTGCGAAGATTGTCCAGCGTCTGAATTCTATCTTTCAGTAGCCTCCAAGCAAAAGCCATAACATTAGAGGGGACCGGTACTGACCAAACCAACTTGAAGACAGGTTCTGGCTCCTCTAAATGTTGTGCCTGCTAAAACAAATACGAAGAGTTAACTGAATAATTTCCCTCCCCATCATGCCTCCAACTCCACCTGTCACTCTTTTTTTTCAGTCAATTGCACAACCATCAAACTTGTCACCATATCCTCCAACCATCCCTTCTCACGCCCTCGTAACCTCCTACGCCATTTGAATTCCCATCTCCATACTCCATTTATCCACTGCCCCATGTTTTTGACATATTCGCGTTTTTGGGTTGAGAGGTTATAAAGTCTGTGATATCTGAGCTCCAGAGAACCAGTTCCAAGCCAATTTTCCGCCCAGAACTTGGTAGCATCCCCCTAAAAAACAGACTTCTGCAGTCCAGTTTCAAACCAATTCCAACCATCACTCATGCAAATAGCCTTTACATCTCTCCACCACAGTGAGTCACCATATTTTTCACTCCTCGCCTTTACCACCCTACACCAAAGGCTATTTGGGTCGCTAAGAAATCTACACTGCCATTTTCCAAGGAGAGTCGTATTAAATAAGCTCCAGTCTTTAACTCCCAGCCCCCCATGATCTTTAGGTTTGCAAACCTCAGACCATTTCACCCATGCAATCTTACTCTCCAAATCCACACCGCCCTAAAGAAATCTCCGTATAATTCCCGTACAAGCACTGAGGACTCCAGCAGGCAATTTAAAGAAAGAAAGATAAAACAGAGGTAACGCGGACAATACACTCTGTATGAGACAAAGTCTTCCACCAAAAGAAATGTGTTTCTGTTTCCAGGAAGAGAGTCTCCCTTTCAGCTTACTGACAACCGGCTCCCACAGTGCCAGACTATTCGATTTTCCACCCACTGGAATGCCTAGATAGATGAATGGGATGCTCATGATTTTACAGTGGAGCACAGCTGCAAACCTGTTAAGATCCTCCAAACCCACGGCCACCCCCGCCAGCTTGCTTTTATGAAAATTGACTTTTAAGCCGGAAATCAATTCAAAGCACCGTAAGAGACACTTCAGAGTTATCACATTTTGTACTGTTGCATCCTCTATGAATACTGTGTCATCTGCGAATTGTAACATTGAAATAGTAACCTCCGCATTTTCGCCAAATTTAAATCCCTCAAATTTTCCTAAATTCAATGCACTGTGAAATAACCCATTTAGTCCCTCTGCCACAATCAAAAAAAGAAACGGGGCAAGTGGATCCCCTTGGCGTAATCCTTTTGACATCCTGAACTCGTCACAAGGGCTACCATTCACCAGAACTGAAACTGAAGCGGAGCTAATACAGTTCATGATCCAGTGAATCCATTTCCTGCTAAAATTCATTCTGTTCATCATATATTCTAAGAATTCCCAACTTACTGAATCGTATGCTTTTTCATAGTCAACTTTAAATACCAGAGTTGATTTCTTTGCTTTTTTTGCAACATCCAGCAGCTCATTTACTACAACCACACTGTCAAGCATATGTCGACCACCCAAGAAAGCAAACTGGTTGTCATTAATCACCCGCGTGAGCACTACACCACATCATAATGACACTGCAAAGAGGGAGAATAAAACCATTCTTTACATGGCTAGAAGCATGTTGAAGACAAAGAATTTGCCAAAGAAATTATGGGGAGAGGCGGTTTCAACTGCAGTGTGTATTCTCAACAAAAGTCCTACAAGGAGATTGGATAATAAAACCCCAGAAGAAGCATGGTCAGGTCTAAGACCAAATGTGAGTCATTTCAGAGTTTTTGGCTCACTTTGTCATGTGCATGTACCATAAGCAAAGAGGAGAAAACTTGATAATAGAGGTGAAATATTGATCTTCCTTGGTTATCATTCTACTGGTGCATATATAGTATGCAATCCCATTTCTCAGAAGTTCATGCTGAGCAGAGATTTGAAGCTTGATGAGGGGCAGTGTTGGGATTGACATCACAAGAGTTGTGGTACTGAACAGGGGAAAGTGTTTCATCTTGATGAAGATGAAGAAAGAGTTGTTACTGCAACAACAAATATCCCATCAAGACCTTAAGGGTCTGTTTGGATTGGGGGAGGGGGAAGGAGTGGAGTGGAGTGGAGTGGAAGGAGTAAAGGCTCCATTGTTTGTTTTATTTAAAATAGGATGGAAGGGAGTGGTAAGTAATGGTCCAAGCTCCATCATGCTCCATTGGTTTCCCTCATATTTGCTCCCCCCCCAAATTGGATGGAAAGGAATGGAAAGGAAAACTGACCATTAATTAAATTATGAAAAATACTATTTTACCCCTAATAACCTCCCTCCATAACTCCTGCAAGTTGTGACCTAAATCTCTGCCTTCACGTTAGAAAAAAAATTGGCAGCCACGTTGATGAAATTGAAATGTATTCTTTCATGTTCCTTCTCAGCATCTCAGCAGCCATTGAATGAAAACAAGAGTTTTCAAATGCATTGTCCATCGTATTCTTTCCTTGCAATGTGTGTTTGTATACTTTGTTAAAGCAATGTGTATTGGTCACTGAGAATTCACAATCAATTGCTTTGCGGTTAAAAAATTAGCATTCATATGTTATCTTCTTGAGAAAAACAGATGTTGATTTTGTACCTACATGAACAAGGCTTCTGCATCTTTGAGTCATAATAATTAAAATACAACCAGCTATTAGTACAAGTCTCTGGATGGATCTAAATTAATTATCATGAATTAAGCAAGCAGATTTGAAGAGCAAATCTGTCGGTTGACAAATTTTTAATGAAAGAATTTTGGACTTTAAAGAAAATTAATATGTTATAATAAGGGTAATATAGGAATAATAAAGTTATAACTCATTATGTTCCGTTCGTTATCCAAACAGTTGAGTGATAACTTTGTTCCGTTTCATCACAAAATATCCAAACAGGAGAATGAGATTTTTGCTCAATTTCGTTCCGCTCCATTCCATTCCATTATATTTCGTTCCGCTCTTCTCCATTATGCACCATCAATCCAAACATAGCCTAAAGGTAGAGACAAGCTCCTTCAAGACTCAGTGAATATGAAATCTTCCCTGATTCTACAAGATCAAGCTGAAGCCGGATGGTGAAATTGCAAAGTCTAAGGCCAGGCTGGTAGTAAAGGGTTTTCTGTAGAGACAAGGCCTTGACTATAATGAGGTGTTTGCACCGATTTCTAGGCTTGAAATAGTGAGACTCGCTGTAGCAGTGGCTAGTTATAATTGCTGGCAAATTCACCAAATGGATGTTAAGTCTGCCTTCTTAAATGGACCGTTGGATGAGGAGGTGTTTGTGACACAACCACCTGGGTTTGTTGTGAAAGGCAAGGAGGAACTGGCTTACAAGCAGGACAAAGCATTGTATGGCCTCAAGCAGGCTCCCCGAGCCTGGAATTAGGGGTGTTCAAAATACCTGGTTTCATTAACCAATCCATAATCAAACCATAACCATCTCAAAAAATATTCGGTTTCATATATAACCGATTTTAACTTATCCACTTGGATACCAATTTGGATATCCAGTTTTTAAATTTGGTTAAAAAACCGGTTTATCCATAACCAAAACCAAATTCAAAATTTTTATTTTTTATTTCAAAAACTCTTATCTAATATTATCAATCCATTTCATAATTGATTTCCTATTTTCTATTTTCAAATCCAATTCCATGTTTCAACTTTCAACCAGATGAATGAACCCTAACCCCAATTCCCAAATTTTCCAATCGAACTCGCCGCTGCCGCAATCGATCTCGTCGTCGCCGCACGACCACCACTGTGTCCTTCCTCTTCTTCATCCCAAACGCCGCCACCACTCCACCTCAGGTTCTCTTCGTCACTGCTCTGAGCCGCATTAGCAGAAGAAACAACGATTTCATAGAGCAAAGTGTGAGCTTATTCTTCTTCTTCTTCTTCCATTCTACTATGTATTTTATTGTGTGGACTGCTATACATCTTTTCATTTGTTTTTTCGTTTCTGGGTTTTTCCTTGTTCCTCTCAAAATCGCTGAAACATGATTTGTTGGTTTCTCTTTCCTTCATAGTTTCCTCATCTTCCACTATCATATGTTCGCTGCTCCTACCTTCTACATTCTTCAGCTGCTTCTGCTTTTTCTGATCGGTGAGTTTCTATGCTTTTCCATTTCACTATAGTTGTGATTATTCAATTTGATTCAAGGTCTTAAACTACTTTTTCTATTTGGGTTTTCAAGGCAAAACCCTTAAGATATTTCTCTTGTCTATTAGATACCAGCTACTAGTAAATTAAATGTGCTCCTATCTGCTAAGTGTTGTCAAACTCGGCAACTTTTGACATGAGATGGTTAAGTGTTCAACTTTTATAATATTACAAGTTGCCATTTTCGTTTTGCATTTTCCAGTGATCAGTGTTCTTTTTACTTCATATTGCAGACAGTTCGTTGTGGCAAGGGTCAGATGATGGTAACTATAACTGCAGACATATCTTGAGGGACCACACAGAGGTAAATCAATCTAAAGTTATCATGTTGTTGTTCCTAATCTGTTATTATTTGATCAATTACCATCCTCAGGTTTTCTCTCTTTGTTATTGGTTTGTTCTACAAAAATGAGCTGGTAGATTTTTCTCTTCCATTTATTTAAAGATAAAAAATTCAATAATTTTCATTAGTGAAATTGAAGCATACCTTCATGAGTTTTATTGTAAGTTATCAAGTAAGATTCTGAATTCTCATCTTTTCAATTTCTAGTGCATAATTTTGCTAGTTGATGTTGTCCATGTTCCCTCATTTAGCACAAATTGATCATGTAAACTTGTCTTTGCTAGTTGTTGTTGTCCATGTTCCCTCATTTGACAATGGTCATTGTTACATACCTTGAGTTTGATCACTTATTATAGACAGTAAATCAACTTCCCTTTTTGTACAAGTATTTTTGTGTTTCATTCTTGCCTATTTCACCTTGTCAGGTGTATCATATGGATCACGAGTTATCTACTCCTCCACAAGATGGATCTAACAACGTTGATGTGGGATCTTCTAGAAAACGGAAAAGCTGGACTAACCAGTCTGATGTTTTGGACCATTTCACTGTAGATCCCGTGTTAACTAACAGAGCAAGATGCAATTACTGTAACACTTAGATGCAAGTCTAATCCAAACTCTTCGTCTTCAACGGTCAATGTTGGTTCTTCCCCTTCTACACTAAAGTTTGACCAAGAAAAGTGCCGGGAAGTACTCGTGAAGATGATTGTAGCTATGGAGCTTCCGTTTAGAGTAGTGGAACATGAAGCTTTCATAGAATTTCTTCATGTTTTTGAACCGAGGTTTAAATGTATCTCGTGATATGTTGTCGCTTTGGATTATGGAGAAGATCAAATTGAAGAGCTATCTTGCCCATCATTCTAGCAGAGTTTGCCTCACCACTAATACATGGACATGTCAAACCTACTGCTATATGTGTTTGGCAGTCAACTTCATTGACAATAATTCGAATTTACATAAGAAGTTCTAAATTTTTTGGCAAGTCACTAGCCATAAAGGGGAGGTGATGTCTAAGCCTATTTATCACAGTTGATAATGCAAGCTCAAATGATGTTGGGGTTGGATATCTCAAGAAGAGGCTACAATCTTGGAGTAACTTGGTCCTAAACGAAGACCAGCTTCACATGCGTTGTTCTGCGCATATATTGAATTTGGTTGTGAAGGATGGTCTTAAGGTGAAAAAATGAAGACAAAATATGATAAGTATTGGGGAAAAGCTGATAATTTTAACATGTTAATGTTTATTGCTTTGGTATTGGACCCCATATACAAATTAGAATTTCAGAAGCGGTTGATTAGTGACTCTTTCAAGTATAGTGAGTCAACTTATCTTATAAGTAAGTTGGAGGTGTGTTTAAAAGCAATTTTTGAGGAGTTTAAAGGTGTGATAGATGGGTCTCAAGGTAACAACTCGCAAGGAAGAATGCAATTTTACGCTGATAAGGATGATTGTTATGGATATAACCAATACTTTGAATCAAGTGAAAGTAAAAATGAATTAACTAAGTACTTGGAGGATGGTTTAGCTTAAGCATTATTTTTAAAGCTCTTATTTTTAACTTTGACTTATAAGTAACTTTTAAGCTTTAAAAAAGTTGGGCCAAACGCTACCTTAATGTGTGGTAATCCAGTCACAAATCCATTTTTGCTAAGCATATCTAAACTCTTGAAGTTTAGATGGCCATACCTTTGATGCCATATGTAACACCCCGATTTCCAGGTGTCACTTAAGTAACTCAAAAATAAACTTTACGCGGAAAACAGGTATTTTTTTTTCTTTTTAATTAATTATGGTAATAGAAAAATAAAGACATAACCCAGCAAACTAAACTAACAGATGTACAACATATATAAACATGCACAGCCTCAGCTGCACTCCAACGTCATGCGCACTCGCAGTGACTCCAAAGTAGTGTGCCCGTAGGCAAATATGTACAGATCCAGAAGTGTGAGTAAAAAGTCATAAATACAATCCACCAAGAGTAAGTCAGCCTCAAAATGGCCTAAGTAAAGACCCCTATAGTCCGACTGACTCACTGTGATCCCTCAGTAAGAGTACCACACAAAAAGCCATGCGTCGGGAACCTACCCTGTCCCAAAAGCAAAACGAATCAGAGCTCTACACAAAATATGACGCCTGCCTAACCTACCCTCCCAGTACCGCTCAAAGCTCCTCCTCCTCCTCCTCGTCGCTCGGCGAGTAGCTGTCAACGTCAGTGTCGAAGTCAGAGTCCGAGTCCACAGCGAACTGAAGTCGGTAAGTTGAAGCTCAGCTTCATGCGTCGTAGAACTCCCTTCGTCAGACGTCCACGCTCGTCAGTCCGGTCCTCCATGACCCTTCCCCGGTACGTCGCCCGATGACCCACAAGATCGATCACCCAAGCGGTGGGGGCATGTCGGTCAACCAGCTCAAGCCTGATCCCCCCCGAGGGAGAGACCATCGAAACCCAATCCGCCGTCGACATCTGGCAGCAGGCCGACCGCCCAAACACAAACATCATACCAAAGCCAAGCCGCTAGGGTCAACTCACGGAATAGAGTAATTATACAAACACCATGTGATAAGGGGTATATATATATATGTGAGAAGGTTTATATATGTATATATATATATATATTCCTAGCATGTTATCGGCTCTAACATTAATTCAGTAATGCAAACAACACACAATTCCAGTCAGGGTGAATGTATGCGTGAAATGCAATTCAATATGATCCGGATAGTTGTTTGGGGTGGGCACCACGAGTCTGCCCGACACAGGCCTAGTGTCGACAACTCTGCTCGGGTGTCGCTTACAAACCCATGCATAGTCAGATCAGTCCCAACCACCCTAGGTCGTACCACTCTGCCCGCTATGCCGAAGATACATCTATGTGTTCTTCGATGAAGGCCGTCCCAACCTTCGTGAAGCCGTCCCAACTTCACCGAGGCCCAATCTTTCGATCGTACAAACCTCGAATGTATGCATGATGCAATATGGTTAGCCAAACATCGAATCGTCCTCACAACGCAAATGTTTAGCTTAAAGAAGATCACAATGTGTAAACCCAAGTGTTTATTGATGATCAAGACGACATAAACCCCAACATCAAGAGTATCAAAGTACTCGACAACCTCCTCCCGTCACCGTGACTTTCTTCCGTGGCGTCCGCCAATTCCCAGTAACTTCAAGACTTGTCGACTTTTCCCCGTCTTTCGCAATCATTTTCTCTTTTAGATTCCCTATGGTTTATTCGTTAATGAAAACGTTTCGAATTTAATTAGTCAAGTTATGAGTTTCATTTTTGAAAACTAAGTTCTCTAAGGTCTCTAGTTTCCAAGATTCTAATCCTTCTAAGTTTGCCAAAATCCCCCCAAATGTAACCCCCGGGAAAAGTCTAGGTATACAAACGATGGCTAGGTCTCAAACCTCGGGTTTGGACTTGCCTAGGGTTGTTCATCCAACCCGAAAGATCAAAAGGAATCAGTTCAGTGATTCTTCGCTCCGAAGTCGCGTCAAGGCGCATAATTTAATACAACATCACAACACATGTTATGAAAACAACATAGCAATAATTCATCATCATATCCAATATCAAAGTAATATGCAAGTCGAATTTATCGACGCCTATCATGCAATATTAGCTAATAGGTAAGTTGCCCTAACCTCGAGTTGTTCCAGCCTCGCGGTATAGGTTCTCCTCACAAAGCTGGTCCGTAGAACCCAAAGTTCCTTCAACTGAACCTCGGAGAAAACAAAGCAGAAATCCATACAAAATCGATTAGCTCGATCACACACAACTAATTAACGATAGACAAAGCATTTAAAGCTTCAGAGTACAACAATCGAACACGAGAGGACGAGTTATCGAAAAACGAAAACCTACCCCCCCTAAACATGCTCACGGCCACTTAGGAGAAAAGGGTTCCAACGCTTTTTCTTCGATCTAAATTAATTCCTAGGTAGTTTAAGGGTAAAACTAAGGTAAAGAAACTGTCGGAAAAATTTTAGAACGACCGGGTCAAAATTTTAGAACGACCGGGCATTTTGGTCCAAAATTAAAGCTCAAAAACTCAAAGTTAAAACTTTGGAAAACAAATTTGATGGGAACGTTCACAACGACATTTGTAGCAACTAATCCTAAAGGCACTAAGTCGGATTATGACTTTTCGACAATAAAGTTTCAATATGTGCGCAAAAGGGTTTTTATACAGTTTTTCAGATCTTTGACAACTCGATCGAAATCGGCGAACAACGGCGAGTGTTCTAGTTTGTTGGGCAAGCATGGAAGGTATATCAACAGAAAAATCAGGAAAATCAGACAGTTTTACGAAAAGCTCGAAACTTTGAGCACAGAAATAACTAAAGAAACGCGACAAAAAGAATGATCAGAGGTAAGAATCAAGCAAGTTACCTCGATGCCGTGAAATAGAGACAAACTGCTCGAAGATCGGTCGAGAAACGACGAAGTTCTTCCTCCCTCCTTTCTCCTTCAAACCTGCGGCTCCAATGGGTGAAATGGTGGGATATTTTGATTTTTTTACTATTTATAGGAGAGTGAAATCGCGGGAAAATGAAAATTTCGCGATTCCTATTTTTGCAGCACGTTCATCGGTGAATTCTAAGCGAGATTCTGGCGATAGAATTCCAGAACTCAAAACAGGTTTCTTGAATTTGAGAAAAACGATCCAAAAGCGGTGTAAGTTAATTCGCCCCGAAAAAATACTTTTTGCTGTGAAGGTCAGACGACAAAACTTTGTTCTGAAGAAAGATTGGAAACGTCGAAATAAATTTGGCAACGCGGATGGAAACTTCGTTAAAAGCTCCGAATAGAAAAAGTCTTCATTCAGTGATTGAATTTAGGGTTTTTAAAGAAAAGAAATTAGCGTCGTCGGACTTCCGAGAAGTGAATCCTATCGTGCGTACAGTCCAGGGTTCCGAAATGAAACACTGGTGGAAGGAAAAATAAAGAGAACTTCTTATTTTTCCAAGGATTTGAAATTTCGCTTAAACATTGCTTTAAGAGCGGAATTAGCCTATTCTGGACACTCTCGCCATAAGGCGGGTGTGCAGACGACTCGCACTAACTCCTAAAACGATTATGGTACCATCCTCAAGCAATTCCTGAACTTTCTTCTTCGTTAAACTTTTCCCAAACTGTAAACTCCTGTCACGCTTACACCGATCCTACGCGTGAGTCGGAAATTAAACTTTAAATCCAGTTCTGCAAATCCGGGTCTTACACCATAACCATGTGTCCTTCTCCACAGCTGACTAAAGACACTGTTGGCCAATAGTATTGATGCCAATCTTGAAGGTTCTGTGTTGCAGAAAGTGGTGCTTTCAAAATTAGTTGTCCTTTTCTATCAAACACCTTCATTAATCTACCTTTCATGTTTCATCTCCATTGAGTAGCCTTTTTCCAACAATTGACCAAGGCTCAACAAATTGCTCCTCATTTTAGGAGCATACAACACATCAGGGATGAAAGCCTTCTTTCCATCTTTCCTTTGAATCATTACCATTCCTATCCCCTTCAGCAGAAATTGAGCTATGGTCAACAAACCTTACCTTGCTCTTGGTAGTTTCATCAAGGGATGTGAACTACTCCTTATTTCCTGTCATATGGTTGGAGCAGCCCGTGTCAAGGTACCAATTATTGTCATTCTCATGGTCATTTGTCATGGTTGCCAACAACAGAACTTGATCTTCATTAGAGTTTTCTTCCTGTGCTAATTTGGCTTCTTCATCTCACTACTGCTTTCTTTATTGAATCTGCACTCAGCTGCAAAATGACCATAATTTCTGTAGTTATAACACTGCACCTTCTTCTTATCAATCTTCTTCTTGTTCCCAAAATTCTTATTGGCCTTCTTTTTGCTGTCACGATCCTGATATTGGGAATTTGAGTTGCTATCAGGCCTTTGAGATGTAGAACCATATTCATACTTAGACCCTTCACTACTCCTCAATTTATCACCATGCCACTTCTCTTTGTTTTTCACCTTGGCCAGAGAACTTCCTGCTAGCTTGTGCTTAAAGAGCCTGATCTGAACCTTTGTCAGGGTGTCTCTCATTCAATCTTTGTTCATGGGCCTCAAGAGAGCTTTGAAGTTCCTCGATCTTGAAGGTCTCAAGGTCCTTAGACTCCTCAATAGCAACTATTTGGGATTAAGGTTCGAAGTACCTTTTCAATCACCGATTGATCTTTCACAGCTTCCCCACAACTCTTCATCTGGTTTGTCAGCATCAGAAGCTTCGTGAAATACTCAGAGATCGTTTCATTTTCTTCCATCTGGAGAAGTTCATATTGTCTCCGCATAGTTTGAAGCTTCACCTTCTTTATCTTCCATGCACCGTCATAGCCTTTCTCCAAGGTGTCCCACGCTTCTTTCGCATTCGCTGCTCCAGCGATCTTCTCGAAATTCGCCCGACCTACACATTGATGGATTAGGAATATAGCCTTGCAATATTTCTTCTTTATGTCTTTGTATGTCGATCTCTGTGCATCAGTGACATTTTCCCCAATTTCTTGATACCCATTCTGAACAACTTCATAGACCTCTTGGAACCAAAAGATTGCTCTCATCTGGATTCTCCACCTGTCAAAATTCTTGCCATCAAGAATTGGCAAGTGCATCGAGAAATCACCATTGTTGTTCGACATTCAACAATTTTGCACTTCAGAATACACAGAGCCCCAATCACGAGTCTTTCTAGGTCACAACTCCCCCTCTTCAATTTCGGATTCACACAGAATCCAGTGGGTTCACGCACACGCAGAACCCAATTTTGCACGATAGTGTTCACCCACACACAATAATGAGATTAGAGAAAGAAGAGTTGAGAGAAAACAGATTGTGAGATGAACTCCTTATTCTCATTAACAATATCTAACAAAATTACAAAAACAATTAGTATATATTTATAATATCAATTTAACTAGCTGATCATTACTAACTATAAAACAATCAACTAATCAAGCTTTAACAATTTACAAGTCTAATTGGAACTGAAGTTAAGTTTGCGATTTTCTAAAGAGAAGGGGGGGGGGGGTGTGTGTGTTAAAGTTTGTTTGTGGAATCAAATTGCAAAGTTGTTATGGAGGAGATTTTAAGTGGGACAAACCACAATGCATATTGGAGTGGAGTTGTTAGTAAGATCCGTGGTTTTACTTCTAATTTCTAATCTATTTCATTTTTCACATAACATTAGAGATACTAATAGGGTGATCACTGATTTTCTCTCTAAGTTTTCGTTATTCAATCCAAATGATGTATGAGTTGGTAACACTCCTTTTTGTATCTAGTCTTTTATTCTTTCATATTCATCGTCGTGAAGTTCTGAATATAACTTTTCATAAACAAAAAAACATGTCCAAGATCCCTTTATTTTCGAACCGTATCTTTCTTTGATGTCCTTCGTTTTTTTTACGGATGTCACAATCTGTTCGAAAAACGGTTGCATGTCCTTCAAAACTAACTAGTTTTTTTTTCCTGAATTCAACTTACGCTTTCATCCTGACGAGAATCTAATTTGCTTACTATTAGTCAAAGACCTCATTGGTCATTAAAATCCTTCATAGTTGAGTTGGTTACCGGACAAGAAAAAGTAGGATTATAAAATTACAATGAAAAGGCAAGAGCTACTACACCACCACTACTATTATTGCTTTTCTTAGAAGCGAAAAAAGCTGCTCGAAACAGCTGGAGAAGGAAAATGTAAAATAATTGAAAAATTAAACTACACGGGAATTAGTTTAGAGTTGCAATCCTCACCTTATTTTTAGGCTATTAACCGTGATATATAAGTAAGCTTTAATTTAGTATCAGCTTTTTTGTTTGTGTGGTGTACTGGCAATTATTTTGGTGTATAGTTTAGTATCAGTTTAAGAAAAGCAAATATAGGAAGAATGAAAGTTAACAAATTTATTCTGTACATAAAAAATTATGCCCTCTAACCTTAAAATAAAAAATATGCGTCACCAAATATCATTTTGATATATTTTCAACGGTTAAATTATATGAAGACCTGTCTTTTAAAAGATTGAAAAAAGATTTTTCGATGTATAAAGAAAGGAAAATGATATTTGGTACGACCTGCAGAGGCACGACCAAGGCACGAACAGTATTTTATGATTCATAGATAATATTTTAAAAAAATCACAAAGCAAACTCTGCATCAGACTAGAGCATTGCCTACCTGTTCTACATTGAAGGAACACAAAAACCCTTTTGTGGGTACCTTGGATTTGGCATCTCAATCCTCAATTTGTCAAACACCCAATACATCATCAACCTAATATTCTATAAGGGGGATAAAAATCTGAGCTTTCGCAGAATTTCAAGGGTGAGGCGGTGGAAGATGGCGGTGTGGAAGGAGGGGTTGAAGTGGCGTTGAGAAAAGGGTTGTTGTTGAATTGGACCGCCAATGTCTGCGGTTTGTGCAACAGCAGCGGTGGGAGGTATGGATTCGGTTCAGCTGAAGGCCTTCAGAGTTCAGATCGGCGTCGTCCTTGAGGAGCAAGACCATGGTGAAGTTGTGCAATAAGGTGAGTTGATTTGGAGGCCACGAGGTGGTGAAGGCTTTCAAAGTTCGGATCGGCACCGTCCTTGGGAGAGAAAGACCATGGTAGGCTCATGCGGTGAAGGCTCGGTGGAGGCATCTAGTGGCTATGGCCACGACGCAAACGGGGTGACTCAAGCTTGATTGAAAGGACGTGAATAGTGTACACGGCAGTTGCCACCGTCGATGGCTGTCATTTGATGGTGGAGGGTCGAGATCGCGTGAATCCTTGGTGGTGTTTGGTTCTGGTTTCTCCACTGTTGGTGACTGTTGGTGATGGGAGAAGGGAATTGAATGAAACGCCACGTCACTCGTGTCTGCTCGTGCACTACAGGCCTCGTGCCATATAGCGTTACTCATAAAGAAAAAAGGTTTTTCGATGTATAAAAAAAAGATTGAAAAAAGATGCACTCTATATTTAATGAGCTTCAACATGTTCAAGATCCTCTTCCATTCATTTTTGGTAAAATATAATTTCAGATATTCATTCAGTTATTTTTAGTAAAAAATAAAGTTTCAAGGAAATATTCACTTTCCAAATTTAACTATATTTTGAGAAATCAAATATTGACCCATAAAGCTGTTCAAAAGAAAATATTGACCCATAAAGTGAGAGGAGTAGAGTTATCATAATTAAAAAATAATAATAATTCTACCAGCACGTATATTAATTACTTAACCTATTCTTTATTGACATATGATGAAATGATTATCGAATTTAAACTGAAAAATTTATTACCAAACTCATCAAAAGCAAAACAAATGACTCAATCCTCAAAGTCAATCCTTAGAAGAATGAAATACATATGTGCTTCCTAATTATGTTAAATATGGGATTAACTTGACTAATGTACTTTATCTGACTACAAAGACTTATTTGACCAACATTTAATATAGTCAAAGATTGTGAGAAATATTTTCTTTTTTTAGAGACTAATTACTTATTACACTATCAGAAACACAATTGAGAATTCACTTGATTGAAATTTTAAAATATATAAAATTTAGTGTATAGCAAGCTCAAAGTAGTCCATAATTGGTTTAGATTCACTTTTAATTCTACACCAAAAGAAAAGGTTCACTTTTTAAGTGTAAATAGAAAATTCACTTTCAATTTTCACAAATATTTTTTTACAAAAATGATTTATCATAACTTCTTCCAAAACTATTTCTTCCTTACCTATGAAAATCATATCAAATTTTCAAGCACACATGAGATCTACATTTAGGTACATATTTTGTATTGTTTGGAAGCATATAATAATTGGTGATTTTCTATCTTATGAGATCATCACTTTCTATTATAGCTTAGTCCTTTAATTTCATTCCCAAAAATATTAGCTAAGAAAAATAGACTAGAATAAGATCTAAGAAAAAAGTAGGAAAAATAATAACAATAGTTTAGAAAGAGACATGAGGTCCGACACCTCTTCCATATGAACCCTCTTTGGCGTTTTCTCCCAACAGACTTGTTTTGACTCATTTCTCTTCTCACTTCTCAGCACCACTTGCATTCATTCAGGTACCAACTCCTCTTTCTTCTTCTTCTTCATCTTCTTCTTCTCTCTTTCTCTCTCTAGCTTTCTCTCTCTAACCCAATCTTCACAATGCTCATTCCTCTGCTTCCAGATCCAGCGAATGCTCCTGCTCCTGCACTGTGATACCTGAACGTCGTCGCTTCTCGTCGTGGTTCTCGAGTTTCCGATCCCCGCCGGTGGAGAAACCCTAGATCCGCGATGCTGCATCTCCGGCACCGCCGGGATTCCACTCCGGCCACCACCAGGTGGCGGAATAAGGTAGGTAGCGGTGTTTTCCATTTTTTACTCCTTGCTCTTGGAATGCGCAAGACGGTGACGTTTTCTGCTTCGGTTTTTTGTTTTTGTGTAGTTTGATGAGAATCTGGAGCAATGGCCGCATCTCAATGAGCTGGTTCATTGCTACACCACGGATTGGGTCAAGGATGAGAACAAGTACGGCCACTACGACAGCATCGGAGCGCCGTCGTTTCAGAATCAGATATATGAGGGCCCTGACACTGACATTGAGACTGGTATTTCGCTTTTTCTCATTTCCTGTTTTCAATTTTCGTATTAGCTACTGCATTTTGAAAAGGGTTTGAAAAACACGTGTTGGAGTGTTGGGAGAGTGCATGTTGTGAATGTGAATGGCCTTATTTGCTTGAAGTATATTAATGGCACGTGGATGAGTTCTGGGTTGTGTTAATTAGTGATTAATGATTGCGGCGCGAAGTTTTTTTTTAAGTAAGAATTTAATGGTTATGCAGAAATGCGGCTTGCTAGTGCGAGACGAACGAAGGGGGAAGATATTAGTGAAGATGATGTCCCTAGTACTTCGGGAAGGCAGTTTATGGAAGCCGCTGATGGAGAACATTCGGATATTCCAAAGGTTCATTGGTTTAATTCGTGTTTTAATTCCGTTGGACGGTTCCCTGCCAGCTTGTTTTCAGAGTTTGTGGTTTATTATGTATTGAAAAGCAAATATTAGTGCTGATCTTGTTTAGCTTCTAATTTTTTTGTTCTTTTAATAACTTCATGTACAGCATTTTAGTCAATCTCCGCTTCCTGCTTATGAGCCGGCATTTGATTGGGAAAATGAGCGCTCATTGATATTTGGGCAGAGGATACCGGAAACTCCCATATCACAGTATGGCATTCCTGCGACGTTGTTTCCGAGTCGTGCTTTTTCTTCTCTTTCTTTCCATTTTGTTTTCGCTTTACCGAGTATTTATTTGTTATTCCTTTTCTGTTGGCCATCTCAGTGGAATGAAGATCTCTGTAAAAATTCAGTCTTTACAATTTCAAGCAGGATTAGCTGGTGAGTCTTATGGCATTGATATCGGTGGGATAATGTTGATGGATTGCTTCTTCTCTTAATGCTGCTGCCAATGCCGTTTAGTTTTTAATGTTTATGCTGAGAGTGGATTCAAGTGTGCGACTCAAGGCTCTGTTTTTGTTCTAATGTTTTGTAGAGCCCTTTTATGGCACAATTTGCTTATACAATAGGGAGAGAAGAGAAAAATTATCAGAAGACTTCTACTTTCATGTCTTACTGACTGAAATGCGGGATGTAAGCTATGCAAGACCTGATTTAACAATTTTTCTTGGATATTATTATTCTTAAAACACTAAATCAATGGGTGTTTTTGTAGTGACAATGGTTATTTCCTTTTATACTTTTTCCAGGCAAAAGTTACCTATGAACCTCGTGCAGTGTTTTACTTAGATGCGCCATCTGCTTCAGTTTGTTTGTTAATCCAGTTAGAGAAGCATACTACTGAAGAGGGCGGGGTTACTCCTTCTGTTTATTCACGCAAAGATCCAGTATGTATCGAAGCTTTTATTCCTTTGCTGTATTAGTTGTTTTCTTTGTGATTGAGCAATGGATTTCATGCCACCTATTTTTTTTTATCTACACTCTACAGGAAGACCTTCTATAGCATAATATAGGTGTTTGTATTGTCTATTTATTAACTATTTCTTAAATATTTAATGTCATGTGGATAGAAATTAGAACTTCTATAACGTAACGATTAGAAGGATGTGCCCTTCCAAGTCAGATCTCAAAGAGCAATCCAGGGATGCCTCTTTAAAAGAAACGTTTGTCTAATGCAACTCAAGCTCAAGTCTTTTTATTTTCTGGATGTTTGAAGCATAGTAGTCAATCCCTGATAGCAGCTGGACCCATAAGTGGGATAGTGGTATAGCTAATAGTGGGCTTATTTTTTATACATACTTTTATATAATTAACAGTTTAATACTATATATGTGGATCCGAAAAATCCTAACAGGGAAACGATAGAGAAAATAGATAAAAGGAAATATTTTTGGAATTTTTATTGATTAGAACTGGAAATTAAAGATAAATAAGAGGCTGGTTCTCCAAAAGGGCTGGTTCCCTTGCAACTTCATAATTCAATCCATGACTCAAACCTATGGAGGGTACTCCTATTTATAAGAACTAATCCTAATAACAATAACTTAATCTCTTTGAAATAAAGAAAATATACTACTAGAATAAAATATAAACTCCTAAAATAAAATATATTATAATTCTAAAAGATAACCCAACCCCAAAATTAACAACTCCTAAGATAGACTCTAAAATAAAAAGATAGACTCCTAAATTAAAATAAATCTTAATCCATAATAATTAGATCCTAACAATATACATATAAATACTAAAAAATGATAAATATTATTCAAAATTCATAACATTCATGATAGCAATATATGAACAGTTTAATACTATATACATTTGTGGAGTGTTGGTTGGTTGAGCTTGAGAGGAGGATTCCATGACTGGAAGAGGGGAAGAAAAAAAAAGAGAGGAATTGATGAAAAGAAAGAAAACATGGTAAGAAGAGAAAAGGAAAGAAAACAGGGTAAGAAGAGGAAAAAGAGCTAAACTGAGAGGAAAAGAAAGGGGGAAAAGAGCAATCCACCTGAAACAACGGCCGCTGGAGAAACCCACGGTGTTCGCCGGAGAAAGGCTGCAGTTCCCGGAGATGAGGGTGGTCGAACAAGGCGGTTAAGACTTGAGAAGAGAGCAGACAGCCAGGATGAAATGAGGCGCGGGAGTGTTTCTTCCATGACTTACCGTGTTTGACCTAATTTTTCCTCCCACGAATTTCCAAATTTTCCCCTAAAAACATCACTGAACTCTTTCGCACCGCTATTGGCTGTGAAGGGCCGCAATTTCCCGTGATTATGGCTGCTATTAGCTCTGCTCCAGCCGCGGTCTCAATCTGTGACACGCCGGGAACCTTATAGCGGTAGGAGGCTGCGACACGATGCTATGCTGCTATAGCTCCTTAATAGCGCGCTATTGACTACTATGGTTTGAAGCTCTTTAGGATCAAACCTTTGTATATGAGAAAGGGAGAGCAAAAGAGTATAATGTATTAATATCTAATGGCACTATGTGGTTTGATAGATGCCATGAATTATGAACCTAGGCACTTAAATAGGGCTCTGAGCTAAAAAGTTTCATTTCTTTTTAAATCTTCATTCTTTATTTAATATTTTATATTTTTTTCTACGGGTTATGGTGGTTCTAAAAATATTGAAAATCACGTAATTTATTTCATTTAATGAAAAAAAATGAAAATGACCAGATTAATTAAATAGTCTTTGCACTACCCATGATGTTAGCTTGTCCTTTGATTCTCTGAAAAGTGAAAAGTGATCTGTACTCTATAAATTATTGATTTAGAAAGGAATAGGAGGGTACAAAGGTACGTTTTCTAGATTAGATTTGAGTTCCTCTGAAGAAATAAATAAGTTCTCTGAATATTTGCTGTTGAATGTGAATGCTTGCTTATTTTAATTCATAATGTGCTGTGTGATTGGTATCTTGGATTTTAATACATCTAATGTGCCGTGTCCATACTATTTGTGCATGGATATATTGTTGGAACAGTTCTTTGGGATTTAATATTCACCTCAACTGGACAGGTTCACTTGACTGAGAGAGAGAAGCAAAAATTGCAGGTGTGGTCTCAAATCATGCCTTACAAAGAGTCCTTCGCATGGACTATTGTATCATTATTTGATAGCAGTGTTGGTACAGCTTCGGTAGGGCCTGCTTCTCCGAGCAGCCCTCTTGCTCCAAGTGTATCTGGTTCAAGTTCCCATGAAGGTGTTTTTGAGACTACTTCAAAAATCTCTTTAGATGGAAAACTGAGTTACTCGAATGGAAATTCTGTTGTAGTTGAGGTTTCAAACTTAAATAAAGTCAAAGAAAGCTATACTGAGGAATCACTACAGGTATGTGCGTCAGATTTCATTTGGTTGAGACTTTACTTCTGTTCTGAGAGTCTAAATTAAGGGATGAAAATTCTGGCTGAAGATTTCTGCTATTTATGGCACTTTAAAGTGATATTGATAATTAACATGAGAGAACTATATGGCAATCATTCAGTGTGCTGTATGCATTGAATTTATTTGTTTGTTGTTTTTTTTTGTTCTCATATGGGTTTAACTATTATATTCATCTAATTAAATGTTAAACTGTGATTGCATCATTCTCTATGTTCATGTGTTCATTTCTATTCTAAATGAAATTTTTGAAACAAATTCAAACTCGTTTTAGATGATCTTATTGTTTGGGCTTTAAAAAATTTAACTAAAAAGAAACTGCACTTGGACTACATAATTTAGTGGATATGTTACACTGTGATCCTTATTATAAGTCTGAGTTCTTGCTGTCTGCATTTCTCTTTTCTCGAGAAGACAAATTTATATGCTTGCTATGATCTAACAGTTTGTGGTTTGTATTGATACTCTTTTCTTGGTATTTTTTGAAAAAATGTCAAGGATCCCAAGCGTAAACTGCATAAACCTGTCAAAGGTGTTTTGAAACTGGAAATTGAAAAGCACAAGATATCGCCAGCTGATTTGGAAAATGTGTCAGAAAATGGTAGCACTACCAATGATTCTGTTGACCCAGGGGATCGCATTGCAGATTCACTGGCCGGAAAGTATCCTAGTAATGGTTGTGATGATCCTCAGGGTAGTAATGGGAAAGAAGTTTCGGGCAATGGATCAAATCAACATGGAAATTCAGATTCTTATGCTGATGATGTAAGTCTAATAATGGAGCTGATAATATACGGTTTTAAGTTACCCATCAGAGTTCCCCCACCCTTTAGAGTATTGATTACTGTTTTAACTTTGAAGGGATTTATAGTAACATTTTTTTTTACTTCTAAGTGCATTTTTATAACCAAGTTCGTGATTGAGTGGTTCTTTAGTGTCTCTGCGAAGAAGAGTAATTATGGATGTTTGAGTGTATGATCAAGCAAGTAGCTTTATTGTGTGTACCTAAAAATTATCATGATTGAGTAAATTACATAAAAGGAGTTACTAGCTGTTATCAGTAGACATATATAATTAAATAAAATTAGACATATCTTTCACGAAACAGCTATTCCAAAAGCTTAAACTGTTGGGTGAAAGCACATAAATGGTGTTGTATTACATTTCTAGCATGCCACATGCAAGAACCCTTTGGGTTTTAATTGTGGTCATTGCTTAGGACCACCTATCTTGTGTTAACTTATTTAGTTTAGAAAAGAGCTTCTGATGCCATGTCATGAATTAACTGTGCCAAAAGCCTGGACTTTAGAGTGAAGAGACATAAATTGTTTTATGTTATACTTCATTCAATATCCAATGCAAGAATTTCATTTTTTAATTGGTTTATATCTAATTGATGGTTGGAGAAAAGGGAGCTTCCATATAATCTTAACACTTCAAGTATGGTCTAATTTTCAACGCATTCTTAATTGCTAGTTCTTTTCTGATAACTCTTAAGGAATCTTTGGGTCCTGCTAATTACTGTTGTATTTGGTTATGATAATAAATGCCAATGGTGTTTAAATTTACCACAGCGATGAAGAAATTGTGATACTGTAGTTTTATGTTTCTTTTTCTATTTGCCATATCTATGCTAATATGCTCTATATTGATTGACATATAGTTCCATGCTTTTGACTTCCGCACTACAACAAGAAACGAGCCTTTTTTGCAACTTTTTCACTGCCTGTATGTGTATCCGTTGACTGTAAGTTTGGGTAGGAAAAGGAATTTGTTCATACGGGTTGAACTCAGGGAGGATGATGCTGATATTCGTAGACAGCCATTGGAGGTATTGACCTTACATTTTTTTTATTGCAAATCATGACACTTGCTCTACTTTCTTAACTTGTTTTTTTGGTGTGATTAATCTGCCCAGGCAGTGTATCCTAGAGATCCAAGTCTAGATGCATCATTTCAGAAGTGGGGTCACACCCAAGTTGCTGCTGGGGCTAGGGTTGCTTGCTACCATGATGAAATTAAACTTTCACTTCCTGCAATGTGGACACCCACGCACCACCTCCTATTTACTCTATTTCATGTTGATCTACAAACAAAATTGGAAGCTCCAAAGCCAGTAAGTTCATTTTTCCCCACTTAGTTTCCTGTTTTTCATTCCTGCTTATAGTGGTTTTGTGTTTCTGGGTGTATTTTGATTCCTTTGAATTGTTTTCCCTTAAACTTTTGCAGGTGGTAATTGGATATGCAGCTCTTCCTTTATCATCACATGCTCAGTATGTTCTCTTGATTTGATCCTTCTTTGGTTAGACATAAATGTTTATTTCATTAATGATATTTGTTGCTTGTTAGTTCTTGCTTTTGCAAAAATATGGTCTGGTTATGATAGAAATACCATTTACCAATTCGATGTCCATCTTTGTATTGGCAATCCTATATCTAAATTTTACTGCTGAATTTTGAAACATTAGAAAGGATGTAAATAGGATAACTACAGCTGTACAGTATCATGCATTATAGGGTAGCCGTAATCCTTGTATTTATTGTAATTCAGTGTGTGTGTGTAGTATAGCTTCATTGACTAGATATATGGTTAAATAAGTCCACGTTTAGGGTAGAGCAATCCTCACCCTTGAACTAGCTTTTGGGCTAGAGTTAGGCCTAATCTGAATTCTAAGAATGTATATACTCTTCACTTATTTTGTGGAGGTTTATGATTTTTGTGTTTCTTTACAGGCTGCGATCAGAAATAAATCTTCCAATTATGAGAGAGTTGGTCCCTCATTATCTCCAGGATGCAGGACGGGTATGTGTTCTAATATTAATGTACACCTTCACATCTTGATTTACTTTTATGTTTTACTTGTTCTCCCTTTCTCTTTGGGTAGTGTGAACCCATGAGCATGTTTGGATGGAAAAGAGAGGTAAAGGGTGAGATTGAAAAATTTACTTAAAACCTTCGTCTTGGCTCAGAGTTCTTTGAAATGAGATATTATCATGTCATCCTTGCCCTTGTAAAAACATTTCAAACTTTCCCAAATTTTAAGGATTTTAAACATCCTAGGACTGTGAATGAAACTTATCACTTAACTTCACGTTCTTGAGATGATGGTTACTGGTCTTGAATTGTATATTATATTGTACTTCACTTGAGTTTATTTGGCTTGAGACTTCTTCTGTAGTTTGAATTTGTTATGTTCTTTTTGCTTTCTTTAATAGGAGAGATTGGATTATTTGGAAGATGGGAAAAACGTCTTCAGACTGCGTTTACGGCTATGTTCTTCTTTATACCCTATCAATGAACGTATTAGAGATTTCTTTCTTGAATACGACCGCCACACTCTTCGTACAAGTCCGCCTTGGGGTTCTGAACTTCTGGAGGTATCATTATTGTTCTCCAGCTTTTGAGTTTTTCGTGTTTATCTCAATTGTGCTTCTGGACTTATTTAGTACCAGATATATTTTGAAATCATTGTTGGGTGCTATTTATTGCCCTAAATCTACTGGAAAGGATATCATGAATTTTTTTACTTGAAGCATTACATAATTTATATGATATATTTACAACTATTTCTCATTCTGCTTCTGAATGCTACAATTTGAAAATTAGCTTGGTGATTCACAATTTGATAACTTTTCTGGGTTCATTGTGTGTATTGGAGAGAAGCCTTATTTGATTTTTTACATTTTTATGGTGATTTGACTTGTTTGTATGCTTGTATTTCTTTTCTATTGGTTGATTTAGTGTAAATATGCTTTTCCATTCCTAAAAAAACTTTTCACGGAATGTCTCTCTTTAATGCTTAAGCTATTAGATGAAGGCTCATAAATAACTTCATACATGCCTTCTCATGCGAGATACCTTTTATACTTGGACAACACATGCCTACCCCCTATGATATGCGGAAATTCAACCTTATAAGAATGGAGATGGCAACCACTTGGTTGTAGAAGATCCAATATAAAGTCAAGGACCAATTCTCATAAAAGTTTAAGCTATTAGGTGAAAGCTCATGAATGACTTTGTTATGGCTCTAGTACAAGCCTTCTCGTGGGAATACTATTGCCATATATAATGGAAGTAGTATATGTGTACGTGATGAACACTAGTAGAACAAATCTTGAGATTCTGATCTCCTTAATTATTGAAGGCTGAAATGAAATGTAGTCAAGCAGTTGCCTAGAAATCTTTATCTTATCTTATTTCATGTTCCCCTTGGAAAGCTCTTTTTCTTCATTATCTATCTAGCTTATATATTTTGATACAAATCTGGAGGGAAAATGTTTGTTGTGTTTTTGTCCCTTTAATTTGGGCTAGGCCTAACTCAACCAAAAAGCTGGGTTGTGAGGTGAAGATTCCCTGTACCTTTATAAGCTCTACTTTGGCCATATCTCTTGTCGATGTGGGTTCTCAATGCACTACTGAATAGGAGGAATTTTTTTTATTGCCATGGAAGTTTATGATGTCAAGCTGAATGCACTAGGAAAATCGGAGGCAAGGTAGATTGCATTGGGAAATCCCAGGTTGATTTATTGTACAACGATGGGTGACCCAATATTAGATTGGCTCTGATACCATTTTGAATTTGGGCTAGGCCTAATTGAACCTCAAAAGCTAGATAGTAAGGTGAGGATTGCGCAGGTCTTTATAAGCTCTACTTAGGCCATATCTTTTTAGTCCATGTGTGATCTAAACGATTTTTGTGTTGGTTCTAGAAAGATGCCTGAATTTGATTTAATAAGGGCCTTTCTTTGTGTTTGAAATATAATATTCTATTATTCATATGTCTTCACCCTAAACTTAAGTTTTTTGGGGATAGTTCGTTCATGTCTTCATGATATAAGTCTTCCCCGGTTGACCTGCAAGTTTGCTTGTTAGTTGATGCAATTGTGCTGCTGCTAGATATTTAACCATCCTTGTTTCTGTATTTTGTTACCTTTCGTTTTTAATTCCAATGTACTGAAAAAAGAGGATTTTTCATTTGTTGTAAGCAGAGAGTTGACTCTTGAGATAGATTTTCTTCATTATTGATTCAGTGATTCTTTCCTTTTACTTCTGTGCTTTTAACTTTTTCTGCTTTAAAGGACATCTCATCCTACCTTCAATTTTTACGTTGCCTATTCTCTCAAAACAAACAAAGTTTTGTTTTTTTTTTTTCATTTAAAAAAAGATGCTCTCCGATATGCATTTCCACATTTGTACCCTATCGTAATTCCAAAAATTGTTACTTATCTGGCAGAACCGCAGAACTGAAGAATGACATTTAGCCAAGCAAGATAGTGTGTAAATCATTATTTTAATTACCACCGCTATAGATGGTACTTATATTTTCGCTATTGATGACTTTAAAAGCAAAACAATTAAATGTGTAAATTTATTTGGACTAATTTTATTGTGGACCGTCTGATTCTGTACTCCTTGGCCGCTGTTATGTTCATGTAGTATGCTTCTAACCATTTTAAGTTACGTTATGTGTATGTTGTATACTTATCATATGTCCTTTGGTGGAGTACTTAATTAAAATTTATTAATTCTGGAATGCAGGCTATTAATAGTTTGAAGAATGTTGATTCCACTGCATTACTTCAGTTTCTTCACCCAATTCTTAACATGCTACTTCATCTTATTGGTAATGGTGGAGAAACATTACAGGTTTGCTCATTAGCTGGTTCATTTTTTTTTGTCTCATGTTTTAAAAAGAGCCTTTTTGCTGCATTTATTTTTTATATTTTCCCTTTAATGTATATTTTGTTGGTTAATCCTCCCTTTCCATTCTTTGCATGTATTATTTGCTTCTTTCACTCTATAGTCTATTTATTCATCTGTCCCTATTGTTTCCAGGTTGCAGCTTTCCGGGCTATGGTTAATATTGTAACCAGGTATACCTTTAACCTATATTATATTAGTGTATTGTGTTAGTATACTGTTAACAACATAATCATTCGTGCATTTTTAATGTATCCTTGCCATAGATGATAGAACTGACTCAGTTAGTGTTGGGTGTAGTCTGGTAGTGTTTGTTACAGTGGTAGACTGGTAGTTACTCATGCGACTGAAACAATAACTATAAATCCCTATACATGTATGTAACTGATCATTCAATGCAATCATATCTTCTCACATCAATTCTCTAATAGACCCAAGTTTAAGTTAGTTAAAGTTGTATATGCTAGCTATATGTGCAAATCAGACAATTATTTCATTTATAAATCAGTAGTTTGTTTTTGGAAGAGTTCTTGTTCTTTGAATATGTACCGCTATGGTATAGTAATTTCTTTAAGTGACTATGTTTAGAGATGTATTTACATCTATTATGGGTATGGTCTGTGTGTTGGCTACTGCTCTATGTACAGAGGTTATTAAGAGATTCAAATACAGTTGCCTTTTTAAACTTCTGCTTCTTAATAATTGTAAATTAGTGAAACCTAATTGAAAGCCACTCAAAAAGGAAGATTTGAGACAAACAGGGAGTATGCATTCTGTGTTATTCCTTGCAGTTGCATGTATTTGTGTCATGCATCAAATTCATTAATAAGCCTTCAAGTCTGCACGTGAAATAGAATATGGTTTGCAGTACCATGACTACAGTTTTTGGGCAAGAAAGATATCTGATGAAAACACTAACTAAATACTACCACTAAACTCTTCCCATGTGTTGGTGGATATAAATAGCCTTGGCATGCCTCGTATGTTTTGTAAAAAGGAATGTAAATTTATTCTTAAAATTCGTGATCACCATTTGATTTTTCATATAATATGAGTTTAATTTGTAGGGTACAGCAAGAGTCGGTTGATGATGCTGAAAGAAATCATTTTCTAGTCAACTATGTGGATTGTGCTTTTGATGATTTTGGTGGTCGACAACCACCAGTATATCCTGGATTATCCACTGTCTGGGGAAGCCTGGCACGAAGTAAGGTACTGAAATATTCCTAATCTATTGTCTATTCCAATTCCTGCTTTTTATGTAACCATTACCACCATCTGTTAAGAACTCTAAGAAGTGTAACTGAATTTCATTATTGAAAAGCTGAAGAGTACAAAGAGTAGTCTCAGTATTTATAGAGAATGCAAGACTTGCTAAGCAAGCTAACTACTCTAACAGAATCTGTTATATGACAGCTGTAATGACAGCTCACTCTAACTGAATCTAACTGAATCAGAAATACTAACTGCAATACTAACAGTAACTAACTACTTAATCAGAGTAATGTGTACTCTACTCTAATACCATCATTCATCTGTCTGAATTTTCTCATGTATTAGCACATTTTCGTGCATATGCTGGTTTAATGTTAGGGGGAAAGTAGGAAGTTTACATGGATGGAGGTTTGACAATGATGCTTGAGTTTCAAGATCATGTTTTTAAGAACTTAGTATTATTTCGTTGAAGTGGGAACTTTCAGGTCTACAGTAGTCTTTCTGTGCAGCTAACTATTTACAGTTGACATAATTATGTGTAAATATCTTTCACCCACTTCCTTTCTCAATTTTTATTGGCATTTTGTTTTTAAATTGAGGCAGAGTATTTCTTCAACTATTTATTTGCAGTTTTGTGTAATCCCTTTTTAACCAGCTATCATAGTAGATTTAGATTGGACTAGGAGCCATCCATAATTATCTTCTTTTGCAAATAGACTAATTTTGCTTGCATTTACTTACTTTTCTATTAAGGATGTGCTACCTAATTTTGACTTTATTATTTGTGTGTTTGTGTATGGATTTCATGCTTGTGTGTAAATTGCTAAAAAAGAATCTTAAAATGTCTGCTTCATTTAACTCTTCAGTTTAGTAAATAGAATTGAGTTCACTTTTCAGGCTAAAGGGTATCGTGTTGGACCTGTGTATGATGATGTTTTGGCAATGGCTTGGTTTTTTCTGGAGCTAATTGTTAAATCAATGGCATTGGAGAAGACTCGCCTCTTCTATCATAGTCTTCCGATAGGTAACTTTAAAAGCTTCTGATTTGATGTTTTAAACAATTGAGTGTCTTTTGAATTTTTAACTTTTAATTATCTGAATAATTTTTTGGGGATTCAATTGTGAATTCGGAGTCCCACAGTGGTGGTTGATGATTTAATTTTTTGATCTCTGCCTAAAATATATATAGACATGATGGCTGTATTTAGCTTTAACAGATACAGTTATGCAGTTTAACAGGTTTACTAAATACTTAGCTGTCTCATTTGGTGTTTTTTGTGTATGATGTAGTGGAGAGGTTGTTGGTCTTCTTTCAATTTATATATTGTGTTCAAAGTTCAAAAAATGACATCCATTTACTATTTGAATTTGCTTAGGTTCTAGCTTGAATTTTGATCTCAATCTTTCTTTCCTTTTTGTACAAAAGGTGAAGATATCCCACCAATGCAGTTAAAGGATGGTGTATTCAGATGTATAATGCAGTTGTACGATTGCCTTCTTACTGAGGTGCATGAACGCTGCAAAAAGGGTTTAAGCTTAGCAAAACGGTTGAACAGTAGTTTGGCCTTCTTTTGTTATGATCTTCTATCCATTATTGAGCCACGACAAGTTTTTGAGCTGGTATGCTGTTTGTATGCTACGTTTCCCGTATATTTGGTTGTTATTTTTCTTGAATTTTATAATGCTGTTTGCATATTAATGACGAAATTGGAGACTTCCTAGTTCCTATGTCTGACCGCATTAGGGGCTCTATTTATTGATGGGAAATAGAGAGATGTCAACCATATGATTTTAAAATTGAAATGTAGGGATGCTTTGGGTGTTATCCATGATAGAAAAGTACCGCTCAAGTTTAAGGGATAATTTTACCAGATATGACTAAATTTTATGTAATGAGTAGCCAACTAGGAAATAGTTTTGTTGTAGAAATGAAAATTTTAAGATGGATGAGTGAAATCTGGAATAAATGCAATAGAGAGAAAGTTCAGGTACTATAGTTTTTGGGGGAAAAATGGTGGAATCTCACCTTTAGGTGGTTTGGGCAGATGTGTAGAAAATTTATATTCATCTAACTCTATAAAGATAGGCTCTTCAAATAAAGACAGATTACTAAAATAGAAGATAAACTCCTAAAATAAAAGTTCGACTCTTAAACTAAAAGATAGCCCACACAATTAGGCTTCCTTCTCCTTGTCTCCACGCTCCCTTATAGAATAAACGGCTTAAAGGGTCCAAAGGCCCCTGAAATTACAAAGGGAATCAAATCCAGGACCTAGAAAAATTTTGCATCAAATTGGGTCCCTAAGAATTTTTTTTTAATTCAATCAAGGACAAATGCTGCCAGACTTCAATTTTATCCTACTCAGCAATTCCACGTGTCATTTTTATTTTATTTTTTAATTATAAAATTATAAAAAATTATTTTTTAATTCCAACTCATTTATTTAAGCAGAAAAAAATTAAAAAACTTAATAAAATCACCAATTTAACTAATTTCAGCTCTAATTAACCAATCTCTTCAATTAAGCCCCAAATACCCAATTTGAAGCTGCAACTTCTGTTTTGAATCTCCTCCCTCCTCAATAGAAGCACCTCCTCATGTCATCCTCCAAATCCCATCCAACCCATCTCTTCACCCTTCCCACAAACTCCATTTCTTCAACTGGTGTCGTTCCCATCATTCCTCCCCTCTTTCCTCCTCTGCTTACTCCCTCATCCTCCGCACCCTCTCCCGACCTGCCTTCCTCTATCATCTCCTCAACCCCAAAACCACTTTTCCTTCACCATCGTACAACACCACCTCACCAAAACACTCCAAAATTTGAACTGTGTCCAATCTCAGAAACCCAGAAGGAAACACTCCTCTTTCTGCCCAATCTCAACCCAAAATTCGAACTTTGTGTCCAATCTCAACCCCCACCATACCCATAAAAGATGAACACGAAGAATGGGATTTCGATCTGTCCCAAACCAAGAAGAGGAACGATGGCTGGTTTCTGAACATGTGGTGGCGGTGCCCAAAGGCCATGGCTGAATCTCTTAATCTCTTCCTCTTCTCTTCATTTTTGTCCTCTGTGGCCGCGTGGGGGTGGATACAAGCGTGCGTATCCTTCAAGAGCTCGTTGAAGAAATTGTCCATGGAACCGCTTCTGGGAATCTCGCCGTTGTGGCTTTGCTGGTTGTGGCTTGCTAGTTGCAGATCTGGAAAATCCGAGATTTGGGTTTGGGTTTGTGATGGAGATGTTGAAAGGGTTTGGGTTTTTTCTTCTTCTTTTGGGATGAAGGGAAATACAATCTGGGTTTGGGGAAATACAAGCGTGTATGTCCTTCTTTTGTTTCTTGTTTTGAAATTTTGTTTTATCTTCATCTTCTATGAAGGTGGAGGTGTTCTCTGGAGGTGGAGGTGTTCTCTGGAGGTGTTCTTCGTTAGGGTTGAAATTGGGGCTGATGATGGATAGATAGGGTTAATTTGAGGGATTTGATTTTATGTTTATATTAGGGATTTGATTTTATGTTTAGATTAGAGATTTATGTTTAGATTAGGATTTTATTAAGTTTTTTTTTTTTCTGCTAACATAACTGACTTGGAATTAAAATTTTATTTTTAATTAATTTTTCTAATTAAAAAAAATTTAAAAAGCCACGTGGAAAAGCTGACTAGGACAAAATTGAGCTCTGGCACACTTTGGCCTTAATTGAATTAAAAAAAAAATTCTAGGGACCCAATTTGATGCAAAATTTTTCTAGGTCCTGGATTTGATTCCCTTTGTAATTTCAGGGGCCTTTGGACCCTTTAAGCCTAGAATAAACCTTCCAAAGTGGAGGTTTTTCTTGGATCCTAACATAAGTAGATCACATGAAGTGTATTCCAATAGCTAGAGATTGAGGGAATGTAGAAAAACCATAGACCAAATGACTACTCTTGAAAATTTGTAAGTTTTCAGTTTGGTTCCTGTCTCTGAAATTGCTGGTTTCGATTCAACCCCTTTGCATGCTAAATTTTGTTTCAGTGAACGTGTTAGTCTCTTTTTTTGTGTTCTTTCCTCTGGTTTTTCTCCATGCTTTGATTCTTGGACCTCATGCAAATGTTATTATCTATTGCAGGTATCTTTATATCTTGATAAGTTCTCTGGTGTATGTCAATCGGTTCTTCACGAATGCAAACTTACATTTTTACAAATAATATGTGACCATGATCTTTTTGTTGAAATGCCTGGGAGAGACCCTTCAGATAGGTACTTCATTGTTATAAATATAATGTTTATTTGATTACTTATGTATGGCATGTTGTAGTCCTTGGCACAAACATTTCCTTACGAAGTAGTCAATATTGTTTACTGATGATAACTATCTTAAGTGACCTATGGCCTATCTGATTTTATGGTATTCTCTTTCATGACATCAAACCAGTTTTGGTTGATCTCTCTGATTGGATGCTTTTTTTCTCTAATCATTGGAAATTAGTCTTGGTTGACCTATCTGATTTGGATTTTATTTTTCTTAAATGTTGGGAAACCATGCTATACTTTGTTGTACTAGGGCGTGGGTTTAAATTAAAGTCCTGAAACATATGGAGTAATACTACTTCAGTTATGATTTATGATTTGTGAAACTTTATGTATACATCAATCACCTGTATATTTGACTGTTCATTCATTCTTACATAGGAACTACCTTTCATCTGTATTGATACAAGAACTTTTTGTTACTTGGGATCATGAAGATTTGTCTCTACGAGCAAAGGTGATTTAGTAGGAATAGATCCTTATTTTCTTCTACCTGATAACTTTTGTTTTATTTCTACTTCATAAATTTTTTATTGATACTTTCGTTTCCTCCTTGTGTATCCATTTGCAGGCAGCGAGAATATTGGTTGTGCTCTTGTGCAAGCATGAGTTTGATGTCAGATACCAGAAGCCAGAAGATAAGTTGTATATTGCTCAGCTCTATTTCCCACTTATTGGACAGGTGTGTAGAGTTACTTTACTTCTGATTTGCTAATGTCTAGTTGTGTTTATATTGTGACTTAATGTGGATTTTTTATTTCCTAATTCAATAAGTTTGTGAAGTTCCTCTGATTTAATATTCTTGGGCAATAAGATTAATGGATCAGAATCTGAGGCTTTTACGCATACTTGTACTCCTAAATGCTTATAAGTTAATGGGAAAAGAAACTTGATGGTAGACCTGGCATCACTGCTTGTCCCATGTTGCAATAGTGAACATCTAGGTGTAGTTGGACAAGAGCTGTTTGGAAGTTGAACAAAATTGTGACATGTAGGAACTATATAATGTTCGCAAGGATATTAGGAATAAACTGCAAATATTATTTGCTTATCATTTGTTGCTGTGGATGAAATAGTTTTTCACCACAAGTTTTGTAAAAATTCAATTTAAACCAGAGAGCATGAGCTGTACGAAGATGGCAAATGCTGTGTTTATAGATCTCATATACTTTTCAGGTTACACTGGCTACTGTCTAATTGCTTCTTTAATCATGAGTTTAATAAATAATTTATCACGTCGAAAGTAATTATTCAAGATTTAATAATTGCGTCGGCCAGTTTCGACTTGAAGCGGAGGGAATTAGCCTATAGACTCAGAAGCGCATCTTGCCACAAATTTTGGTCGTTAGCCCCTGCTGTATATGTCAGTATATGTGGCATATTTTAATCTGTTCCCTTAGCAGATTTGGAAATACTGAAGACTTCACGTCGGAGGACCTATGACCTAGTTTAAATTAGACCCAGGCCAGATCAGGCTCATTTTGTGTGTCTTAGTGGTTTGGTTATGGAGTGTTCTAAATCAGGGCACAACAATAAGAACCTGAGTGTATTTGGATATGAGTATTAGCGCTGAGGTTCTTTTTTGGAATCTTCATTTATCATATTGATTTTTCGGTTTCACTGGTCGTAGTATCTATGAAAGAATCTGAGCATGAGCAAGAAAATGAAGGAAAATGTAGGAACTTGTGGGAAAGTGAGGAAGGGTTAAATCCAGGTTGTAATCTCTGAAACCTATGTATATTGAACATAGTTTTGATTTCTTGTATTCGTTCAGTCTGTTGCAAGGTAGTCAGAAGCGGGATTTAGTAATAAAGCGTGGAGGGTCCAGAAGCGTAAAGCGCTAAAGCGCTAGCTAAAGCGTAGGCTTTAGCCTCTTTTGCCAGTTATATATATATTATATATATTTACACTTATAAATATTTATATGCATCTAAATGGTGTAATTGATAAAAGGTGAATAAATAATACACACGAAATTTATAGCCACTTGAATAACAAATTATATATTATAGTTATTATAGCCATTTTACAGAACCCATTAACAGTTACAGAACCTGTATTAATATTATAGCTATTATGCCATTTTACAGAACCAATAACAAATTAACAACAGGAAATTAATTTTCTAAGTGGTGTGCTATGTGCTATTGCCATCAAAATACCACGTGGATACACGGCTGGAAGCATCATTATTTTGGATAATATATAAATGCTGTAAGCTTATTTTGCCTAATAAAAAAATGGAAGAAAACAATGATCGAGCAGAGGTAAGTGAGAAAGAGGGTCGAAGTCTCGAAGAGGAACAACAGAGAGAGAGAGAATCGAAGAGGAACAGCAGAGGGAGAGGGTCGAAGAGGAACAACACAGAGAGTTAGAGGGTCAAACCTGCAAATTGTGAGTCGCCGGCGCGGCGGCTGTGCAGACGGCGAGAGACGCAGCAGCTTCAACGAGAGAGAGAGACTCAAGATAGAAGAGGAATACTTGAAAATTAGGTTTTAAATCCCTAATTTTAACAAGTCGGGTCAGAAACGGGTCAAAAAACCCGGAAACGGGGAATCTGGCAGAAGCGGCAGAAGCTTCAAAATCACGCTTCTGGGCTTTCGCCACGCTTCCGCCAAATTCCGCCTTAGTCGCGCTTTGAAGCGCAGCTTCACCTCAAGCGCGCTTTAGCACGCTTTAGCGCTTCAAAGCGCGCTTCTGACTACACTGGTCTGTTGAACAGCTGGATAAAACTGTTGCCAAAGCTAGCTTGATATAACAGAAGCTGTTACAAACTGACGGTCTTTGGACAACTAACAGCTAAAATTACAACAGTAGCTAACAGTTTTTGTAACTTAACTGGGCACTAGTCTGCTCAGCTACATGAGTATATCTCAAACAGTATATAGCTACACAGATTGAACCGATGTAAATTCTGTTAACTATTCTTGTTCTCTCTATTTTCTGTTTGTCCTCCTGGTTAAAACACAAGTTGTTAACTGGTATTAGATGTAGTAATTTGGGCTTTGACCAATATTTATTTATAGATAGTCTAATACTTCTACAGAAGTGGAGATTTAGCTCAGTGGTTCAGTTTCTGTCATTTGACTACGAGGTCATGGGTTTGAGTCATGGATTTAGCCTTTTGCTAATACAAAGGAAGGCTTCCAACAGTAACACACAATGGGTCTGGCCCATTTTTGGCCACCATGCACCTTATAGTCCAGTACTTTTCCAACTTAAATTGCCTTATAGGAGAAGAGAATGTAGAAAAAAAAAAACTTTGTAGGCGACCTGCGCTCCTTGCAAGTACAAATGCTGTTTTGCCCTCTTTCCTAACTTTTCCCTTAATAAAAATGGATCTGCTGTTGCCCACAACAGTGTAGGTGACTTGAATTAAAGTTACAAATTTAATATATAATTATTCATGTGCGGTGTGCCTTCACCTAACAGCATAAGCTTTTTTGTTAGTTGGTTTTATGACATGGTATCATAGCCTCTGACCAAGAGGTCTAGAGTTCAGTTCCTAACGCCCCCATTCTTTTCGTAAAAAAATTAATGAATTGCAGCACAGGTAGGTGAACCTGTGCTTGTACACGCCTCAAGCCCAATAGGCTCTTGCCTGAGGCAGTGTGTTAGAAATGTTGTATAAAACCATTCATGTGTCTTCACTCTTCACATAACAGCTTAAGCTTTTAGGATAGTTGTTCCATACAATGGTCAATATTTGTGGTAACACCATGTGCCGAATGATGTGTTTACTATCTGCCGTCATTTTTCTTTTTTATTTTATTCCTTGAATTCTAATTTCTCTAATATATTTTGGTCATCTTTTCAGATATTAGATGAAATGCCTGTTTTTTACAACCTGAATTCTGTTGAAAAGCGTGAAGTATCCATTGTGATTCTGCAAATAGTTCGAACCCTTGATGATGCATCTCTTGTCAAGGCATGGCAGCAAAGCATTGCCCGGACTAGATTGTTTTTCAAGCTTATGGAGGAATGCTTACTTCTATTTGAGGTTAAACTATGTACATTAGTTTTTCATTCGTCTGGATCATGTGATTGGTTTGGTTTTTGTATTTATAAATTTTGAAGTTGGTGCATGATAAAATTCTAAAGAGAAATAGGCAGAACACGCTTAGGGATTGGATGGCCTTTTCCTTTGTCTCGTAATCTTGTTTTGTCAATTATCATAATTGTTATTGTCATGTTAACTCTAGTTTATTTTACAGCACAAAAAGCCCTCTGATGGCATGTTACTTGGCTCAAGTTCTCGCAACCCTGTAGGGGAGGCGCCTGCGTCTCCCAAGTACTCTGATAGACTTTCTCCTGCAATCAACAACTATCTATCGGAGGCCTCAAGGCAGGAAGTCAGGGTGAGCCAACTAGTATAATATTGTAGTATAATTTTAAGGTTTGTTGTATTGTAACTGCTTGGTTTGTGCATCTTATGCCTTTAAATTTTTATTGGCAGCCTCAGGGAACACCTGATAGTGGATACTTATGGCAGAGAGTAAATTCACAGTTAAGCTCCCCTAGCCAGCCATATTCGTTGAGAGAAGCTCTTGCTCAAGCACAGTCCTCTAGGATTGGAGCTTCTGCTCAAGCACTTCGAGAATCACTACACCCACTATTGAGGCAGAAATTGGTACTCTTCTTATTTAATTAAAATAATATTTTGTTAGAAATATAAGTTACATCCACGCACCACAAAACCTTAAGCCACTTAAGGCAATAGGTGTGTGTTTCCTTTAACTTGTATACTATTGTACACTTGTTTATTTATACAATGTGGTACTTCTTTGAGTCACGCATGTGTTACTCTAATAGTTTATAATTTTGTTAAGATGTTTTATCAGTTAAAGCAAGGATGTCATGTGTTTCTGTAAATTCCTTTTTATAAATTCATGCTGTTACATCCTCTTGTGGACTTCAATTGTAATTTTAATTTGTGAATTAAGCATTCTTGTCATTATGCACAATTCTGAATTCTGAAAATATGTGTATGTATTTGTTTATCTGTTTACATTTGGTAACAGAGACATTTCTCTCAGCTCTTGGGTGTCGGTGTGTATATATTGTAGGAACTTTGGGAGGAAAACTTGAGTGCTGCTGTCAGTCTTCAGGTTTTGGAGGTGGCTGAAAAGTTCTCTACGATGGCAGCATCGCATAGCATTACCACTGATTATGGAAAACTTGATTGCATCACAGCAGTATTCACGGGCTTTCTATCGAGAAATCAGCCACTCGCTTTTTGGAAAGCTTTTTTTCCTGTATTTAACAATGTGTTTGATTTACATGGGGCAACTCTAATGGCAAGGGAAAATGATCGTTTTCTAAAGCAAGTCACTTTCCATGTCCTTCGGCTTGCTGTTTTTCGAAATGAAAACATCAGGAAAAGGGCAGTTGTTGGGCTTCAAATACTTGTGAGGGTATGTTTTCATCTATTTGAACTTTTGGTAGTTTACTCTGTTTGGTTTCACATCATATTAATCTAAACATTGTTTTTGTTTTCCCCAATTTGTGCAGTGTTCATTTCATTACTTTATGCAGACAGCAAGATTAAGAGTAATGTTGATTATCACATTATCAGAGCTAATGTCTGATGTGCAAGTGACTCAAATGCGATCTGATGGAAGCCTAGAAGAGAGTGGTGAAGCAAGACGACTTAGGAAATCTTTAGAAGAAATGAAGGATGAAACTGAAAGTGCTTGCCTGTTGAAGGAGTGTGGATTACAAGAGAGTGCTCTTGTGGCCATACCAGAAAAAGTGACAGAGAATAGGTGGTCCTGGTCAGAAGTGAAATATCTCTCTGACAGTTCTCTTTTGGCCCTTGATGCTAGCTTGGAGCATGCACTGTTGGTAAGTTTGAATTATTTATGCATCATGGGTTTTAATGCAGTAAGATCATATATGTAGTTATTGCAATTCAACTCTGGGGTAACCTATTTGCACTATGCTCTTATGTTACATATATTGGGGCTATACTCACAATTTTTAATACCAAGTCAGCTCTTTATCTAATATCTTTGATCCAGATATACATTGTTTTCATTTGTAATGGATGATGACTGTCATGCCTTCTTTTTCTTGTACCAAATGTCAATTTATGCCCTCCCATGAAAATATGCAAATACTAGAAACAGCAATATTAAGAAATGGAAATAAAAAATCCATAATTCTTGTGTCCAAGCTCTTATCTTTTTTTCTTTCCATAAGTAAATTTAGACGTGTTTAAAGAGAAATGTGGTCAGAATATATTTCTCTTGTATTTATCAAATGGTTTGTACATATTTATATTTTATATACAACTTTGAGGAAATAAATCCTAAATCAATCCCAAACTTTAGGGTGTGGAATCTGCTAAATACAAAAGCTATACGACAAATCAACCAACGTCTAGAAATCGAAAGATTCGCAATCATTATCATAATCAACATGTAAAGTATAAAATCATTCACATGCCTTCAGTCAACTAGTTTTTGGGAGATAGGTCATGATTGGTATTAGAACTTAAATGATCAAGTGATTTTTTTGAAATTAAAAGGATGTATTTAAGCATAAGGTCGGTGGGCTTATGCATTGTCTATGATTCAAGTATAAAGGATGTGAGCGGGCATATTAGAGCTGTTATATAAGCTTAAAATCATTCATGTGAGCTTAAACTTTCGGTAAAGGTGTTCATTCAGGAAATGGGTTAGATTTGAATATAAATAAAAGAGAGGATAAGGAATCCTCCAAATACAACCACAAAGCTGAAGGTATACAAAGTTAGTATCTGCCACAGGAAACAACTGAACACGCACATATGAAGAGCCTCAAAACACACTTGTCACACCCAATGCTGGACATTTGAAGCATGTGGTTCATTTATAGGTGGCCTGTGGCCCAATAAACAGACTCTGATACCATGTTAGAATTTGGCTCTGATACCTCAAAGCTAGGTTTTTGGGTAGAGTTGGACCTAGTCCAAATTCTAAGATGATATCAGAGCCTTCCTATGCTCTCTGATACCCTGTTTTAAATTTTATGTTTAACTCTCAAGAAGGAGGTAGAAATAAAGCTGCCAGTTCTGGATGCTCATCTGTTTAAGGATGTATTCCTGATCATTGTGAACCTTTTTAATGGGCATCAATTTCAATACTAAGTGTAATCTTATTGTTCCAGGGCCCTGTGATGACTATGGATAGATATGCTACTGCTGAAAGCTTCTATAAATTGGCAATGGCATTTGCTCCAGTTCCTGATCTTCACATAATGTGGCTGCTTCATCTATGTGATGCGCATCAGGAAATGCAGTCATGGGCAGAAGCTGCTCAGTGTGCCGTTGCCGTTGCTGGTGTTGTGATGCAGGTAAAGACATGATTTATTTATGCATAAAGAATGCAGACTAGGAATTTTCATGATGCATAAATTATATTGATGGGCATATTCTAGGCTCAGCTAAACATTAAATGCCAGTGTGATTAATAATTACTTTTTTTTACCTGGTGTATGTAGTCATGTTTTTCTAATTCTGGTTGTTTGTTAATGTTCTTTTCGGATTGGGTAAACTGTGACTAGACAAAACATGATTGTTGAATCAGGACAGATACAAACTTTTGGTTACAATCGAAAGACAAATTTAGTACATTATTCCCAATTCTCCTTCAGTTAGCGAGTTATAGTGTTTCCAACTGGACAGCTCAAATTATCAATGCCCGGAAAATGAATATTTTTACTTTTTTCCCCCTTGCCTAAAGCTTTAGCTGTTAAATGAAACTTAACCTTTTCTTCTTTTTCCCTTTCTTTTGTCTAGTCTGCTCATGCATGAAAACTTTTCAACTTGAACAAAGTACACCTAGAGACCTTTCTATATATGTTGATATCACACTTAGTGATAAGAACTGAGGGAGGGAGGATAAAAATTAGAGGTTAAATTAAAGCTTTACTTGCCATGGTTTTCATTTTCAATTTGGTTTCTAGCTTCTTTTTTTAAATCAGCGCTCATCTCATCATTACAAACATTTTAAAATTGTCTTTATCATAACGTCAATAGAGTCCCCTAGTTGACATTTTATAGTACAAATGTGCATCCAAACGATCACCTATTGAAAAAAGCACATATTCGAGAATGGATTACTTACAAGCCAGTTCTTTTACAAGTAAAAGAACTTGTAAAGGAGCACTTACTGCACAAATAAACGCTTACTGAGTGAACTGAGTGTCAGAGTTATAGTAACAGGGCAGATTTTGAAAACATTATTAGTTTAAGGACTGGTTTGGAACAATATAAGGATTATATTGAGAATGAGTGGAACTAAAAGGACCAAAATTAACCTCCAGCTTCTGGGCGGATGTGAAGGGGAATCCTCCCTTTTCAAACAAAAAAATAAACATAAAAGATTCTTTCTCTGGCCTTCGGCGAATGTATAATTGAGGGTTAGGCTGATTTTATAGCTTTTTCATGGGTTTTATAACACTTTATTTTCCTTTTTACTCACTGTAGCAGTGTAGTTTCTGTATCCCTGTAGTAGGATTTGGGATCCTTTTGTACTTCCTTCCCTCAAAGATTTCTTCTTTCATTGAAAAAGTCAAAGCCTTAGCACTTATTGAAGGACCTATTATTAGCCTTAGATATTACAGTTAGCTATCTAAAGTGATAGAGATTACTAAAGAGTTAGCATAGTCAAATCTGATCATTAAAAGATAACCCAAATGGTAGACGTCATTCATTTAACTCTATCAATGTTTTTTTTTTCTATCAGTAGTAGTTGATAAGTCTCACGTTGACTAGAGATATGGTTAACATAGTCCTTATGAAGGTTAGAACTTAGAACAACCCTCACCCATAAACCTAGTCCTTATGAACGTTAAAACAACCCTCACCTATAAACTAGCTTTCGGTGTAGAGTTAGGCCTAACCCAAATTTTAAGATTATATCACACCTATCCTAGATCCGTTTATTGGAGAGCACCCATATATGGGACCCATAGATGATCTGCAAATTTCACGCTCCAGATGCTCGGCCCTAGGTTTTAGGAGTGCTGTTGAGAAGATCCCCATTGTTCTCAAGTTAAAACAATTGTCACCCAGAACTCACCCTTGAGCTAACTTTTGGGGTAGAGTTTGACCTAACTCAAATTTTAAGAGTAGCCATTGATTCCATATTAGACCTCATTATCTTATTTCTTATTCTTCATTGTTGTGATCTGATTTATATAGCAACACTTTTTTTATGAGCTTCACACTTACTCTGTTACTATGTTTGATGCAGGCCCTTGTTGCCAGAAATGATGGTGTTTGGAGCAAAGACCATGTTGCTTCATTACGTAAGATTTGTCCCATGGTCAGCAGTGAGATCACATCTGAAGCATCTGCTGCAGAGGTAGAGGGATATGGTGCTTCAAAACTGACAGTTGACTCTGCTGTGAAGTACCTGCAGCTTGCTAATAAGCTCTTTTCACAAGCTGAGCTTTTTCATTTTTGTGCAAGCATTCTGGAACTTGTAATTCCAGTTTACAAAAGCAGGAGGGCTTATGGACAGCTAGCTAAATGTCACACATTACTTACCACAATCTATGAGTCGATACTTGAACAGGAATCTAGTCCAATTCCTTTTACTGATGCAACATACTACAGAGTTGGATTTTACGGTGATAGATTTGGAAAACTTGACAAAAAGGAATATATATATCGGGAGCCACGTGATGTGCGTCTAGGGGATATAATGGAAAAGCTTAGTCACATATACGAGTCTAGAATGGATGGTAATCATACTTTGCACATTATTCCAGATTCTAGGCAAGTGAAGGCAGAGGAGTTACAGCCTGGTGTCTGCTACCTTCAGATTACTGCCGTTGATGCAGTCATGGAAGATGAAGATTTAGGAAGTAGAAGAGAAAGAATTTTTTCTCTTTCTACTGGAAGTGTCCGTGCTCGTGTGTTTGACCGTTTCTTGTTTGATACCCCATTTACAAAAAATGGCAAGACTCAAGGTGGATTGGAAGATCAATGGAAGAGACGCACTGTTCTTCAGACCGAGGGTTCATTTCCAGCTTTAGTAAATAGGCTAGTGGTAATCAAATCTGAGTCCCTTGAATTTTCGCCTGTAGAAAATGCAATTGGAATGATTGAAACGCGAACAGCTGCATTAAGAAATGAGCTTGAAGAGCCTCGAAGTTCTGAGGGGGATCAACTTCCACGACTCCAGAGTCTACAAAGAATCCTTCAAGGCAGTGTTGCAGTACAAGTATGTTGTAGTATTGGTTCTTATTACCTATCATATGCAATATGCATTTTGGTTGCTAAATGAGCTAAAATCCAGATATGAACATTGGATGCTTTACTTTAGGTTTCTCAATTCTGACAGCCACTGCTTTTTGTGCAGGTGAATAGTGGGGTTTTGAGTGTTTGCACAGCCTTCTTGTCTGGGGAGCCTGCAACAAGGTTGCGATCACAGGAACTGCAGCAACTTATAGCTGCTCTTCTTGAGTTCATGGCTGTATGTAAACGTGCCATCCGGGTACATTTCAGATTGATTGGTGAGGAAGATCAGGATTTCCATACGCAACTTGTAAATGGATTTCAGTCTCTAACAGCCGAGTTATCGCACTACATTCCTGCCATTCTCTCAGAGCTATGACACTGGCTCAAGTATTTGCTTTCTAATATTGCTTCGCTGTGTTCATAGTGTTTTCCCCCAATTCCCTCTTCTCTCGGTTGCAAAGATGTGTATTTGCATTTGCATCATGGTTCCATATATTAAGATTTAATCGTGGGAACCAAGCAGTAGGAGGAAAACATGTATCATTCTGTTTGTGTATCATCTAGTCTCTAGTTTCCCCCCTTTCCCCATTTTTTGTTTGTGGTGCGGGGAATAATGTCATTTCTGTAAAATATCTTATTGTTTCAAGTGGTTTAGCCATACAGCTATTGTGTACAGTGTACATTCGAGAATCCCAGAGGACTGTCTATATGAAATAGAAATGACTAACAAAATGCATGAAACTGCTACTAGTAAATCATTAAGTAAACGAATTATTAATTTGAATACGAACTTATATTTATACAACGTTAAACAAACACGACAAGACAGTGAAAGGGCATTAATTACCCCGTATTTTTTTTTGATACATCGGAAAACAGTTGCCCCGTATTTTGATAAATCAATTTATTTATTTTTATACAGAGGAAAATTAAACAAGCTAAATTTGATAAATCAATTTGAGTAAACTGGGTCATTTTTTTTGACTGGGACATTAATTACCTGTATTCTGATACACAAGATGATGTTATCAGTTATTTTTTTTTTTGGGACAAATGTTCTCATAACAAAGAGAAAGGGCCAAGCCCTAAAAGATTACAAGGCCGGAGCCCAAATCAAACACCCTACATGCAGAGCCTAAAAAATAAACAATAAAACCTCACCCGCAAGGTGTTGAGTGGAGGAGTGTCTCGGGTTTATGGACCACGGGATTACCCTCAAAGACAGTGAAGAGAGAGCAAAAAACGAAACAGGACGCAGAGGATAATTGATTGTAGGGGACAAAATTAAAAGACTTGGGACCTCAACCACAAGTCTCTGTCCTTTCCAACTTGACTAAACACCATTATGTAGCTTTGAATGCCTCTGCTGCAATCAATAAAAAACCACCTTACCACAAGCTAGCACAGTCAAAGCTAGATCTCTCTTCCACTACCTTCACCAGAGAACAACCATCAAGATCAAGAGGGATGAAGGGCTGGATTTGGGTTTAACACCCCACCCATTAGGCCGCCCCACCTTGGGGGGCGAAATTACCAGAAAACCAGTTGATTAAAAACGGTAAATGATTACCCGACTCTATAACGGGTAATCATTTACCGATCGTGTTTAAAACATTTAAACACGACAGTTTGGGTTTTGAAACCCATTATTTCAAAACCCAAATTTCCCTCCCTCAATCGCATCCTCTCTCAAAGCTCGGTTCCACCACTTCAATCATCTCAAAGGTCGGTTCTAATCATCATCAAAGCTCCCACAAAGACCCATTCCATTACATTCAAAAGGTAAGTTTTGATTTCAATGATTTTCACATTTGAAGTTTGAATTAGGTCAATGGTTGAACACTAGGGTAGTTGATTGATGATTAGAGGTAGGTTTTGTTGTGTTTTGTTGCCTGAAATTCCATGAAACGAGTACGGGCACGAGTGGGGTGCATTTGGGTCTGTTTCTGGGTTTACTGTAATATCGAAAAATCAATTTCCGATATGATAATGGAAAATGATTTTCCGATATGGTAATGGAAAATGATTTTCCGATATGACAGTATGACAGTGCAGACTTCCAAAATTTATTTCCAATATTTAACCATGGCATGTATTTAGCTTCCAGGATTACTTTGCTGATTTGTTGAGAATTGGAAAAGATCAAGATAGATTTGATGTGTTGTGATTAGG
The DNA here is from genome assembly GCF_012489685.1 of Lotus japonicus. Taxonomy (NCBI): domain Eukaryota; kingdom Viridiplantae; phylum Streptophyta; class Magnoliopsida; order Fabales; family Fabaceae; genus Lotus; species Lotus japonicus. Next base: position 62,257,676 of record NC_080043.1, read on the forward strand.
AAAGTTGTTTATTGTTTATTGTTTATTGGAAAAGATTAAGCGCTCAAATCATATGCTTCATGTGTTGTAATTAGGAAAGTTGTTTATTGTTTTTGTTTGCTTGTGATGATGGTTGCTTGACCTTAACACAGCTAGAAATTTAATTTAATCACATTCACATGCAAACTAACAACTAATTCTCTATATTTTCCTTTTCCTATGGTTAGTTGCTAAACGATTGATTGGAAATTTCCTGATTAAGTTAAAAAATGACTCAAATGATATGCTCATATGTGAAAATGCTTTACTTATTATGACAAGTATTGTTAAATTTGTTTGTTTTGCACAGATAGCGAGAATGAAGGGCGGGAGGAAGAGGTCACGACATGCTTCTACTAGTGAGGATCCAGCGGATCGACACGAGCGCTTGCATGCTTCTACCAGGCGCGGCGACCATATTGCAGCCACTCAGGCGGTAGAGGCTTCAGCTCCGTCTCCATCCCCATCTGCTACTCCGGTCGAGGCTCCGTTAGCTACCCCAGCTCCATCTGCTACTCCGGTCGGGGCTCCGTCAGCTACCCCCGCTCCGTCTGCTACTAGGGCTCCGGCTGAGCTGGACCCTGCTCCGTTGTCTCCGATGGCTGAGTTACCTCGTCAGGAGACATCTTCTTCTGAGCCTAGTGGCGAGGAGTCTTCTTCTTCTTCTGAGCTTAGTGGTGAGGAGGAGGAGCCTCTTATTCTGCAGGAGGAGATTGATGCTGCTGATGTTATGCCAGATGTGGTGCCAGAGGGCGGTGCGGATGACGACCTCATCCAGAGGGTGGCACCGTTTCCCGGGGGGCCTGAGGATCTGTCACTTCTTGCGCATTATCCTGACCACAAGGCTCCTTGGACGTGGCAGGCACTTCTTCGCATAGACCCGCGGTACGTGGACCGTCGGACATTGAGGGTGGCCACTGTTGGGGGGAAGGTATGGAACCTCCCCTGTGATGGCGATTCAGAGGCCCACACACATGTGCGACAGCTGCTGCAGCAGACAGGTTTGTATCACCTGCCTTGGTGCGGGTTACCGGAGACAGACCCAGCTGTCGTACTGGCCCTTGTTGAGAGATGGCATGAGGAGACGAGTAGCTTCCACATGCCGTTCGGGGAGATGACTATCACCCTGGACGATGTGTCTGCTCTTCTCCATCTTCCCACAGGGTCGAGGTTCTACACTCCGGGCAGAGGGGAGCGAGACGAGGTTGCAGCGCTCTGCGCCCAGCTCCTGGGAGGATCTGTTGCTGCTTATCTGGCTGAGTTTGAGGCGGCGGGTGGCTAGAACATTCGGTTCATTACTCTGAAGACCATGTACACGTCTGCTATGGATGGTATGTCTTAATAATTACTTTATTAAGTTGTATTTATTTTTAGAGTATTATTAATAACTGTTAACTTAATTCATTTCATTGTAGGGGGACGCTATGAGGATGCTGCTAGGATCTGGCTGGTGAACCAGCTTGGTGCCACCCTCTTTGCCAGCAAGAGTGGTGGTTACCACACTACTGTCTACTGGATCGGGATGCTTGAGGACCTCGGTCGCGTGTCGGAGTACGCGTGGGGTGCGATTGCGCTGGCTTCGTTGTACAAACAGCTGAGTCGTGCATCCCGCAGGAAGACAGCGCAGATCGGTGGGTTCACCTCCCTCGTGCTGTCATGGGCGTATGAGTACATATCCAGCAGCGTCATTATCAGGACGGAGGTCCCCGGCTACACACAGGACCAGCCTAGGGCGCAGCGGTGGTCCACGTCTCGGATCGCGCATTCCGGACTGGATGAGAGACGAGTCATGCTCGATGAGCTTACAGTGGATGATATCACATGGACCCCTTTTGAGGACCATCGAGATGTTCGACCGCGGGATCCCAGGGCCCTCTATTCCGGCTACATCCGGACACCTTACGGCCGGTCTGTGAGCCGACATCTACCAGAGCGGGTTATGCGCCAGTTTGGCTTCATACAGGACATCCCTCGACACCCCTCTGAGATCCAGACGACGGGGTCCCTTGCTGAGACCACAGATGCTGCCTATGCTGAGTTTGAGCCGCACCTCCGCCCTCAGGGGATACCTGCTACATATCCGGGAGAGGCGGTGGAGGGTTACATGAGGTGGTATAGCAGAGTGTCACATGTGTTCATCATCCCTGAGGATAGGAGGGAGGAGCTTAGTGCCGTGGTAAGTTTGGATTCTAAACTTGTATATTATTTTTATTCATTCAATTGTGATTTTTGTTAATGAAATTATTTTTGTATATTATTTTTATGCAGTCTGCCATACGTAGGGGTGTGGAGTTGTTGGAGCAGTCCCTGGAGGTGCCAGGTGCTCTTGCTCCAGGGACACAGCCCCGGATCCTCACGGAGAGGGCGCTCGATCTCTTTCGACGGAGTTCCTTCGTTGGTACCCAGGGAGTTGCCTTTTCTGCTATTCGAGGAGCCGCAGCTGCGGGAGGCAGAGCTCGTGGAGGCAGAGCTCGTGGAGGCAGACCCCGTGGAGGCGGAGCTCGTGGAGGCAGAGCTCGTGGAGAGGGTGATCCTGGAGAGGGTGTTCGTGGAGGTCGATCTCGTGGACCCAGAGGTCGCAGGGGGCAGGGTCGGGGAGAGTGATTTTATTACACTTGTTATGTGGGATCCATTATTATGTATATGTTAGGACTTTTTATGTTATGTTATGACTCTTGCCTCGTTTTATTTACATGTGTTATATTTTTAGTCTTAATATTATGACTCTTATAATGAAAAAAACAGAAACAACGACAACATATAAATAATTCAAAGCATGTAGTAATCCATGACAATAAGTTAAACGGTTACACAACCAAATTAAACATAAGCAACACCGAAAACAACATAGCCTAAAAGGACAACCTGTCTTTTGTGTTGACGTTCCTTCAACAAGATCCGGTTCTCTGTAGGGAATATACGCACCATGCTTCTCACACCCCAGAATGACATATTCTTTTCTTCCCTTCGCACCACTATCAGACTTTGTTGTCACCAAAACAAAATTATTTGCCATAGAAATGTCGCGAACCCATTTCATAAGATCATCTTTCAAAGGGAAACGCTGTTTCAGGATAAACAAGGCATAAGGCATAAAACAAGGCATAAACAAAGCAAACAAAGCATGCAAAAATTTGTGCAATGAGTACCTGATCAGTATGATACAAATGAGAGACATCTATAGATATAATCGGAGGTTCAGCTAGTGATGATTGCTCCTCTGGATTATCATTTTCCAATCCAGCAGCATGTATCAATTGTGATTCACCAAAGAAAAAGGACTCTGTCATCCCTGGAACAAAAACGGTAAATCAATAACCGACCCTATAACGGTAAATCAAATTCCGGTATAATAACGGTAAATCATAATCCGATACATTAACGGCAATTCATTTACCGATTCGATTCACGATTCAGCAGCCTAAATTACCAACTTAACTAACTAAACTAACTACTTAAACTAACAACTAACTACTTAAACTAACTATAAATAAAGTACCAAAGCTAACACCACTTACCAGAAGTTAAAAGCTTTCCCTTGGTGGTGGTGGTGGTGGTGGTGGAAATGTGGAGATGGTGGTGGTGGTGGGAAGGTGAAATGTGAGGGAGGAGTGGAGTAATGGTAGAATAAGGTAGTTTGGGCGAGTCATGGGGGGCTGGTGGGGGGTTGTTGGAGGGAGGAGTAATGGTGGAGGGGTTGGTGGAGGGAGGAGTAATGGTGAAAAAGGTGATCAAACTGCCAGATTACCAATCGGTAAATGATATACCGATATCAATATAAGAATCGGTTAATGATTGACCGATATTGTTCTTCGTGTTCTGGGTAATGGGATAAAGGTGTTCATACTGAGGATATTTTGACATTTACCGATTGTTATTTTGACATCGGCAAATCATTTACCGATGGGTAGTTTTGGAATAAAAAAAAAATGCTGGGGCGCGTAGCCTAAAGGGTGGGGTGCCAAACCCAAATCCCGCTGGAAGAGGGAGCACTGAGCAAGTTCCTTAGGTGGTTTGTGCGTGGTGGTTGCTTGCAAGGATGTCTCGATTCAACTGTTGCTGCAGAATCAAAGGCTGGTTCCAAATCCAATCCAGAGGTAAAGATCTCTGTTCTGCCAGGGTTGCAATAAGGTGAGGCGCTCCATTTCCAGCCCTCTTGGTCCAGTTGACGTTCCAAAATTCTTTCCCTGCTCTCATCCCTTTGATGTCCTGGATAATCTGTTCAATTTCCCAGTATTGACCTTCTTCTTTGCATGCCCGAATAAGTTGCAGGTTGTCTGACTCAAAGGTAACTTTTTCCCATCCCATGTTGGAGGCAATACATACCGCTTGTCTTAGAGCTACAGCTTTTGCTGTTAAGGCCGTAGAGGTCACCGATCTGAAAAAGGCTCCGTGTACCATGTGTCCTTGGGAGTCTCTTGCTATTATCCCTGTAGTGGCCTTCTTGGTTGAGGTATGGAAAGTTGAATCAGTATTGCATTTTAGATATCCCTGTTGTGGCTTTCTCCAGCCTGGTTCTTCCCTTGAAATTGTAATTTGGTCAGTTCTATGTTGATTTTTGCAGGAAGACTCAGTGAATTCCTTCGGGCAGGCATTGGCTCTTTCTATCACTATTCTGGGATTTGGAATTGTGCCTTTAAAGGTGCATTCATTCCTTGCCTTCCAGATTCCCCACAATGTGTAGCTCAGCAAGGAGACAGTTTGGTCAAAGAGATCACCTCTGTAAGACCCAAGTTTTTAAGCTTATGCTAAGTGAATAAAATCTTATTCACGATTAGGTTTGACGTATTGAGAAGGGAAACCTGAACAAAAGTTTATTAAAGGAAATATATTTATGAAGGAGAAAGTTCAGGAAAAGTCAAAGGATTTTATCGAAGTCGATTTAAGTTATAGCACGATCGTTATACGCTTAACCTAGGTCAGAAACCCTAGTATATAGCTAATTTTCACTTTTAGGCACGACGGAAGTTAATTCCAAAAATCTTCAGAGAAATGTTAGAACTTCTCTTTTTCCATATATCACAATCGTTTCGAGGCGAAACTCTAGGATCTACGAACGTCCGATTCCAATCATCGGAAGTTTGCCGAAACCGAATCCCTGGTATTTCAAAACCCTAGAATTTCTCGACAATGAAGACTTTATCTATTCAGAGCTTCAAATGGATATTCTACACGCGTACACCCATTTCTCTTGATGATTTCAATCTTTCTTCAGAAGGAAGTTTTCCATTCCGACATTCGATGCAAAAAGCAACTTATCGGGTAAAATAGTTTTACACCGACTTTGCACCGACTTTGCATTAGTTGCCAAAAATACAAGGAGACATCTTCTTAGCTTAGGAATTCTTTTGCCAAAACCTATCTTAGAATTCATGGAGAATGATGCCGGAAAAATCAGATTCGCGAAACTTTCATTTTCCCGCGAATTACCATTTTCTATATATAGCAAGAAAGGTGAGAAAAATTGCAAAAACTCCTCCATTTTCTCTCCAAGGCCGCGAGCTCCATAGAAGGAAGAGGAAGAAGAGCTTTTCTTCAATTCTTGCTTGATCTTCGATCAATCAGTTGCTACTTCAAGGCTTCGAGGTATAGTCGCTAATCCTTACCTCTGATCGCTTTTTCCATAGCTTTTCTGTAGAGTTTTCTGAGTGGATAGTTTATGGGTTTTTGCAAAACTATCCTGAATCTTTCATTTCTGATTCTAAACCTCTTCTATATGTGCCCAAGATCACTTCTGCCGGATTAGATTTTCCGTTATGTCGCCGGAATTCCGCCGGAATCAATTTTAGCCTTAAATACCCATTTTTGGAGTTTTTGAGGTAAAGCTTCAACCTTTAGGCTAAAAACTATCGCCTTAGCTTAGTGTTAGTAGGATTAGTTGTCATAAACGTCGTTAGTAACGTCCCTGCAAAATTTGGTTTTTGGGATTTCAGTTTTGAAATTTCTAAGTTAAAAATCATGACCAAAGTACCCCTGCGACAGTTTTTGATCCGATAATTTTTCCGAGTTCAGAATACCCTTAGTTACGGCTAATGAAAGCATAGGAACCAAGTTTGATCGAAGAAAAATCGAGCCCCACAATTGTGAAAAGTGGCCGAGCCCTATAGGGGAGGAAGGGAAAAATTTCCTTTTCCGAAAACTTGTCTTTTCGCGCTAGATTATCGTACCTTAGAGTATAGATTACTTCGAGTAACCTTAGTAAGTATCGATAACTTAGTTTTCGATAGATTCTGATAGTATTTCTGTGACCTTGCTTTAAAGGAACTTTTGAGGAATTTCCTGAGGAGCAACGCTTTGCTTGTGAGGAAGAGTTAGAAGATAATCCTGGAGAATCTGCAGGTGAGGGCTTCTCACTGAATCTCTAGTTAATGCTTAGGGTCGATGTTTCGACATTGTTTACCGTTTATGCACTGGAATTGTGTGTGATTGGAAAATGTTTTCTGAGGCTTCGGCTGACAATGTAGATGATTCATCTACTGAATGTTTTTGAGATTGTCTTACATGCTATGTGCTATGTGGGTAATCTAGGATGTGTGGTGCATGCTTTATATGCTAAGTGCTAAGTGTTTATGATGCGATTTATTGATATATGACATGTTGTTGATTGTGATGATTTAAATATGCTCTGTACTGGAATCTGAGATTCTGAATGGTGAGAATAGCGGGCAGGTCATGCCGATTTTATTTTGAGAGTTTGGAGAAAGTTTGATAGGACGAACGAGGTTCGGGCCTTAATTTTGTTTAGTGGATCGAGACCTCCTCTGGAAGCGACTTGGGATTGGGAGATCCTGCAAATGTATAAGACTTGCGATAAGACAAAAGGGAATCTATTTTATAAAGAAAATTCATAAGACCTTAAATAACCTCAAAATCTTTAAGTAATGATAACAACCTCGAAGGAAGGCATTGGAAGTCAAATCATAGTTTTGGAAAAGCGAGGAGTGTCGTCGGATCCAAGTGTTGAGGAGTTTGGTAAGTTCTGAGTATGTTGGTACTCCTTCGCTCGTTGAGCAGTTTGATAGCCATCCAAGGGATGAGCCGAGAAGCTTCACTGAGGCGTGTGACCTTGTGAATGCGGGATACTCCACTGAGGCGTGAGACCTTGTGGAAAGCATGGAACTCCACTGAGGCGTGAGACCTTGTGAGAGCATGAAACTTCACTGAAGCGTGAGACTTCGTGAGAGCATTGGTGACCCGAAGAGTCATCGTGAGTGGTTGCACCCATGTATGTGCGCGATGAAGTGCCAAGCAGAGTACTTCGGTATAGCAGGAAGTAACGATCAGCCATGCAGAGTTGGATCGGTCCTGACTATACCTGGCACAACAGGAGGTAACGATCATCCATGTAGAGTTGTATCGTGCCTGTTGATGTTCGGCATAGCAAGCAGAAATGGTCAAACCATGTAGAGTTTGTACCGTCTTGACTATAGCCAAAGGTGATAAGCGACGCCCGAGCAGAAATGGTTAAACACGAGGCTAGTGTTACGACCGTCTCGAGGTGCCCAGCCTATAAGTGGCAATACCTTTGGTTTGTCCCGTCGCCAAGCAGAGTGACGTAGTTGTTTTGTTCCGTCGCCAAGCAGAGTGACGTTGTTGTTTTGTTCCGTCGCCAAGCAGAGTGACGTTGTTGTTTTGTTCCGTCGCCAAGCAGAGTGACGTAGTTGTTTTGTTCCGTCGCCAAGCAGAGTGACGTTGTTGTTTTGTTCCGTCGCCAAGCAGAGTGACGTTGTCGGTTTGTTCCGTCGCCAAGCAGAGTGACGTTATTCGGGTTTTATGCTGATCTGACTACATGATCAGTGTGTTTGATACTTGTTAGTTCTACTTGATGCATGTTAACTGTGATTTACAGTCGTTATATTCTTTGTGGAAATATGCAACCCTAGGATGTTATCCCTAGCTATAAGCCTAAGTGGCTATTCTCTTATCTATATCTATTGGTGCTATTATTTATGTAATTCTTTGGAGTTGACCCTCGCGTCTTCTGTGTGTGCTTTGGCGGACAAACGCCCTTTGTCAGATGTCTTTGGCGGACTGGTTCACAACGGTTCACCCTTCGGGGGAAACTAGAGTTGGGATGATGGAACAGGAGCGCATCGCGATAGCGAGCGGAGGACGGATGGTGTACATAGACTAGGTCGTTCTGGATTTCGAATTCGGACGACGATCATGCCAGCATGTAGGATTGAGTGTTAGTGTGAGCTCCTCGAGATGGGATTAGTGTAGGAGTAGAGTCTTAGCTCTGAACATTATTTGTTTCATTCGGGACAGGGTAGTTTCCCACCTATAGCTTTTTGTGTGGTTTCTTTACGGGAATCACAGAGAGTTGGTTGGACTTAGGAGGTCTTGTTTCAGGCCGATGGGCCAGCTTATTCTCAGTTTTGAGGGATAGTGTTGCGGACACTTACCTTTAGATTTGGTTTGTACATTTTGCCTTCGGGCGCTACACTTTTCTTTCCGTCACTGGAGGTTACTCGTGACGAGGTTGTTACTTACAGCGGGGACTGTTTATATATTGTATATTAGCTCTATTACTTTTCGCTTTTGGGTTTTATTTAATTCAGTCTTGTCTTAGTTATTATCGAAAAAAAAATATTTCACGTTTTTCCGCATTAAGTTTACTTTCGGTTACTAAAGTGACGCCACCGAAATCGGGGTGTTACAACCTCTGTTTCTAAAGCTATCAAAGGTTTTGGCCAACCAAGCTGCGAAGTCTGTTTCCCTATGGTCCCCTGGGTTGATCTGTAGTGGCCCCCCGAACCATACTGCTCTAGTCCACTCACAATCTAGGAAGGTATGGATCACTGATTCCTTCTTATCTTTACAGACAGGGCAGTAGCTATCTCTTGCACAGTTTCTTCTATTTAAGTTTTCTTTGACTGCTACCGCATTCTTGCAGAGTTTCCAGAGGAAAATTTTTACTTTGAGTGGCAGAGTAGCTCCCCAAATAACATTCCAGAGAGAGCTAGCAGGGGAAGTGGAGGAGGAGGCGCTGAATTGAGAGTTGGAGGCAGTCTTCTTGGCTTGAGCATATCCTGATTTCACAGAGTAATTCCCTGATACCACATGGGGCCAAACAAGTTTGTCCAGCCCATCTGACCAGCTGAAAGGTGTCTGGAGTATTCTTCCTAGATCAGTTGGGTCGCACAATTCCCTTATCTTTTGGATATTCCATCTTTTATTTACACCATCTATCAGCTCACTGACTTTGTTCCTGCAGGCGAGGATCCTCTGTCCAGTCTTCCACCTCCGCTTACCCAGTCATGTCCCCAGATCTCTATCATCTGACCATCGCCAATAATCCATTTTGCATTTTTTACTAAGAAATCTTTACCTTCCATCAGACTTTTCCATGCCCACGAAGGGCCTCTGCTCAGTTTGGCGTCCAAGAATTTAGTGTCTGCAAAGTATATGCTTTTCAGAATTCTAGCCCATAAGGACTCTTCGTTACAATACAACCTCCAAGCCTGTTTCGCTAGCAGAGAAATATTGAGGAGCTCTAAGTCCTTAAAGCCTAGGCCGCCATCCATTTTCCTTTGAGTTAAAGTTTCCCATTTGCGGCAGTGGATTCCACGTTCCTTGTCCCCTCTCCACCAGAAATTAGCAATTTTGCTGCTGAGGTCTTTGCTGAAAGTTCTCGGGAATTTAACTATAGACATAACATATGTCGGTATGGCCTGGAGTACCGCTTTAATGAGTGTTTCCTTTCCTGCCAGATTCAAGAGTCTTCCTTTCCATCCCTGAATTTTGTCTACTAGCCGCTCTTTAATCCACGCCAGAGCATTCACCTTAGACCTTCCCCATTGAGCTGGAATTCCTAGATACATTCCCGGGGAGTCCCAAACTTGGATGTGGAGAATATCTGCCAGTTCTTTCTTCCTTCTTGCATCCATCTTGGTGCCTCCTATTAATCCAGATTTCAACGTGTTTACCCTCTTCCCCGAAGCCTTTGAGAAAGTATTCAGAATGGATTGGAGTTGAAATAAATCCTCCTCCTTTGCCTTTGTGAAAAGGATCGCATTATCGGCGAAGAAGAGGTGTGTGAGAGGGGGGGCTGTTGGTCCCAGTTTCATTCCTTTCAGTAGGCCTTCACTTTCAGCTTTCGTAATCATGCGAGATAGACTGTCCATAGCTAGGATGAAGAGGTATGGAGAGAGGGGATCACCCTGTCGGATTCCCCTCTCTGGAATCAATTTTTTTCCAAGCTTCCCGTTGATTTTGTATCTGTAAGAGACGCTTTTGACAAGCTTCATCACCAGATAGATCCAGCCCCCATCGAACCCGTAGGCTTTGAGCGCTCTTTCCAGAAAATTCCAATCCAAACGATCATAAGTGTTGTTCATGTCGAGCTTGATGATTGCATTTTCCTTCCCATTCTTGTTTGTTTTTTTAATGAAGTGGAAAGCTTCTTGGACTAAGAGTAAGTTGTCCTAAATCTGTCTACCACCCACGAAAGCGCTCTGGAAAGGGGAAATCAGGTTCTCCATGATAGGTTTAAGTCTGGACACAATTATGCGTGAGATCACCTTTGAGATGAAGTTACAACAACTTATGGGTCTATAGTTGTTCATAGTTTCAGGTTGTTGCACTTTAGGTATTAAAACCACTTGGGTCTCGTTGATTTCATCAGGGAGCTCACCTTTCTCAAAGAAGCTTTTGATTGAAGAGATTACCACCCCTTTAACTGTGGCCCATTGCTTCTGAAAGAACATCCCATTAAGCCCATTAGGGCCTGGAGATTTTAGATCACCTAGGTCAAAAACTGCTTCTTTAATCTCACTCTCGCTGACAGGTGCATTGAGCATGCCATTGATTCTATTATCCACCAACTTGGGAATTCCTTCTAAACATTTTTCCACCTCATTTATCTGTGCTTTCTCATAAACACCTTTGAAGTGCTCAAGAACTGTCTGGTGAATGTCCGCTTCATTCTCAATCCAATCCCCTGATTCCATTCTGAGTCGGTCTATCCTGTTTCGGTCCCTTCGTTGCACTGTGGACGCATGGAAAAATCTCGTATTTTTATCGCCCCACCTCAGCCACTTGACTCTGGACCGCTGGCTCCAGTAGATCTCTTCACGCTTCCACAACTCCATCACCCTATCCTGAAGCTACGCTATCTCATCCCTTACATCTTGATTGGGGTCTTCATTCTGAAGTCTCTGCAGCCTTTTCTTTATAGAGAAAATTTCCTTGTCTGCCTGTTTGAATTTTTCCTTGCTCCACCTATTTAGATTCTTCTTGCAGTCACTACTTCGATTTAGGAATTCTTGCCAGCCACTACAACCCTCCCTGCTCATCTTTCAGCCTTCCTCTACCACTCTCGGGCAGTCCTCTTCCTCTTCCCAATACGCCTCATATTTGAAATAGGCCTCAGTCCTCACCTTAGGCACTAATTCCAGATGGATTGGGGTATGATCAGAACTTATGATTGGTAGTGCCCTGGCTACAGCATTGGGGTATATTTTCCTCCAATTCCAGTTTGCCAACACCCTATCCAGTTTCTCTCTCGTGATTCTACCCTGTCTTGGATTGCTAATCCATGTGAATTTGTTGCCTTTGAGGTCGATGTCCATTAATTCTGCTTGATCAAGAAAATCTCTGAATAATTCCATTCTGCTTCTCACTGGCGGGTGAAGGCCATCCTTTTCACTGTTGCTAATTACCTCATTAAAGTCACCAACGCACATCCAGGGTCTCTGGTTTAGCGGTTGAAGGTTCTTCAGCGTCATCCAAAAATTCCTCCTGGCATTGAAAGTGGGGTTAGCATAAATGAAAGATCCCCACCATTCAGTAGCTCTCTGGTTGTCTCTAATCCTGGTGTGAATAAAGTTTGTATTTGCCTGCAAAACTGAGACTTTGAAATTGTCCTTCCAAAGCAAGCATAGACCCCCTGAAGTCCCCTCCGCTTCCACACAAAACCAGTTTGGATATTTTAGGGTTCTTGCTAATCTACTGACTCTTTCCTTTGGAGCTCTGGTCTCCATCAGAAAAACCACGGCCGGCTGAATCTTGCTGCAAAGATCCTTGAGTTCAAGAGCTTTCGCGGGCGCAGCCATCCCCCGACAGTTCCAGCTTAGTATATTCATGGTGAAGTTGGGGGCATGGGGTGGCCCGCCTCCTCAGCCTTTGATTCCATTCCTTCAAAGAAGGAGCTTGTTCTCTGGTGTTTCTTCTGTTTCTCTCCTGTCCTGTATCCCTCCTCTATGCCAAAAGCCTTTCTCTTGAGTGTTAGTGCTAGGTGGAACCCTACTGCCAGCTTATTTTCACTTTCTCCATCCAGCATAGCCCTTTCTGTGGTCTCCTTGTCACTCTCCTCATCCTCCGGTAGGTCTACCAAGTAAGCATGCTTTCTCTCCATTGGTTTCTTCTTGGCTGGTCTAGTGATTGTGGTTCTTGCTCTAGCAATCTCGTCCTCAGTTAATTCAGCTCCAAATCCGCTTGAGTTTCCCTTCTATGGGCTAAGGTAGTCCAGAATTATCACTTTCTTTTTCAGCCCAATATCCTCTGGGATTAGGCCTAGATCATCTAAGTGTTGTGGCCCTAGACCTGCACTCTCCTTATGAGATCCCAGAGGGCGACGAGTGACCTCTGCTTCGACTTCATTCAGGTTTGAGTTGCTTCTGGTTGAGGAACCTTCTCCAGGGTCCAATTGGCCATTATCCTGATTTTCTGCCTGATTAGCACCTTTTCCCCCGCTTTGTTTTCCCGTGTTCTGATTTACTAGGGGTTCTGGTATGGTTTCATCCTCTGTCACTTCCTCAATCCTTATTTCCTAGGAGCCTGAGAATTTCTTGATAAACTTTTCACTATCTTCTTTAACCATCATTCTTTTGATTGGGTCATATTTATACCAATTATCCTGAGCGCCTCGGTGGTCCTCCTTCTGGGCAAGCTCATTGTGTGTTCCCTTGTTATCCTCTCTTGTTATCAATTTTCCTTCCCCCTCGCCTGCGTTACGAGATAGGGCTTCCTCAGGTTCATTTACTGCTTTTTCAACTTTGGATTGTGGGATAATTGTTTCCCCCATTGTAGATCTAGCCCTGACTGACGAAGACCCTTGGGAATTTACCTCCTCGCTACCTGGATCCTCTTCCATCTTGCTTCTGGTTTTCGAGTGCTGGGTCGAGCTTTCCTTTGTCTTTTCTCTGCCTATAGTATTGTCCTCCTGATACTTGTTTATCCTATCCTGCCCAGGGGGAATGATGACGAAGCTTTTTGGAGTTGGTCCTAGTTTCATCTTCCAGTAATCAAGCTCAGTTCTCGTTTGGTTTGTTCCTGGATTATCATCCTGCTCTTTTCCTTTGTTGGTATTCGTTGCTGGTTTGGTGGTAGCTATGTTTGCAAGTGACCTGGCCTGGCTAACCCCCAAACTCGGGGAGTATCTGGGGTTCCTTTGGTTTACCGCTGACATAGCTCTTGGTTTCTTGCATTCCTTTTGCTCATGCCCCATCACCCCACATTTAAAGCATAGACCCTGGAGTTTTTCGTAGCGCAAATAAACCCAGAGTTTAGGTAGGTTTTTACTTGGTACCCAGAACCCCGTTGGAATGGGTTTGGTGATGTTCAAGTTTACCCTAACTCGAAAGAAAGTTCTCAGTAATTTCCCTCCTACATTGGGGTTTTCTACCCCCAAAACCTCCCCTATTTGCACTGCCACTTTGTAAACGTTGCTAGTGGTCATGACATCCAACGGTAGACCGTGGATCTGGACCCAAAAAGGAATCAAGTCAAAGTTTACTTCAAAGATCGAGATCTGAGGTGCCCAATGTTGAAGGCTGAGCACGTTCCCCATAACATGCCATGGTGCTTCCTTCATTATCCTCTCTGCCTCCTCCTCGCTTATAAAGGTGAATAGGAAGGTGTTGACTCCCATATTTGTATCTTGGAGGTCCTGAGGAGAACCCCATGCTCTTGTGATCATGCCTCTGGTGGTGTTCTTGTTAAGTGGTTTGTTGGACACTATCTTCGCTGCTACTGTTCTTCTTGCTAGCTCTTCACTGTTTGCTTCATCTACCTGCAACTCTATAGTAGCTCCATCCAAAGTTTGGTCATGTTCCATATTCTGATCCTCTTCCATTCTACTTGAAGAAGCCATGGTTTTGTAAGTGTAACAAAAGGACTTTCTCCCGCCTTCAGGATCCAAGAAAGAGCTGAGAAACCAAAAGCCAGAAGAAAGGAAGGTCACAGACAAAAGCAACTCTAGCATAATCTAGAGGAAAGTAACTCTTCTTAGGGTGCACTCTGGGTTGGTTTAACCTTAAGCTTTTAGGTCAAAACCCTAGCAGAGACCTAAAAGAGAAAATCTCAATAATTATCATCAGTTATTATTAATTAGTAATTGCTTAGCAAAGGGGCCGAATTGCCAAAGAACTGATGATCATGTAATCCATGCATGCTCTTTCAACGCTTGTACACTACAAATTCCCTTCTAGTTTTATCCTTAATAGGTTTGAAGCCCGTTTAAATTATTAAGGCTTGTCCACGACCATCTACTTCCTCTTGATAATCTGAAAATTATCCTTATTTCTCCATCCCAGACACTTTGAAATATGATTTTGTTTATGCAGCCATAATGATCCATCAAAAGGTACCCATTGCCAAAGTCTTAGATACTACTTCTTCAAAGACTATCCATGCCTTCAAAGTATTTCACGGGTGCGTGTCAAAAGTATTTTGCTCGTAATGCAGTACAAGGTGTAAGGACGTCAAGATGTCAAAAGTATTTTGCCTTCAAAGTATTTCACGGGTGGGTGCGTGTCACAACGACATGATGATTGAAATTAACAAGAAAAAGCATCAATCATTGAGAATTAATTCCTCTTTTAGACGACAATCTTTGATTGCAAAAGATATTTAGTTCAAATTATTTATAGAATCCTTGGGTTACCCGCAATTGTGAATTGGGAGTTTGTGATACTCAACTATACAATTGTGTAAAATTCAATTTGTTCAAGTTAAGAAGTGAAAATTGCCTCTTCAAGATACAAGAACCATTTTAGTCCCAGAAGCCCCAAATCTAATAACCAATAAGTGTTAGAGGCTTAAACAATTTAGAAAGTGAAATCCACAATCACTTCATCCTTTTAGTCTATTCAAGAATACTCTCCTTGATTTATAACTTCCTTAGATTAGAATTAAAACGTAATATGAAATTAAACTTTGTCGATCGATAAGAAATTAAGAACATATTCAAAACTTAGATAAATGAAATTTAAGCCAGTTCCATTAATAAAACAAAATATAACAATGAAAATAGAACTCAAGCATGATTACAATGGGAAATTAAAACCCTAAGACTAACTAAGGAGTTTAAAACCCATCATCTGGGTGAAAACTCAAGGACAAACTTGCCCGACACATACAGTTTCAGGGATGAAAATGAGTATTCACTTGATTGCAATGTAGATACTCTATCTTACTCCTTAATCGGTAAACCCTTAGATTCCGAAGTCGTTCTCCAAATTTACAGTTCTCTCCCTTGATTCTTCAATTAAAACTATATCACCTACAAACATCGTGAAGTTAGGAATGTTTTTCTATATATCCTTGGTAAGCACGTTCATAACCAGATTAAACTGGTAAGGACTCAAGGTGGTTGAACCTTTTGGTAAGCCTATCCTTATAAGGAAGTCATAAGTAACACTCCAGGAGTTCTCACACTTGTAGTGGACCCTTATACATGTTTAGTATAACTCAAATATAAGCCACGCTAACACCTTTCTTTTCTAAAGCCTTCCACAGCACTTCCCTTGAATACAATCATATGCTTTTTCTATGCCAATAAAAATTATATCCAAGTCTCTTTACTTCGATACATTTCCATCAGCCTTCATTTGAGGTAGATGGTTTTTTTTTTTGTATTCCTTCCTTGCATAAGACCAAATTGGTTCTCTATTATCCTCGTCTCTTCCCCTAATTTATGTTCAATTACCTTTTCCCACGATTAAAGAGTGTGGCTCATGAGTTTTCTCGCTCTAAAGTAATCACGGTTTTAAATACCCCTTTGTAACGCCCCAATTTCTCAACTGAGGAATCACATTGGAAACCTATCAAAGTCTAAGGACTATTTTGCAATCTTAAAATCCAAGGGCAATTTTTTTGAAAGGACTAAACACATTGTCGCTAAATCAAGCACACATGTCACCTTGACTAGTAAGACTTTCCAGCCAAAGGGTTTTCGAAACATAATAGCAAACCTTAAACCTGTACCCAACATAATAATATATACATAATTATAGAGTAGTTCGCATCATTCTAAAAAGAGTTCCAAAATAAGTACACATACTCAGACAGTGGTAAAAACAGGGTTTTAGTAATGGAGTTTGCAGATAACGAAGAGGACTCAATTACAACCCGCAAAAGAAAATCAAACCTCTCCTCGCATCTTCACTCCGCCGCTTACTATCCCTTTTCCAGCTCATTGTTGAAAGATTTTTCTACACTGATACTACTTTCAAAATCCTCAAGATTCAATTGTAGTATAGCATAGGGTTTTTGTCGTATCCGCAGGGAATTGCTAATACAAATGCCGTTCTCTAGTGAAATTACTCAAGCAATGGATTTCCAAAAGGGTTGATGATTTTAGTGATCAAATGCTAATGTAAATTAAATAAAGCGAGAATAAAAGATGATTGATATCACGAGAGAAAGCTGTTGGAATTGGAGTTCACCGTTTAACTATTAGTGTCCTATGATTCTACATGAATATTCATTCCTATCCATGATTCATCTACACCATTTCTACCCTACTTCATTGATTCCTCACATGAGTGGATATCTATAACTTACTTTCCTAAACATTGATTCCTCACATGCATAGAAAAGCTAAGTTATCTTTAAGCTCAGATGTTTAAGGGACTAACAAACCTAAATCTATTCCTAGCAATTAGATTTATTAGATGGTTAACTCTAGGTCGAACTCTAGACGCCGTAGCTTCCGCTCTTACGCCGAATCAAGCGATATGTTCTAGGTGCGCAAACTAAAACATAGCATTAAAAACAAGAGACAACCATTGAATCATGTGATAGAAACTATATTACATATAGAAATCAAGAAGAACAAATCATAGTTAAAGGCTACATCCAAATCAAACAAAGAAACTTAGCAACCCATATCCATGGATTGCTTACAAAGCTTACAAGAGGAAACTAAGGTGAAAGCGGTGACCCGTGCCGTCCTCGGTGTGTCTCCAGCACGATGGATGGTGGATCAAAGCTCCCAAAGTTCCTTTCCTTCTTCTCTATGCAATTTTCTCTCTAAGAGGTCCAAAATATGTCAAGAGATCGTTCAATTCTGATTTGGTCGAGCTTTTTATAAAACAGGACAACAATCTCGCTTAAGCTGATAAAGATGTCGCTTAAGCGAGCAGGTTTCTTCACGTTCAGGTAAGGTCTTTGGCTTAAGCGAGACCATTTCTCGCTTAAGCCGAATTGTCTTCCAGAACCACTGCTACTGCCATGTAATTTGGCTTAAGCGAGGCAACATTTGGCTTAAGCGAACTTCAATATATCTGCCACTGCTACTGCCATGTAGTTTGGCTTAAGCGAGCCAACTTTTGGCTTAAGCGAACTTCAATATTTTTAGCCCCTTTTGATCTTCAAATAGTTGGATCTTCTTGACTTTTCTCCTACAATAAAAACCAAAGAGTCTAAATGATAAAACTAACACATCTTACATAATATCTATATATAAACTATCTACTTACTAAATTAACCTATTTGAGGGATAATTTGAAATATAACTTACACATTTAGAACAGATAAGTACCCAAATTAATATAGAAAATCAGGTAAATTTGGCACTTATCAACTCCCCCAAACTTGGAACTTTGTTTGTCCTCAAACAAAAGGTATTGGCTATAAAAAAAACATATTCACAAAGGTTCTTGAACGAGCATGGCTTATGAACTACTAATCTCAGTTTCTTTTCACAAGCATGATTCAAGTATCAATTACCAACTAGAACATGTGAATCCCACAACAAATGGTTACAGTAATGATACAAAAACACACCAGCATGAAACCATTGGCATAATATTGAATCTAATACTATTCAATCAGGGAACCATTCAAATTCTCATCAAACTGTTCACTACTCTTCAATTCTCTATGAGGTAAGTGTTTCACACTAATCAGCCATTGAATCACAACATGTCAAACTTGTTACCTGTCTCATCAACTATTAAAACTGCATGGAAACTCAAGAATCACAAAGGTCTTTCTGGGTTGTAATGTGGCCAGGGTTATCAAGAAAATTGGTTTTTCTAGATTTTCAAGATACTTTCAAGTCAAGAGAGCAATTACATTTGGATTCACACAATAATTATGAATTTTTTTTTTCGCTCTCCTTCTACCAACCCTCTTTTTCACCCCTTTTACACAATTTCATGCACATAACCCCTTTTCTTCTCATTTCCATTCTTTTTCAATCATTTTCTTTTTTTGTTTTTTTGTTTTTGATAGACTATACACAAGCATTTTTTTTTATCAGTATATGTACAAAGGATAGAAAACTAAACAAAAAGATATCAAAGCCTCCACTCCCCCCAACTTAGCACATTAGCATACAATCCTCACATAAATGCTCTTTTAACTTAAAAAGTATGGGAGAAACATTTTTTTTTTCCATTTAAGTTCGGGATCATATACAAAGAACAACAAAATTTTAATTCAAGCTCAAAAGGGGTGCAATTGGAATTCCTAATCAATGGTAGGCTTATTTGGCTAAGTAGTTTATGTACACTAAAGAACAAAATTGCCTTGATCATTTTCTATCATTCCCATGCAATTCAACAGTTAGAGACTCAAACAAGTAAAACTGTGCAAAACAATGGCGAATCTCTCGAATCTCACCAAGTGTTTGGCTACACTCCTCACTAGGCTTAGGAGTCCCTGATTTCAAGCATTTTGAAAATGAGCCTATGACATTCATGTGAATGATGCATTCATATCATATAATGACCCCAAGTGAGTGCAATCACAATGAACTATGAACTTTTAAAAACACACATCATGCTCAACCTAGCTTTTCATAGCCCATGCTCATTACCTAAACCAACAACCAATCATTTGCAATTCAGAACAGTGAGAAAAACAAACTCCTAATCCAAAATCCAAACATGTGCTAGCAATTAAGAACACAACAAAATAACACAAAATACCAAGTTCATACTAACAAGTACTATAAACAAATAAAAGTAATAAAGCTAGAAAATGAAATGACAGAAAATAAAAGTGAACTTGGATCAGTGGCTGTGGTCATCAATCCTCAACTCCATCCTGCTCCTGATCATCAAACATGTAATCATCAGCTCTCAAGTTAGCTGCTGCAGAAGTAGTAGCTTCATCTCCATCTCCATGTCCAGCAGCTCTCTCCTCCTCCCTGGAATTTGGCATGTCCTCAGGCCAAGCATCACGATCCTGTCTGTGCTGCAACATATGCTCCTGAACAGCCTAGATCTAATGCATTAGGTAGAAGACAATTTTAACATTTTCATTCATGCATTTTGTCAAACACCTAGGGTGCACAACCTTTAACATATGAAGCATATAACAATTTGAGTTTACAATCCCGTAACCAAACTTAAGAGCCTCAAACAGTCCTATTCAAAGCATGCAATTCTTTTCCCAATGAGATCACAAATTCCTCAATGCTCATCAGTGCTTACACAATCAAAATCCCTGGTACAATTGACAAGGAGAGAATGGAGAAAACTGAACCAAAGAGTTGAAAATCCTGCTCACGTGTGTGCAATGGAACTAAGTTACGTGCTCTTGTGTGTGAGAGGAAGTGATACATGATTTTGTGTGTGAGGTAGGGTTTGTGTTTTTAAAGAGTGATTGGTTTTTTTTTTTGTTTTTAATAGGTATCTCGCTTAAGCGAGACATTTCCTTGCTTAAGTGAACATGCCAGTTCTTGTGCTATCTTTTCTTTCTAGAGTGTCGCTTAAGCGGAACTTGCTCTGGCTTAAGCGAAATTGAACCCTGGTACACTGTAACTGCTTTCTGATTTTGGCTTAAGCGATCATTTGGCTGGCTTAAGCGAAGTACCTGCAATTATGCAGCATAATACTGTTAAGTCTTGCCAAAATTCACAAGTCTAACCTCCAAAATTTGTATTTCTCTTCTTCCTTGATTTTCAATCATGATGAGGCATTTCTATCTTCAATTTAAACCTGTGATTCACTTGAATTCCACATGTTAATCATTAAAGAACATGAATTCAATTTAGCACTCTTTTTGACTATTTACATAAGTGGATACCTCAAATTTTGATTCATCAATTCTCAATGCTTCATAAGAGGATAAATCACTTACTTATCATCTAAGAAACTTGTGTGAAGACTAAAATCATGAAAAGAGACAAAAGATTCTTATTTCATACTCTAACTCATCCTTTACACACAATTCTGCTATTTTCACAACCCAACACCTCAATTTCTTCTTTTCACATTTTCCTAGCTTTCTAAGTCCTTAGACTTACCATTCATATCATTTAAAACTTGTGAGAGGCCTTAAACTGCACAGCTGAAGTACATCGCCATATGGCACACTCCAAGATCAAGAAAACTCCACAATGAGCAATCTTAATGCATTTTCACTTCAAAGCCAAATAGTTCACATTGGATCCTATTCTAATATTTGAAAAATAACATTAAAACACAAACATGAGTTTGTTCAAAAGTTATGGAAAGCAATTTTGCACAGTTAATGCAGAAAATCACCTAGAGTGACTTGTTTTTCATCATGAGCACACTACTACATACCTCAATTTTCTCAAAACACACCAACCTCAAAAATCATCAATTCATATGCATGGTAAGCATCAAATTAGACCTGCTATAACTTTGAAACTCAGGTTTTAAACAGAAAATCACAGAATGCACAATTTACTCAAGTTCACATGCAAAAACAAGTCACAACCCTATCTTTTACAAATCCATCAAATCATTGATCTCTAAGCCTTTGAACATACTCAATATGGTGATCAAAAGCTGTGAAGCACATGAAAACACAAATTAAAGTGAAACTTCACAAAATCGCCATGTCACTTACTAAAATAACTAGAAAACTGGAAAATCTAACTAAACACTGGGTTGCCTCCCAGGAAGCGCTTGTTTAACGTCATTAGCTTGACACAAAAACTATCATGGTGACCACAAACAAGGGTTATAGTATAACCCCTTCCGCTTCTTTGGCATTTTGACCTGGTTTTCATCAAGTGTTCTATCAAAACCTTTCCAAGCCATCCAAAAATCATTCTTTTTCTTTCTTTTTTCAATCAACCCTAATTCACAATTTAAGCTATATACATTCTTTGAAGTATTCAATGAAATATTTTCATCAAACCTATCACCAAATACAGAATCTGTATGTTCAACGATATAAATCATACCATTGCATTGGTGATGCTGAAAATCATAAAAAACTTCAAAGCTTACCTCAACCTCTTCATGTTTTACCTTTGGGGAATTTTGAGGTGAGTTGTGAATTGGTGGATCATTTTTTTCTTTTACTTCTTCTTCCTCCTCACCTTCTTCCTTATTTTCTTTATCAATTTCTTTTGTTTCCACAACAACCTTACCATATTCAGCTATTTGATGTGCTAGATGCCCCACTTGATTTTCTAGGTTCTTGATGGAAGCCTCGGTATTCTTTTGGTTACTATTGAAATCTGCATGAATTGGACCAAGGTATCCTCAAGCCTAGCAATCTTATCATGTTCTGGGGAGTAATATGGTAGGTATGGTGGTGGTGGAACTTGTTCTTCTTGTAAATGACAATAACCCACATAGTGAGTATCAAAACAAATATCACACCACATTACCTGATCTCTTAAGGATGGTTGTTGCATCTTTGGAAGTGGGTGATTCAGAAGCTTCTTGTTGCTATTTTCTCTTAAGCTAGTCGATTGAATGAACAAGAAAACACAAGCTAACACAAGAGATTAGCAACAACAAGGAAAATTTAACTGAAATTAAAACTATACACTATATTCACAATTGCTCAAAGTAAGAAAACTAAAGCAATGCTTTTGTATTGTCGCAATTCCCCGGCAACGGCGCCATTTTGTTGAAAGATTTTTCTACACTGATACTACTTTCAAAATCCTCAAGATTCAATTGTAGTATAGCATAGGGTTTTTGTCGTATCCGCAGGGAATTGCTAATACAAATGCCATTCTCTAGTGAAATTACTCAAGCAATGGATTTCCAAAAGGGTTGATGATTTTAGTGATCAAATATGCTAATGTAAATTAAATAAAGCGAGAATAAAAGATGATTGATATCACGAGAGAAAGCTGTTGGAATTGGAGTTCACCGTTTAACTATTAGTGTCCTATGATTCTACATGAATATTCATTCCTATCCATGATTCATCTACACCATTTCTACCCTACTTCATTGATTCCTCACATGAGTGGATATCTATAACTTACTTTCCTAAACATTGATTCCTCACATGCATAGAAAAGCTAAGTTATCTTTAAGCTCAGATGTTTAAGGGACTAACAAACCTAAATCTATTCCTAGCAATTAGATTTATTAGATGGTTAACTCTAGGTCGAACTCTAGACGCCGTAGCTTCCGCTCTTACGCCGAATCAAGCGATATGTTCTAGGTGCGCAAACTAAAACATAGCATTAAAAACAAGAGACAACCATTGAATCATGTGATAGAAACTATATTACATATAGAAATCAAGAAGAACAAATCATAGTTAAAGGCTACATCCAAATCAAACAAAGAAACTTAGCAACCCATATCCATGGATTGCTTACAAAGCTTACAAGAGGAAACTAAGGTGAAAGCGGTGACCCGTGCCGTCCTCGGTGTGTCTCCAGCACGATGGATGGTGGATCAAAGCTCCCAAAGTTCCTTTCCTTCTTCTCTATGCAATTTTCTCTCTAAGAGGTCCAAAATATGTCAAGAGATCGTTCAATTCTGATTTGGTCGAGCTTTTTATAAAACAGGACAACAATCTCGCTTAAGCTGATAAAGATGTCGCTTAAGCGAGCAGGTTTCTTCACGTTCAGGTAAGGTCTTTGGCTTAAGCGAGACCATTTCTCGCTTAAGCCGAATTGTCTTCCAGAACCACTGCTACTGCCATGTAATTTGGCTTAAGCGAGGCAACATTTGGCTTAAGCGAACTTCAATATATCTGCCACTGCTACTGCCATGTAGTTTGGCTTAAGCGAGCCAACTTTTGGCTTAAGCGAACTTCAATATTTTTAGCCCCTTTTGATCTTCAAATAGTTGGATCTTCTTGACTTTTCTCCTACAATAAAAACCAAAGAGTCTAAATGATAAAACTAACACATCTTACATAATATCTATATATAAACTATCTACTTACTAAATTAACCTATTTGAGGGATAATTTGAAATATAACTTACACATTTAGAACAGATAAGTACCCAAATTAATATAGAAAATCAGGTAAATTTGGCACTTATCACTCATACACAACTAAGCATCGACAGGAGGCTCTTCATCGCCTAATAGCGTTAAGCGCCCAAACAACACGTAGCAAACACAAAGGGTTAACTCCATGTAATTACCTCACATAAAAAGAGAAAACATGCTATTCGAATTCAAAACATAGTAAGTAAACTAACAACTTAAATTAGGTTAATTGGCGAATCATTGAACAACATAACATCATATGTAAGTGCCTTAAATGCGGCTATATGCTACTACCATAATGGATCGATCAATAATGTCTCGTAAGACGGGTGAGAACGAGGAACGGACTCCCCTGAACTGCCACTTAATAGCGCCCATAAAAGACGGGGCAGACGGAGAACGAAAACTCCTGAATGTCACTTAATAACGCTCATGAAACTTAAGCCTCAACGAAGATTTCCGGATACTGTTCCTTGATCTTCTCGTCTAGCTCCCAAGTAGCATCGCCCCGTGACTTGATTCAAAATTACTTTCACCAAAAGGACCTGCTTGTTCCTTATCTGCTTCGATCCTTATTGGCTTCACTTCAAAAGACAGGTTGTCTATAAGCTGAATATCGTCTTCCTTGATAATATGAGAGGGATCAGGGATGTACCTTCTCAATTGTGACACGTGTAACATGTCATGAATCTTGTATAGAAAAGGTGGCAACACAGTACGATAAGCTACGTTACCGACTCGCTCGATGATCTGGTATGGTCCAATGAACTTCGGTGTTAGCTTCCTTGACTTTATCGGTCTTCCCACTCCGGTAGGTTGTGTCACACGAAGAAACACATGATCTCCCGTCTCAAACTCCAACTCTCTCTGTCGCGTGTTAGCATAACTCTTTTGCCTACTCTGTGACGTCTTCATATTCGCTTGTTTTTTATTCACCTTCTCGGTTGTTTGTTGCACCAAATCAGGGTCAAAAAGAAGGTGTTCACCATCTTGAAACCAACATAAAAGAGTTCTACATCTTCTTCTTGCCACCACCCAAGCCTCTTGCCTCAGCAACAATATCCTAAGAAAAGAAAAAAAAAACAGAGCCCACATGGAGGCGTCTTCTTCATCTCTCTCTGCATCGTGGGATGAAGTGATTGGAGTTCAACGACAAATTCAAATGGAGACCAAGGAGATAACTCCAATGGAGCCGGTTTCTCATCCTATAGAGCTGACGCATCAAGACACTCAAATGGAGGTGGCTTCCCACCCTGAACCTAAAGAGTTGACGCAGCGGCAATTGGATGAACTGATCGAGGAAAGTTTGGGACATTTTGGATGGAGTGAGTTCCTCCAAGATGTTCTTGTCGCAGTTTCCATGTGTTTCGAGGCACAACAATGCTTCATTGGAATTTATGCTGACGATTACCCAAGGTGGCACCGCAATCATGGTCATGGAACTATTCGGCGTTCATGACAATCATTTCCGATTGGGGACTTGAGTGTGCCAGCTCAATCATGACCAGGTTAGAAACTAAAAAGTACAGCGTGCCTTACTCCTTCATCCTGCCAGCTCTCTGACCTTGCACACATAGTGCACGCACAGGCTTGCACACATAGTGCACACCGTGCACACCTCGCTGGAAGTATCTTTCAAGACCCATACATAGTTGTTTAGAGTTCCTTGAAACTCAACAAAGTAAAAACATCAAATATGTGGAAAAAAGGGAAAATGTTCTGAAATCCTGCTTTTATTATTGTTCATAGTTCATTACAGATTTTGATAGAGGGAAAGTGAAACTTGAACAATTACATTACTAGCAGGTGACCTATGGTAGACTAGTGACTCCCTTCTGCTGATCGAGAGTAGCACAAAGGACAATTCCTTTGGTCTCTGGTAAGCCAAATAGTGTCAAGTTTAAGCATAATAGTACAACTCCAAACACACCATAAGAGAATACACGGTTCAGTCTGCTTATCGTTTGCTTCAAGGACCTACGTTGGGGGTGATGATTTGGTTTTCAGTTTAATTTGGGTTCCCGCGGCTCCCTCAAAAATTTGTAATTTTTTTGGAGGATGGTGTTGGGTCGACTGCTAACAAAAAATCCCCCTACTTGAATCGTTGCAGAATTCTGAAAGCCTCATGGTCATGGAACTATCCGGCGTTCATGACAATCATTTCTGATTCGGGACTTGAGTGTGCTAGCTCTGTTAAGTTCAAACGCATCATAACGTTTTTAAAATCTTATTTTGATCATAACAATTTTATAAATAGAAGGCTCATTTAAAATTCATTCACTAACAATATCTTTTATTTCAGGAGAACATTGCCATATGAAATAGGCTACAACGTTCTATCACTTACCAAGAAGGATTTTGTGACTATCTTACCATCTGACCGTTTAATGACACATCACTAGTCAGATTTGCCAAGCAATATTTTGAGCGCCAAAGAATCAATTTGATTTCAAGCAATTGTCCACATTCATATCTAAGGACAATAGTTTGAATCTCGTTCAAGTTGAATCAGATGAAGACAAGCTTGCTTTAGCAAAAGGCACGCTGACCAACGAGGAAAAATGACAAGCCATCAATTTTAAATTGCCAAATTGTCTCATATCTGAAAAGTAGCCCAAAGTCTACCACCATCTACTTGCTGACAAACATCACCTTTTGAGCTAAAGGATAGGCTTGCTTCAGAAGTAACATTTAATGAAGCCACCAACCAAGCCTTTGAATCAACGGTCCGATCTCACCTTACAACGGCTATCTCAACGGTTGGAAATAATCTCACAACGACTACAACACTAGCAAGCGAGTATTTAAGCCACTCTTGAAGATCTGAAGAAAGAAGTATTAACTCTGAGAATTCAAACATTCAAGCATTCATTTCAAACTTCTCAGCAACATTCAAAGCTAAAGCAGAAATTCCCAAGTGTCAAACACAAGCCATAAATTCTGCCAAGTGAAAGAGAGAAACCTCGTACCTTAAAAGAGTCATATCTTTTATTCTCTTCTCACTTTTGTAGTAGCTCTGAAGTGATCTCAATTGTCAAATCTGAATCCAAACACTTACAGTTCCAGTGCCATAAAGTCTCTACCCTCACTCTTGAAAGAAGAGAAACCTTGTAGAGTGTAATAAATCTTTGTAAGATTTAGGAGAAGTCCTGTCCAATTCTTATAGGAGGAGTCCTGCAGAATACTTGGAGAAGTCCGTGATAATACTTGGAGAAGTCCTGGCTAATACTTGTATTGGAGAAGTCCTTGATACTTGCTAGTGAAAATCTTGGTGGTGGCCAAGTACTGGACGTAGCCCAATCGTTTAGGATGAACCAGTATAAATCTCTGTGTGCTGATCGTTCTGTCCTTTCATTCATTTCCGCTGCACTGAACAATTTGTGAAAAGTTATACTTGAACGTTTTTCTTAAGAATTAATATTCTTTTCATAAAACTAAGTCTTAAAAAGAAATTTTTAAGAACACAATTTAAACCCCCCTTTCTTGTGTTACTTTATTGCATCTCAATTGGCATCAGAGCTTTGTCTCAAGATTTGTCTCTAGGAAGCTAGGGCATGCTTCCTTAAGGACCATTACTAAAATCATAAGTAATGACTTAGTACGTGGTTTGCCAAAACTCAATATCAAATCTGATGTTACATGTTCTGCTTGTGTTCAAAGCAAACAGCATCGTACCTCATGTCGTGCTAAAAACTTTGTTAGCACTAGCAAATCTCTGGATCTGTTACATATGGATTTGTTAGGTCCTACTAGAATAGCTAGTATTTCTGGAAGAAGATATTGTCTTGTCATAATCGATGACTACACGAGATTTTGTTAGGTGTTCTTCCTAACAAACAAGGATGAAACCTTCCGAGCATTCAAGATCTTCAGCAAGAGAGTACAGAACGAAAAAGGGTACTGCATCTCAACAATCTGCAGTGATCGAGGAGGAGAATTCGTAAATGAAGAATTTGAACAGTTCTGTGAACAAGAAGGCACCATTCATCAATTCTCTGCTTCTAGAACTCCTCAACAGAACGGTGTTGCTGAACGGAAGAACAGATCACTTCAAGAAATGACGAGAACAATGCTAAGTGAGACCTCTCTACCTAAGTACTTTTGGGCTGAAGCTATTGAAACTGCATGCTACATTCAGAATAGAATATCCATGCGGCCTATGATGAAGAAGACTCTGTATGAGCTATGGTGTGGAAGACGTCCAACTGTTTCGTACTTTCATCCCTTTGGATGCAAATGTTTCATTCTCAACACTAAAGACAACGTTGGAAAGTTCGACAACAAATCTGATCAAGGAATCCTCTTGGGATATTCTACTCATTCCAAAGCGTACAGAGTTTTCAACTCAAGGACAAAAGCAGTAGAAGAATCCATCAATGTCAAGTTTGATGATCATTCAATCGATTCAACTGATCGTTTAGAAAGAGATTTTCTAAATCTTGACCTCTCTGATCCTAAGGATGATGGAATCCCTAAAGAAGCTTAACCCTCAGACAACTCACCCATAGTACAGTCCACTGTTTCACCTTTGGAAACTCAAGAATAGTCCGATCAAGTCATGACTTCCAGTGGTATTTCATTGCCAAGGGATTGGAAATATAAATCAGAACATCCACCAGAACAAATTATTGGAAGTGTCTCAGAAAAAGTCAGAACTAGGTCAGCTTTCAGAGAAGACTCCAACAGTGCACTCATTTCAGAAATTGAGCCAAAAACCGTAGAAGAAGCCCTACAAGATGAAGGATGGATTCTAGCTATGCAAGAAGAACTGAATCAATTTGAAAGAAGTGAAGTCTGGACACTTGTACCCAAGCCAAAAGGAAAATAATCATTGGTACCAAGTGGGTGTTTAGAAACAAGATGGATGAAAATGGAAAAGTGACTGGAAATAAAGCAAGACTTGTAGCTCAAGGATACAATCAACAAGAAGGAATTGACTACAGAGAAACCTTTGCTCCAGTAGCCAGAATTGAAGCAATCCGCATTCTCCTAGCCTTTGCATGTCAACACTCCATCAAACTGTACCAAATGGATGTCAAAAGTGCATTTCTAAATGGAGTAATAGAAGAAGAAGTATATGTGAAACAACCTCCAGGCTTTGAGGAACCATCCTTTTCTGAGCATGTTTTCAAACTCAAGAAAGCTCTTTATGGTCTAAAACAAGCTCCAAGGGCTTGGTACGATCGCCTGAGTAGCTTCCTCATGAAGAACGGTTTCACAAGAGGGCAGATTGACAACACTCTATTCAGAAAGCAATTAAATGATGACTACATCCTTGTACAACTGTATGTTGATGACATCATCTTTGGAGCTACTAGTGATAATCTATGCAAGGAATTTTCAACTCTCATACAAAGCGAATTCGAGATGAGTATGATGGGAGAACTGAAATTCTTCCTTGGTCTTCAAATCAAGCAAGAAAAAGACAAGATCTACATACATCAGACTAAGTACATCAAAGATATGCTCAAGAAGTACAACATGCACAATTCAAGCAAGATGTCCTATGTATCCAAATACAGTCCTAGACAAGAATGATGAAAGTTCACCCGTTGATCCAACATCGTACCGAGGAATGATAGGATCTCTATTGTACCTTTCCTCAAGCAGACCTGACATTATGTTCAGTGTTTGTCTATGTGCCAGATTCCAGGTAAACCCTCAACAATCTCATCTTAGTACTGTTAAACGCATATTTAGATACTTGATAGGTACTGCTAATCTTGGTCTGTTATATGAGAAAGGTAGTGATTTCAGGTTAAGTGGATATTGTGATGCTGACTATACTGGAGACAGGGTAGAACGGAAAAACACTAGTGGAGGATGCCACTTTCTAGGAAACTGTTTAGTCTCTTGGTCTAGCAAAAGACAAAGTACCATATCCCTATCCGCTGCTGAAGCTGAGTATGTCGCAGCAAGCTCATGTTGCACTCAACTTCTATGGATCAAGCATCAACTTGAAGATTACAACATTCATGAAAATCACATACCTCTACTTTGTGACAACACAAGTGCTATAAACATTGCAAAGAATCCAGTTCAACACTCAAGGACAAAGCACATTGAAATTAAACATCATTTCATAAGAGATCTAGTTGGGAAAGGACATATTGATATGTCATATGTTCATACTGAAGATCAACTTGCTGACATCCTGACCAAACCTCTATTGGAAGGAAGATTCTCTGACCTAAGGGAAAGAATCAATATGCATTACGCAAATTGAATATATATATATATATATATATATATATATATATATATATATATATATATATCATTTCATAAGCATCAAATGCAGGAGGGGATATAGAAAAAGGATAGAGAGTTTGGGTAGAGCTTAGATAGAGAGTTTAGAGAGAGAAACACTGAGAGAATTCCTTCTGTAAGTTCTCCTTCAGTTTTCCTTTCTTTCAATCTTTTCTGTTTTTAAGTTTCAGTTTTTCAGTTTTTAAGTTTCAGTTTTGTAATCTATGTTTATGTAATATATATCTTGTTCAAGTTTTATTTTCCTGTTTATGGAAGGCTGAGCCTCCTGTTTTAATTCCTGTTTTTATTTTTCTGTTTATGGAAGGCTGAGCCTCCTGTTTTAATTCCTGTTTTAATTTCTGCAATTTAATTTTCTGCAAAAAGCCCCTCCGTGGTGGCGTCCTACTTCTCTTAATCCTTCTCTCATCCCCCTCCTTCTGCTTCCGACCCCCTCTTGGTATCAGAGCCTGATGGGGAAGTAGGAACATGCTAAATATGTTAGATATAAGTTATTTCTCTGTTCTGTTCTTATATAATTAAGCACTATGGTCGGGATCTGGACTGGTAGTACACTTTGACTATGAATGGAATATTCTGAACTTAACATATCATATCTGTTCATGCCCTTATCACGGAGGGGGTCGGAAGCAGAGAAATAAATATCTGATACCAAGAGGGGGTCGGAAGCAGAAGGAGGGGGATGAGAGAAGGATTAAGAGAAGTAGGACGCCACCACGGAGGGGCTTCTTGCAGAAAATTAAATTGCAGAAATTAAAACAGGAGGCTCAGCCTTCCATGAACATAAAACAAAATATTTAAAACAATATTACATATATAGATTGAAAACTGAAGGAGAACTTTTACAAGATTGAAGAAAGGAAAACAGAAGGAGAACTTACAATCGGAGCTCTCTTAGTGTTTCTCTCTCTAAACTGTCTATCTAAGCTCTTACCAAACTCTGCTTAACAAGGTTCAGAATGAGCCTATTTAAAGAAAAGATTGGGCACTGTTTGAATAGTTCCGGTTGAATAGTTCCGGTAGACGGTACTATTTGACTGGCACTATTTGCTACAGTAAAAAGTCAATTTTACTATTTGCTACAGTACAAAAATTGAATTATTACAGAATAAAAATGATTACAAGACGACAAACTTAGCAGAAGTCATCATCATCTGATTCTGTGGTTTGGACAAAATCTGACGACCCAAGAGAGGATGGCTCGGAGACTTTGTGTTGAGGGGCCTTTGAAGATGAGGCTTGCTTAATTGGTTCCTTCAATAATTGAAGAGCAGATTGAAGATTTCTTAGCAAGTCTTCTTCTGTTGAAGCTCCTGCAAGGGCCGCTGTGATGTGGGCCTTTTGATTTAGCAAGAGGCTGGTTTGCGGACTTGCATGCTTGAGATATTTCTGGTTGTTTTTGAACCATTGAATTACTTTATCCTTGTGAGCTTTGGAAGCATCAAAAGCCTTCCACCACTTGATAAGGGCATGTTTGTTGAGAATTGGTTGGGGTTTGGCTTTAAGACCGTACCTCCAAGAGAATACCCAAGAAAGGGAAAAGATTGTATAAAAGTTTAAACAATCAGGATAATTGTTAAACTCTTTGTCCCAATGTTTCAGGAAAAGATTGTATCCCTCCAGAACTTCAGGGGGAAAGATTTCAGTAGTTGGACCAAAGAAGCTCCACCAAGAATGGAACCAAATTGGAAAGGAATATTTGTTGGTCCATTTGAAGTAAATGAGCCGGGAAAATTTTCTGTAGGTGTTTGGATTGGGTCCAAAGTCAGTGGGACGAAGGACACGGAGAATTTGGAGTGTGGAGTGGGTAATTAGGGAGTTGTCATTTTTATCCCTAAAATGCTTAATATCCACACTGTTTGTATCAACCAAGATAAACTCATAGAAACTCTGGGTTTTGTTTGGGTGGATTGGATCAAGATAACCAGGGAAAAGTTTAGTACCAATTTTATTGGCGAGGTTCCCTCCTGAATGGTCCCACCATTCTGGTTCAGTCAAGGTTTGGAATTTGGAGATAGTTTTGGTCAAATATTCCGATTTTGGGTTAGATTGGGTAACTGGGCTAGATTGGGCAACAACAACTGGTTTCTTTCCATCATGAGTTGCTAAGCTTTTTGTTCTTTCAATAAAAGATTGGAGGGATTGGAGATCTAGGTCATCATCTTTATCAGCGATGCTGGCCCAAGATTTATTTGGTAAATTGATGAGTCCCTGAGGAACATTATCCAGGCCTGCTTGTTTGAAGGCAAGGAGAGTTGGAATTGATAAAGCATAATCAGCTTTGGTTTGTTTTGGTTGTGAAGATTGGTTTTGAGCAGTGGGCTCAGATTTTTGGACAGTGGGTCCAGATTGATGGGCAGTGGGCCCAGATAAGATTAAAGAGTCAGAGATTATAATACCTTTGCTCTTTTCTTTGTTTCTTCCTCTTCCTCGGGAGGAGGAGGATCCTCCTCTGGAGGACATCTTATGATCTTCCCTGCAAATATTCACGAGTGAGGAAATCAGGGAGAGAATTGTTAGATCCCTTTATATATTCAATATCGAAGTCAAAAACGCTTAAAATAGCTTGCCATCTGGCAAAGATATGTTTTGAAGCTAAGTTTTTGACATCTTTTTGTAAGATTTCTCTCTCAGATTTGCAGTCTACACGGACTAAGAATTTTTGATTAATCAAATCAGATTGAAATTTTGAAATAGATAAAACGATTGCTAAAACTTCTTTTTTGACAGTAGAATAATTCTATTGAGCAGGATTCCAATGTTTTGAAGTAAAAGCAATAATTTGTTCCTTGTCAAAAACCTTTTGTTTCAAAATACCACCAAAGCCAATATCAGAGGCATCAGTTTCAATAATTTTGAAAGCTTGAGGATTAGGGAGATAAAGACAAGGGAGATTCTTGACACGAAGTTTGATTTGTTTGACCACATTGGTATGAATATCGGACCAAGGTGGAGGATCCTTCTTGAGTCTATCATGAAGGGGTTTGATTACGGTACTGAGTTGAGGACAGAAGTCCGCAACATAATTGAGACAACCCAGGAATCTTTGTAGTTGGGTTTTGTCAATGATTTGATCAGGGAATTTATCCGTGAACTCGATGGCTCTATTGATAGGAATGATGGTTCCTTGGTGGATGTTGTGACCAAGAAATCTGATTTTGGTTTGGAACAAACTGACCTTTGTCTTGGATACAGCCAAGCCATTCCTTTTAATTACAGAGATGAACATATTGAGATGTTTGAAATGTTGATCTAAAGTTTGGGAAAAGATTAGAACATCGTCAATGTAGACAATAGTGAATTTGGAATAAGGATTGAAGATTTCGTTCATAATCCTTTGGAATTCAGATGGGGCGTTCTTTAGCCCAAAAGGCATAACGTTCCACTCATACTGCCCAAAAGGAACAGTAAAAGCAGTTTTATACCTATCCTTCTCTTGCAATTGGATTTGCCAGAATCCAGATTTCATGTCGAATTTTGAAAAGACCTTAGCATCATGCAGTCTGGCTAAGAGATCTTTCTTGTTGGGGATAGGATATCTAATCCAACAAAGGGCTTGATTGAGAGGTTTGTAGTTAATAACCAGCCTAGGGGTTCCCCGTTCTATCTCAGCTTGTTTGTTGACATAGAAGGCTGCACAGGACCAAGGGCTCTTACTCCTGCGAATTAGTTTCTTTTCAAGGAGATCATTGATTTCCTTTTGGCAGAAATGAAGAAGTTCTTCATTCATTTGAATGGGCCTAGCCTTGGTTGGAATCTGTTTGTCTGAAAAATCTTTTTCATAAGGAAGTTCCACCATATGGCTCCTTCTTTCCCAAAAAGCGTTGGGTAGATCAGAACAGATGCTGGATTGAATATTTTCCAAAATATTCTCAATCCTTGATTTAACAGAAGATTGTTGCAATTGATCCTCAATGGTTCTGTAAGAGATTTCTTCCCTGAGGAAGTTGATCTGCTTCTCCTTGTAGGATATGACGTTCAAAGTCTTATCTATGGGAGGTTCAGAGAATTTGAACAAGATAGGCTGTCCAAGATGCTGAACAGTGATGCCGTTTTCGTCAGTATTATAGGGGAAGAGCTTCTTAATGAAAGGGGTCCCTATAATGATTTTTTGACTCAAATTTCTGACTAACAGATATGGAGTTTCGATTTCAAGACTACCATTTTTGATGATAGCTGAGGGGATTTTATACTTGATCTTTAGTCTAGATCCTTCAGCAGCGCTGAGCTTCTCAGTAGTTTTCTCAAAATATCTGGTGGGAATGAGTCCCTCCGAGATACAACTGGAATCTGCCCCTGTGTCAAAGAGGGCAGGGATTTCGAGAATAAAATCTCCTATGAGGATTTTGACATGGATGAAGAATTTCTGAATGGTGACCTGGTTAATATTCTCCAGAAAGTCTTCGCAATTGTTGTTAGGAGCAGGATTGGAATCAGGTACAGAAGAATCATCTTCCTCATAATTTCTAGTCAGTTTTTCTAAGATAAGCTGCTGACTATTTTGGATTTGTTTGAGACTTTTAACCTCAGTCTTGAGGGAATTGACTTCAGATTGAAGGTCTTGAATAGTGACGGGTTTGACCGTAGATTTCTCAAGACGCTTGAAAGTATCTCTAAGATTGAATTTATTGGTGGTTATAGGACTTTTGGGAGGCCTATCTTCAAGAGTAGACCTGAGGCGTTCCAAATAGATTTTCTTTTCCTCAGGATCAGGGATAGAATTAATGGCCCTGAAGAGAAGATCTTGTTCATTGGTCAAAGTGTTGATGGACAAGGTATTGACGGAAGATGATGATTGAGAATCATCATTCTGAATTTGATTTAGGTCTTCAGAGACCTCAGAATCCGAAGGATTAGATTCTTCTTCATCAGAAGTTTGAATGAGGAGATTGTTGATCTTGTCCTCGATCTCAGGTTCAAGATGAAGCTCAGAGATTCTCCTTTTGAGTCTGCAATACCTGCTAATATGGCCCGGCTTGCCGCAGTTGTAGCAGGTAACATCTTTTCCTTGAGAGGGTCTAGTCTCAGGAGGGTTCTTTGGAATTTGCGAAGATTGGGGTTTTGATCTAGGCTTGGGTTTCCTATGATCATTCCTGCTAGATCTCTTTCTCCATTGTTGTTTGGGAGGAGGATCTTGCTTTCTGGGTTTAGGTTTCTTGGGACAACCTTGAATTCCGAATTGTTCGCAGAAAGTACCCAAATCCCTGCGATTCTGAGACTTCTCCTTAGTGAGTTGCTGTTGGATTTTGTCATCCTGACAGATTTTGAGAGCAACTCTTTCAATGATAGCTATGAGCTGTCCATAACTAAGGGTGTGATATGGGATTTCTCCCCCCGGATTTTGGCTTCTAAGTTTCTCACGAACTTTGTCGCCAAAAGATTTAGGAAGACCGGCCAGGAATTTCTCTTTCCAGAAGGCTTGTTGGCTGTCTTCACGGGTGTAAACCCTGGTCAGGAAGGTATCCTTATACCATCTGAAATCACCCAAAGATTTGCACTTCAGATTGGACAAAAGATCACCAGATCTGTCCTTGATGAGGGAAGGATCTCCAACAAAATGTTGGGCTATGGTAAAGATTAAGGAGTTGACAGCATCAGAGATGAATTTGCCATCTTCCATGATAGGATTACCTTCTTCATCAGTCTTGACAGCGGTCAAGATCTGATCCTTCTCGTCTTGAGTGAGATAATTATCCCACCAACCTTTGAGCTGGCCACAGAAACCAGCAACCAAGACTTCAACGATAAGAGATTCAGGACAATTGTTGGCGGTAACATAGGCAGTGGCTACCATAGTCATATTTTGGAGGATTTTGGTGATGCCATACTCGTTTTCACCATCAATATTCCATTCATAGACATTGTTGGCACTGAAGCTTTTGAAGTTTGAAGATTCTTCTAAAAGAAGATCAGGAGCAGTAGCTCTAGGATAGTAGAGCTTGGTTTCTTTTCTCCACTGATTCTTAGAATTGTGAATGACAGTATTGACCGGAATACTCTTGATAGATTGAACGTCAGACTTCATAGATTGAATATCAGAATCAGACTCAACCTTAACATCTTCAATATTATTTAAAGAAGTAGATGTATTACGAGTAGAAGTACGAGTTTTTGGAGGAGGAGGAGCAGTAATAGTGGGATTAGAAACTGCTTCCGGAGTAGGTTCCGGAGTCTCAGGAGGTTCCGGAGTCTCAGGAATAACTTGTTTGAGAAGCTGAAGTTGCTCTACCACCTTTTGGAGGAGCTCATTGTCAGATTCCTTTTTTGCTCGAAGAGTTTGAGCCGAGTGTCTGGAACGGCTACTGATTTGAAAAGGTTTGAAAAGAGGTTTTTCAAGTTGACATCCTTTAGGGATATCAAGATTAGAAGAGGAAGGTTCAATCTTGACCTTTTCTTTTCCTTTCCTGGAAGAGGAATCCTGCACTTGGGATTCTCCAAGAATTTGAAGATACTTATTGGTATAATTGGATTGTTCCATGAGGTCTTTGATGTCTTTACCAGTGACATCACCTTCTTCTTTCCTAGTCTTGAAGGGAGAAGCTAGGACAGGTGTAGATTGAGCTCCTTTAAGAAGGAAAGGAGTTTTAGGTGGCAGGTTAGAAAGGGTTTCTTTTCCATCCTTATGCTGCCATTTAACCATGTCAATTTGGAAGGGGTAAGATTTCCAATTCTTGTTGGCATAATCTTGAAACCATTCAAAAAAGAAGATGTTTTGCTGGGTTTTCTCAAGGAACCCATAGAATTTTTCTTGGATCTTCTTTCTCTTTT
This sequence comes from Lotus japonicus, assembly GCF_012489685.1. Taxonomy (NCBI): domain Eukaryota; kingdom Viridiplantae; phylum Streptophyta; class Magnoliopsida; order Fabales; family Fabaceae; genus Lotus; species Lotus japonicus. The sequence continues at coordinate 62,294,135 of NC_080043.1, forward strand.
CACCCTGATACTTTGCAAAGAACCATTTTCTTTGCTGAGTCCATCGGTCAGAGTAGAAATCTGCCTTGATACTTCCTTTGTCGATGACGAATTCAGTAGTGATTGCTCCAATGAAATCAGAAGTTTCTCCAGGGGTTTCTAGAGAAGAATACGTTGGAGATAAGGTGGATTGATGTTCTTCATCACCCTTGTCATAGGTAGTCTTGACAGGAGTGGTATTGACATATCCAGCCAAATGGATAGTAGATCCGTCATGAGAGAGGGAAGGTCGAGCGCTAGACTCGGGTTGGTTCCTTCTAGTCATAGAAAAAGATCTTCTGGACATGGCAGATTGGAAATCATTTGAGGATGTCCTAATAGATCTAGGGATAGAGAAGGAATTTCTCCTATCAAAGATAAGATCTACTTGACCAGATTGGTGTTGGACGATTTCACAAAACTCAGGAGTTTCAACAGGTTGGGCTGGAGTAGCCTTTTCCAAAGACCATTTCTCTGGAAGGGTGATATCACTCTATTGGTTGGTTTTGGGCACAATAACATTGGCCTTATCATAATCTGTGAGGAAGAGGGTAGTTTCTCCAGATTTCTCACAATTGGTTCGCAAGAAATAAGATTTGATAGAGTTCATTACCTTGTATTGAACCCTGTAGATCAAAGAGATTGGAATGGAATCTTCTTTCATATCAAGGCCGTGAAGCTTGATATTTAGGAAGAGGACATCAAGGATGTTTTTATCTTCCAGACTAACAGTTAGATCTGGGAAGCAATTCAAAAAGATTGGTCCATTACTCAGGCTGGTTTCAACCGTTCCTAAGAGGGAGTCATGGAATTGATTATGTCTAACATCCCTAAGACAAAGGAGTACAGCGATGTCAAGAGATTTCCTGGTTAGGGGTTTAAGACCAACTTGAACACTACCTATATGAAGATAGTTGAAGTTCTTGCTGATATGTTCTTTGATGCTTTTCTCGGAAAGCAGATGGATTTCTTCATCATCAGATCTGAGCTTGTAGGTTTGCTCAACGGTTTTGATAATGAAATCTGATCGTTTGAAAAAGGATCCGTTTGGTTTGTAGATCTCAGCATGAGAAATTTTTGGAATTTCCCAGTTGTCAAGATCTTGATTGATATCTTCAAAATGAATTTCTTCTTTGAAGACAGATTTGGATAATTGATTGGATTGATGAGGATGATCGATAGAAGAAGAAGAGGGTTGGGAAGATCTGAAAGAAAGCTTAGAAGAGAAAGAGCGAAGCATCATGAAAGATAGATCTTCCTTACCCGTAAGTATCATCACCATCACCTGGTTCTATAGAAACAGATAAATAAATTAGAAATATAAGTTAGGTTCTGCGTTGTTCTTAATAGTTGAGCAGTATAGATCTGGATCAGACTTAAGCCACCACAAAAAGAAACTAAACAAGGACATTAAAAATATTCAGAACTTAATAACATGTCTGTAGTATGGCCAATATAGACTTACTGCCACACAGGGACTTACTGCCTTCAACGCCTCCGCTGCAGAGATGATCATAAGTCTGAATAGTAATAATCCTAGAAGGTTTTCAAAAGAGCTTTCATTTTAGTTTAGTTCAAAGTGTACTACCAGTCCAGATCCCGACCATAATGCTTAATTATATAAGAACAGAACAGAGAAATAACTTATATCTAACATATTTAGCATGTTCCTACTTCCCCATCAGGCTCTGATACCAAGAGGGGGTCGGAAGCAGAAGGAGGGGGATGAGAGAAGAGGATTAAGAGAAGTAGGACGCCACCACGGAGGGGCTTTTTGCAGAAAATTAAATTGCAGAAATTAAAACAGGAATTAAAACAGGAGGCTCAGCCTTCCATAAACAGAAAAATAAAAACAGGAATTAAAACAGGAGGCTCAGCCTTCCATAAACAGGAAAATAAAACTTGAACAAGATATATATTACATAAACATAGATTACAAAACTGAAACTTAAAAACTGAAAAACTGAAACTTAAAAACAGAAAAGATTGAAAGAAAGGAAAACTGAAGGAGAACTTACAGAAGGAATTCTCTCAGTGTTTCTCTCTCTAAACTCTCTATCTAAGCTCTACCCAAACTCTGCTTAACAAGGTTCAGAATGAGCCTATTTAAAGAAAAGATTGGGCACTGTTTGAATAGTTCCGGTAGACGGTACTATTTGACTGGCACTATTTGCTACAGTAAAAAGTCAATTTTACTATTTGCTACAGTACAAAAATTGAATTATTACAGAATAAAAATGATTACAAGACGACAAACTTAGCAGAAGTCATCATCATCTGATTCTGTGGTTTGGACAAAATCTGACGACCCAAGAGAGGATGGCTCGGAGACTTTGTGTTGAGGGGCCTTTGAAGATGAGGCTTGCTTAATTGGTTCCTTCAATAATTGAAGAGCAGATTGAAGATTTCTTAGCAAGTCTTCTTCTGTTGAAGCTCCTGCAAGGGCCGCTGTGATGTGGGCCTTTTGATTTAGCAAGAGGCTGGTTTGCGGACTTGCATGCTTGAGATATTTCTGGTTGTTTTTGAACCATTGAATTACTTTATCCTTGTGAGCTTTGGAAGCATCAAAAGCCTTCCACCACTTGATAAGGGCATGTTTGTTGAGAATTGGTTGGGGTTTGGCTTTAAGACCGTACCTCCAAGAGAATACCCAAGAAAGGGAAAAGATTGTATAAAAGTTTAAACAATCAGGATAATTGTTAAACTCTTTGTCCCAATGTTTCAGGAAAAGATTGTATCCCTCCAGAACTTCAGGGGGAAAGATTTCAGTAGTTGGACCAAAGAAGCTCCACCAAGAATGGAACCAAATTGGAAAGGAATATTTGTTGGTCCATTTGAAGTAAATGAGCCAAGAATGCTTGAAATTTTGGTTTTGCAAGCCAAGGATTGTAAATTCCCAAGCTTTGATGTAATCCCAATAATTAAAACCTATAGGGTCAAAATTCTGGGAAAATTTTCTGTAGGTGTTTGGATTGGGTCCAAAGTCAGTGGGACGAAGGACACGGAGAATTTGGAGTGTGGAGTGGGTAATTAGGGAGTTGTCATTTTTATCCCTAAAATGCTTAATATCCACACTGTTTGTATCAACCAAGATAAACTCATAGAAACTCTGGGTTTTGTTTGGGTGGATTGGATCAAGATAACCAGGGAAAAGTTTAGTACCAATTTTATTGGCGAGGTTCCCTCCTGAATGGTCCCACCATTCTAGTTCAATCAAGGTTTGGAATTTGGAGATAGTTTTGGTCAAATATTCCGATTTTGGGTTAGATTGGGTAACTGGGCTAGATTGGGCAACAACAACTGGTTTCTTTCCATCATGAGTTGCTAAGCTTTTTGTTCTTTCAATAAAAGATTGGAGGGATTGGAGATCTAGGTCATCATCTTTATCAGCGATGCTGGCCCAAGATTTATTTGGTAAATTGATGAGTCCCTGAGGAACATTATCCAGGCCTGCTTGTTTGAAGGCAAGGAGAGTTGGAATTGATAAAGCATAATCAGCTTTGGTTTGTTTTGGTTGTGAAGATTGGTTTTGAGCAGTGGGCTCAGATTTTTGGACAGTGGGTCCAGATTGATGGGCAGTGGGCCCAGATAAGATTAAAGAGTCAGAGATTATAATACCTTTGCTCTTTTCTTTGTTTCTTCCTCTTCCTCGGGAGGAGGAGGATCCTCCTCTGGAGGACATCTTATGATCTTCCCTGCAAATATTCACGAGTGAGGAAATCAGGGAGAGAATTGTTAGATCCTTTTATATATTCAATATCGAAGTCAAAAACGCTTAAAATAGCTTGCCATCTGGCAAAGATATGTTTTGAAGCTAAGTTTTTGACATCTTTTTGTAAGATTTCTCTCGCAGATTTGCAGTCTACACGGACTAAGAATTTTTGATTAATCAAATCAGATTGAAATTTTGAAATAGATAAAACGATTGCTAAAACTTCTTTTTTGACAGTAGAATAATTCTGTTGAGCAGGATTCCAATGTTTTGAAGTAAAAGCAATAATTTGTTCCTTGTCAAAAACCTTTTGTTTCAAAATACCACCAAAGCCAATATCAGAGGCATCAGTTTCAATAATTTTGAAAGCTTGAGGATTAGGGAGATAAAGACAAGGGAGATTCTTGACACGAAGTTTGATTTGTTTGACCACATTGGTATGAATATCGGACCAAGGTGGAGGATCCTTCTTGAGTCTATCATGAAGGGGTTTGATTACGGTACTGAGTTGAGGACAGAAGTCCGCAACATAATTGAGACAACCCAGGAATCTTTGTAGTTGGGTTTTGTCAATGATTTGATCAGGGAATTTATCCGTGAACTCGATGGCTCTATTGATAGGAATGATGGTTCCTTGGTGGATGTTGTGACCAAGAAATCTGATTTTGGTTTGGAACAAACTGACCTTTGTCTTGGATACAGCCAAGCCATTCCTTTTAATTACAGAGATGAACGTATTGAGATGTTTGAAATGTTGATCTAAAGTTTGGGAAAAGATTAGAACATCGTCAATGTAGACAATAGTGAATTTGGAATAAGGATTGAAGATTTCGTTCATAATCCTTTGGAATTCAGATGGGGCGTTCTTTAGCCCAAAAGGCATAACGTTCCACTCATACTTCCCAAAAGGAACAGTAAAAGCAGTTTTATACCTATCCTTCTCTTGCAATTGGATTTGCCAGAATCCAGATTTCATGTCGAATTTTGAAAAGACCTTAGCATCATGCAGTCTGGCTAAGAGATCTTTCTTGTTGGGGATAGGATATCTAATCCAACAAAGGGCTTGATTGAGAGGTTTGTAGTTAATAACCAGCCTAGGGGTTCCCCGTTCTATCTCAGCTTGTTTGTTGACATAGAAGGCTGCACAGGACCAAGGGCTCTTACTCCTGCGAATTAGTTTCTTTTCAAGGAGATCATTGATTTCCTTTTGGCAGAAATGAAGAAGTTCTTCATTCATTTGAATAGGCCTAGCCTTGGTTGGAATCTGTTTGTCTGAAAAATCTTTTTCATAAGGAAGTTCCACCATATGGCTCCTTCTTTCCCAAAAAGCGTTGGGTAGATCAGAACAGATGCTGGATTGAATATTTTCCAAAATATTCTCAATCCTTGATTTAACAGAAGGTTGTTGCAATTGATCCTCAATGGTTCTGTAAGAGATTTCTTCCCTGAGGAAGTTGATCTGCTTCTCCTTGTAGGATATGACGTTCAAAGTCTTATCTATGGGAGGTTCAGAGAATTTGAACAAGATAGGCTGTCCAAGATGCTGAACAGTGATGCCGTTTTCGTCAGTATTATAGGGGAAGAGCTTCTTAATGAAAGGGGTCCCTATAATGATTTTTTGACTCAAATTTCTGACTAACAGAAATGGAGTTTCGATTTCAAGACTACCATTTTTGATGATAGCTGAGGGGATTTTATACTTGATCTTTAGTCTAGATCCTTCAGCAGCGCTGAGCTTCTCAGTAGTTTTCTCAAAATATCTGGTGGGAATGAGTCCCTCCGAGATACAACTGGAATCTGCCCCTGTGTCAAAGAGGGCAGGGATTTCGAGAATAAAATCTCCTATGAGGATTTTGACATGGATGAAGAATTTCTGAATGGTGACCTGGTTAATATTCTCCAGAAAGTCTTCGCAATTGTTGTTAGGAGCAGGATTGGAATCAGGTACAGAAGAATCATCTTCCTCATAATTTCTAGTCAGTTTTTCTAAGATAAGCTGCTGACTATTTTGGATTTGTTTGAGACTTTTAACCTCAGTCTTGAGGGAATTGACTTCAGATTGAAGGTCTTGAATAGTGACGGGTTTGACCGTAGATTTCTCAAGACGCTTGAAAGTATCTCTAAGATTGAATTTATTGGTGGTTATAGGACTTTTGGGAGGCCTATCTTCAAGAGTAGACCTGAGGCGTTCCAAATAGATTTTCTTTTCCTCAGGATCAGGGATAGAATTAATGGCCCTGAAGAGAAGATCTTGTTCATTGGTCAAAGTGTTGATGGACAAGGTATTGACGGAAGATGATGATTGAGAATCATCATTCTGAATTTGATTTAGGTCTTCAGAGACCTCAGAATCCGAAGGATTAGATTCTTCTTCATCAGAAGTTTGAATGAGGAGATTGTTGATCTTGTCCTCGATCTCAGGTTCAAGATGAAGCTCAGAGATTCTCCTTTTGAGTCTGCAATACCTGCTAATATGGCCCGTGTAACACCCCGATTTCCAGATGTCACTTTAGTAACCAAAAGTAAACTTTACGCGGAAAACAGGTAATTTTTTTCGTTTGATTCCTTTTAAATCAAGCAATAGAGAAATAAAGACATAACCCCAACACTAACTAACCAATATACAAATATATACACATGTACCACCTCAGCTGCACTCTCCCGTCACGCGCACTCGCAGTGACTCCAAAGTAGTGTGCCCGTAGGCAAATAGTTACAGTTCCAGATGTGTGAGTGAGAAAATCATAATTACAAACCACTAGGAGGAAGTCGGCCTCAAAATGGCCTAAGCAAAGACCCCTATGGTCCGACTGACTCACTGTGATCCCTCAGTAAGAGAACCACACAAAAGCCATGCGTCGGGAACCTACCCTGTCCCAAAATATGAATGACGAATCAGAGCTATTACAGTAACAACTAACTCAAAAGGCTCTAACCACCCATAACCCACACTACTATCATCGACCCTCCCTCGAACAGTCATGAAGTCCGGGTCCTCGTCGAAAGCTTCAGTAATAGTCGTTCCGCTCCGGGTCTTTCCCGCACAACGAATCATCACGAACCGGCTGACGGACGCCTGGCAGCAGGCCGACCGCCCAAGCACAAACATACAAACAAAGCCAAGGCGCTAGGGTCAACTTACAGAATACAATAGATATACAATCAACATGCGATAAAAGGGGTATATATATATATGTTGTATATATACATATAAGTTATGCACTGCTTACCCTAAGGTTTATACATAGCATGTTATCAAATCTCTTACACAATTCAGTCATAATAAGATGCATTGTGTGCCAGTGCAGAATATGCTGACACAAATCCGAATAACGTCACTCTGCTTGGCGACGGGACAGAACAACAACGTCACTCTGCTTGGCGACGGAACAAATCAACAACGTCACTCTGCTTGGCGACGGAACAAATCAACGACGTCACTCTGCTTGGCGACGGGACAAACCAACGGTATTGCCACTTATAGGCTGGGCACCTCGAGACGGTCGTAACACTGGCCTCGTGTTTAACCATTTCTGCTCGGGCGTCGCTTATCACCTTTGGCTATAGTCAAGACGATACAAACTCTACATGGTTTGACCATTTCTGCTTGCTATGCCGAACATCAACAGGCACGATGCAACTCTACATGGATGATCGTTACCTCCTGTTGTGCCAGATATAGTCAGGACCGATTCAACTCTGCATGGCTGATCGTTACTTCCTGTTATACCGAAGTACTCTGCTTGGCACTTCATCGCGTATATGCACGTGTGCAATATGATTATCAAAACCAGAGTCAGTGTCGGTCAATACAACACGACTTGGAGTTAGTGTCGGTCAATACAACACAACTCCCACCACAAAACCCACAAACAAAACCCAGAGTCTGTGCCGGTCAATACAACACGACTCGAACAACACTACCAGGAGTACTAGAGTACTCGGTGACTTTCAATCATCACCATAGCTCACCTCAGTGGCTTTCCCCAATTCCAAACTCTCCAAACCCACAACATAAGTCGACTTTTCCCCGCCTTTCGTAAATATTTTCCCCTTCAGTTCTCCTATGCTTAAACGTTAATAAAAATTGTTTCAATTCGAATTAGCCAAGTTATGAGTTTATTTCTCAAAGTCTAAGTTTCCCAAGTCTTTATTTTACAAAATTCTATTCATTCTAGGTTTTCCGAAAACCAACCACCCAAAAGAAGTTTCCCGGGGAAAGTCTAAGTAAACCAATGAATCCCAACAAATGGCTAAGTCCCAAACCCCTCATTTGGACTTGCCTAGGGTTGCTCATCCAACCCGAAACATCAAAGATCACCAGATCAATGAATCTCCACTCCGAAATCGCGTCAAAACGCACAATCCAACACAACATCAACATCATAAGTTATAAAAACATTTATAACAATAAACCATCATCATAATTAATATCATAGCAAAGCATAAGTCGAATTTATCGACGCCTATCATGAAATCATAGCTAATATATATGTAAGTTGCCCTAACCTCGAGCTGATCCAGCTTCGCAAATCAAATCTCCTTCACAGGAATGCCTTGAAACTTCCAAAGTTCCTTCAACTGAACCTCGGAGGAAAAACAAAGCAGAATCCACACAAAATCGATTAGTTCGATCGCAATACAATACATAAACGATAGACAAAGCATCAAAGCTTCAGAATACGACAAACAGGTACGAAAGGACAAGTTTTCGAAAACGAAAAACTCCCCTCCCCTTAGGAAAAACCCACGGCCAAAAGGAGAAAAGGGCTTCGGCTCTTTTTCTTCGATCAAATCAGTTTACAAGGTAGTTTTAGGGTAAAACTAAGGCAAAGAAACTGTCAGAACAATTTCCGGACAATCGGGCCGAAATACGACTACGCAGGGGCATTTTGGTCCAAAATAAAGGCTCAAAACTTCAAAGTTATCAGTTCTGAAAACAAATTTGACAGCAACGATCCTCATGACTTCCGTGACAACAAATCCTAAAGGCACGAAGTCAGATTAAGTCTTTTCGACAATAAAGTTTCGAAATGTGAGCAAAAAGGGTTTTGAAACAGTTTTTCAGATCCTGGACAACTGGATCACAATCAGCGTTTACTGACAGAGGTTTTAGGCTCATGGAAACCTAGAGAACATAACCCAAGCAAGAAATCGAAGAAAACGGACAATTTTAGAAAAAGCTCAAAACTTAGAGCACAGAAACGACTACAGAAACTCAGCAGAAACAGTAATCAGAGGTAGGAATCGTGTTAGTTACCTCGATACCTAGAAGTAGGGACGAACTGCACGAAGATTGGTCAAGTTTTCGCGGAAATCCCCTCCCCCCTTGCTCCCCACGAAATCAGCCACAAATGGAAAGAAAATGAGAGGATTTTGCTTTTTCGCGCTATTTATAGGCGGGTGAAATCGCGGGAAAATGAAAATTTCGCGATTCCGATTTTTGCAGCACGATCACCGTGGAATTCTAAGAGAGATTCTAGCGTCAGAATTCCAGAACTCAAAACAAATATCTAGGATTTGGGAAATACGATATCGAAAAACTCAAAAGCGGTGTCGGTTAATCTGCCCCGAAAAACTACTTTTTGCTGTGATGCTCAGACGACAAAACTTCCAACAGAAGAAAGATTGGAAATGTCGAAACAAGTCTGGCAACGCGGACGGAATCTTCGTTAGAAGTCCCGAATAGAAAAAGTCTTCATCCATTGCTCGAAAATAGGGTTTCGAAGCAAAGAAATTAGCGTCGGCGGACATCCGAAAAGTGAAACCTATCGTGCGTACAGTCCAGAGTTCCGAAATGAAACGCTGGTCGATGGAAAAATAAAGAGAATCTTTAAATTTTCCGAGAGTTCGAAATCTCACTCAAAACGTTGCTTTAAGAGCGAAATAGTCTATTCTGGACACGCTCGCCCTAAGGCAAGTGTGCAGACGACTCGCACTAACTCCGAAAACAACTACGCAACATTCCTCAAGAAATTCCTGAACTTTCTTCTTCATTAATCTTTCTCAAATGTCAAACTCCTGTCACGCTTACACTGATTCTACGTGTGAGTCGGAAACTTAACTTGTTCTGAAAATCCAGGTCTTACAATACTCCCCTCCAAAAAGAAAGTTTCGTCCTCGAAACTCAGAGTTCTGAAAAAGTCCGGCATACAGTTCCTCGATCTTATCGTCCAATTCTCATGTAGTAGTGCCTGTGTCATTGTTCCTCATAATCTTTACTTAAGCAATCTGCTTTCCCCTTAACTGTTTCACTCTTCTATCCCCACTGCTAACTATCGGCGTCTCAAAAGACAAAACATCATTCAACCTCATGTCGTCTGACTCGATTACATGCGTCGGATCTCTGCTTGAAATGATATCGGTTGGCATTCCGTGCAGTCGCACCATCTTAGCCACTTACTTCTTTACTTTCGGTCGTCCGAAATTCTTCTTAAACTCGGTGCCTCTCTGTCATCTTAAGGTAAATACTCAACTCGTCCTCGTGATCTTCATCTACAGTCCAAAACTCCACTTGTCCGTTCGATAACTCCTAGACGAATCCTCCCCCTTGGAAACCGCTAGTCCATTAAAACACCTCTAACTTCGTAACTATCATCACTCGCACAATGAAATCAATCTCCTACTTAGTCACCCTTCGAATTAAAAATCGACTTATGTCCTTATTTCTTGTCCTTCACTAATCTTGTCCCCTTCAACATCAAGTTATCAACAACTTATAAGATAATCCTCTTCTTAATATCTAACAATCCATTATTATCGTCTTCTTCCTTAGAACTTCCCTCACTCAAACCTATTTACACTTACTGAAATCCCTAACACTTCGCACAAATCAAGACTTATCCTCTAGAAGATTAAATCATAACTATACCTCAAGGGACTTAACTAGCCATTGACTCTTAAACTCTACGAAACTCGTCAAAATATAACAACCTCAGATATTCGTCTTAATACTAACACCTTCCTTTTTGTGACTCAATCACCATCTCGTCAATCAACTTCTTAATTTCTCAATCAAATTCTGACAAACTTCAAGTCCTACACACCTTAGACAGACATTCATAGATTTAAAACCTAAACCTTCACCAAGTTTGGTCCTCTAATGACCTTTAATTCTTCAATACTTCTTAAATGAATATCCGTTTCTTAAAACTATAACTCCTTCATTTACCCAAACGACCTGATAAGTGTCGTCATGCTTCCACACTCACCACCTGATCCTGATATCCATAATCATAACTTATTATGCTAACATCATTCAAATCTTATCACATGTCATTATGTCCGCAACCTCATAATCAACATCAATCGATCACCGACCTTAACACTCCACACCACCCAGAATTCCTTTACTTCAGGATCTCTCTTATACTACACCTCAATGGTCTTAACCCGAAACTCACCTTCAGGTCTTCAATCTTCTAAGATTCAACTCCTATTGTCACACCTACAACCATAAGATCTCCTACTCGTACGCGATTCTCGACTCTCAAGATCAATCTTAACCCTAAGATTTCAATCCAACTTAGTAAATCTCACGTAGTAATCTTAGCATATTTCTTTGGAATCCATATCAACAACCTCAAGTATTCAACTTATGCTAAAACTTTCTTTCTCCAACTTAATCATTAATTCAACACTTTTCAAGTGAAAATTCATCTCTTAAGACTATAATGTCTCCACATATTAATCAAACGCTTAGCAAAATTTATTCCTCGAACTCGACTATAACAAACTAGTTCAGAGTTAATTCTTCTCACTCTTGCTACCATCAAGCTATCATCTAAAACCTGATTAAATCCAACTTATTTAGTCTCTAATAACTCCCCTCAGCAATCACATAACCTATGACTTCATAACTTCCGAGAAACTACTTAATACTTTTCCAGCATTAAATCTCTTGACTTAGTCTACCTCTACTTGGAGTAATCGTACGAACTAACCAATCAATGTCTATACGACACTCATCGACTTCCAAAGATTTAAATCTTAATCTTTTACAATCAAATGCTTAACACGAACTTTCCTCCCAAATCCGACTAATCCTCAATCAATTCAAATTCATCTTACACATCCTTCTATCAAGGTCCATTACCAGCTGTGATTCCAAATATCACCCCCTCAATATTAGGTTGATCAGGCCTAATACATCGAAGGTGGAAATTTAGAAAAACCCACTGGAACAGTCAATGAATCCCTATCCTCCAGTAGTCACAAATATCCTAATACTAAATCCTTTAATGATCCCGCTACGGAACTACACACCCTCAACATGACACGTATACTACCTATAAGGAATCTCCCTAAGATTCGTTCTTCAGCTACTAGCTTCCTCATAATCGCATCGGTGGAAGACTACTTTCTAGACTTAGTGTGTTATTCTAAACCTCGTGTAACTTCTATAGTTAAAACACGAGCAGCAGTCAAATGAATTCTTAGTAGGTATAATAACTATAAGATCAAAGCTTAGCGGTAAAAACAAGTTCAGGCGTGTTGCACACGCTACGGGGGTAACGAAGAGTATACTATACTAGAATGAGAAAGAATAGTTAGAAGGTTACCATCGTTCTTGCGCTCTCCTCTGGTTAACCCCTCAGCTTCTTCACCGTCCATGATATAAACCCTTCCTTTAGCAGCAGGGCGCTTTCCCCTTACGGTGTTAACAAATGACTCAACCTTGGGTGTCTTGCAGTTGTTGGCCAGATGTCCTGGTAGATCACACTTGAAACACCTCGGTTTCTCCTTCGGGCATTTCGTGGAGTAGTGCCCAACCTCCCCGCATTTGAAACATGTTATCTCACGGCTTCCAGCTTGGCTTCCTGCTCCTCCCGCAGCAGCAATCGTAGGCCTGTACGGTCCTGGGGTAAACCCTTCCCCCGTAGGACGCTGATAAGGCTTCTTCATCTGTAACTTTCCTTTTCCTTGATAGCTCCGGGGACTCGACCTCATTGGTCCCCCAGTTCCAGCCCGATCCATCCTCCTATTCTTCATCAGCTCCACCTCGGTGGCCTTCTCAACCAAAGCTTGAAACCTCATAATCCCCAACGGTCTCACTGAGTCCTCAATGTCAGCTCTCAGTCCCCTCACAAAGCGCTTGCACATATAGGGTTCATCAACCTGATCACGGAAAAATCGGAAGTGTTTGGCCAAAGATTCCAACTTAGCAGCATATTCCGGAATAGTCATGCTCCCTTGACGAAGAGTCAGAAACTGCGACTCGCGCTCGTCACGAGCACTATCAGGAAAATACTTCTCCATAAAGGCGACACGAAAAGAATTCCAGTTCACCTCCACATGGTTTGCCTCCATCATCCCTCTGGCGCCCCTCCACCAGTACTCAGCATCGCCCAGTAGTAGATAAGTTGCCAGGCCCACCTTAGCCCCTTCACTAGTCTGTAGTACTTCAAAAATCTTCTCTATCTCTTGGATCCAGAGATCCGCCTCGTCCGGGTCAGTCCCACCTGTGAACTTGGGTGGATCCTGCCTCCTAAAATCATTCAATCCCCTATTCTGGTCCAGGGCTGCTTCTCTCTGAAGCCGGTGTAGCTCACGTGCGTCCTCAGCAGCACGCCTCTGTGCATTGTCATTCGTTTGTACAGTCATCGCTTGGACCAAAGTGGCTACCATCTCAGCGAGTTGGTTCGCGTTCACCATGTTCTGTATTCGTTTAGCAAACAGTCAGTACCAATCATAAGATAGTATTATGCATAGCTACACAATATGATTAGGTAGCAACTTCAATCAATTAAAGCGAAAATCGCTTGGCAGACAATCAAGGTTTTACTCTTTGCAGAGTCACACAACTTAGCACAGAAGACCTATTCCCCAAAGACTCCCAAAAGACTCGACAAGCTCTGATACCACAATGTAACACCCCGATTTCCAGATGTCACTTTAGTAACCAAAAGTAAACTTTACGCGGAAAACAGGTAATTTTTTTCGTTTGATTCCTTTTAAATCAAGCAATAGAGAAATAAAGACATAACCCCAACACTAACTAACCAATATACAAATATATACACATGTACCACCTCAGCTGCACTCTCCCGTCACGCGCACTCGCAGTGACTCCAAAGTAGTGTGCCCGTAGGCAAATAGTTACAGTTCCAGATGTGTGAGTGAGAAAATCATAATTACAAACCACTAGGAGGAAGTCGGCCTCAAAATGGCCTAAGCAAAGACCCCTATGGTCCGACTGACTCACTGTGATCCCTCAGTAAGAGAACCACACAAAAGCAATGCGTCGGGAACCTACCCTGTCCCAAAATATGAATGACGAATCAGAGCTATTACAGTAACAACTAACTCAAAAGGCTCTAACCACCCATAACCCACACTACTATCATCGACCCTCCCTCGAACAGTCATGAAGTCCGGGTCCTCGTCGAAAGCTTCAGTAATAGTCGTTCCGCTCCGGGTCTTTCCCGCACAACGAATCATCACGAACCGGCTGACGGACGCCTGGCAGCAGGCCGACCGCCCAAGCACAAACATACAAACAAAGCCAAGGCGCTAGGGTCAACTTACAGAATACAATAGATATACAATCAACATGCGATAAAAGGGGTATATATATATATGTTGTATATATACATATAAGTTATGCACTGCTTACCCTAAGGTTTATACATAGCATGTTATCAAATCTCTTACACAATTCAGTCATAATAAGATGCATTGTGTGCCAGTGCAGAATATGCTGACACAAATCCGAATAACGTCACTCTGCTTGGCGACGGGACAGAACAACAACGTCACTCTGCTTGGCGACGGAACAAATCAACAACGTCACTCTGCTTGGCGACGGAACAAATCAACGACGTCACTCTGCTTGGCGACGGGACAAACCAACGGTATTGCCACTTATAGGCTGGGCACCTCGAGACGGTCGTAACACTGGCCTCGTGTTTAACCATTTCTGCTCGGGCGTCGCTTATCACCTTTGGCTATAGTCAAGACGATACAAACTCTACATGGTTTGACCATTTCTGCTTGCTATGCCGAACATCAACAGGCACGATGCAACTCTACATGGATGATCGTTACCTCCTGTTGTGCCAGATATAGTCAGGACCGATTCAACTCTGCATGGCTGATCGTTACTTCCTGTTATACCGAAGTACTCTGCTTGGCACTTCATCGCGTATATGCACGTGTGCAATATGATTATCAAAACCAGAGTCAGTGTCGGTCAATACAACACGACTTGGAGTTAGTGTCGGTCAATACAACACAACTCCCACCACAAAACCCACAAACAAAACCCAGAGTCTGTGCCGGTCAATACAACACGACTCGAACAACACTACCAGGAGTACTAGAGTACTCGGTGACTTTCAATCATCACCATAGCTCACCTCAGTGGCTTTCCCCAATTCCAAACTCTCCAAACCCACAACATAAGTCGACTTTTCCCCGCCTTTCGTAAATATTTTCCCCTTCAGTTCTCCTATGCTTAAACGTTAATAAAAATTGTTTCAATTCGAATTAGCCAAGTTATGAGTTTATTTCTCAAAGTCTAAGTTTCCCAAGTCTTTATTTTACAAAATTCTATTCATTCTAGGTTTTCCGAAAACCAACCACCCAAAAGAAGTTTCCCGGGGAAAGTCTAAGTAAACCAATGAATCCCAACAAATGGCTAAGTCCCAAACCCCTCATTTGGACTTGCCTAGGGTTGCTCATCCAACCCGAAACATCAAAGATCACCAGATCAATGAATCTCCACTCCGAAATCGCGTCAAAACGCACAATCCAACACAACATCAACATCATAAGTTATAAAAACATTTATAACAATAAACCATCATCATAATTAATATCATAGCAAAGCATAAGTCGAATTTATCGACGCCTATCATGAAATCATAGCTAATATATATGTAAGTTGCCCTAACCTCGAGCTGATCCAGCTTCGCAAATCAAATCTCCTTCACAGGAATGCCTTGAAACTTCCAAAGTTCCTTCAACTGAACCTCGGAGGAAAAACAAAGCAGAATCCACACAAAATCGATTAGTTCGATCGCAATACAATACATAAACGATAGACAAAGCATCAAAGCTTCAGAATACGACAAACAGGTACGAAAGGACAAGTTTTCGAAAACGAAAAACTCCCCTCCCCTTAGGAAAAACCCACGGCCAAAAGGAGAAAAGGGCTTCGGCTCTTTTTCTTCGATCAAATCAGTTTACAAGGTAGTTTTAGGGTAAAACTAAGGCAAAGAAACTGTCAGAACAATTTCCGGACAATCGGGCCGAAATACGACTACGCAGGGGCATTTTGGTCCAAAATAAAGGCTCAAAACTTCAAAGTTATCAGTTCTGAAAACAAATTTGACAGCAACGATCCTCATGACTTCCGTGACAACAAATCCTAAAGGCACGAAGTCAGATTAAGTCTTTTCGACAATAAAGTTTCGAAATGTGAGCAAAAAGGGTTTTGAAACAGTTTTTCAGATCCTGGACAACTGGATCACAATCAGCGTTTACTGACAGAGGTTTTAGGCTCATGGAAACCTAGAGAACATAACCCAAGCAAGAAATCGAAGAAAACGGACAATTTTAGAAAAAGCTCAAAACTTAGAGCACAGAAACGACTACAGAAACTCAGCAGAAACAGTAATCAGAGGTAGGAATCGTGTTAGTTACCTCGATACCTAGAAGTAGGGACGAACTGCACGAAGATTGGTCAAGTTTTCGCGGAAATCCCCTCCCCCCTTGCTCCCCACGAAATCAGCCACAAATGGAAAGAAAATGAGAGGATTTTGCTTTTTCGCGCTATTTATAGGCGGGTGAAATCGCGGGAAAATGAAAATTTCGCGATTCCGATTTTTGCAGCACGATCACCGTGGAATTCTAAGAGAGATTCTAGCGTCAGAATTCCAGAACTCAAAACAAATATCTAGGATTTGGGAAATACGATATCGAAAAACTCAAAAGCGGTGTCGGTTAATCTGCCCCGAAAAACTACTTTTTGCTGTGATGCTCAGACGACAAAACTTCCAACAGAAGAAAGATTGGAAATGTCGAAACAAGTCTGGCAACGCGGACGGAATCTTCGTTAGAAGTCCCGAATAGAAAAAGTCTTCATCCATTGCTCGAAAATAGGGTTTCGAAGCAAAGAAATTAGCGTCGGCGGACATCCGAAAAGTGAAACCTATCGTGCGTACAGTCCAGAGTTCCGAAATGAAACGCTGGTCGATGGAAAAATAAAGAGAATCTTTAAATTTTCCGAGAGTTCGAAATCTCACTCAAAACGTTGCTTTAAGAGCGAAATAGTCTATTCTGGACACGCTCGCCCTAAGGCAAGTGTGCAGACGACTCGCACTAACTCCGAAAACAACTACGCAACATTCCTCAAGAAATTCCTGAACTTTCTTCTTCATTAATCTTTCTCAAATGTCAAACTCCTGTCACGCTTACACTGATTCTACGTGTGAGTCGGAAACTTAACTTGTTCTGAAAATCCAGGTCTTACAGCCCGGCTTGCCGCAGTTGTAGCAGGTAACATCTTTTCCTTGAGAGGGTCTAGTCTCAGGAGGGTTCTTTGGAATTTGCGAAGATTGGGGTTTTGATCTAGGCTTGGGTTTCCTATGATCATTCCTGCTAGATCTCTTTCTCCATTGTTGTTTGGGAGGAGGATCTTGCTTTCTGGGTTTAGGTTTCTTGGGACAACCTTGAATTCCGAATTGTTCGCAGAAAGTACCCAAATCCCTGCGATTCTGAGACTTCTCCTTAGTGAGTTGCTGTTGGATTTTGTCATCCTGACAGATTTTGAGAGCAACTCTTTCAATGATAGCTATGAGCTGTCCATAACTAAGGGTGTGATATGGGATTTCTCCCCCCGGATTTTGGCTTCTAAGTTTCTCACGAACTTTGTCGCCAAAAGATTTAGGAAGACCGGCCAGGAATTTCTCTTTCCAGAAGGCTTGTTGGCTGTCTTCACGGGTGTAAACCCTGGTCAGGAAGGTATCCTTATACCATCTGAAATCACCCAAAGATTTGCACTTCAGATTGGACAAAAGATCACCAGATCTGTCCTTGATGAGGGAAGGATCTCCAACAAAATGTTGGGCTATGGTAAAGATTAAGGAGTTGACAGCATCAGAGATGAGTTTGCCATCTTCCATGATAGGATTACCTTCTTCATCAGTCTTGACAGCGGTCAAGATCTGATCCTTCTCGTCTTGAGTGAGATAATTATCCCACCAACCTTTGAGCTGGCCACAGAAACCAGCAACCAAGACTTCAACGATAAGAGATTCAGGACAATTGTTGGCGGTAACATAGGCAGTGGCTACCATAGTCATATTTTGGAGGATTTTGGTGATGCCATACTCGTTTTCACCATCAATATTCCATTCATAGACATTGTTGGCACTGAAGCTTTTGAAGTTTGAAGATTCTTCTAAAAGAAGATCAGGAGCAGTAGCTCTAGGATAGTAGAGCTTGGTTTCTTTTCTCCACTGATTCTTAGAATTGTGAATGACAGTATTGACCGGAATACTCTTGATAGATTGAACGTCAGACTTCATAGATTGAATATCAGAATCAGACTCAACCTTAACATCTTCAATATTATTTAAAGAAGTAGATGTATTACGAGTAGAAGTACGAGTTTTTGGAGGAGGAGGAGCAGTAATAGTGGGATTAGAAACTGCTTCCGGAGTAGGTTCCGGAGTCTCAGGAGGTTCCGGAGTCTCAGGAATAACTTGTTTGAGAAGCTGAAGTTGCTCTACCACCTTTTGGAGGAGCTCATTGTCAGATTCCTTTTTTGCTCGAAGAGTTTGAGCCGAGTGTCTGGAACGGCTACTGATTTGAAAAGGTTTGAAAAGAGGTTTTTTGTAACACCCCGATTTCCAGGTGTCACTTTAGTAACCAAAAATAATCTTTACGCGGAAAACAGGTAATTTTTTTCCGATTGATTCCTTTAAATCAAAACGATAAAGAAGTAAAGACAAAACACAACTACTAAACTAACCAATATACATCAAATATAAACATGTACAGCCTCAGCTGCACTTCCACGCCCCACACACTCGCAGTGACTCCAAAGTAGTGTGCCCGTAGGCAAATATTTACAGATCCAGAAGTGTGAGTGAGAAAAAGTATAATTACAAACCACCAGGAGAAAGTCGGCCTCAAAATGGCCTAAGCAAAGACCCCTATGGTCCGACTGACTCACTGTGATCCCTCCGTAAGAGAATCACACAAAAAGCCATGCATCGGGAACCTACCCTGTCCCAAAAGCAAAACGAATCAGAGCTATTACAGTAACAACCAACTCCAAAAGACTCTAACCACCCATACCCCACACTACTATCATCGACCCTCCCTCGATCAGGCATGAAGTCCGGGTCCTCGTCGAAAGCTTCAGTAATAGTTGTTCCGCTCCGGGTCTTTCCCGTACAACGCATCATCACGAACCGGCTGACAGACGCCTGGCAGCAGGCCGACCGCCCAAACACAAACATACAAACAAAGCCAAGGCGCTAGGGTCAACTTACAGAATACAATAGATATACAATCAACTTGTGATAAAGGGGATATATACATATGTTGTATATATATACATATAGGTTATGTATTGCCTACTCTAAGGTATATACATGGCATGTCCTCGAATCTCCTACACAGTTCAATCATTAATACCTAACGATGTTCATCAACATCAAATCATCATAATCTCAACATATGAAGTTAGGTGATAAGGTTAGTCAAACAATGTATCGTCCTCCCAACACACCCGTATCCAACTAAACCAATGTTCCCTGTCGTTGCCCTAGGGTAAACGACGATGAAATCTCACGCTTCCATGAAGTCTCACGCTTCAATGGGGTCTTACGCTTTCACGAAGTCTCACGCTTCAGTGAAATCTCACACATTCACGAAGTCTCACGCTTCAGTGAAGTTTCGCGCCTTCACGAAGTCTCACGCTTCAGTGAAGTTGCACGCCTCCGCAAAGTCTCCCGCTTCAGCAAAGGTGTACGCCTCCGCAAAGTCTCCCGTTTCAGCGAAGGTTCCCGTCTCCACGAGGTCTCCCGCCTCAGTGAAGTTTCTGCTTTCACGAAGTCTCACGCCTCAGTGAAGCTTACTCACTTTCACGAAGTCTCACGCTTCAGTGAAGTTCCATGCTTTCACGAAGTCTCACGCCTCAGTGAAGCTTCCCGTTCTTCACTATGGATGGACCATTCCCGTTATCCATCCTGGATGAACCATTCCCGTTATTCATCCTTGGTGAACCATTCCCGTTATTCACCATATGATATGCACAGGTGAACCATTCCCGTTATTCACCCGATTGATGCAATATGGTTAGCCAAACAACGAATCGCCCTTACCACGGAAGTGTTTAGCTCACAACCCAATCCAACAAAACCATGAGTTAGTGTCGGTCAATACAACACAACTCCCACCACAAAACCCACAAACAAAGCCCAGAGTCTGTGCCGGTCAATACAACACGACTCGAACAACACTCCCAAGAGTACTAGAGTACTCGGTGACTTTCAATCATCACCATAGCTCACCTTAGTGGCTTTCCCCAATTCCAAAACTCTCCAAACCCACAACAAAAGCCGACTTTTCCCCGTCTTTCGTAAATATTTTCCCCTTTAGTTCTCCTATGATTATTCGTTTAGTAAAAACGTTTCGAATTGAATTAGTCAAGTTATGAGTTTACTTCTCAAAGTCTAAGTCTCCCAGAGTCTCTAGTTTTCGAAATTCTAATCATTCTAAGTTTTCCAAAAACCCTCCAAAAGAAGTTTCCCGGGGAAAGTCTAAGTATTCAAACGAATCCCAACAAATGGCTAAGCCTCAAACCCCTCGTTTGGACTTGCCTAGGGTTGTTCATCCAACCCGAAATGTCAAAGATCACCAGATCAATGAATCTCCACTCCGAAGTCGCGTCAAAACGCTCAATCCAACACAACATCAACATCATAAGTTATGAAAACATTCATAACAATAAACCATCATCATAATCAATATCATAGCAAAGCATAAGTCGAATTTATCGACGCCTACTATGAAATCATAGCTAATATATATGTAAGTTGCCCTAACCTCGAGCTGTTCCAGCTTCGCAAACAAAGTTCTCCTCAAACAATTGCTCTGAGTCTTCCAAAGTTTCCTCAACTGAACCTCGGAGAAAAACAAAGCAGAATCCAAACAAAATCGATTAGTTCGATCGCAAAACAATACATAAACGATAGACAAAGCATTAAAGCTTCAGAATAGGACAATCAGGTACGAAAAGACAAGTTTTCGAAACCGAAAAACTCCCCCCTAAAGGAAATAGTCCACGGCCTCAAAGGAAAAAGGGCTTCGGCTCTTTTTCTTTGATCAAATCAATTCACAAGGTAGTTTTAGGGTAAAACTAAGGCAAAGAAACTGTCAGAACAATTTTCGGACAATCGGGCCGAAATACGACTACGCAGGGGCATTTTGGTCCAAAATAAAGGCTCAAAACTTCAAAGTTATCCGTTCTGAAAACAGATTTGACAGCAACGATCCTCATGACATCCATGACAACAAATCCTAAAGGCACGAAGTCAGATTATAGCTTTACGACAATAAAGTTTCGAAATGTGAGACAAAAAGAGTTTTGAGTCAATTTTTCAGATCCTGGACAACTGAATCGCAATCAGAGTTTACTGACAGAGGTTTTAGACTCAGGGGAACATAAGGAACATAACCCAAGCGAGAAATCAGAGAAATCGGACAATTTTAGAAAAAGCTCAAAACTTAGAGCACAGAAACGACTTCAGAAACGCAACAGAAACAACAATCAGAGGTAGGAATCGTGTTAGTTACCTTGATACCTAGAAGTAGGGACGAACTGCACGGAGATTGGTCAAGTTTTCGCGAAAATCTCTCCTCCCCCAAGCTCCCCCAAACTCGCGGCCTTGTGTGGTGTTTGTGGAGATATTTTTGCTTTTTCGCCTATTTATAGGCGGGTGAAATCGCGGGAAAATGAAAATTTCGCGATTCCGATTTTTGCAGCACGTTCACCAAGGAATTCTAAGAGAGATTCTGGCGTCAGAAATCCAGAACTAAAAACAAATATCTATGATATGGGAAAAACGATATCGAAAATCTCAAAAGCGGTGTAAGTTAAATCTGTCCCGAAAAACTACTTTTTGCTGTGATCGCCGGACGACAAAACTTCCTTCTGAAGAAAGATTGGAAACGTCGAAACAAATCTGGCAACGCGAACGGAATCTTCGTTAGAAGTCCCGAATAGAAAAAGTCTTCATCCATTGCTCGAAAATAGGGTTTCGAAGCAAAGAAATTAGCGTCGGCGGACATCCGAAAAGTTAAACCTATCGTGCGTACAGTCCAGAGTTCCGAAATGAAACGCTGGTCGATGGAAAAATAAAGAGAAACTTTAAATTTTCCAAGAGTTCGAAATCTCACTTAAAACGTTGCTTTAAGAGCGAAATAGCCTATTCTGGACATGCTCGCCATAAGGCAGGTGTGCAGACGACTCGCACTAGCTCCGAAAGAAACAACGCCACATTCCTCGAGCAATTCCTGAACTTTCTTCTTCATTAATCTTTCTCAAATATCAAACTCCTGTCACGCTTACACTGATTCCACGCGTGAGTCAGAAATTAACTTGTTCCGAAAATCCGGGTCTTACAATACTCCCCTCCAAAAAGAAAGTTTCGTCCTCGAAACTCAGAGTTCTGAGAAAAGTCCGGAATACAGTTCCTTGATCTGGTCTTCCAATTCCCCTGTAGCATTGCCCGTGTCATTGTTCCTCATAACCTTTACTTAAGCCAGTTGTTTTCCCCTTAACTGTTTCACTCTTCTATCCCCACTGCTAACTGTCGGTGTCTCAAAAGACAAACCATCATTCAACTTCATGTCGTCTGGCTCGATCACTTGCGTCGGATCTCTTCTTGAAATGATACCGGTTGGCATTCCGTGAAGTCGCACAATCTTAGCCACTTACTTCTTTACTTTCGGTCGTCCGGAATTCTTCTTAAACTCAGTGCCTCTCTGTCATCTCAAAGTAGATACTCAACTTGTCCTCGTGATCTTTATCTACAGTCCAAAACTCCACTTGTTCGTTCGATAACTTCTAAACGAATCCTCCCCCTTGGAAACCGCTAGTCCATTAAAACACCTCTAACTTCGTAACTATTTTTACACACACCAAGTAATCAAACTTCTACTTAGTCACTATTCGAATTAAAACTCGACTTATGTCCTTATTCCTTGTCCTTCACTAATCTTATCTCCTTCGACATCAATTTATCAACAACTTATAAGATAATCCTCCTCTTAATATCTAACAATCCGTTTTTACCGTCTTCTTCCTCGAAACTTCCCTCACTCAAACCTATTTACACTCACTGAAATCCCTAACCCTTCGCACAAATCGAGACTTTTCCTATAGAAGATTACATCATAACTATACCTCAAGGGACTTAACTAGCCATTGACTCTTAAACTCTACGAAACTCGTCAAAATATAACAACCTCAGATATTCGTCTTAATACTAACACCTTCCTTTTTGTGACTCAATCACCATCTCGTCAATCAACTTCTTAATTTCTCAATCAAATTCTGACAAACTTCAAGTCCTACACACCTTAGACAGATATTCATAGATTTAAAACCTAAACCTTCACCAAGTTTGGTCCTCTAATGACCTTTAATCCTTCAATACTTCTTAAATGAATATCAGTTTCTTAAAAACTATAACTCCTTCACTTACCCAAACGACCTGACCAGTGTCGTCATGCTTTCACATCCACAACTTATTATGCTAACATCATTCAAATCTTATCACATGGTCATTATGTCCGCAACCTCATAATCAACATCAATCGATCACCAACCTTAACACTCCACACAACCCAGAATTCCCTTACTTCAAGATCCCTCTTATACTACACCTCAATGGTCTTAACCCGAAACTCACCTTCGGGTCTTCAATCTTCTAAGATTCAACTCCTATTGTCACACCTACAACCATAAGATCTCCTACTCGTACGTGATTCTCGGCTCTCAAGATTCAATCTTAACCCTAAGATTTCAATCCAACTTAGTAAATCTCACTTAGTAATCTCAGCATATTTCCTTGGAATCCATATCAACAACCTCAAGTATTCAACTTATGCTAAAACTTTCTTTCTCCAACTTAATCATTAATTCAACACTTTTCAAGCGAAAATTCATCTCTTAAGACTATAATGTCTCCACATATTAATCAAACGCTTAGCAAAACTTATTCCTCGAACTCGACTATAACAATCTAGTTTAGAGCTAATTCTTCTCAATCTCGCTACCATCAAGGTATCATCTAAAACATGATTAAATCCAACTTATTTAGTCTCTAACAACTCCCCTCAGCAATCACATAACCTATGACTTCATAACTTCCGAGAAACTACTTAATACTTTTCCAGCACTAAATCTCTTGACTTGGTCTACCTCTACTTGAAGTAATCACACGAACTAACCAACCAATGTCTATACGACACTCGTCGACTTCCACAACTTAATCTTTTACAATCAAATGCTTAACACGAACTTTCCTCCCAAATCCGACTAATCCTCATTCAATTCAAATTCATCTTACCCGTCCTTCTATCAAAGTCCATAACCAGCTGTGATTCCGAATATCACCCCCTCAATAGTAGGTTGATCAGGCCTAATACATCGAAGGTGGAAATTTAGAAAAACCCACTGGAACAGTCAATGAGTTCCTATCCTCCAGTAGTCACAAATATCCTGATACTAAATCCTTTAATGATCCCGCTACGGAACTACACACCCTCAACATGACACGTATACTACCCATACGGAATCTCCCTAAGATTCGTTCTTCAGCTACTAGCTTCCTCATAATCGCATCGGTGGAAGACTACTTTCTAGACTTAGTGTGTTATTCTAAACCTCGTGTAACTTCTATAGTTAAAACACGAGCGGCAGTCAAATAAATTCTTAGTAGGTGTAATAACTGTAAGGTCAAAGCTCAAACAGTATAACTAAGTTAGGTGTGTTGCACATTCTACGAGAGTAATGATGAGCATGTTGTACTAGAATGAGAAAGAATAGTTAGAAGGTTACCATCGTTCTTGCACTCACCTCTGGCTAACCCCTCAGCTCCTTCACCGTCCATGATATAAACCCTTCCTCTAGCAGCAGGGCGCTTTCCCCTTGCAGCATTGACAGACGGCTCCGCCTTGGGTGCCCTACACTGACTGGCGTTGTGCCCCGGTTGGTTGCAGTTGAAACACTTGGGCTTCGGTTCTGAGCACGCACTTGCATAGTGCCCCAACTTTCCACACCTGAAGCATTTCACATCTTGGATTGCAATCTGGTTTCCCGTTCCTCCAGCAGCAGCCGTAACCATAGGCTTGTACGATCCTGGGGTAAACCTTTCCCCCACAGGACGCTGATAAGGCTTCTTCATCTGAAACTTTCCTTTTCCTTGATAGCTCCGGGAACTCGACCTCATTGGTCCCCCAGTTCCAGCCCGGTCCATCCTCCTATTCTTCATCAGTTCCACCTCGGTGGCCTTCTCAACCAAAGCTTGAAACCTCATAATCCCCAACGGTCTCACTGAGTCCTCAATGTCAGCTCTCAGTCCCCTCACAAAGCGCTTGCACATATAGGGTTCATCAACCTGATCACGGAAAAATCGGAAGTGTTTGGCCAAAGATTCTAACTTAGCAGCATATTCCGGAATAGTCATGCTCCCTTGACGAAGAGTCAGAAACTGCGACTCACGCTCGTCACGAGCACTATCAGGAAAATACTTCTCCAGAAAGGCGGCACGAAAAGAATCCCAGTTCACCTCAACATGGTTTGCCTCCATCATCCCTCTGGTGCCCCTCCACCAGTACTCAGCATCGCCCAGTAGTAGATAAGTTGCCAGGCCCACCTTAGCCCCTCCACTAGTCTGTAGTACTTCGAAAATCTTCTCTACCTCTTGGATCCAGAGATCCGCCTCGTCCGGGTCAGTCCCGCCCGTGAACTTGGGTGGATTCTGTCTTCTGAAATCATTCAATCCCCTGTTCTGGTCCAGGGCTGCTTCTCTCTGAAGCCGGTATAGCTCGCGTGCATCCTCAGTAGCACGCCTATGTGCATTGTCATTCGCCTGTACAGTCATAGCTTGGACCAAAGTGGCCACCATCTCAGCAAGTTGGTTCGCGTTCACCATGTTCTGTATTCGTTTAGCAAACAGTCAGTACCAATCATAAGATAGTATTATGCATAACTATACAATATGATTAGGTAGCAACTTCAATCAATTAAAGCGAAGATCGCTTGGCAGACAATCAATTTTTTACTCTTTGCAGAGTCACACAACCTAGCACAGAAGACCTATTCCCCAAGGACTCCCAAAAGACTCGACAAGCTCTGATACCACAATGTAACACCCCGATTTCCAGGTGTCACTTTAGTAACCAAAAATAATCTTTACGCGGAAAACAGGTAATTTTTTTCCGATTGATTCCTTTAAATCAAAACGATAAAGAAGTAAAGACAAAACACAACTACTAAACTAACCAATATACATCAAATATAAACATGTACAGCCTCAGCTGCACTTCCACGCCCCACACACTCGCAGTGACTCCAAAGTAGTGTGCCCGTAGGCAAATATTTACAGATCCAGAAGTGTGAGTGAGAAAAAGTATAATTACAAACCACCAGGAGAAAGTCGGCCTCAAAATGGCCTAAGCAAAGACCCCTATGGTCCGACTGACTCACTGTGATCCCTCCGTAAGAGAATCACACAAAAAGCCATGCATCGGGAACCTACCCTGTCCCAAAAGCAAAACGAATCAGAGCTATTACAGTAACAACCAACTCCAAAAGACTCTAACCACCCATACCCCACACTACTATCATCGACCCTCCCTCGATCAGGCATGAAGTCCGGGTCCTCGTCGAAAGCTTCAGTAATAGTTGTTCCGCTCCGGGTCTTTCCCGTACAACGCATCATCACGAACCGGCTGACAGACGCCTGGCAGCAGGCCGACCGCCCAAACACAAACATACAAACAAAGCCAAGGCGCTAGGGTCAACTTACAGAATACAATAGATATACAATCAACTTGTGATAAAGGGGATATATACATATGTTGTATATATATACATATAGGTTATGTATTGCCTACTCTAAGGTATATACATGGCATGTCCTCGAATCTCCTACACAGTTCAATCATTAATACCTAACGATGTTCATCAACATCAAATCATCATAATCTCAACATATGAAGTTAGGTGATAAGGTTAGTCAAACAATGTATCGTCCTCCCAACACACCCGTATCCAACTAAACCAATGTTCCCTGTCGTTGGCCTAGGGTAAACGACGATGAAATCTCACGCTTCCATGAAGTCTCACGCTTCAATGGGGTCTTACGCTTTCACGAAGTCTCACGCTTCAGTGAAATCTCACACATTCACGAAGTCTCACGCTTCAGTGAAGTTTCGCGCCTTCACGAAGTCTCACGCTTCAGTGAAGTTGCACGCCTCCGCAAAGTCTCCCGCTTCAGCAAAGGTGTACGCCTCCGCAAAGTCTCCCGTTTCAGCGAAGGTTCCCGTCTCCACGAGGTCTCCCGCCTCAGTGAAGTTTCTGCTTTCACGAAGTCTCACGCCTCAGTGAAGCTTACTCACTTTCACGAAGTCTCACGCTTCAGTGAAGTTCCATGCTTTCACGAAGTCTCACGCCTCAGTGAAGCTTCCCGTTCTTCACTATGGATGGACCATTCCCGTTATCCATCCTGGATGAACCATTCCCGTTATTCATCCTTGGTGAACCATTCCCGTTATTCACCATATGATATGCACAGGTGAACCATTCCCGTTATTCACCCGATTGATGCAATATGGTTAGCCAAACAACGAATCGCCCTTACCACGGAAGTGTTTAGCTCACAACCCAATCCAACAAAACCATGAGTTAGTGTCGGTCAATACAACACAACTCCCACCACAAAACCCACAAACAAAGCCCAGAGTCTGTGCCGGTCAATACAACACGACTCGAACAACACTCCCAAGAGTACTAGAGTACTCGGTGACTTTCAATCATCACCATAGCTCACCTTAGTGGCTTTCCCCAATTCCAAAACTCTCCAAACCCACAACAAAAGCCGACTTTTCCCCGTCTTTCGTAAATATTTTCCCCTTTAGTTCTCCTATGATTATTCGTTTAGTAAAAACGTTTCGAATTGAATTAGTCAAGTTATGAGTTTACTTCTCAAAGTCTAAGTCTCCCAGAGTCTCTAGTTTTCGAAATTCTAATCATTCTAAGTTTTCCAAAAACCCTCCAAAAGAAGTTTCCCGGGGAAAGTCTAAGTATTCAAACGAATCCCAACAAATGGCTAAGCCTCAAACCCCTCGTTTGGACTTGCCTAGGGTTGTTCATCCAACCCGAAATGTCAAAGATCACCAGATCAATGAATCTCCACTCCGAAGTCGCGTCAAAACGCTCAATCCAACACAACATCAACATCATAAGTTATGAAAACATTCATAACAATAAACCATCATCATAATCAATATCATAGCAAAGCATAAGTCGAATTTATCGACGCCTACTATGAAATCATAGCTAATATATATGTAAGTTGCCCTAACCTCGAGCTGTTCCAGCTTCGCAAACAAAGTTCTCCTCAAACAATTGCTCTGAGTCTTCCAAAGTTTCCTCAACTGAACCTCGGAGAAAAACAAAGCAGAATCCAAACAAAATCGATTAGTTCGATCGCAAAACAATACATAAACGATAGACAAAGCATTAAAGCTTCAGAATAGGACAATCAGGTACGAAAAGACAAGTTTTCGAAACCGAAAAACTCCCCCCTAAAGGAAATAGTCCACGGCCTCAAAGGAAAAAGGGCTTCGGCTCTTTTTCTTTGATCAAATCAATTCACAAGGTAGTTTTAGGGTAAAACTAAGGCAAAGAAACTGTCAGAACAATTTTCGGACAATCGGGCCGAAATACGACTACGCAGGGGCATTTTGGTCCAAAATAAAGGCTCAAAACTTCAAAGTTATCCGTTCTGAAAACAGATTTGACAGCAACGATCCTCATGACATCCATGACAACAAATCCTAAAGGCACGAAGTCAGATTATAGCTTTACGACAATAAAGTTTCGAAATGTGAGACAAAAAGAGTTTTGAGTCAATTTTTCAGATCCTGGACAACTGAATCGCAATCAGAGTTTACTGACAGAGGTTTTAGACTCAGGGGAACATAAGGAACATAACCCAAGCGAGAAATCAGAGAAATCGGACAATTTTAGAAAAAGCTCAAAACTTAGAGCACAGAAACGACTTCAGAAACGCAACAGAAACAACAATCAGAGGTAGGAATCGTGTTAGTTACCTTGATACCTAGAAGTAGGGACGAACTGCACGGAGATTGGTCAAGTTTTCGCGAAAATCTCTCCTCCCCCAAGCTCCCCCAAACTCGCGGCCTTGTGTGGTGTTTGTGGAGATATTTTTGCTTTTTCGCCTATTTATAGGCGGGTGAAATCGCGGGAAAATGAAAATTTCGCGATTCCGATTTTTGCAGCACGTTCACCAAGGAATTCTAAGAGAGATTCTGGCGTCAGAAATCCAGAACTAAAAACAAATATCTATGATATGGGAAAAACGATATCGAAAATCTCAAAAGCGGTGTAAGTTAAATCTGTCCCGAAAAACTACTTTTTGCTGTGATCGCCGGACGACAAAACTTCCTTCTGAAGAAAGATTGGAAACGTCGAAACAAATCTGGCAACGCGAACGGAATCTTCGTTAGAAGTCCCGAATAGAAAAAGTCTTCATCCATTGCTCGAAAATAGGGTTTCGAAGCAAAGAAATTAGCGTCGGCGGACATCCGAAAAGTTAAACCTATCGTGCGTACAGTCCAGAGTTCCGAAATGAAACGCTGGTCGATGGAAAAATAAAGAGAAACTTTAAATTTTCCAAGAGTTCGAAATCTCACTTAAAACGTTGCTTTAAGAGCGAAATAGCCTATTCTGGACATGCTCGCCATAAGGCAGGTGTGCAGACGACTCGCACTAGCTCCGAAAGAAACAACGCCACATTCCTCGAGCAATTCCTGAACTTTCTTCTTCATTAATCTTTCTCAAATATCAAACTCCTGTCACGCTTACACTGATTCCACGCGTGAGTCAGAAATTAACTTGTTCCGAAAATCCGGGTCTTACAATACTCCCCTCCAAAAAGAAAGTTTCGTCCTCGAAACTCAGAGTTCTGAGAAAAGTCCGGAATACAGTTCCTTGATCTGGTCTTCCAATTCCCCTGTAGCATTGCCCGTGTCATTGTTCCTCATAACCTTTACTTAAGCCAGTTGTTTTCCCCTTAACTGTTTCACTCTTCTATCCCCACTGCTAACTGTCGGTGTCTCAAAAGACAAACCATCATTCAACTTCATGTCGTCTGGCTCGATCACTTGCGTCGGATCTCTTCTTGAAATGATACCGGTTGGCATTCCGTGAAGTCGCACAATCTTAGCCACTTACTTCTTTACTTTCGGTCGTCCGGAATTCTTCTTAAACTCAGTGCCTCTCTGTCATCTCAAAGTAGATACTCAACTTGTCCTCGTGATCTTTATCTACAGTCCAAAACTCCACTTGTTCGTTCGATAACTTCTAAACGAATCCTCCCCCTTGGAAACCGCTAGTCCATTAAAACACCTCTAACTTCGTAACTATTTTTACACACACCAAGTAATCAAACTTCTACTTAGTCACTATTCGAATTAAAACTCGACTTATGTCCTTATTCCTTGTCCTTCACTAATCTTATCTCCTTCGACATCAATTTATCAACAACTTATAAGATAATCCTCCTCTTAATATCTAACAATCCGTTTTTACCGTCTTCTTCCTCGAAACTTCCCTCACTCAAACCTATTTACACTCACTGAAATCCCTAACCCTTCGCACAAATCGAGACTTTTCCTATAGAAGATTACATCATAACTATACCTCAAGGGACTTAACTAGCCATTGACTCTTAAACTCTACGAAACTCGTCAAAATATAACAACCTCAGATATTCGTCTTAATACTAACACCTTCCTTTTTGTGACTCAATCACCATCTCGTCAATCAACTTCTTAATTTCTCAATCAAATTCTGACAAACTTCAAGTCCTACACACCTTAGACAGATATTCATAGATTTAAAACCTAAACCTTCACCAAGTTTGGTCCTCTAATGACCTTTAATCCTTCAATACTTCTTAAATGAATATCAGTTTCTTAAAAACTATAACTCCTTCACTTACCCAAACGACCTGACCAGTGTCGTCATGCTTTCACATCCACAACTTATTATGCTAACATCATTCAAATCTTATCACATGGTCATTATGTCCGCAACCTCATAATCAACATCAATCGATCACCAACCTTAACACTCCACACAACCCAGAATTCCCTTACTTCAAGATCCCTCTTATACTACACCTCAATGGTCTTAACCCGAAACTCACCTTCGGGTCTTCAATCTTCTAAGATTCAACTCCTATTGTCACACCTACAACCATAAGATCTCCTACTCGTACGTGATTCTCGGCTCTCAAGATTCAATCTTAACCCTAAGATTTCAATCCAACTTAGTAAATCTCACTTAGTAATCTCAGCATATTTCCTTGGAATCCATATCAACAACCTCAAGTATTCAACTTATGCTAAAACTTTCTTTCTCCAACTTAATCATTAATTCAACACTTTTCAAGCGAAAATTCATCTCTTAAGACTATAATGTCTCCACATATTAATCAAACGCTTAGCAAAACTTATTCCTCGAACTCGACTATAACAATCTAGTTTAGAGCTAATTCTTCTCAATCTCGCTACCATCAAGGTATCATCTAAAACATGATTAAATCCAACTTATTTAGTCTCTAACAACTCCCCTCAGCAATCACATAACCTATGACTTCATAACTTCCGAGAAACTACTTAATACTTTTCCAGCACTAAATCTCTTGACTTGGTCTACCTCTACTTGAAGTAATCACACGAACTAACCAACCAATGTCTATACGACACTCGTCGACTTCCACAACTTAATCTTTTACAATCAAATGCTTAACACGAACTTTCCTCCCAAATCCGACTAATCCTCATTCAATTCAAATTCATCTTACCCGTCCTTCTATCAAAGTCCATAACCAGCTGTGATTCCGAATATCACCCCCTCAATAGTAGGTTGATCAGGCCTAATACATCGAAGGTGGAAATTTAGAAAAACCCACTGGAACAGTCAATGAGTTCCTATCCTCCAGTAGTCACAAATATCCTGATACTAAATCCTTTAATGATCCCGCTACGGAACTACACACCCTCAACATGACACGTATACTACCCATACGGAATCTCCCTAAGATTCGTTCTTCAGCTACTAGCTTCCTCATAATCGCATCGGTGGAAGACTACTTTCTAGACTTAGTGTGTTATTCTAAACCTCGTGTAACTTCTATAGTTAAAACACGAGCGGCAGTCAAATAAATTCTTAGTAGGTGTAATAACTGTAAGGTCAAAGCTCAAACAGTATAACTAAGTTAGGTGTGTTGCACATTCTACGAGAGTAATGATGAGCATGTTGTACTAGAATGAGAAAGAATAGTTAGAAGGTTACCATCGTTCTTGCACTCACCTCTGGCTAACCCCTCAGCTCCTTCACCGTCCATGATATAAACCCTTCCTCTAGCAGCAGGGCGCTTTCCCCTTGCAGCATTGACAGACGGCTCCGCCTTGGGTGCCCTACACTGACTGGCGTTGTGCCCCGGTTGGTTGCAGTTGAAACACTTGGGCTTCGGTTCTGAGCACGCACTTGCATAGTGCCCCAACTTTCCACACCTGAAGCATTTCACATCTTGGATTGCAATCTGGTTTCCCGTTCCTCCAGCAGCAGCCGTAACCATAGGCTTGTACGATCCTGGGGTAAACCTTTCCCCCACAGGACGCTGATAAGGCTTCTTCATCTGAAACTTTCCTTTTCCTTGATAGCTCCGGGAACTCGACCTCATTGGTCCCCCAGTTCCAGCCCGGTCCATCCTCCTATTCTTCATCAGTTCCACCTCGGTGGCCTTCTCAACCAAAGCTTGAAACCTCATAATCCCCAACGGTCTCACTGAGTCCTCAATGTCAGCTCTCAGTCCCCTCACAAAGCGCTTGCACATATAGGGTTCATCAACCTGATCACGGAAAAATCGGAAGTGTTTGGCCAAAGATTCTAACTTAGCAGCATATTCCGGAATAGTCATGCTCCCTTGACGAAGAGTCAGAAACTGCGACTCACGCTCGTCACGAGCACTATCAGGAAAATACTTCTCCAGAAAGGCGGCACGAAAAGAATCCCAGTTCACCTCAACATGGTTTGCCTCCATCATCCCTCTGGTGCCCCTCCACCAGTACTCAGCATCGCCCAGTAGTAGATAAGTTGCCAGGCCCACCTTAGCCCCTCCACTAGTCTGTAGTACTTCGAAAATCTTCTCTACCTCTTGGATCCAGAGATCCGCCTCGTCCGGGTCAGTCCCGCCCGTGAACTTGGGTGGATTCTGTCTTCTGAAATCATTCAATCCCCTGTTCTGGTCCAGGGCTGCTTCTCTCTGAAGCCGGTATAGCTCGCGTGCATCCTCAGTAGCACGCCTATGTGCATTGTCATTCGCCTGTACAGTCATAGCTTGGACCAAAGTGGCCACCATCTCAGCAAGTTGGTTCGCGTTCACCATGTTCTGTATTCGTTTAGCAAACAGTCAGTACCAATCATAAGATAGTATTATGCATAACTATACAATATGATTAGGTAGCAACTTCAATCAATTAAAGCGAAGATCGCTTGGCAGACAATCAATTTTTTACTCTTTGCAGAGTCACACAACCTAGCACAGAAGACCTATTCCCCAAGGACTCCCAAAAGACTCGACAAGCTCTGATACCACAATGTAACACCCCGATTTCCAGGTGTCACTTTAGTAACCAAAAATAATCTTTACGCGGAAAACAGGTAATTTTTTTCCGATTGATTCCTTTAAATCAAAACGATAAAGAAGTAAAGACAAAACACAACTACTAAACTAACCAATATACATCAAATATAAACATGTACAGCCTCAGCTGCACTTCCACGCCCCACACACTCGCAGTGACTCCAAAGTAGTGTGCCCGTAGGCAAATATTTACAGATCCAGAAGTGTGAGTGAGAAAAAGTATAATTACAAACCACCAGGAGAAAGTCGGCCTCAAAATGGCCTAAGCAAAGACCCCTATGGTCCGACTGACTCACTGTGATCCCTCCGTAAGAGAATCACACAAAAAGCCATGCATCGGGAACCTACCCTGTCCCAAAAGCAAAACGAATCAGAGCTATTACAGTAACAACCAACTCCAAAAGACTCTAACCACCCATACCCCACACTACTATCATCGACCCTCCCTCGATCAGGCATGAAGTCCGGGTCCTCGTCGAAAGCTTCAGTAATAGTTGTTCCGCTCCGGGTCTTTCCCGTACAACGCATCATCACGAACCGGCTGACAGACGCCTGGCAGCAGGCCGACCGCCCAAACACAAACATACAAACAAAGCCAAGGCGCTAGGGTCAACTTACAGAATACAATAGATATACAATCAACTTGTGATAAAGGGGATATATACATATGTTGTATATATATACATATAGGTTATGTATTGCCTACTCTAAGGTATATACATGGCATGTCCTCGAATCTCCTACACAGTTCAATCATTAATACCTAACGATGTTCATCAACATCAAATCATCATAATCTCAACATATGAAGTTAGGTGATAAGGTTAGTCAAACAATGTATCGTCCTCCCAACACACCCGTATCCAACTAAACCAATGTTCCCTGTCGTTGCCCTAGGGTAAACGACGATGAAATCTCACGCTTCCATGAAGTCTCACGCTTCAATGGGGTCTTACGCTTTCACGAAGTCTCACGCTTCAGTGAAATCTCACACATTCACGAAGTCTCACGCTTCAGTGAAGTTTCGCGCCTTCACGAAGTCTCACGCTTCAGTGAAGTTGCACGCCTCCGCAAAGTCTCCCGCTTCAGCAAAGGTGTACGCCTCCGCAAAGTCTCCCGTTTCAGCGAAGGTTCCCGTCTCCACGAGGTCTCCCGCCTCAGTGAAGTTTCTGCTTTCACGAAGTCTCACGCCTCAGTGAAGCTTACTCACTTTCACGAAGTCTCACGCTTCAGTGAAGTTCCATGCTTTCACGAAGTCTCACGCCTCAGTGAAGCTTCCCGTTCTTCACTATGGATGGACCATTCCCGTTATCCATCCTGGATGAACCATTCCCGTTATTCATCCTTGGTGAACCATTCCCGTTATTCACCATATGATATGCACAGGTGAACCATTCCCGTTATTCACCCGATTGATGCAATATGGTTAGCCAAACAACGAATCGCCCTTACCACGGAAGTGTTTAGCTCACAACCCAATCCAACAAAACCATGAGTTAGTGTCGGTCAATACAACACAACTCCCACCACAAAACCCACAAACAAAGCCCAGAGTCTGTGCCGGTCAATACAACACGACTCGAACAACACTCCCAAGAGTACTAGAGTACTCGGTGACTTTCAATCATCACCATAGCTCACCTTAGTGGCTTTCCCCAATTCCAAAACTCTCCAAACCCACAACAAAAGCCGACTTTTCCCCGTCTTTCGTAAATATTTTCCCCTTTAGTTCTCCTATGATTATTCGTTTAGTAAAAACGTTTCGAATTGAATTAGTCAAGTTATGAGTTTACTTCTCAAAGTCTAAGTCTCCCAGAGTCTCTAGTTTTCGAAATTCTAATCATTCTAAGTTTTCCAAAAACCCTCCAAAAGAAGTTTCCCGGGGAAAGTCTAAGTATTCAAACGAATCCCAACAAATGGCTAAGCCTCAAACCCCTCGTTTGGACTTGCCTAGGGTTGTTCATCCAACCCGAAATGTCAAAGATCACCAGATCAATGAATCTCCACTCCGAAGTCGCGTCAAAACGCTCAATCCAACACAACATCAACATCATAAGTTATGAAAACATTCATAACAATAAACCATCATCATAATCAATATCATAGCAAAGCATAAGTCGAATTTATCGACGCCTACTATGAAATCATAGCTAATATATATGTAAGTTGCCCTAACCTCGAGCTGTTCCAGCTTCGCAAACAAAGTTCTCCTCAAACAATTGCTCTGAGTCTTCCAAAGTTTCCTCAACTGAACCTCGGAGAAAAACAAAGCAGAATCCAAACAAAATCGATTAGTTCGATCGCAAAACAATACATAAACGATAGACAAAGCATTAAAGCTTCAGAATAGGACAATCAGGTACGAAAAGACAAGTTTTCGAAACCGAAAAACTCCCCCCTAAAGGAAATAGTCCACGGCCTCAAAGGAAAAAGGGCTTCGGCTCTTTTTCTTTGATCAAATCAATTCACAAGGTAGTTTTAGGGTAAAACTAAGGCAAAGAAACTGTCAGAACAATTTTCGGACAATCGGGCCGAAATACGACTACGCAGGGGCATTTTGGTCCAAAATAAAGGCTCAAAACTTCAAAGTTATCCGTTCTGAAAACAGATTTGACAGCAACGATCCTCATGACATCCATGACAACAAATCCTAAAGGCACGAAGTCAGATTATAGCTTTACGACAATAAAGTTTCGAAATGTGAGACAAAAAGAGTTTTGAGTCAATTTTTCAGATCCTGGACAACTGAATCGCAATCAGAGTTTACTGACAGAGGTTTTAGACTCAGGGGAACATAAGGAACATAACCCAAGCGAGAAATCAGAGAAATCGGACAATTTTAGAAAAAGCTCAAAACTTAGAGCACAGAAACGACTTCAGAAACGCAACAGAAACAACAATCAGAGGTAGGAATCGTGTTAGTTACCTTGATACCTAGAAGTAGGGACGAACTGCACGGAGATTGGTCAAGTTTTCGCGAAAATCTCTCCTCCCCCAAGCTCCCCCAAACTCGCGGCCTTGTGTGGTGTTTGTGGAGATATTTTTGCTTTTTCGCCTATTTATAGGCGGGTGAAATCGCGGGAAAATGAAAATTTCGCGATTCCGATTTTTGCAGCACGTTCACCAAGGAATTCTAAGAGAGATTCTGGCGTCAGAAATCCAGAACTAAAAACAAATATCTATGATATGGGAAAAACGATATCGAAAATCTCAAAAGCGGTGTAAGTTAAATCTGTCCCGAAAAACTACTTTTTGCTGTGATCGCCGGACGACAAAACTTCCTTCTGAAGAAAGATTGGAAACGTCGAAACAAATCTGGCAACGCGAACGGAATCTTCGTTAGAAGTCCCGAATAGAAAAAGTCTTCATCCATTGCTCGAAAATAGGGTTTCGAAGCAAAGAAATTAGCGTCGGCGGACATCCGAAAAGTTAAACCTATCGTGCGTACAGTCCAGAGTTCCGAAATGAAACGCTGGTCGATGGAAAAATAAAGAGAAACTTTAAATTTTCCAAGAGTTCGAAATCTCACTTAAAACGTTGCTTTAAGAGCGAAATAGCCTATTCTGGACATGCTCGCCATAAGGCAGGTGTGCAGACGACTCGCACTAGCTCCGAAAGAAACAACGCCACATTCCTCGAGCAATTCCTGAACTTTCTTCTTCATTAATCTTTCTCAAATATCAAACTCCTGTCACGCTTACACTGATTCCACGCGTGAGTCAGAAATTAACTTGTTCCGAAAATCCGGGTCTTACATTTTTCAAGTTGACATCCTTTAGGGATATCAAGATTAGAAGAGGAAGGTTCAATCTTGACCTTTTCTTTTCCTTTCCTGGAAGAGGAATCCTGCACTTGGGATTCTCCAAGAATTTGAAGATACTTATTGGTATAATTGGATTGTTCCATGAGGTCTTTGATGTCTTTACCAGTGACATCACCTTCTTCTTTCCTAGTCTTGAAGGGAGAAGCTAGGACAGGTGTAGATTGAGCTCCTTTAAGAAGGAAAGGAGTTTTAGGTGGCAGGTTAGAAAGGGTTTCTTTTC
This sequence comes from Lotus japonicus, assembly GCF_012489685.1. Taxonomy (NCBI): domain Eukaryota; kingdom Viridiplantae; phylum Streptophyta; class Magnoliopsida; order Fabales; family Fabaceae; genus Lotus; species Lotus japonicus. The sequence goes on from NC_080043.1 coordinate 62,331,895, forward strand.
CATCCTTATGCTGCCATTTAACCATGTCAATTTGGAAGGGGTAAGATTTCCAATTCTTGTTGGCATAATCTTGAAACCATTCAAAAAAGAAGATGTTTTGCTGGGTTTTCTCAAGGAACCCATAGAATTTTTCTTGGATCTTCTTTCTCTTTTCACCCTGATACTTTGCAAAGAACCATTTTCTTTGCTGAGTCCATCGGTCAGAGTAGAAATCTGCCTTGATACTTCCTTTGTCGATGACGAATTCAGTAGTGATTGCTCCAATGAAATCAGAAGTTTCTCCAGGGGTTTCTAGAGAAGAATACGTTGGAGATAAGGTGGATTGATGTTCTTCATCACCCTTGTCATAGGTAGTCTTGACAGGAGTGGTATTGACATATCCAGCCAAATGGATAGTAGATCCGTCATGAGAGAGGGAAGGTCGAGCGCTAGACTCGGGTTGGTTCCTTCTAGTCATAGAAAAAGATCTTCTGGACATGGCAGATTGGAAATCAGAGGATGTCCTAATAGATCTAGGGATGGAGAAAGAATTTCTTCTATCAAAGATGAGATCTACTTGGCCAGATTGGTGTTGGACAATTTCACGAAACTCAGGAGTTTCAACAGGTTGGGCTGGAGTAGCCTTTTCCAAAGACCATTTCTCTGGAAGGGTGATATCACTCCATTGGATGGTTTTGGGCACAATAACATTGGCCTTATCATAATCTGTGAGGAAGAGGGTAGTTTCTCCAGATTTCTCACAATTGGTTCGCAAGAAATAAGATTTGATAGAGTTCATTACCTTGTATTGAACCCTGTAGATCAAAGAGATTGGAATGGAATCTTCTTTCATATCAAGGCCGTGAAGCTTGATATTTAGGAAGAGGACATCAAGGATGTTTTTATCTTCCAGACTAACAGTTAGATCTGGGAAGCAATTGAAAAAGATTGGTCCATTACTCAGGCTGGTTTCAACCGTTCCTAAGAGGGAGTCATGGAATTGATTATGTCTAACATCCCTAAGACAAAGGAGTACAGCGATGTCAAGAGATTTCCTGGTTAGGGGTTTAAGACCAACTTGAACACTACCTATATGAAGATAGTTGAAGTTCTTGCTGATATGTTCTTTGATGCTTTTCTCGGAAAGCAGATGGGGAAGTAGATCAGGAGCAGTAGCTTGGATAATATATCTAACATATCTAACATATTTCAGATAATTCTGTTTATGGAAGGCTGAGCCTCCTGTTTTAATTTCTGCAATTTAATTTTCTGCAAAAAGCCCCTCCGTGGTGGCGTCCTACTTCTCTTAATCCTCTTCTCATCCCCCTCCTTCTGCTTCCGACCCCCTCTTGGTATCAGAGCCTGATGGGGAAGTAGGAACGTGCTAAATATGTTAGATATAAGTTATTTCTCTGCTTTGTTCTTACATAATTAAGCACTATGGTAACGGATCTAGACTGGTAAGTACACAACTCAGCTAAACTAAAATGAAATCCTTTTTGAAGATCTCTCAGGATTATTTATTTTCAGACTTATGATCATATCTGCAGCGGAGGCGTTGAAGGCAGTAAGTCCCTGTGTGGCAGTAAGTCTATATTGGCCATACTACAGATATGATATGTTAAGTTCAGAATATTTTTAATGTCCTTGTTTAGCTTTTCTTTTGTGGTGGCTTTAGTCTGATCCAGATCTATACTGCTCAACTATTAAGAACAACACAGAACGTAACTTATATTTCTAATTTATTTATCTGTTTCTATAGAACCAGGTGATGGCGATGATACTTACGGGTGAGGAAGATTTGTCTTTTATGATGCTCCGCTCCTTTTCCAAGCTTTCTTTCAAATCTTCCCAACCCTCTTCTTCTTCTATCGATCATCCTCATCAATCCAATCAATTATCCAAATCTGTCTTCAAAGAAGAAATTCATTTTGAAGATATCAATCAAGATCTCGACAATTGGGAAATCCCTAAAATCTCTCATGCTGAGATCTACAAACCAAACGGATCCTTTTTCAAACGATCAGACTTCATCATCAAAACCGTTGAGCAAACCTACAAGCTCAGATCTGATAATGAAGAAATCCATCTGCTTTCTGAGAAAAGCGTCAAAGATCATATCAGCAAGAACTTCAACTATCTTCACATAGGTAGTGTTCAAGTTGGTCTCAAACCCCTAACTAGGAAGTCTCTGGACATCTCTGTTCTTCTTTGTCTTAGGGATATTAGACATAATCAATTCCATGACTCCCTCTTAGGAACGGTTGAAACCAGCCTGAGTAATGGACCAATCTTTTTCAATTGCTTTCCAGATCTAACTGTCAGTCTGGAAGACAAAAACATCCTTGACGTTCTCTTCCTAAATATCAAGCTTCACGGCCTTGATATGAAAGAAGATTCCATACCTATCTCTTTGATCTACAGGGTTCAATACAAGGTAATGAACTCTATCAAATCTTATTTCTTGCGAACCAATTGTGAGAAATCTGGAGAAACTACCCTCTTCCTCACAGATTATGATAAGGCCAATGTTATTGTGCCCAAAACCAACCAATAGAGTGATATCACCCTTCCAGAGAAATGGTCTTTGGAAAAGGCTACTCCAGCCCAACCTGTTGAAACTCCTGAGTTTTGTGAAATCGTCCAACACCAATCTGGTCAAGTAGATCTTATCTTTGATAGGAGAAATTCCTTCTCTATCCCTAGATCTATTAGGACATCCTCAAATGATTTCCAATCTGCCATGTCCAGAAGATCCTTTTCTATGACTAGAAGGAACCAACCCGAGTCTAGCGCTCGACCTTCCCTCTCTCATGACGGATCTACTATCCATTTGGCTGGATATGTCAATACCACTCCTGTCAAGACTACCTATGACAAGGGTGATGAAGATCATCAATCCAAATTATCTCCAACGTATTCTTCTCTAGAAACCCCTGGAGAAACTTCTGATTTCATTGGAGCTATTACTACTGAATTTGTCATCGACAAAGAAAGAATCAAAGCAGATTTCTACTCTGACCGATGGACTAAGCAAAGGAAATGGTTCTTTGCAAAGTATCAGGGTGAAAAGAGAAAAAAGATCCAAGAAAAATTCTACGGGTTCCTTGAAAAAACCCAGCAGAACATCTTCTTTTTTGAATGGTTTCAAGATTATGCCAACAAGAATTGGAAATCTTACCCCTTCCAAATTGACATGGTTAAATGGCAGCATAAAGATGGAAAAGAAACCCTTTCTAAACTGCCACCGAAAACTCCTTTCCTTCTTAAAGGAGCTCAATCTACACCTGTCTGGGCTTCTCCCTTCAAGACTAGGGAAGAAGAAGGTGAGGTCACCAGTAAGGACATCAAAGACCTCATGGAACAGGCCAATTATACCAATAAGTATCTTCAAACTCTTGGAGAATCTCAGACTCATGATGATTCTGCTAGAAAAGGAAAAGGAAAGGTCAAGACTGAACCCTCTTCCCCAGATATCCCTAAAGAGTGTCAACTGGAGAAACCTTTATTCAAACCTTTCCAAATCAGTAACCGATCTAGGCACTCAGCTCAATCCCTTCGTGCCAAGAATGAATCTGATAATGAGCTTCTTCAGAAAGTTGTGGAACAACTGAAGCTTCTCAATCAAGTGATCCCTGAAACTCCGACTCAAGAAACTCCAACTCCGGAGGCAGTTTCTAATCCTACTGTCTCTGCTCCTGCTCCTCCAAAAACTCGGACTTCTACTCGTAATGCCTCTACTTCTTTAAACAATATTGAAGATGGTAAGGTTGAGTCTGATTCTGATATCCAATCTGTCAAGAGTATTCCTATCAACATTGTTAATCACAATTCTAGGAATCAGTGGAGAAAAGAGACCAAACTCTATTATCCCAGAGCTACTGCTCCTGATCTTCTTTTAGAAGAATCTTCAAACTTCAAAAGCTTCAGTGCCAACAATGTTTATGAATGGAATATTGATGGTGAAAACGAGTATGGCATCACCAAAAGCCTCCAAAATATGACTATGGTAGCCACTGCCTATGTTACCGCCAATAGTTGTCCTGAATCTCTTATTGTCGAAGTCTTGGTTGCTGGTTTCTGTGGCCAGCTCAAAGGATGGTGGGATAATTATCTCACTGAAGACGAGAAGAATCAGATCTTGACTGCCATCAAGACTGATGAAGAAGGTAATCCTATCATTGAAGATGGCAAATTCATTCCTGATGCTGTCAACTCCTTAATCTTCACTATAGCTCAACATTTTGTTGGAGATCCTTCCCTCATCAAGGATAGATCTGGTGATCTTTTGTCCAATCTTAAGTGTAAATCTTTGGGTGATTTCAGATGGTACAAGGATACCTTTTTGACCAGAGTTTACACCCGCGAAGATAGCCAACAAGCCTTCTGGAAAGAGAAATTCCTGGCAGGTCTTCCTAAATCTTTTGGCGACAAAGTTCGGGAAAAACTTAGAAGCCAAAATCCTGGGGGAGAAATCCCGTATCAAACTCTTAGCTATGGTCAGCTCATAGCAATCATTCAAAGAGTTGCTCTCAAAATCTGTCAAGATGACAAAATCCAACAGCAACTCACCAAAGAGAAATCTCAGAATCGCAGGGATTTGGGAACCTTCTGCGAACAATTTGGTATTCAGGGTTGTCCCAAGAAACCTAAAACCAGAAAGCAAGATCCTCCTAAACAACAATGGAAAAGGAGATCTAGCAGGAATGATCATAGGAAACCCAAACCTAGATCTAAACCCCATTCTGCGAAAGCTCCAAACTCTCCTGAGAACAGACCCTCTCAAGGAAAAGATGTCACCTGCTACAATTGTGGCAAATCTGGCCATATCAGCAGATATTGCAGACTCAAGAAAAGAATCTCTGAACTTCATCTTGAACCTGAGATTGAAGACAAGATCAATAATCTTCTCATCCAAACTTCTGATGAAGAAGATTCCAATCCTTCGGACTCTGAGGTCTCTGAAGACCTAAATCAAATCCAGAATGATGATTCTGGATCATCATCCTCTGTCAATACCTTGACTATTAACACTTTGACTAATGAGCAAGATCTTCTCTTTAGGGCCATCAATTCTATCCCTGATCCTGAAGAAAAGAAAATCTACTTGGAACGCCTCAGATCTACTCTTGAAGACAGGCCTCCCACAAGTCCTATTACTACCAATAAGTTCAATCTTAGGGATACCTTCAAGCGTCTTGAAAAATCTGCTGTCAAGCCTGTCACTATTCAAGACCTCCAATCTGAAGTTAGTACCCTTAAAATCGAGGTTAAGGGTCTCAAACAAATCCAAAAAAGTCAGCAGCTTATCTTAGACAAACTGACTAGAAATTATGAAGAAGACAGTTCTTCTTCTATACCTGATTCCAATCCTGCTCCTAACAACAATTGCGATGACTTTCTGGAAGTTATCAATCATGTCACCATCCAGAAATTCTACATCCACATCAAAATCCTTATAGGAGATTTTATCTTGGAAACTCCAGCTCTCTTTGATACTGGGGCTGATTCCAGGTGTATTTCTGAGGGACTCATTCCCACCAGATATTTTGAAAAAACAACTGAGAAACTCAGTGCTGCTGAAGGATCTAGGTTAATAATCAAATATAAGATCCCCTCGGCTATCATCAAAAATGGTAGTCTTGAGATTGAAACCCCTTTTCTGCTCGTCAGAAATCTTAGTCAAAAAGTCATAATAGGGACTCCTTTCATTAAGAAACTCTTCCCTTATGATACTGACGTTGATGGCATCACTGTCCAGCATCTTGGACAACCAATTCTGTTCAAATTCTCGGAACCTCCTTTTGATAAAACCCTGAATGTTATATCTTACAAGGAAAAGCAAATCAATTTCCTCAAGGAAGAGATCTCCTTCAAGAACATTGAAGTTCAATTACAACAACCTTCAGTCAAATCAAGGATTGAGAATATTTTGGGGAATATTCAATCTAGCATCTGTTCTGACCTACCCAATGCCTTTTGGGAAAGGAAGAGCCATATGGTGGAACTTCCTTATGAAAAGGATTTTTCAGACAAACAGATCCCAACCAAGGCTAGACCTATTCAAATGAATGAAGAACTTCTTCATTTTTGCCGAAAGGAAATCGATGATCTTCTTAAGAAGAAGCTAATCCGCAGGAGTAAAAGTCCTTGGTCCTGTGCAGCCTTCTATGTCAACAAACAAGCTGAGATAGAAAGAGGAACCCCTAGGTTGGTCATCAACTACAAACCTCTCAATCAAGCCCTTTGTTGGATTAGATATCCTATTCCCAACAAGAAAGATCTTCTTGCCAGACTGCATGATGCTAAGATCTTTTCGAAGTTCGACATGAAATCTGGATTTTGGCAAATCCAATTACAAGAAAAGGATAGGTATAAAACTGCTTTTACTGTCCCTTTTGGACAATATGAGTGGAATGTTATGCCTTTCGGGCTAAAGAACGCCCCATCTGAATTTCAAAGGATCATGAACGAAATCTTCAATCCCTATTCCAAATTCACTATTGTCTACATCGATGATGTGCTGGTCTTCTCTCAAACCATGGATCAACACTTCAAACACCTCAATACTTTCATCTCTGTAATCAAAAGGAATGGTCTGGCAGTATCTAAAACAAAAGTCAGCTTGTTCCAGACCAAAATCAGATTCCTTGGCCATAACATTCACCAAGGAACTATCATTCCCATCAATAGAGCCATCGAGTTCACCGACAAATTTCCTGATCAAATTATAGACAAAACCCAATTGCAAAGATTCTTGGGATGTCTCAATTATGTTGCGGACTTCTGTCCTCAACTCAGCACAATAATCAAACCCCTTCATGATAGACTCAAGAAGGATCCTCCACCCTGGTCTGATATTCATACCAACGTGGTCAAACAAATCAAACTGCGTATCAAAAATCTTCCTTGTCTTTATCTTCCTAATCCTCAAGCTTTCAAAATTATTGAAACTGATGCCTCTGATATTGGCTTTGGTGGTATTTTGAAACAAAAAATTCTTGATAAAGAACAAATTATTGCTTTTACTTCAAAACATTGGAATCCTGCTCAACAGAATTATTCTACTGTCAAAAAAGAAGTTTTAGCAATCGTTTTATCTATTTCAAAATTTCAATCTGATTTGATTAATCAAAAATTCTTAGTCCGTGTAGACTGCAAATCTGCGAAAGAAATCTTACAAAAAGATGTCAAAAACTTAGCTTCAAAACATATCTTTGCCAGATGGCAAGCTATTTTAAGCGTTTTTGACTTCGATATTGAATATATAAAAGGATCTAACAATTCTCTCCCTGATTTCCTCACTCGTGAATATTTGCAGGGAAGATCATAAGATGTCCTCCAGAGGAGGATCCTCCTCCTCCCGAGGAAGAGGAAGAAACAAAGAAAAGAGCAAAGGTATTATCTCTGACTCTTTAATCTTATCTGGGCCCACTGCCCATCAATCTGGACCCACTGTCCAAAAATCTGAGCCCACTGCTCAAAGCCAATCTTCACAACCAAAACAAACCAAAGCTGATTATGCTTTATCTATTCCAACTCTCCTTGCCTTCAAACAAGCAGGCCTGGATAATGTTCCTCAGGGACTCACCAATTTACCAAATAAATCTTGGGCCAGCATCGCTGATAAAGATGATGACCTAGATCTCCAATCCCTCCAATCTTTTATTGAAAGAACAAAAAGCTTAGCAACTCATGATGGAAAGAAACCAGTTGTTCTTGCCCAATCTAGCCCAGTTGCCCAATCTAGCCCAGTTACCCAATCTAACCCAAAATAGGAATATTTGACCAAAACTATCTCCAAATTCCAAACCATGATTGAACCAGAATGGTGGGACCATTCAGGAGGGAACCTCGCCAATAAAATTGGTACTAAACTTTTCCCTGGTTATCTTGATCCAATCCACCCAAACAAAACCCAGAGATTCTATGAGTTTATCTTGGTTGATACAAACAGTGTGGATATTAAGCATTTTAGGGATAAAAATGACAACTCCCTAATTACCCACTCTACACTCCAAATTCTCCGTGTCCTTCGTCCCACTGACTTTGGACCCAATCCAAACACCTACAGAAAATTTTCCCAGAATTTTGACCCTATAGGTTTTAATTATTGGGATTACATCAAAGCTTGGGATTTTACAATCCTTGGCCTGCAAAACCAAAATTTCAAGCATTCTTGGCTCATTTACTTCAAATGGACCAACAAATATTCCTTTCCAATTTGGTTCCATTCTTGGTGGAGCTTCTTTGGTCCAACTACTGAAATCTTTCCCCCTGAAGTTCTGGAGGGATACAATCTTTTCCTGAAACATTGGGACAAAGAGTTTAACAATTATCCTGATTGTTTAAACTTTTATACAATCTTTTCCCTTTCTTGGGTATTCTCTTGGAGGTACGGTCTTAAAGCCAAACCCCAACCAATTCTCAACAAACTTGCCCTTATCAAGTGGTGGAAGGCTTTTGATGCTTCCAAAGCTCACAAGGATAAAGTAATTCAATGGTTCAAAAACAACCAGAAATATCTCAAGCATGCAAGTCCGCAAACCAGCCTCTTGCTAAATCAAAAGGCCCACATCACAGCGGCCCTTGCAGGAGCTTCAACAGAATAAGACTTGCTTAGAAATCTTGAATCTGCTCTTCAATTATTGAAGGAACCAATTAAGCAAGCCTCATCTTCAAAGGCCCCTCAACACAAAGTCTCCGAGCCATCCTCTCTTGGGTCGTCAGATTTTGTCCAAACCACAGAATCAGATGATGATGACTTCTGCTAAGTTTGTCGTCTTGTAATCATTTTTATTCTGTAATAATTTAATTTTTGTACTGTAGCAAATAGTAAAATTGACTTTTTACTGTTGCAAATAGTGCCAGTCAAATAGTACCGTCTACCGGAACTATTCAACCGGAACTATTCAAACAGTGCCCAATCTTTTCTTTAAATAGGCTCATTCTGAACCTTGTTAGGCAGAGTTTGGGTAGAGCTTAGATAGAGAGTTTAGAGAGAGAAACACTGAGAGAATTCCTTCTGTAAGTTCTCCTTCAGTTTTCCTTTCTTTCAATCTTTTCTGTTTTTAAGTTTCAGTTTTTCAGTTTTTAAGTTTCAGTTTTGTAATCTATGTTTATGTAATATATATCTTGTTCAAGTTTTATTTTCCTGTTTATGGAAGGCTGAGCCTCCTGTTTTAATTCCTGTTTTTATTTTTCTGTTTATGGAAGGCTGAGCCTCCTGTTTTAATTCCTGTTTTAATTTCTGCAATTTAATTTTCTGCAAAAAGCCCCTCCGTGGTGGCGTCCTACTTCTCTTAATCCTCTTCTCTCATCCCCCTCCTTCTGCTTCCGACCCCCTCTTGGTATCAGATTTTGGACAGATCGATAAAACATATTTAGCATGTTCCTACTTCCCCATCAGGCTCTGATACCAAGAGGGGGTCGGAAGCAGAAAGAGGGGGATGAGAAGAGGATTAAGAGAAGTAGGACGCCACCACGGAGGGGCTTTTTGCAGAAAATTAAATTGCAGAAATTAAAACATGAATTAAAACAGGAGGCTCAGCCTTCCATAAACAGAAAAATAAAAACAGGAATTAAAACAGGAGGCTCAGCCTTCCATAAACAGGAAAATAAAACTTGAACAAGATATATATTACATAAACATAGATTACAAAACTGAAACTTAAAAACTGAAAAACTGAAACTTAAAAACAGAAAAGATTGAAAGAAAGGAAAACTGAAGGAGAACTTACAGAAGGAATTCTCTCAGTGTTTCTCTCTCTAAACTCTCTATCTAAGCTCTACCCAAACTCTGCCTAACAAGGTTCAGAATGAGCCTATTTAAAGAAAAGATTGGGCACTGTTTGAATAGTTCCGGTTGAATAGTTCCGGTAGACGGTACTATTTGACTGGCACTATTTGCAACAGTAAAAAGTCAATTTTACTATTTGCTACAGTACAAAAATTAAATTATTACAGAATAAAAATGATTACAAGACGACAAACTTAGCAGAAGTCATCATCATCTGATTCTGTGGTTTGGACAAAATCTGACGACCCAAGAGAGGATGGCTCGGAGACTTTGTGTTGAGGGGCCTTTGAAGATGAGGCTTGCTTAATTGGTTCCTTCAATAATTGAAGAGCAGATTCAAGATTTCTAAGCAAGTCTTATTCTGTTGAAGCTCCTGCAAGGGCCGCTGTGATGTGGGCCTTTTGATTTAGCAAGAGGCTGGTTTGCGGACTTGCATGCTTGAGATATTTCTGGTTGTTTTTGAACCATTGAATTACTTTATCCTTGTGAGCTTTGGAAGCATCAAAAGCCTTCCACCACTTGATAAGGGCAAGTTTGTTGAGAATTGGTTGGGGTTTGGCTTTAAGACCGTACCTCCAAGAGAATACCCAAGAAAGGGAAAAGATTGTATAAAAGTTTAAACAATCAGGATAATTGTTAAACTCTTTGTCCCAATGTTTCAGGAAAAGATTGTATCCCTCCAGAACTTCAGGGGGAAAGATTTCAGTAGTTGGACCAAAGAAGCTCCACCAAGAATGGAACCAAATTGGAAAGGAATATTTGTTGGTCCATTTGAAGTAAATGAGCCAAGAATGCTTGAAATTTTGGTTTTGCAGGCCAAGGATTGTAAAATCCCAAGCTTTGATGTAATCCCAATAATTAAAACCTATAGGGTCAAAATTCTGGGAAAATTTTCTGTAGGTGTTTGGATTGGGTCCAAAGTCAGTGGGACGAAGGACACGGAGAATTTGGAGTGTAGAGTGGGTAATTAGGGAGTTGTCATTTTTATCCCTAAAATGCTTAATATCCACACTGTTTGTATCAACCAAGATAAACTCATAGAATCTCTGGGTTTTGTTTGGGTGGATTGGATCAAGATAACCAGGGAAAAGTTTAGTACCAATTTTATTGGCGAGGTTCCCTCCTGAATGGTCCCACCATTCTGGTTCAATCATGGTTTGGAATTTGGAGATAGTTTTGGTCAAATATTCCTATTTTGGGTTAGATTGGGTAACTGGGCTAGATTGGGCAACTGGGCTAGATTGGGCAAGAACAACTGGTTTCTTTCCATCATGAGTTGCTAAGCTTTTTGTTCTTTCAATAAAAGATTGGAGGGATTGGAGATCTAGGTCATCATCTTTATCAGCGATGCTGGCCCAAGATTTATTTGGTAAATTGGTGAGTCCCTGAGGAACATTATCCAGGCCTGCTTGTTTGAAGGCAAGGAGAGTTGGAATAGATAAAGCATAATCAGCTTTGGTTTGTTTTGGTTGTGAAGATTGGCTTTGAGCAGTGGGCTCAGATTTTTGGACAGTGGGTCCAGATTGATGGGCAGTGGGCCCAGATAAGATTAAAGAGTCAGAGATAATACCTTTGCTCTTTTCTTTGTTTCTTCCTCTTCCTCGGGAGGAGGAGGATCCTCCTCTGGAGGACATCTTATGATCTTCCCTGCAAATATTCACGAGTGAGGAAATCAGGGAGAGAATTGTTAGATCCTTTTATATATTCAATATCGAAGTCAAAAACGCTTAAAATAGCTTGCCATCTGGCAAAGATATGTTTTGAAGCTAAGTTTTTGACATCTTTTTGTAAGATTTCTTTCGCAGATTTGCAGTCTACACGGACTAAGAATTTTTGATTAATCAAATCAGATTGAAATTTTGAAATAGATAAAACGATTGCTAAAACTTCTTTTTTGACAGTAGAATAATTCTGTTGAGCAGGATTCCAATGTTTTGAAGTAAAAGCAATAATTTGTTCTTTATCAAGAATTTTTTGTTTCAAAATACCACCAAAGCCAATATCAGAGGCATCAGTTTCAATAATTTTGAAAGCTTGAGGATTAGGAAGATAAAGACAAGGAAGATTTTTGATACGCAGTTTGATTTGTTTGACCACGTTGGTATGAATATCAGACCAGGGTGGAGGATCCTTCTTGAGTCTATCATGAAGGGGTTTGATTATTGTGCTGAGTTGAGGACAGAAGTCCGCAACATAATTGAGACATCCCAAGAATCTTTGCAATTGGGTTTTGTCTATAATTTGATCAGGAAATTTGTCGGTGAACTCGATGGCTCTATTGATGGGAATGATAGTTCCTTGGTGAATGTTATGGCCAAGGAATCTGATTTTGGTCTGGAACAAGCTGACTTTTGTTTTAGATACTGCCAGACCATTCCTTTTGATTACAGAGATGAAAGTATTGAGGTGTTTGAAGTGTTGATCCATGGTTTGAGAGAAGACCAGCACATCATCGATGTAGACAATAGTGAATTTGGAATAGGGATTGAAGATTTCGTTCATGATCCTTTGAAATTCAGATGGGGCGTTCTTTAGCCCGAAAGGCATAACATTCCACTCATATTGTCCAAAAGGGACAGTAAAAGCAGTTTTATACCTATCCTTTTCTTGTAATTGGATTTGCCAAAATCCAGATTTCATGTCGAACTTCGAAAAGATCTTAGCATCATGCAGTCTGGCAAGAAGATCTTTCTTGTTGGGAATAGGATATCTAATCCAACAAAGGGCTTGATTGAGAGGTTTGTAGTTGATGACCAACCTAGGGGTTCCTCTTTCTATCTCAGCTTGTTTGTTGACATAGAAGGCTGCACAGGACCAAGGACTTTTACTCCTGCGGATTAGCTTCTTCTTAAGAAGATCATCGATTTCCTTTCGGCAAAAATGAAGAAGTTCTTCATTCATTTGAATAGGTCTAGCCTTGGTTGGGATCTGTTTGTCTGAAAAATCCTTTTCATAAGGAAGTTCCACCATATGGCTCTTCCTTTCCCAAAAGGCATTGGGTAGGTCAGAACAGATGCTAGATTGAATATTCCCCAAAATATTCTCAATCCTTGATTTGACTGAAGGTTGTTGTAATTGAACTTCAATGTTCTTGAAGGAGATCTCTTCCTTGAGGAAATTGATTTGCTTTTCCTTGTAAGATATAACATTCAGGGTTTTATCAAAAGGAGGTTCCGAGAATTTGAACAGAATTGGTTGTCCAAGATGCTGGACAGTGATGCCATCAACGTCAGTATCATAAGGGAAGAGTTTCTTAATGAAAGGAGTCCCTATTATGACTTTTTGACTAAGATTTCTGACGAGCAGAAAAGGGGTTTCAATCTCAAGACTACCATTTTTGATGATAGCCGAGGGGATCTTATATTTGATTATTAACCTAGATCCTTCAGCAGCACTGAGTTTCTCAGTTGTTTTTTCAAAATATCTGGTGGGAATGAGTCCCTCAGAAATACACCTGGAATCAGCCCCAGTATCAAAGAGAGCTGGAGTTTCCAAGATAAAATCTCCTATAAGGATTTTGATGTGGATGTAGAATTTCTGGATGGTGACATGATTGATAACTTCCAGAAAGTCATCGCAATTGTTGTTAGGAGCAGGATTGGAATCAGGTATAGAAGAAGAACTGTCTTCTTCATAATTTCTAGTCAGTTTGTCTAAGATAAGCTGCTGACTTTTTTGGATTTGTTTGAGACCCTTAACCTCGATTTTAAGGGTACTAACTTCAGATTGGAGGTCTTGAATAGTGACAGGCTTGACAGCAGATTTTTCAAGACGCTTGAAGGTATCCCTAAGATTGAACTTATTGGTAGTAATAGGACTTGTGGGAGGCCTGTCTTCAAGAGTAGATCTGAGGCGTTCCAAGTAGATTTTCTTTTCTTCAGGATCAGGGATAGAATTGATGGCCCTAAAGAGAAGATCTTGCTCATTAGTCAAAGTGTTAATAGTCAAGGTATTGACAGAGGATGATGATCCAGAATCATCATTCTGGATTTGATTTAGGTCTTCAGAGACCTCAGAGTCCGAAGGATTGGAATCTTCTTCATCAGAAGTTTGGATGAGAAGATTATTGATCTTGTCTTCAATCTCAGGTTCAAGATGAAGTTCAGAGATTCTTTTCTTGAGTCTGCAATATCTGCTGATATGGCCAGATTTGCCACAATTGTAGCAGGTGACATCTTTTCCTTGAGAGGGTCTGTTCTCAGGAGAGTTTGGAGCTTTCGCAGAATGGGGTTTAGATCTAGGTTTGGGTTTCCTATGATCATTCCTGCTAGATCTCCTTTTCCATTGTTGTTTAGGAGGATCTTGCTTTCTGGTTTTAGGTTTCTTGGGACAACCCTGAATACCAAATTGTTCGCAGAAGGTTCCCAAATCCCTGCGATTCTGAGATTTCTCTTTGGTGAGTTGCTGTTGGATTTTGTCATCTTGACAGATTTTGAGAGCAACTCTTTGAATGATTGCTATGAGCTGACCATAGCTAAGAGTTTGATACGGGATTTCTCCCCCAGGATTTTGGCTTCTAAGTTTTTCCCGAACTTTGTCGCCAAAAGATTTAGGAAGACCTGCCAGGAATTTCTCTTTCCAGAAGGCTTGTTGGCTATCTTCGCGGGTGTAAACTCTGGTCAAAAAGGTATCCTTGTACCATCTGAAATCACCCAAAGATTTACACTTAAGATTGGACAAAAGATCACCAGATCTATCCTTGATGAGGGAAGGATCTCCAACAAAATGTTGAGCTATAGTGAAGATTAAGGAGTTGACAGCATCAGGAATGAATTTGCCATCTTCAATGATAGGATTACCTTCTTCATCAGTCTTGATGGCAGTCAAGATCTGATTCTTCTCGTCTTCAGTGAGATAATTATCCCACCATCCTTTGAGCTGGCCACAGAAACCAGCAACCAAGACTTCGACAATAAGAGATTCAGGACAACTATTGGCGGTAACATAGGCAGTGGCTACCATAGTCATATTTTGGAGGCTTTTGGTGATGCCATACTCGTTTTCACCATCAATATTCCATTCATAAACATTGTTGGCACTGAAGCTTTTGAAGTTTGAAGATTCTTCTAAAAGAAGATCAGGAGCAGTAGCTCTGGGATAATAGAGTTTGGTCTCTTTTCTCCACTGATTCCTAGAATTGTGATTAACAGTGTTGATAGGAATACTCTTGACAGATTGGATATCAGAATCAGACTCAACCTTACCATCTTCAATATTGTTTAAAGAAGTAGAGGCATTACGAGTAGAAGTCCGAGTTTTTGGAGGAGCAGGAGCAGAGACAGTAGGATTAGAAACTGCCTCCGGAGTTGGAGTTTCCTGAGTCGGAGTTTCAGGGATCACTTGATTGAGAAGCTTCAGTTGTTCCACAACTTTCTGAAGAAGCTCATTATCAGATTCATTCTTGGCACGAAGGGATTGAGCTGAGTGCCTAGATCGGTTACTGATTTGGAAAGGTTTGAATAAAGGTTTCTCCAGTTGACACTCTTTAGGGATATCTGGGGAAGAGGGTTCAGTCTTGACCTTTCCTTTTCCTTTTCTAGCAGAATCATCATGAGTCTGAGATTCTCCAAGAGTTTGAAGATACTTATTGGTATAATTGGCCTGTTCCATGAGGTCTTTGATGTCCTTACTGGTGACCTCACCTTCTTCTTCCCTAGTCTTGAAGGGAGAAGCCCAGACAGGTGTAGATTGAGCTCCTTTAAGAAGGAAAGGAGTTTTCGGTGGCAGTTTAGAAAGGGTTTCTTTTCCATCTTTATGCTGCCATTTAACCATGTCAATTTGGAAGGGGTAAGATTTCCAATTCTTGTTGGCATAATCTTGAAACCATTCAAAAAAGAAGATGTTCTGCTGGGTTTTTTCAAGGAACCCGTAGAATTTTTCTTGGATCTTTTTTCTCTTTTCACCCTGATACTTTGCAAAGAACCATTTCCTTTGCTTAGTCCATCGGTCAGAGTAGAAATCTGCTTTGATTCTTTCTTTGTCGATGACAAATTCAGTAGTAATAGCTCCAATGAAATCAGAAGTTTCTCCAGGGGTTTCTAGAGAAGAATACGTTGGAGATAAGTTGGATTGATGATCTTCATCACCCTTGTCATAGGTAGTCTTGACAGGAGTGGTATTGACATATCCAGCCAAATGGATAGTAGATCCGTCATGAGAGAGGGAAGGTCGAGCGCTAGACTCGGGTTGGTTCCTTCTAGTCATAGAAAAGGATCTTCTGGACATGGCAGATTGGAAATCATTTGAGGATGTCCTAATAGATCTAGGGATAGAGAAGGAATTTCTCCTATCAAAGATAAGATCTACTTGACCAGATTGGTGTTGGACGATTTCACAAAACTCAGGAGTTTCAACAGGTTGGGCTGGAGTAGCCTTTTCCAAAGACCATTTCTCTGGAAGGGTGATATCACTCCATTGGATGGTTTTGGGCACAATAACATTGGCCTTATCATAATCTGTGAGGAAGAGGGTAGTTTCTCCAGATTTCTCACAATTGGTTCGCAAGAAATAAGATTTGATAGAGTTCATTACCTTGTATTGAACCCTGTAGATCAAAGAGATAGGTATGGAATCTTCTTTCATATCAAGGCCGTGAAGCTTGATATTTAGGAAGAGAACGTCAAGGATGTTTTTGTCTTCCAGACTGACAGTTAGATCTGGAAAGCAATTGAAAAAGATTGGTCCATTACTCAGGCTGGTTTCAACCGTTCCTAAGAGGGAGTCATGGAATTGATTATGTCTAATATCCCTAAGACAAAGAAGAACAGAGGGGGTCGGAAGCAGTATATATATGCAAATTTACTTTTGTGCAGGTACCGTTCGATGAATGAACTAGTACAGTTCACAAGTTTCAACTATACTGTTCACTTGCTGCATCGTACCATGATTCTCTTGACTACCACTGTTCAGTGACTCATGAAAATTTGATTGTAAAAAGTTCAATGTCATCATATCAGGGACACGTGCTTCAACTTTTCATTTCTGAAAAGTTACATCACATTCAATGCTCAACTGTTACCTTATCGCGCGTGTAACCACAACACATTTATTTAATATTTTCCTCTTCAAAAGAAACCGCCTTTTTGCACTTGTTTCCAAAACCGTCATTCCATATTCCAAATCAACATATCCACCCAAGATTTTTGCAATCAACCTCACGCTATCTCATTTGCAAAATAGACCCTCTCTCCTCTAAGCAAAGCAATCCCTTTTCTCTCTGCAAACCTCTCCTATTCCTAACCTAATGGCCAGAGTTCTAGCAACCGCCGCTAAGGCCCCTTCTAAGAAAGGTGGAAAGATACCACACTCCAAGGCGGAGATGGAAATCTTGAAGAAAAGATCTGAGAAGATTGCCCTGTACAGATCAGTACAAAACAAAGAGATCGGTGCTGTGAAAACTGAAAAGCTTGGTGACAATGCACTTGTTTCACCAAGATACTTAGACATGAGATGGATGGTCTCCCAGACCTTCTTCATCAAGACTGGGAGAGTGTGTACATTGTATCTCAAAGGGAAGTGTATGTGCCTTTGGTCAAGGAATTCTTTGATTGCGCCGTGGTGAAAAACCGTGAGTTAATCAAGTCAAGGGCCTACAACAAAATCATTGAAGTCACACGGAAAGATGTCGCTGATGCTCTTGGTGTAAGTCTGGGTCAAGGCGAAAAGTACAATCCAAATCGGTGGTCAAGCACTGAAGACTACCGGTGCATTTGGAAGGATCAGGAAGAGCCTATAACAGTGGAAGTGAACAACCTCAGAGAAGAACTCAAGTTCACGAATGCAGTCATTAGCAAGGTGGTCCTACCAAAAGATGGTGCAAGAGGGCACGTCAATGCCCATGCAAGATATGCAATCTACAAAATCATGAAAAAGGTGAAGGTAAATCCTACTCACTTAATCTGGAATTATTTAATCAACTTTCTGGACATGGGAAAAGGATTTCTTCCTTTTGGATCACTGTTGACTGTCATTTTTGAGAAGAAAGGAATCACACAAGCCTTTCTGGATAACAAAGAGGAAAGGATAGAGGATGATATCACTTGGCCCACTCCTATCAAGCTAGGAGATGTTGGCAAAATGAATCTTCAATATGATGATTCAGAAGTTCCAGTTGAATTTCTTACCAAGAAGAGAAGAGCTGAAAGAGAAAGAGAACAAGCAAACAAAGGTGTCAAACAGAAGGTGAAGACCTTGAAGGATTTGGATGCACAAGCAAGAACGGTTCCAAGAAAGAAAACTGTGAATCCTGCCTTGCGTATTGCACCGTTCCCTGAGGACGAGCCAGAACAGTCCAGGGAAGTGTCAAATGTACGCACCAAGGAACGTTCAATCAAGATCACTAAGGGCGGAGTTCCTGTACAGTCTGACTCAAATCCAGTTGCTTCCAGAACAAGATCTGGACAAGGGTCACCTGCCAGCAAGATCGCAAAACCCAAGAAGAAGAAGCTTCAGCGTTTGAGGAAGCAGTTCAATGATGAACCCACTGTACCTGTTCAGAAACTCAAATACAACAAACAGAAGACACTTGCAAATGAACCTGATAAACCCGAGAATGAAGAAGATTTTCTCATCCACTCCACCATTGCCAAAACTTTGGACATCAAATTTCCACACTTTGAGGTAAACGCTGAAATCTCAAATCAAGAATTTGTTAATTCACTGTTTGATGATTCTTATGATCCTCACAAGACCTCACCTCCACCACACCACTCACCAAAACAACTCTCCCCTACTCCAAACCAAAAAGACCTCACTGTGAATCCCACTGATCACAGTTCACCAAAATTTTCTCCTGTCACAGCTATGGATTCCTCTTATGAGGAACACATTGTTCAACAAAAAGAACCAAGATCCCAACTGTTCAATTTCTTTCCACTAACCTTGACAACACAAATTGACCTACCCTTTCAAAAGCCTCAACAAGGTTCCACACTTGAAAGCCCGACAAATCATACCTCCAAGCCAGGCACTCTCTGCACTCTTTCTCAAGTGAGAAAGAGGCGTCTTCAGACGCTAGTGTCCTCTGCCATTAAACGCAGAAGCACTGCAGGAACGTCCAAGGCTTTTCAAGAAAAGTTGATCAAGAAGATTGAAAAATCACCAAACCGTTCCGTGTCCTTTTCATGGAAGAAACCTTCAGAAGTTGGCTACAAGTTTCACTTGGAGGCCAGCAAGGTACCGGACTGGGATGAATGGCAAGTTTGTGCCACTGAAGGATATGTTGGTACAATGTCCTACTCTCTCCTGAACAGAGTCACTGCTTTAATCATTGTCTTGGGAAACTGGGTCTATGTCCTGCTGCCAAGGAATATTCCAGAAATTCTCCTGCGTCCAGAAAAACTTCACATTATCAAAGGGAAAGGCAAGCTTCATGATGAAGGTGAATGTTCAGCTCCGCTGAACAATGCAAGTGCTGAAGAAGATCTCACTCTCTCTGATGCTGACAATGATCAAGGGCATGATCAGGGGAACTTGGAGCAACCTCTGGAGGCTCAATTTGTTCACTGGAGCGACTTTGAAGATCACAAGAATCAGATTAACAACCTCTTCTATGATCTGGCTTCCAAGATTGACCTGCTCCTGAATCGTTTTGGCTAATGGCCAATTTCTCTCCTTATCGTCCTATGTTGTTTAAATTTCTGAACAATTTGCACTTTAATTTCTTGCAACTTCTATCTATCGTACTCTAATTCTCTTATAAATGCTAGATCATTTCTCAATGCATGTTTCTTTTTAATAATGCCAAAGGGGGAGAAGAGAGAAAGAGTTAGGATGAAGGATTTTAATTACGTGCTAAGTGCTATCAAACGTAATGCACTATCAATATTAGGGGGAGTACACTTAGAATTTTAAGGGGGAGTACACTTAGAATTTTAATTCTCTTTCAAACTCTCAAGCTCAAAATTTTTTTTATTTTTATTTTTTGAAAATCTTATTAAACTCAGGGGGAGTTTATCATCTCAATTATCTCTTTCTATAAAAATTGTCATTATCAAAAAGGGGGAGATTGTTATGTTCAAACGCATCATAACGTTTTTAAAATCTTATTTTGATCATAACAATTTTATAAATAGAAGGCTCATTTAAAATTCATTCACTAACAATATCTTTTATTTCAGGAGAACATTGCCATATGAAATAGGCTACAACGTTCTATCACTTACCAAGAAGGATTTTGTGACTATCGTACAATTTGACCGTTTAATGACACATCACTAGTCAGATTTGCCAAGCAATATTTTAAGCGCCAAAGAATCAATTTGATTTCAAGCAATTGTCCTACATTCATATCTAATGACAATAGTTTGAATCTCGTTCAAGTTGAATCAGATGAAGACAAGCTTGCTTTAGCAAAAGGCACGCTGACCAACGAGGAAAAAGGACAAGCCGTCAACTTCAAATTGCCAAATTGTCTCATATCTGAAAAGTAGCCCAAAGTCTACCACCACCTACTAGCTGACAAACATCACCTTTTGAGCTAAAGGATAGACTTGCTTCAGAAGTAACATTTAATGAAGCCACCAACCAAGCCTTTGAATCAACGGTCCGATCTCACCTTACAACGACTATCTCAACGATTGGAAATAATCTCACAACGGCTACAACACTAGCAAGCGAGTATTTAAGCCACTCTTGAAGATCTGAAGAAAGAAGTATTAACTCTGAGAATTCAAACATTCAAGCATTCATTTCAAACTTCTCAACAGCATTCAAAGCTAAAGCAGAAATTCCCAAGTGTCAAACACAAGCCATAAATTCTGCCAAGTGAAAGAGAGCAACCTCGTACCTTAAAAGAGTCATACCTTTTATTCTCTTCTCACTTTTGTAGTAACTCTGAAGTGATCTCAATAGTCAAATCTGAATCCAAACACTTAGAGTTGCAGTGCCAAAAAGTCTCTACCCTCACTCTTGAAAGAAGAGAAACCTTGTAGAGTGTAATAAATCTTTGTAAGATTTAGGAGAAGTCCTGTAAAATACTTATAGGAGCAATCCTGCAGAATACTTGGAGAAGTCCGTGATAATACTTGGAGAAGTCCTGGCTAATACTTGTATTGGAGACGTCCTTGATACTTGCTAGTGAAATCTTGGTGGTGGCCAAGTACTGGACGTAGCCCAATCGTTTAGGGTGAACCAGTATAAATCTCTGTGTGCTGATCGTTCTGTCCTTTCATTCATTTCCGCTGCACTGAACAGTTTGTGAAAATTTATACTTGAACGTTTTTCTTAAGAACTAATATTCTTTTCATAAAACTAAGTCTTAAAAAGCAATTTTCAAGAACACAATTCAAACCCCCATTTCTTGTGTTACTTTATTGCATCTCAAGCTCAATCATGACCGGGTTAGAAACTAAAAAGTACATGCGTGCCTTGCTCCTTCATCCTGCCAGCTCTCTGACCTTGCACACATAGTGCACGCACAGGCTTGCACACATAGTGCACACCGTGCACACCTCGCTGGGAGAATCTTTCAAGACCCATACATAGTAGTTTAGAGTTCCTTGAAACTCAACAAAGTAACAACATCAAATATGTGGAAAAAAAGGGAAAATGTTCTGAAATCCTGCTTTTATTATTGTTCATAGTTCACTACAGATTTTGATAGAGGGAAAGTGAAACTTGAACAATTACATTACTAGCAGGTGACCTATGGTAGACTAGTGACTCCATTCTGCTGATCGAGAGTAGCATAAAGGACAAATCCTTTGGTCTCTGGTAAGCCAAATAGTGTCAAGTTTAAGCATAACAATACAACTCCAAACACACCATAAGAGAACACACGGTTCAGTCTGCTTATCGTTTGCTTCAAGCACCTACGTTGGGGGTGATGATTCGGTTTTCAGTTTAATTTGGGTTCCTGCGGCGCCCTCAAACATTTGTGTTTTTTTGGAGGATGGTCTTGGGTCGGCTGCTAACAAAAACCCCCTACTTGATTCGTTGTAGAATCCTGAAAGCCTCATGGTCATGGAACTATCCGGCGTTCATGACAATCATTTCCGATTTGGGATTTGAGTGTGCCAGCTCAATCATGACCGGGTTAGACACTAAAACGTACATGCGTGCCTTGCTCCTTCATCCTGCCAGCTCTCTGACCTTGCACACATAGTGCACGCACAGGCTTGCACACATAGTGCACACCGTGCACACCTCGCTGGGAGAATCTTTCAAGACCCATACATAGTAGTTTAGAGTTCCTTGAAACTCAAGAAAGTAACAACATCAAATATGTGGAAAAAAAAGGAAAAATGTTCTGAAATCCTGCTTTTATTATTGTTCATAGTACACTACAGAATTTGATAGAGGGAAAGTGAAACTTGAACAATTACATTACTACCAGGTGACCTATGTTAGACTAGTGACTCCCTTCTGCTGAGCGAGAGTACCACAAAGGACAATTCCTTTGGTCTCTGGTAAGCCAAATAGTGTCAAGTTTAAGCATAACAGTACAACTCCAAACACACCATAAGAGAATACACGGTTCAGTCTGCTTATCGTTTGCTTCAAGCACCTACGTTGGGGGTGATGATTCGGTTTTCAGTTTAATTTGGGTTCCTGGGGCTCCCTCAAACATTTGTGATTTTTTTGGAGGATGGCGTTGGGTCGGCTGCTAACAAAAACCCCCTTACTTGATTCTTGCAGAATCCTGAAAGCCTCATGGTAATGGAACTATCCGGCGTGCATGACAATCATTTCCGATTCAGGACTTGAGTGTGCCAACTCAATCATGACCGGGTTAGAAACTAAAAAGTACATGCGTGCCTTGCTCCTTCATCCTGCCAGCTCTCTGACCTTGCACACATAGTGCACACACAGGCTTGCACACATAGTGCACACCGTGCACACCTCGCTGGGATAATCTTTTAAGACCCATACATAATAGTTTAGAGTTCCTTGAAACTCAACAAAGTAAAAACATCAAATATGTGGAAAAAAAGGGAAAATGTTCTGAAATCCTGCTTTTATTATTGTTCATAGTACACTACAGAATTTGATAGAGGGAAAGTGAAACTTGAACAATTACATTACTAGCAGGTGACCTATGTTAGACTAGTGACTCCCTTCTGCTGAGCGAGAGTACCACAAAGGACAATTCCTTTGGTCTCTGGTAAGCCAAATAGTGTCAAGTTTAAGCATAACAGTACAACTCCAAACACACCATAAGAGAATACACGGTTCAGTCTGCTTATCGTTTGCTTCAAGCACCTACGTTGGGGGTGATGATTCGGTTTTCAGTTTAATTTGGGTTCCTGGGGCTCCCTCAAACATTTGTGATTTTTTTGGAGGATGACGTTGGGTCGGCTGCTAACAAAAACCCCCTTACTTGATTCTTGCAGAATCCTGAAAGCCTCATGGTAATGGAACTATCCGGCGTGCATGACAATCATTTCCGATTCAGGACTTGAGTGTGCCAACTCAATCATGACCGGGTTAGAAACTACAAAGTACATGCGTGCCTTGCTCCTTCATCCTGCCAGCTCTCTGACCTTGCACACATAGTGCACACACAGGCTTGCACACATAGTGCACACCGTGCACACCTCGCTGGGATAATCTTTTAAGACCCATACATAATAGTTTAGAGTTCCTTGAAACTCAACAAAGTAAAAACATCAAATATGTGGAAAAAAAGGGAAAATGTTCTGAAATCCTGCTTTTATTATTGTTCATAGTACACTACAGAATTTGATAGAGGGAAAGTGAAACTTGAACAATTACATTACTAGCAGGTGACCTATGTTAGACTAGTGACTCCCTTCTGCTGAGCGAGAGTACCACAAAGGACAATTCCTTTGGTCTCTGGTAAGCCAAATAGTGTCAAGTTTAAGCATAACAGTACAACTCCAAACACACCATAAGAGAATACACGGTTCAGTCTGCTTATCGTTTGCTTCAAGCACCTACGTTGGGGGTGATGATTCGGTTTTCAGTTTAATTTGGGTTCCTGGGGCTCCCTCAAACATTTGTGATTTTTTTGGAGGATGACGTTGGGTCGGCTGCTAACAAAAACCCCCTTACTTGATTCTTGCAGAATCCTGAAAGCCTCATGGTAATGGAACTATCCGGCGTGCATGACAATCATTTCCGATTCAGGACTTGAGTGTGCCAACTCAATCATGACCGGGTTAGAAACTAAAAAGTACATGCGTGCCTTGCTCCTTCATCCTGCCAGCTCTCTGACCTTGCACACATAGTGCACACACAGGCTTGCACACATAGTGCACACCGTGCACACCTCGCTGGGACAATCTTTTAAGACCCATACATAATAGTTTAGAGTTCCTTGAAATTCAACAAAGTAAAAACATCAAATATGTGGAAAAAAAGGGAAAATGTTCTGAAATCCTGCTTTTATTATTGTTCATAGTACACTACAGAATTTGATAGAGGGAAAGTGAAACTTGAACAATTACATTACTAGCAGGTGACCTATGGTAGACTAGTGACTCCCTTCTGCTGAGCGAGAGTACCACAAAGGACAATTCCTTTGGTCTCTGGTAAGCCAAATAGTGTCAAGTTTAAGCATAACAGTACAACTCCAAACACACCATAAGAGAATACACGGTTCAGTCTGCTTATCGTTTGCTTCAAGCACCTACGTTGGGGGTGATGATTCGGTTTTCAGTTTAATTTGGGTTCCTGCGGCTCCCTCAAACATTTGTGATTTTTTTGGAGGATGGTGTTGGGTCGGCTGCTAACAAAAACCCCCTACTTGATTCGTTGTAGAATCCGGAAAGCCTCATGGTCATGGAACTATCCGGCGTTCATGACAATCATTTCCGATTCGGGACTTGAGTGTGCCAGCTTGTAAATCAGGTTCCCTTTGATACGATTGTCCTACACGATGCTGGGACAAGAGGTTCGACAATCGCTTAACAATAAACAGAACTTAACAACAAAACAATAACACTCAGAAGTTGTTAACCCAGTTCAGTGAAAACTTTCACCTACGTCTGGAGGGTTTGCACCCAAAGAAAGGAAATCCACTATCTCAAGATTCAGGAATTACAGACACTCATGAACACCTCAGTTCATAGTTCACTTCCTAATCTACCCAGTGTATTTCTACTTAGAATCTCAACCTAAGTATGAGAGCCCCTCTCACTTTCTCTCAATCACTGCCACAGTGATTGGTAAACACAATGAACAATCAGAGTTTGAATGTAATCAAACAACACAGAACCCTTCTTTGCTTTATAGAATCAGTGAGCAAAGAGGATTCACAAATAACAAAGAACGAAGCACACTAACAAATCCTAAAACACACGATCTCTCACTATCAGCTTCAGTAGTCTTCACGTTTTAGGTCTTCATCCTTTTATAGACTTCAGCAGCGGTAGCATGGGCTTTAGGGTTAGCACGGGCTGAAGAAACAGATTCCAATAACAGCAATTTGAAAACGCAATCTTGATAGATTCGGTTTCTTACTGCACAAGTAAAGATAGAAATCAATCTTTTAACAAAGATTGTTTCAACAAATAACAACCCAACAACTAAAACCCTTCTGAGATAGTTACTTGCTCCTCAAGTAACTCAAAACATATCTTCAACAAATCTTCAGAAGGCCCATAACAGAAACACAAGCTGAGGACTGATGTCCTAGCCTCACGAGGTCAGATGCCACGACATCTGCTTCGACAATCAGTTGTTTTGACAAAATGCAAGGCAACATGTTCCAACAATCTCCCCCTTTGTCAAATTTTGTCTAAAACAACTCACAATCAGAGAGGATAAAAAACTAGAGAGACAATTCTCCCCCTTAGTCAGAGCTCCCCCTCAAACTGATGCATCTACACAACCAACTACCATACTTCAGAAGACATAGTCGGAACAACCACTTAGCAGCACAAACACAAAACCAAAGGTACAATCAGCCTTAGCACATGATGACACCAAAATAGATTAGCTTGAACATCATCGTATCAGAAATACTACCATCTGAAGCTGGCAGCACATACCCAGAAGTACAGCTAACAGAAATACTGCTCATCAGAAGCACCGTCAGAAATACCGCTCATCAGAAGTAACATTTCAGAAAACAAACATAGCCATCGTCTTGAACTTGTCTTCAGACCAGAGCTAACACTATCAGAACACACATAGCACAGTAGAAACAGAAGCAACTTCACCTAACTTCTGAGAACATGAACATCTGAACCAAAACAAACTTCTGGAGGGTTGTAATCTGCGAACATCTGAACAGAACCAACTTCCACTAACTTCTGAACATAAACAACTTCTGAACCACAAACTTCTGAACATAAACAACTTCTGAACCACAAACTTCTGAAAATAAACAACTTCTGAACTACAAACTTCTGAAAATAAACAACTTCTGAACCACAAACTTCTGAAAACTCAAACATCTGAAAACACTGTTCACACACTTCTGAAACTTCAAAAACAGCTGAAAACATCTGTCACTTAAACATCTGAACAAAACACATGCATACTAGCAACTACTCCCCCTTTTTAGCACAAATTTGCAAAGGGTGCACGAATACAGCAGAAACAAAACAAACTAGTCTTCAGAACTGGAGTCCTTTCCTGCACTACACTCTTCAGATCCTTCCTCCTCTTCATTACTCACATTCGGAGCAGCAGCACGGTGTTCACCATCTTGACGTTCTTCTTCCTGTAGCTTGAGTAGCAACGCATCAACTCTGAGCTTCCTGGCAGTGCTCACCCTGATTGTCTCCTGCAAGGCCTTGGAAACCTCCAGTAATTCAGCAATGATGGCCTTAGTGTCAGATTCAGTCACAGGAGGAGCAGATGTCCTGCTGGTTGGTAAGGCAATGTCTAGAACATGTGACTCCATAAACAAACGGTGATCCAAAGTGATTGGAACTCCACGAGACATAGCCACATCATCTGCCCTCAGAATCTGAGGATGTTGCTTTAAGATTATCTCAGTAAGAAGTGAAGGAAATGAAACAGGCAGCTTCACAGCACAAGTATCAGCATGCTTCAATGTCTGCTCAAACACAAAAGTTCCAAAGTCAAAAGCCATAGACTTGCCAATCCTATAGATCAATTTGGCAAGCGTTGCAGAAACACCAGAAGTATGTTGAGTAGGAACCCAATTCACAGCACCAATCCGGTTAAGAATAGCATACTTCACACTCAGATTTCCAGAAGACAACAACTTTTGCTGGGCCACTTCTTCACATTACCTGCAGTAAGCTCCTTGGCAACATCATCCATGGACACTTCTTCATCAACAAATTCAATAGCACTTCTTCCAAGTGCTTGATTGATCACAGCAGGTGAAAACAATACACATTCAGCCCGTACATAGACGTTTCTGAACTCTGCACTATCAGGAAGTCCCACATCAACAGAGAGATTCACCAGGAACTCTCTCACAAGCTTCTCATAGCATCTTCCAACATTCTGTATAGTCTTCATCAGACCTGCTTTCTCAATAAGTGCAATAACATCTCTGCACTCAAGAACATCTGAACCAACTTCCCTTTCCTTGGCCATTCTCCTCTTGCAAACAAACTTCCACTTCTGAACATTCTCTTCTAAGTGGAAAGACACTCTATCAATAGGAACAGCAGGAACATTCTGAGGAATACGCTTACCAGAAAATTTCTTTTTATCAGAAGATCGAATGTCCTGAACACCGACTTCAACATCTGACTCAGAGTCTTCAACTTCAACTGGAAGGTTCCTCTTCTTCTTCTCAGTGGCAGCCTTTGCTTCCTTTTGCTTTCCCTTACTCTTCACACTGGCCTGTCTGGATTTCTTTGATGGAGTAGGAGTGACTTCAGGAGAAGTAATCCTTCTTTTCTTCTTCATCCTCGCAGCAACACTATCAGCAAAAGTCTCAGTCAGAGGAACATCATCAGAAGCATCATCAGAGATGTTCTGAACAGAGGCTGGATCAGAATCCTTCAAAGAGGATGAAACAGAGATATTAGGCGTGGTAGCATCGCCTGAATTTTCATGAGAAGTGGAATCCTTTCCAGGAGTTTCTTGAGCAGGACTTTCCTTAGACCCAGTTGCCTCAACATCAGCCACAACATCAGGCACAACATCAGGAGGCGATTTCACTGGAGAATCTTCATCATAGATTTCTTCTTCGTCAGGAACATCCTCAAGGATAGAAACATTTGGGGCTTTGCTATTCTTGACCTGTGATTTGTAGACCTTACACGTTGGGTTTCTTGATCGCATCTTCTTGGGAACTTTCTTGGACACAGAAGATGGTTGAGAAGAATCACTCTTCAAACCCATACACTTGACTCCTTTAGCAGTTCTTTCAATCTTGGCCTTGACAGATTCCTTCTTTCCTGAACTTTGAGACATGATGAATCGAGAGCAAATACAAACAGAGTACAGACTGATGGAATAAAACTGCAAATAAGAGATGATATGGCCGGAAGAAGATAGATGCACAAGCGGTTGAGAGAACACAATTTGCCCGTTGGAGGTAGTTATAGGATAAGTGAACCATGAAGAAACTTTCTCCCTGCTGATGTCACAACGGCAGTTAATGATGAACAAAAATAAACTAGCCGTTAACACACATGGACACGCTAATTGCTATGCATCAAATAGGCAAATCCCTAGACTTCCTCTTAATTTTTCAAAGGTGATAGCATCAAGGGGTTTTGTGAAAATATCAGCCAACTGCTTGTCAGTTGTCACATGCTCCAAGTTGACAATTTTATCCTCCACCAAGTCTCTAATGAAATGATGTCTAATGTCAATATGCTTGGTCCTGCTATGCTGTATGGGATTCTTGGAAATATTGATTGCACTGAGATTGTCGCAGTACAATGTCATGACATCCTGTTCAACATCATACTCTTTCAACATTTGCTTCATCCACATGAGTTGAGTACAACTACTTCCGGCTGCAATATACTCTGCTTCAGCTGTAGACAATGAGACACAATTCTGCTTCTTGCTAAACCATGAAATCAAATTATTCCCTAGGAAGAAACATCCACCAGATGTGCTCTTTCTATCATCTGCACTACCGGCCCAATCTGCATCACAGAAACCAACTAAAGAAGAATTTGTATCATGAGTATAGAGAATACCATAGTCACTCGTGCCATTGATGTACTTGATAATTCTCTTGACTTGTAGCAGATGACTAGCCTTAGGAGCTGCTTGAAATCTTGCACATACACCAACTGCAAAGGTGATACCTGGTCTGCTAGCAGTGAGATACAACAAGCTTCCAATCATGCTTCTATAGAGACTTTGATCAACATCTTCTCCTTGCTCATCTTTGGACATCTTGATGTGTGTAGCAGCAGGAGTTCTCTTGTGACCAGCCTTTTCAAGACCAAATTTCTTGACTAGGCCTTTAGCATACTTACTCTGAGATATGAACATAGAATCCTCCATTTGTTTGACTTGTAGTCCTAGAAAATAGTTCAATTCACCAACTAGGCTCATCTCAAATTCAGATTTCATTTGTAGGACGAAATGCTCCACCATTGAGTTTGACATTCCTCCAAAGACAATGTCATCCACATAAATCTGTGCTATCATGAGCTTACCTCTGTCATTCTTCACAAACAGAGTTTTATCAATTCCACCCTTGTTGTACCCATTGCTTACAAGAAATTCAGTTAACCTTTCATACCAAGCCCTAGGTGCTTGCTTCAAACCATACAAGGCCTTCCTCAACTTGTACACATGATCTGGATGATGCGGATCTGTAAATCCTTTAGGTTGTTCAACATAGACTTCTTCATTCAAATAACCATTCAGAAAAGCACTCTTCACATCCATCTGATAAAGTCTGAACTTCAAAAGACAAGCAACACCTAACAAGAGTCTTATAGATTCCAGTCTAGCTACTGGAGCAAAGGTCTCATCAAAATCAACTCCTTCTATCTAAGTATATCCTTGAGCAACAAGCCTTGCTTTATTCCTTGTGACTGTTCCAGCTTCATCTGATTTGTTCTTGAAGATCCACTTAGTGCCAATGATGTTTACTTCTTCAGGTCTAGGCACTAACTCCCACACTTCATTTCTTCTGAACTGCTCTAGCTCTTCTTGCATAGCATTTATCCAGTATTCATCAGTGAGAGCTTCATTAACATTCTTGGGTTCTATCTTAGAGATGAAACAACTGTGAGCAATTATACTTCTGGATCTGGTAGTCACCCCTTCTTGAAGATTACCAATAATGTTTTCTTGAGGATGATTCTTCTGAACCCTGATTGATGGAGCTTTGTTTGTTGTGATATCTTTGTCTTCCTTTTCATCAGCACTTGTTTCTGACTCATTGTCGAGGGCGGTTGCTGGAGCATTAGCTGGAACATCAGCACCATCATCATCTTCATTCAGAACTGCTTCTTCCTTCTTGCTTGGTTCATCATCCACAGTCACATTCACAGATTCCATCATGGTCCTTGTGCGAGAGTTAAAAACTCTATAAGCTTTGCTGTTCATAGAATACCCCATGAAAATTCCTTCATCACTTCTAGGATCAAGCTTCCTCTTAGGATCACGATCTGCAAGAATATAACATTTACTTCCAAATATGTGAAAGTATTTTACAGACGGCTTTCTACCTTTCCATAGCTCATATTGTGTAGAGGATGTCCCTGCCCTGATGGTGACTCTATTATGTATGTAACAAGCAGTACTCATGGCTTCAGCCCAGAATTGGTGTGGAATCTTCTTAGCATGTAACATTACTCTAGCTGATTCCTGGAGAGTTCTATTTTTCCTTTCAACAATTCCATTCTGCTGTGGAGTGATGGGGGCAGAAAATTCATGGCTAATACCTTCAGTTCCACAGAACTCCAAGAATTTTGAATTCTCAAACTCTCTTCCATGATCACTTCTGATTCTTACAATCACACAGTCCTTCTCATTCTGAAGTCTCAAACATAAATTCTTGAATATTTCAAAAGTCTCTGATTTTTCTCTCATAAATTCAACCCATGTATACCTTGAAAAATCATCTACACAGACAAACACATACCTTTTTCCTCCCAAGCTTTCAACCTGCATGGGACCCATGAGATCCATGTGAAGCAATTCCAGAACCTTCGTCGTGGTCTGATGCTGGAGCATCTTGTGTGGCACCTTGGTTTGCTTACCAATCTGACATTCTCCACATAGCTTTCCTTCTCCCAAGCTCAAATTGGGCAATCCCCTTATTGCTTCATCAGCAATGATCTTTTGCATGCTCTTGTAGTTGAGATGTCCTAGTCTTTGATGCCATACATTCACCTCATCTTCTTTAGTTAACAAACATCTGGAAACATGAGCTTTTTCTTCTGATGTCCACATGTAACAGTTGTCCTTTGATCTGACTCCTCTCATCACAACTCTCTCATCGTCAGTGGTCACAACACATTCTATCTTATTGAACTTCACATCATACCCTTGATCACACAGTTGACTTATGCTGATTAGGTTGGCAGTTAAGCCATTTACAAGTAACACATTATTCAAGTTAGGAGATTCTGTGCTAACAAGCTTTCCTACTCCCTTGATCTTTCCTTTAGCTCCATCTCCAAAAGTGACATAGTTGGTGGAGTGACTTCTGATATCTTGCAAGAAGCTCTTGTTTCCTGTCATGTGCTTTGAGCAGCCACTATCAAAATACCAATCTTCCTTTGATGATGCTCTGAAGGACGTGTAAGCTACCTGACATCTGACTTCACCCTTGGGCTTCCATTCCTTCCTCATCTGAACAGGTTTTTTATCGTGCATCTGAGGATAACCATATAACCTGTAACAGTAGGGCTTTATGTGACCATTCTTACCACAGTAGTGACACTTCCAAGGTACAATCTTCTCAAGCTTGAGCTGGGATTTCACATGTTGAGGTACATGTCTGGGCAATGAATCTGACAACTGATAATTTCTAGGCTTCTTGAATTCAGTTTGTTTCGCAGCAGACACAAATTTCTTTGAACCTTTCTGATTTTCTTTGTTTGCAGTTCTATAGTCAAAGCCAATTCCCTTCAAACTCCCTCCTTGCTTGCTAGTTTCCTTCAGAATTTCATCAAGCATATCAGAACCACTGTTCAACATTCTAACAGATTTGTGAGTAGCTTCAAGCTTTCTTGTCAGAGTTGCCACTTCCTCTTGAAGTCCTGCATTAATCAACACTAGATTAGCCTTTTCCATAACATCAGCATTATTAAACTTACTTTGCCATTCCTCCAGATCTTCCTTCAGCTTTGTGCTGAGCTCTTTCAGCCTTTCATTCTGAGAGACAAGTTGTTCTATCTCACTTTGCTTTTCTCTCACAAGTTTACATGCTTCTTCCCACTTGATGTGTAGCAGCTTGTAAGTCTCAGCCAGTTCCTCATCTGTAATGTCCTCATCACTTGTATCATAGACAGTTCCAGAGAAAGCATTGACTTTGTTTGCAGATATCTCCTCCTCATCTTCAGTGTCTTCATCTGACCAAGTTATCATCATACCTTTCTTCTGCTTCTTTAGATAAGTGGCGCATTCAGATCTGATGTGACCATATCCTTCACATTCATGACACTGCACTCCTTTATTCTGACCAGATTTTTCGTCTTCTTTGGTCTTCCTCTGTGAATTAGTAAATTTGGGTTTGTTATCGAACTTCATGTCCTGGACATTAGGCCTGGTTCTTTTATCAATCTTTCTCAATGCTCTGTTGAATTTTCTTGCTAGCATGGCCAGAGCCTCAGTCAGATTTTCACCCTCACAATCTTCATCATCACCTTCATCAGTGTTTGACACAAAAGCAATACTCTTATTCTTCTTCTCAGATTTTCCACTCAGTTTCAACTCAAATGTCTACAAAGAGCCAATAAGTTCATCAACCTTCATGTTCTCAATGTCTTGAGCCTCCTCAATTGCAGTGACTTTCATAGCAAACTTCTGAGGAAGAGATCTCAGGATCTTCCTTACAAGCTTCTCATCTGACATAGGTTCTCCCAAAGCAAATGAAGCATTAGACAAGTCACGGACACGCATGTGGAATTCTGAAATAGTCTCTTCTTCAGTCATCATCAGATTTTCAAATTGAGTAGTAAGCATCTGAAGCCTTGACATCCTCACTCGAGTAGTTCCTTCATGTGCAGTTTTCAGAATTTCCCAAGCATCCTTTGCCACAGTACACGTATTGATCAGCCTAAACATATTCTTGTCAACTCCATTAAAAATAGCATTTAGAGCCTTTGAATTTCCAAGTGCAGCTTCATCTTCAACACTGGTCCATTCTTCTTCAGGTTTTTCAACAACAGTAGTAGAGGTGCCTTCAACCTCAGCCTTAGTGGGGTGCTTCCAACCCTTGACAATAGCTTTCCAAGTCTTGTTGTCAATCGATTTGAGAAAGGCTGTCATGCGAACCTTCCAGTAGTCATAGTTAGTACCATCCAGAATGGGTGGCCTATTGACTGATCCTCCCTCCTTGTTATCCATGAGAACTTGAATAAACTCCCTGGAGCTCACCCAACCAGAACAGGGTGCCTGCTCTGATGCCAATTGTAAATCAGGTTCCCTTTGATACGATTGTCCTACACGATGCTGGGACAAGAGGTTCGACAATCGCTTAACAATAAACAGAACTTAACAACAAAACAATAACACTCAGAAGTTGTTAACCCAGTTCAGTGAAAACTTTCACCTACGTCTGGAGGGTTTGCACCCAAAGAAAGGAAATCCACTATCTCAAGATTCAGGAATTACAGACACTCATGAACACCTCAGTTCATAGTTCACTTCCTAATCTACCCAGTGTATTTCTACTTAGAATCTCAACCTAAGTATGAGAGCCCCTCTCACTTTCTCTCAATCACTGCCACAGTGATTGGTAAACACAATGAACAATCAGAGTTTGAATGTAATCAAACAACACAGAACCCTTCTTTGCTTTATAGAATCAGTGAGCAAAGAGGATTCACAAATAACAAAGAACGAAGCACACTAACAAATCCTAAAACACACGATCTCTCACTATCAGCTTCGGTAGTCTTCACGTTTTAGGTCTTCATCCTTTTATAGACTTCAGCAGCGGTAGCATGGGCTTTAGGGTTAGCACGGGCTGAAGAAACAGATTCCAATAACAGCAATTTGAAAACGCAATCTTGATAGATTCGGTTTCTTACTGCACAAGTAAAGATAGAAATCAATCTTTTAACAAAGATTGTTTCAACAAATAACAACCCAACCACTAAAACCCTTCTGAGATAGTTACTTGCTCCTCAAGTAACTCAAAACATATCTTCAACAAATCTTCAGAAGGCCCATAACAGAAACACAAGCTGAGGACTGATGTCCTAGCCTCACGAGGTCAGATGCCACGGCATCTGCTTCGACAATCAGTTGTTTTGACAAAATGCAAGGCAACATGTTCCAACACAGCTCAATCATGACCGGGTTAGAAACTAAAAAGTACATGCGTGCCTTGCTCCTTCATCCTGCCAGCTCTCTGACCTTGCACACATAGTGCACACACAGGCTTGCACACATAGTGCACACCGTGCACACCTCGCTGGGAGAATCTTTCAAGACCCATACATAGTAGTTTAGAGTTCCTTGAAACTCAACAAAGTAACAACATCCAATATGTGGAAAAAAAAGGAAAAATGTTCTGAAATCCTGCTTTTATTATTGTTCATAGTACACTACAGAATTTGATAGAGGGAAAGTGAAACTTGAACAATTACATTACTAGCAGGTGACCTATGTTAGACTAGTGACTCCCTTCTGCTGAGCGAGAGTACCACAAAGGACAATTCCTTTGGTCTCTGGTAAGCCAAATAGTGTCAAGTTTAAGCATAACAGTACAACTCCAAACACACCATAAGAGAATACACGGTTCAGTCTGCTTATCATTTGCTTCAAGCACCTACGTTGGGGGTGATGATTCGGTTTTCAGTTTAATTTGGGTTCCTGCGGCTCCCTCAAACATTTGTGATTTTTTTGGAGGATGGTGTTGGGTCGGCTGCTAACAAAAACCCCTACTTGATTCGTTGTAGAATCCTGAAAGCCTCATGGTCATGGAACTATCCGGCATTCATGACAATCATTTCCGATTCGGGACTTTAGTGTGCCAGCTCAATCATGACCGGGTTAGAAACTAAAAAGTACATGCGTGCCTTGCTCCTTTGTAACACCCCGATTTCGGTGGCGTCACTTTAGTAACCAAAATAAACTTAATGCGGAAAAACGAGAATATTTTTTTTTTTTTTAATAACTAAGACAAGACTGAATTAAATAAAACCCAACAATAACCATAATTAAAACTAATATGCAATATATAAACAGCCCCCGCTGTCATAGTAACCTCGTCACGAGTAACCTCCAGTGACGGAAAGAAAGTACAACGCCCGTAGGCAATATATACAAACCAAATGAAAAGGGTGAAGTGCCCGCAACACCATCCCTCAAAACTGAGAATCAGCTGACCCAATGGCCTGAAAATAAGACCTCCTAAGTCCAACCAACTCTCTGTGATTCCCGTAAGGAAACCACACAAAAAGCTATAGGCGGATCTACCCTGTCCCCTAAGTAACAAATGAAGCAAGACTGTCAGAGCTAAAACTCTACTCCTACACTAATCCTAACTCGAGGAGCTCATACCAACACTCAAAACTATGTGCTAGCATGATCATCGTCTGAATCAGAATCCAGAACGACCAAGTCTACTAACCCTATCCGTCCTCCCCTCGCAACCGCAGTGCGCTCCGATGCTGGACTCACGGCTTAGGGCCCGAACCCTGATCATCGATGATCGCAACAGTGGGTGCACTAGACCCTGCCGAAGGCACTCCCACTGGAATCTCCTCTGAGGGATCCTCCTCGTCTGAAGACAATGGTGGTGGTGGTGGTCCTCCAAGTCCTGGTCCACAATGAACGCCCGGTGGCAAGTTGAAGCTGATAGAGCATCGCCTCAACACTCCTGACCTCAGAAGTCCTCCACTATCCACGTGATCCTCCATGATACGCCCCGAATACGTCGCTCGATGGCTCGCGGGGTCAACCACCCACGACCCGGGGTCGTCTTGATCGATCATCTCATACCTAATCCCCCCCGAAGGGTGGACCATGGTGTACCAATCCGCAATATTCATCTAACAAAAGGCGTTGTCCGCCAAAACACACACAGAAGACGCGAGGGTCAACTCTAAAGAACTACATAGATAATAAACCCAATAGGTACAAATAATAGATAGCCACTTAGGCTTATAACTAGAGATATCATTCCTAGGGTTGCATGTTCCACAAAATCATAACAACAATAATAACAATTAGCATGATCCAAGTAAGTTTATCAAATAGCAACCACACTCATCAACTAAGTCAGTATGCATGTTGCGTGATATGTATGCAGGTTAACCCAGTCAACCAATATGCAATCCGGAAACGGATGGACATCAACGGATCAGCCCTTCACCAGCCACGGTGGTGCCATTTCGGCCCGCGTGCCTCTTACACCACACAAAGGTAGCCAGATCAGCAGTAAACCCGTAGGTCTGCCATTTCGGTCTGCTACAAGAGACGTCTATAAACGCTCTTTCACGGCATTTCGGGTCTTATGACCATTTTGGAAACCGACGAGGTCCAGAGTACGTCCTGTGTTAATACCCCATTAATGTTGCATGTATGCAAAATGATTATTCAAACAACGTCTCCGTCCTCACTCGACACGTCGCCACGTGTTCTAGGGAAGTTAAAGTCTCTAAAAGCTTACCCTAAGGTAAAGTCGATTCTGCGACAAAAGACACACTTCACAACACACATAGCTGCTCCAACAGCACAAGAGTATCACATACTCGGGAACTAACGGTTCCCCGGACTTATCCCCAGGATAGCCCCACAACATAGCTGCTCCAACAGCACAACAACAAACGCTGCTCCAACAGCACAACAACCAACGCTGCTTCAACAGCACAACAACAAACGCTGCTCCAACAGCACTACAACGACATACTCAACACTTGGATCCGACGACACTTCTCGTTTTCCGAAACTATGATTTTCATCCAAAGCCTCCTTTCGAGATTATTACCCTTACTTAAAGATTTAGAGGTTGTTTAATGTCTTATGAATTTTCTTTTCAAAATAATATCCTTTTTAGTCTTATCGCAATTCCTATAAGTTCTCGGGATCTTCGAATCCCCAAATGACTCCAGAGAATGTCTCGATCCATGAACCCTATACAAGGCCCGAACCTCGTTCGTCCTATCAAACCTTCTCAAAACTCTCAAAATAAAATCGGCATGACCTTCCCGCTATTCTCACCGTTCAGAATCTCAGATTCCAGTACAGAGCATATTTAAATCATCACAATCAACAACATGTCATATATCAAGAAATCTCAACATTAACACTTAGCACTTAGCATATAAAGCATGCACCACACATCCTAGATTACCCACATAGCACATAGCATGTAAGTCAATCTTCAAAAACATTCAGTAGATGAACCATCTACATTGTCAGCCGAAGCCTCAGAAAACATTTTCAATCACACACAATTCCAGTGCATAAACAGTAAACAATGTCGAAACATCGACCCTAAGCATTAACTAGAGATTCAGTGAGAAGCCCTAACCTGCAGATTCTCCAGGATTATCTTCTAACTCTTCCTCACAAGCAAAGCGTTGCTCCTCAGGAAATTCCTCAAAAGTTCCTTTAAAGCAAAGTCACAGAAATACTATCAGAATCTATCGAGAACTAAGCTATCGATACTTACTAAGGTTACACGAAGTAATCTATACTCTAAGGTACGATAATCTAGCGCGAAAAGACAAGTTTTCGGAAAAGGAAATTTCCTCCTCCCCCCTCTAATAGGCTCGGCCACTTTGGCTAATTATGGGCCTCGATTTTTCTTCGATCAAACTTGGTTCCTATGCTTTCATAAGCCGTAACTAAGGGTATTCTGAACTCGGAAAAATTATCGGATCAAAAACTGTCGCAGGGGTATTTTGGTCATGATTTTTAACTTAGGATTTTCAAAACTGAAATCCCAAAAATAAAATTTTGCAGGGACGTCACCAACGACGTTTATGACAACTAATCCTACTAGCACTAAGCTAAGGCGATAGTTTACAGCCTAAGGGTTGGAACTTTACTCAAAAACTACATAAATGGGTATTTTAGGTTCAAATTGATTCCGGCGGAATTCCGGCGACATAACGGAAAATCTAATCCGGCAGAAGTGATCTTGGGCACATATAGAAGAGGTTTAGAATCAGAAATGAAAGATTCAGGATAGTTTTGCAAAAACCCATAAACTATCCACTCAGAAAACTCTACAGAAAAGCTATGGAAAAAGCGATCAGAGGTAAGGATTAGCGACTATACCTCGAAGCCTTGAAGCAGCAACTGATTAATCAACGATCAAGCAAGAAATGAAGAAAATCTCTTCTCCTCCTCCTCCTCCAAAGCTCGCGGCCTCCTTGAGAGAAATGGGTAAGATATTTGTTTTCTTCTCATTTGCTTGCTATATATAGAAAATGGTAATTCGCGGGAAAATGAAAGTTTCGCGAATCAGATTTTTCCGGCATCATTCTCCATGAATTCTAAGATAGGTTTTGGCAAAGGAATTCCTAAGCTAAGAAGATGTCTCCTTGTATTTTTGGCAACTAATGCAAAGTCGGTGCAAAGTCGGTGTAAAACTATTTTACCCGATAAGTTGCTTTTTGCATCGAATGTCGGAATGGAAAATTTCCTTCTAGAGAAAGATTGAAATCATCAAGAGAAATGGGTGTACGCATGTAGAATATTCATTTGAAGCTCTGAATAGATAAAGTCTTCATTGTCGAGAAATCCTAGGGTTTTGAAATACCAGGGATTCGGTTTCGGCAAACTTCCGATGATTGGAATCGGACGTTCGTAGATCCTAGAGTTTCGCCTCGAAACGATTGTGATATATGGAAAAAGAGAAGTTCTAACGTTTCTCTGAAGATTTTTGGAATTAACTTCCGTCGTGCCTAAAAGTGAAAATTAGCTATATACTAGGGTTTCTGACCTAGGTTTAAGCGTAAAACGTTCGTGCTATAACTTTTATCGATCATAATGCAATCCTTGAACTTTTCCTGAACTTTCTCCTTCATAAATATATTTCATTTAATAAACTTTCGTTCAGGTTTCCCTTCACATTACATCAATCCTAATCGTAAATGGAAATCTCTTCCACTTATTCTAAGCTTAAAATCTTGGGTCTTACATTACTACCCTCCAAAAAGAAAGTTTCGTCCTCGAAACTTAAGGGTCAGTAATAGTTCTGGATATTATTCCTTGATCTTTTCCTCTAACTCTCACATAACGCCGCTAAAACTCTTACTCGAATATGATCTCCAGCTTCTGAAGTCAATCTTTACCCTAAGATTCTCATTCCACTTAGCAAAATTCACTCGCTAATCTCTAGCTCGTATCACCAAAATCCATAACAAGTTTCATTCACTCTTAGACTTTAAGCAACTTGTCCAAATATGACAACCTCAAGTGTTCATCTCAATACTAACACTCCCCTTTTCTATAACTTGATCACCATCTCGTCCATCAACTTCTTAATCTCTCTATCAAATTCTAACCAACTTCGAGTCCTAGAAACTTAAGACAACAGTTCATAGACTTAAAACCTGAACCTTCACCAAGTTTGGACCTTTAATGTCCGTTAATTCTTCAATGCTTCCTAAATGAATATCCATTTTCTTCAAACTATATCTCCTTCGCAAGAGAACTTATACTTAATGCGAACTTTTTCCTCCCAGCTCGACTAATCCTCGATCCAATCAAGTTAATCTTACCAATCCTTCTATCAAAGTCCATAGCCAGCTCTGATTCCGAATATCACCCCCTCAATATTAAGTTGATCAAGCCTAATACATCGAAGGTGAAATTTAGAAAAACCCACTGGAACAGTCAATGAGTTCCTATCATCCAATAGTCACAAATATCCTGACCTCACCTCCTCAACGATTCCGCTATGGAACTACACGCTCTCAACATCATACGTATACTATCCATAAGAAACCTCTATGAGATTCATTCTTCAGCTTCTAGCTTCCTTTTAAACGCATCGGTAGAAGACTACTTTCTAAGCTTAGCGTGTCATTCTAAACCTCGTATAACTTCTATAGCTAAAATACGAGCTACGGTCAAATAAGGTATTAATAGGCGTAATAACTATAAGGTCAAAGCTTAGACAGTATAAATAAGTTATGTGTGTTTGCACACGCTACGAGAGTAATGAAATATATTATACTGAAATGAGAAGAAATGGTTAGAAGGTTACCATCGTTCTTGCGCTCTCCTCTGACAAACCCCTCAGCTCTCTCACCGTCCATGGTGTAAACTCTTGCTTTAGCAGCAGGACGCTTCCCACGAGCAGTGTTCACGGTTGGCTCCGTCTTGGGTGCTCTGCACTGATCGGCAGTGTGCCCCATTTTGTTACAATTGTAGCATTTGGGCCTCGTGTCGGGACAAGCATTGGCATAGTGCCCCGGCTCCCCACACCTGAAACAGGTCGTCTCCTTCTTCAAAGTCTGATCTCCGGAACCTCCAGCAGCACCCGTCATGGGTCTGTAAGATCCGGAAGTAAATCCTCTTCCAGCAGGACGCTGATATGGCCCCCTGCTCTGAACTTTCTCTCGGCTCTGAAAATTTTGAGAGTCCGACCTCATCGGCCCTCCAGTTCCAGCCCGGTTCAACCTCCGGTTCTTCATCAGCTCCACTTCAGTGGCTTTCTCCACCAATGATTGGAATCGCATGATTCCCAGTGGCCTCACTGAGTCCTCAATATCCGGCCTCAGTCCATTAACGAAACGCTTGCACATGTAGCGCTCGTTCACGTGGTCATGAAAGAATTGAAAATGCTTCGCCAAAGATTCCAGCTTTGAAGCAAATTCCGGTACTGACATACCTCCCTGACGGAGTGTCAGAAATTGTGACTCCCGCTCATCCCGAGCACTTGTTGGAAAATACTTTTCCAAGAATGCGGTCCGGAATGAGTTCCAGCTAATCTCCTCGTGATTGTCTTCCATAATTCCTCTGGTGCCCTTCCACCAGTACTCAGCATCCCCGAGTAGCAAATAAGTCGCCATGCCCACTTTGGCACCCTCAGCAGTTTGTAGTACGCCGAATATCTTCTCGATTTCCTGAATCCAGAGATCTGCTTTATCCGGGTCAGTACCACCAGAGAACTTTGGTGGGTTTTGCCTCCTGAAATCATTCAGGCCTTTGCTCTGGTCCAGAGTTACTTCCCTCTGGCGCTGATGCTGATCA
The DNA here is from genome assembly GCF_012489685.1 of Lotus japonicus. Classification (NCBI taxonomy): domain Eukaryota; kingdom Viridiplantae; phylum Streptophyta; class Magnoliopsida; order Fabales; family Fabaceae; genus Lotus; species Lotus japonicus. The sequence goes on from NC_080043.1 coordinate 62,372,876, forward strand.
CGTGCCTCCTCAGCAGCACGCCTCATCGCATTATCATTTGCCTGCGCTGTTACCGCTTGGGCCTGCGCTGTTACCGCTTGGGCCATAGTGGCCATCATCTCAGCTAGCTGATTAGTATTCACCATGTTCTGTTAAGTTAAACAAACAGTTAGTACTCATCATAAGATAGCATCTAGTATAACTATACAATATGATTAAGCAATAACTTCAATCAATTTTTAAGCGAAAAATCGCTTGCAGACAATCAATTTTCACTCTTTGCAGAGTCACACAACCTAGCACAGAAGACCTATTCCCCAACAACTCCCGAAAGACTCGACCGTGCTCTGATACCACAATGTAACACCCCGATTTCGGTGGCGTCACTTTAGTAACCAAAATAAACTTAATGCGGAAAAACGAGAATATTTTTTTTTTTTTTTTTTATAATAACTAAGACAAGACTGAATTAAATAAAACCCAACAATAACCATAATTAAAACTAATATGCAATATATAAACAGCCCCCGCTGTCATAGTAACCTCGTCACGAGTAACCTCCAGTGACGGAAAGAAAGTACAACGCCCGTAGGCAATATATACAAACCAAATGAAAAAGGGTGAAGTGCCCGCAACACCATCCCTCAAAACTGAGAATCAGCTGACCCAATGGCCTGAAAATAAGACCTCCTAAGTCCAACCAACTCTCTGTGATTCCCGTAAGGAAACCACACAAAAAGCTATAGGCGGATCTACCCTGTCCCCTAAGTAACAAATGAAGCAAGACTGTCAGAGCTAAAACTCTACTCCTACACTAATCCTAACTCGAGGAGCTCATACCAACACTCAAAACTATGTGCTAGCATGATCATCGTCTGAATCAGAATCCAGAACGACCAAGTCTACTAACCCTATCCGTCCTCCCCTCGCAACCGCAGTGCGCTCCGATGCTGGACTCACGGCTTAGGGCCCGAACCCTGATCATCGATGATCGCAACGGTGGGTGCACTAGACCCTGCCGAAGGCACTCCCACTGGAATCTCCTCTGAGGGATCCTCCTCGTCTGAAGACAATGGTGGTGGTGGTGGTCCTCCAAGTCCTGGTCCACAATGAACGCCCGGTGGCAAGTTGAAGCTGATAGAGCATCGCCTCAACACTCCTGACCTCAGAAGTCCTCCACTATCCACGTGATCCTCCATGATACGCCCCGAATACGTCGCTCGATGGCTCGCGGGGTCAACCACCCACGACCCGGGGTCGTCTTGATCGATCATCTCATACCTAATCCCCCCCGAAGGGTGGACCATGGTGTACCAATCCGCAATATTCATCTGACAAAAGGCGTTGTCCGCCAAAACACACACAGAAGACGCGAGGGTCAACTCTAAAGAACTACATAGATAATAAACCCAATAGGTACAAATAATAGATAGCCACTTAGGCTTATAACTAGAGATATCATTCCTAGGGTTGCATGTTCCACAAAATCATAACAACAATAATAACAATTAGCATGATCCAAGTAAGTTTATCAAATAGAAACCACACTCATCAACTAAGTCAGTATGCATGTTGCGTGATATGTATGCAGGTTAACCCAGTCAACCAATATGCAATCCGGAAACGGATGGACATCAACGGATCAGCCCTTCACCAGCCACGGTGGTGCCATTTCGGCCCGCGTGCCTCTTACACCACACAAAGGTAGCCAGATCAGCAGTAAACCCGTAGGTCTGCCATTTCGGTCTGCTACAAGAGACGTCTATAAACGCTCTTTCACGGCATTCCGGGTCTTATGACCATTTTGGAAACCGACGAGGTCCAGAGTACGTCCTGTGTTAATACCCCATTAATGTTGCATGTATGCAAAATGATTATTCAAACAACGTCTCCGTCCTCACTCGACACGTCGCCACGTGTTCTAGGGAAGTTAAAGTCTCTAAAAGCTTACCCTAAGGTAAAGTCGATTCTGCGACAAAAGACACACTTCACAACACACATAGCTGCTCCAACAGCACAAGAGTATCACATACTCGGGAACTAACGGTTCCCCGGACTTATCCCCAGGATAGCCCCACAACATAGCTGCTCCAACAGCACAACAACAAACGCTGCTCCAACAGCACAACAACCAACGCTGCTTCAACAGCACAACAACAAACGCTGCTCCAACAGCACTACAACGACATACTCAACACTTGGATCCGACGACACTTCTCGTTTTCCGAAACTATGATTTTCATCCAAAGCCTCCTTTCGAGATTATTACCCTTACTTAAAGATTTATAGGTTGTTTAATGTCTTATGAATTTTCTTTTCAAAATAATATCCTTTTTAGTCTTATCGCAATTCCTATAAGTTCTCGGGATCTTCGAATCCCCAAATGACTCCAGAGAATGTCTCGATCCATGAACCCTATACAAGGCCCGAACCTCGTTCGTCCTTTCAAACCTTCTCAAAACTCTCAAAATAAAATCGGCATGACCTGCCCGCTATTCTCACCGTTCAGAATCTCAGATTCCAGTACAGAGCATATTTAAATCATCACAATCAACAACATGTCATATATCAAGAAATCTCAACATTAACACTTAGCACTTAGCATATAAAGCATGCACCACACATCCTAGATTACCCACATAGCACATAGCATGTAAGTCAATCTTCAAAAACATTCAGTAGATGAACCATCTACATTGTCAGCCGAAGCCTCAGAAAACATTTTCAATCACACACAATTCCAGTGCATAAACAGTAAACAATGTCGAAACATCGACCCTAAGCATTAACTAGAGATTCAGTGAGAAGCCCTCACCTGCAGATTCTCCAGGATTATCTTCTAACTCTTCCTCACAAGCAAAGCGTTGCTCCTCAGGAAATTCCTCAAAAGTTCCTTTAAAGCAAAGTCACAGAAATACTATCAGAATCTATCGAGAACTAAGCTATCGATACTTACTAAGGTTACACGAAGTAATCTATACTCTAAGGTACGATAATCTAGCGCGAAAAGACAAGTTTTTCGGAAAAGGAAATTTCCTCCTCCCCCCTCTAATAGGCTCGGCCACTTTGGCTAATTATGGGCCTCGATTTTTCTTCGATCAAACTTGGTTCCTATGCTTTCATAAGCCGTAACTAAGGGTATTCTGAACTCGGAAAAATTATCGGATCAAAAACTGTCGCAGGGGTATTTTGGTCATGATTTTTAACTTAGGATTTTCAAAACTGAAATCCCAAAAATAAAATTTTGCAGGGACGTCACCAACGACGTTTATGACAACTAATCCTACTAGCACTAAGCTAAGGCGATAGTTTACAGCCTAAGGGTTGGAACTTTACTCAAAAACTACATAAATGGGTATTTTAGGTTCAAATTGATTCCGGCGACATAACGGAAAATCTAATCCGGCAGAAGTGATCTTGGGCACATATAGAAGAGGTTTAGAATCAGAAATGAAAGATTCAGGATAGTTTTGCAAAAACCCATAAACTATCCACTCAAAAAACTCTACAGAAAAGCTATGGAAAAAGCGATCAGAGGTAAGGATTAGCGACTATACCTCGAAGCCTTGAAGCAGCAACTGATTAATCAACGATCAAGCAAGAAATGAAGAAAATCTCTTCTCCTCCTCCTCCTCCAAAGCTCGCGGCCTCCTTGAGAGAAATGGGTAAGATATTTGTTTTTTTCTCATTTGCTTGCTATATATAGAAAATGGTAATTCGCGGGAAAATGAAAGTTTCGCGAATCAGATTTTTCCGGCATCATTCTCCATGAATTCTAAGATAGGTTTTGGCAAAGGAATTCCTAAGCTAAGAAGATGTCTCCTTGTATTTTTGGCAACTAATGCAAAGTCGGTGCAAAGTCGGTGTAAAACTATTTTACCCGATAAGTTGCTTTTTGCATCGAATGTCGGAATGGAAAACTTCCTTCTAGAGAAAGATTGAAATCATCAAGAGAAATGGGTGTACGCGTGTAGAATATTCATTTGAAGCTCTGAATAGATAAAGTCTTCATTGTCGAGAAATCCTAGGGTTTTGAAATACCAGGGATTCGGTTTCGGCAAACTTCCGATGATTGGAATCGGACGTTCGTAGATCCTAGAGTTTCGCCTCGAAACGATTGTGATATATGGAAAAAGAGAAGTTCTAACGTTTCTCTGAAGATTTTTGGAATTAACTTCCGTCGTGCCTAAAAGTGAAAATTAGCTATATACTAGGGTTTCTGACCTAGGTTTAAGCGTAAAACGTTCGTGCTATAACTTTTATCGATCATAATGCAATCCTTGAACTTTTCCTGAACTTTCTCCTTCATAAATATATTTCATTTAATAAACTTTCGTTCAGGTTTCCCTTCACATTACATCAATCCTAATCGTAAATGGAAATCTCTTCCACTTATTCTAAGCTTAAAATCTTGGGTCTTACATCCTTCATCCTGCCAGCTCTCTGACCTTGCACACATAGTGCACACACAGGCTTGCACACATAGTGCACACCGTGCACACCTCGCTGGGAGAATCTTTCAAGACCCATACATAGTAGTTTAGAGTTCCTTGAAACTCAACAAAGTAACAACATCAAATATGTGGAAAAAAAAGGAAAAATGTTCTGAAATCCTGCTTTTATTATTGTTCATAGTACACTACAGAATTTGATAGAGGGAAAGTGAAACTTGAACAATTACATTACTAGCAGGTGACCTATGTTAGACTAGTGACTCCCTTCTGCTGAGCGAGAGTACCACAAAGGACAATTCCTTTGGTCTCTGGTAAGCCAAATAGTGTCAAGTTTAAGCATAACAGTACAACTCCAAACACACCATAAGAGAATACACGGTTCAGTCTGCTTATCGTTTGCTTCAAGCACCTACGTTGGGGGTGATGATTCGGTTTTCATTTTAATTTGGGTTCCTGCGGCTCCCTCAAACATTTGTGATTTTTTTGGAGGATGGTGTTGGGTCGGCTGCTAACAAAAACCCCCTACTTGATTCGTTGTAGAATCCTGAAAGCCTCATGGTCATGGAACTATCCGGCGTTCATGACAATCATTTTCGATTCGGGACTTGAGTGTGCCAGCTCAATCATGACCGGGTTAAAACTAAAAAGTACATGCGTGCCTTGCTCCTTCATCCTGCCGGCTCTCTGGCCTTGCACACATAGTGCACGCACAGGCTTGCACACATAGTGCACATCGTGCACACCTCGCTGGGAGAATCTTTCAAGACCCATACATAGTTGTTTAGAGTTCCTTGAAACTCAACAAAGTAAAAACATCAAATATGTGGAAAAAAAGGGAAAATATTCTGAAATCCTGCTTTTAATATTTTTCATAGTTCATTCAGATTTTGATAGAGGGAAAGTAAAACTTGACAATTACATTACTAGCAGGTTACTATGGTATACTAGTAACTCCCTTCTGCTGATCGAGAGTAGCACAAAGGACAATTCCTTTGGTCCCTGGTAAGCCAAATAGTGTCAAGTTTAAGCATAATAGTACAACTCCAAACACACCATAAGTGAATACATGGTTCATTCTGCTTATCGTTTGCTTCAAGGACCAATGTTGGGGGTGATGGTTCGGTTTTCAGTTTAATTTGGGTTCCTGCGGCTCCCTCAACATTTGTGATTTTTTTGGAGGATGGTGTTGGGTCGGCTGCTAACAAAAATCCCCCTACTTGATTCGTTGCAGAATCCTGAAAGCCTCATGGTCATGGAACTATCCGGCGTTCATGACAATAATTTCCGATTCGGGACTTGAGTATGCCAGCTCAATCCTGACCGGGTTAGAAACTAAAAAGTACATGCGTGCCTTGCTCCTTCATCCTGCCGGCTCTCTGGCCTTGCACACATAGTGCACGCACAGGCTTGCACACATAGTGCACATCGTGCACACCTCGCTGGGAGAATCTTTCAAGACCCATACATAGTTGTTTAGAGTTCCTTGAAACTCAACAAAGTAAAAACATCAAATATGTGGAAAAAAAGGGAAAATATTCTGAAATCCTGCTTTTATTATTTTTCATAGTTCATTCAGATTTTGATAGAGGGAAAGTGAAACTTAACAATTACATTACTAGCAGGTGACCTATGGTAGACTAGTGACTCCCTTCTGCTGATCGAGAGTACCACAAAGGACAATTCCTTTGGTCCCTGGTAAGCCAAATAGTGTCAAGTTTAAGCATAATAGTACAACTCCAAACACACCATAAGAAAATACATGGTTCATTCTGCTTATCGTTTGCTTCAAGGACCTATGTTGGGGGTGATGGTTCGGTTTTCAGTTTAATTTGGGTTCCTGCGGCTCCCTCAACATTTGTGATTTTTTTGGAGGATGGTGTTGGGTCGGCTGCTAACATAAATTCCCCTGCTTGATTCGTTGCAGAATCCTGAAAGCCTCATGGTCATGGAACTATCCGGCGTTCATGACAATCATTTCCGATTCGGGACTTGAGTGTGCCGGCTCAATCATGACCGGGTTAGACACTAAAACGTAAATGCGTGCCTTGCTCCTTCATCCTGCCAGCTCTCTGACCTTACACACATAGTACATGCACAGGCTTGCACACATAGTGCACACCGTGCACACATCGCTGGGAGAATCTTTCAAGACCCATACATAGTAGTTTAGAGTTCCTTGAAACTCAACAAAGTAACAACATCAAATATGTGGAAAAAAAAAAGGAAAAATGTTCTGAAATCCTGCTTTTATTATTGTTCATAGTTCACTACAGATTTTGATAGAGGGAAAGTGAAACTTGAACAATTACATTACTAGCAGGTGACCTATGGTAGACTAGTGACTTCATTCTGCTGATCGAGAGTAGCATAAAGGACAAATCATTTGGTCTCTGGTAAGCCAAATAATGTCAAGTTTAAGCATAACAGTACAACTCCAAACACACCATAAGAGAATACACGGTTCAGTCTGCTTATCGTTTGCTTCAAGCACCTACGTTGGGGGTGATGATTCGGTTTTCAGTTTAATTTGGGTTCCTGGGGCTCCCTCAAACATTTGTGATTTTTTTGGAGGATGGCGTTGGGTCGGCTGCTAACAAAACGCCCCCTACTTGATTCGTTGCAGAATCCTGAAAGCCTCATGGTCATGGAACTATCCGGCGTTCATGACAATCATTTCCGATTCGGGACTTGAGTGTGCCAGCTCAATCATGACCGGGTTAGACACTAAAAAGTAAATGCGTGCCTTGCTCCTTCATCCTGCAAGCTCTCTGACCTTGCACACATAGTACATGCACAGGCTTGCACACATAGTGCACACCGTGCACACATCGCTGGGAGAATCTTTCAAGACCCATACATAGTAGTTTAGAGTTCCTTGAAACTCAACAAAGTAACAACATCAAATATGTGGAAAAAAAAAAGGAAAAATGTTCTGAAATCCTGCTTTTATTATTGTTCATAATTCACTACAGAATTTGATAGAGGGAAAGTGAAACTTGAACAATTACATTACTAGCAGGTGACCTATGGTAGACTAGTGACTCCCTTCTGCTGATCGAGAGTAGCACAAAGGACAAATCATTTGGTCTCTGGTAAGCCAAATAATGTCAAGTTTAAGCATAACAGTACAACTCCAAACACACCATAAGAGAATACACGGTTCAGTCTGCTTATCGTTTGCTTCAAGCACCTACGTTGGGGGTGATGATTCGGTTTTCAGTTTAATTTGGGTTCCTGGGGCTCCCTCAAACATTTGTGATTTTTTTGGAGGATGGCGTTGGGTCGGCTGCTAACAAAACGCCCCCTACTTGATTCGTTGCAGAATCCTGAAAGCCTCATGGTCATGGAACTTTCTAGCGTTCATGACAATCATTTCCGATTCGGGACTTGAGTGTGCCAGCTCAATCATGACCGGGTTAGAAACTAAAAAGTAAATGCGTGCCTTGCTCCTTCATCCTGCAAGCTCTCTGACCTTGCACACATAGTACTCGCACAGGCTTGCACACATAGTGCACACCGTGCACATATCGCTGGGAGAATCTTTCAAAAACCATACATAGTAGTTTAGAGTTCCTTGAAACTCAACAAAGTAACAACATCAAATATGTGGAAAAAAAGGAAAAATGTTCTGAAATCCTTCTTTTATTATTGTTCATAATTCACTACAGAATTTGATAGAGGGAATGGGAAACTTGAACAATTACATTACTAGCAGGTGACCTATGGTAGACTAGTGACTCCCTTCTGCTGATCGAGAGTAGCACAAAGGACAATTCCTTTGGTCTCTGGTAAGCCAAATAGTGTCAAGTTTAAGCATAACAGTACAACTCCAAACACACCATAAGAGAATACACGGTTCAGTCTGCTTATCGTTTGCTTCAAGCACCTACGTTGGGGGTGATGATTCGGTGTTCAGTTTAATTTGGGTTCCTGCGGCTCCCTCAAACATTTGTTTGGAGGACTGTGTTGGGTCGGCTGCTAACAAAAATCCCCCTACTTGATTCGTTGCAGAATCCTGAAAGCCTCATGGTCATGGAACTATCCGGCGTTCATGAAAATAATTTCCGATTCGGGACTTGAGTGTGCCAGCTCAATCATGACCGGGTTAGAAACTAAAAAGTACATGCAGCCCTTCCTCCTTCATCCTGCCGGCTCTCTGGCCTTGCACACATAGTGCACGCACAGGCTTGCACACATAGTGCACATCGTGCACATCTCGCTGGGAGAATCTTTCAAGACCCATACATAGTTGTTTAGAGTTCCTTGAAACTCAACAAAGTAAAAACATCAAATATGTGGAACAAAAGGGAAAATATTCTGAAATCCTGCTTTTATTATTTTTCATAGTTCATTCAGATTTTGATAGAGGGAAAGTGAAACTTGACAATTACATTACTAGCAGGTGACCTATGGTAGACCAGTGACTCCCTTCTGCTGATCGAGAGTAGCACAAAGGACAATTCCTTTGGTCCCTGGTAAGCCAAATAGTGCCAAGTTTAAGCATAATAGTACAACTCCAAACACACCATAAGAGAATACATGGTTCATTCTGCTTATCGTTTGCTTCAAGGACCTATGTTGAGGGTGATGTTTCGGTTTTCAGTTTAATTTGGGTTCCTGCGGCTCCCTCAACATTTGTGATTTTTTTGGAGGATGGTGTTGGGTCGGCTGCTAACATAAATCCCCCTGCTTGATTCGTTGCAGAATCCTGAAAGCCTCATGGTGATGGAACTATCCGGCGTTCATGACAATCATTTCCGATTCGGGACTTGAGTGTGCCAACTCAATCATGACCGGGTTAGAAACTAAAAAGTACATGCGTGCCTTGCTCCTTCATCCTTCCAGGTCTCTGATCTTGCACACATAGTGCACGCACAGGCTTCCACACATAGTGCACACCGTGCACACCTCGGTCTGAGAATCATTCAAGACCCATACATAGTTGTTTAGAGTTCCTTGAAACTCAACAAAGTAAAAACATCAAATATGTGGAAAAAAAGGGAAAATTTTCTGAAATCCTGCTTTTATTATTGTTCATAGTTCATTACAAATTTTGATAGTGTGAAAGTGAAACTTGAACAATTACATTACTAGCAGGTGACCTATGGTAGACTAGTGACTCCCTTCTATTGATCGAGAGTAGCACAAAGGACAATTCCTTTGGTCTCTGGTAAGCCAAATAGTGTCAAGTTTAAGCATAAAAGTACAACTCCAAACACACCATAAGAGAATACACGGTTCAGTCTGCTTATCGTTTGCTTCAAGGACCTACGTTGGGGGTGATGATTCGGTTTCCAGTTTAATTTGGGTTCTTGCGGCTCCCTCAAACATTTGTGATTTTTTTGGAGGATGGTGTTGGGTCGGCTGCTAACAAAAATCTCCCTACTTGATTCTTTGTCCCTAAGCTTGAGTTCTACATCTTCTTCTCTGATTCTTTGTCCCTAAGCTTGTTGCTGAGGTAAGAAGGCTTGGGAGGTGCATAACAATTTTCTTAGGCTTCTTGTCTCTTTTCAGCTTTGGACATTCATTCTTGTAATGTCCTGACTCCTTGCACTCAAAACAAGTGACTTCCTTTCTATAATGTTTTCGTTGACCAAATGAAGACTCTTGTCTTCCTTTCACTTTCTTTGGCCCTTTGAACTTGTTTTGCCTATGCTTCCATAGACGGTTGATTCTTTTGGATATCAAGGAAAGCTCATCCTCATCAGATTCCTCTGACTCTTCTTTAGCTTGAAGAGCTCTTGCTTTTTCAGGTCTGGACTTCAGAGCTATAGACTTAGGCTTTCTTTGAGGTTCATCTTCATTCAACTCAATCTCATGACTTCTCAAGCAGTTGATAAGTTCCTCAAGACTGATCTTGTTCAGATTTGTGGTCAGCTTCAGAGCAGTCACCATAGGTCTCCATTTCACAGGAAGACTTCTGATGATCTTCTTGGCATGATCTCCTGTAGAGTATCCTTTGTCCAAAACTCTAAGTCCAGCAATGAGCATATGAAATCTGGAGAACATTTCTTCTATAGATTCATCTTCTTTCATTTTGAAGCTTTCATACTTCTGGACTAAGGCAAGTGCCTTTGTCTCTTTGACAATTTCGTTGCCTTCATGAGTCATTCTAAGAGAATCATAGATAGACTTTGCAGAATCTTTGTCAGTGATCTTCTCATATTCTTCATATGAGATAGCATTGAGCAAAATGGTTCTTGCTCTATGGTGGTCCTTGAACTTCTTTTTCTTATCTCTAGTCATCTTATCTCTTGGGATCTTCACTCCATTTTCATCAATAGGAAAGTTGTAGCCATCAACTACAATATCCCAAAAATCAGCATGAAAGCCAAGAAAGAAGCTTTCAATTATGTCCTTCCAGTAGTCAAATTTCTCGCCAATAAAGATAGGAGGTTTTGCGCTGTATTGATCTTTGCTTCCAGCAGTAGTGGTATCCATAGAGTTTTTCACACGACTCGGATCTAATGAACACTGTTAAGTGTGGTAATCAGAACTTGCACTCTGATATCAATTGAAGGTATGAAAAACACTAGAAGGGGGGTTGAATAGTATTTTGCAATAAAAACGTTTCCTTTAAGATTTCACGCAAATCTCTCGGTATCAAAGAATAAAGATGCAAATGATAAAGAGAGAAGGACACAGTGATTTTATCATGGTTCACTTGAACAAATCCTCAAACTACCTCCAGTCCACCCGTTAAGGTGATTTCTTCCTTCGTTGAATGAAGGTAATCCACTAATCAAAGGTTGTTACATCTGCACTAGCACAACTTGCTACATGACTAACACACCTAAGAACTAGCAACCACTAAGACACACAAGTCTTAGTCTTCTCAAGGATCCTGACCTAACCGGTCCCTTAAGGAATTACAAACAGTATGATCAAAGTTTGGGTTTACAAAGAGTGCTTCTAAACAAGCAAGGTGTAAACAGATTTAGAACAATGAAGAAAATGATTGCTAAGGTATTCGCTTGAGTGTGAGTTGATTGCAATAAGTTTCTTAGCCATTTATTCTTTTCTTCATCCTTTATATGCTCCAAGCCTCGAGTGATATTTCTGTTGTGAAATTCTATCCGTTGGAGGGTAATTCTGGAAATTCCATATAGTACAATGGCTGATCCTTTTGCATTTTGACTTTGATCTTCAGAGGCGCTTCATATTAGAACGTATGAAGCTTCTAGTCAGACTCACGAGGTTGCTTGGATCTTCAGAACTTCAAGTCTTCAGCATCTGGACCGTTTACTTCAGAAATTTCGGTCTTCAGAGTAGAAGCACTTGGTCATCAAAACCAGCTTTCTTTAGGTCTTTAGAATCTTCAAGTCTTCAGAGTCTTTGACCGTTCACTCAGAACTTTTGGTCTTCAGAGTCTTCAGCACTTGATCTTCAGAACCCAATATCAGAGCTTCATCTTCAGAACTTGAAGGAATGTTCTACCGTTCATTAGAACGTAGTGAGTGTAGAAGCGGATTATTGGTCAATCTTTGGTCTTTGACTTCTGATGAATTCCATTTTCAATCAGAATCAGAATCTGTTTGTCAAACAAATAAAAGACAAACGTTAGAGTACCAAAGTTATTCATTCACCAAATATATACTTGTTATCATCAAAACCTAGAGATGTACAACATAACCAAATCTTGGTCTTACACAAATAAAGCTGACAATACTCAAGGATACTTCTATACTGAGTTACCCTTACCTTCTTGAGTAGTAGTAGTAGTGCATAGAAGCTGCGAACCTAGAACAAAGAAACATAGTCTCATGAAAACAAGCTCCACAAGAAACAAAGTCGAGGTCTAAATGGGGTTTTAGCTCATATTTTCAGTTCTACGGCGCCACGGTGAAAATCCAAGCGCACGGAACATGATTATGGGACGTATAGAAGGTGTAGATGATATTTGAAAGAAGAAATAAAAAAAATAATTTTTACAAAAAAAACTCAAAACTTTGAGCGCGGAAAGACATGAAAAAAATCATCAGAAAGAATGAAAAGATGCAAGGAATACAATCCTTGCCTCCGGACCTTTCAGATCTGACAGAAATCAAGCGAATCGATCGAAAATCGGTCGAACGCCCTCAAAGTTCTCTCCTTCCTCTCTCTCTCTCTTCCTCTTGCTGGCCGTGTAAGGATGATAAGGATTATAAGTTTTTGGTGGTAATTTAGTGTTTGGAGCTGTGCTATTATATTGGAAGGAAATGAAGAGTATACATGGTGTATGATGATAATGGTGAAGCATAGAACCAAAAGAAAAAGAAAAGACGAGGAGAAGGAATGAGTGAGAGGTCTCGGGGGTCTGTAATATACTAGTATGTCAACCCGTGCTTTGCATGGAAATATATCATGAACAATTATGTAAGGCAAAAGTTTCAGACACAATACAGATAGTATGAAACTTAAATAACGCATAAAAGGAATTTTCTGTAAGAAAACTTTACAACGTCGGTGGAGCAATCATTTTGTCTTAAATTATTGTCCCTACTGAGTGTAATTTAACAACGCATTTCATATAGATCTAAAAAAACATGTATTAACAAAGGCCAAATACATAAATATTGGAAGAATCACAAGACAATACTGACTTGAGATACAAAAACACCATGGTCAATTAAGGGCTAGATGACGTCCTTATTTTGCTAAGAAGGTTATGGATAATTGTAATGTACATATTCAATTGTCAATGATAGTTAAACGTTCCAATAATTTCATACAAAAATCATCCTCCTGCCATAGCAAGAGATTCTTGCCTAGTAAAAGGCTCTGCTATCAACTTGCTCCAATATCTCTATTACAATCAATCTTTGGCAATGAGAGGTGGTTGAAATTGCAAACGATCCAAACATCCTTGAAGCTCTCCTGCGATAAAATTGAAAAAGTCCAATTAGAAAATTTTAGTCCAAATCAAACAAAGAGGTATCTCTATTACAATCAATCTTTGGCAAAGAGAGGTGGTTGAAATTGCAAACGATCCAAACATCCTTCAAGCTCTCTTGCGATAAAATTGAAAAAATCCAATTAGAAAATTTTAGTCCGAATCAAACAAAGAGGGCTAAGAAGGGGGATTAGAACACACAGTTGATCAAATTACCTCTTGCATCATATAGTACCAGCTGCACTTACTCTATCAGATTCAAGGGCAGAAGCACTCAAAAGTTGAGAGGCACAAAAGTTGGGGATGCTTAACAACCTGAGGTATTGGTCGAGCAAATTGTTTGTTCATGACATTGCTGCTTAAACAGTCAGAATAAGCACAAAATTTAGATGAAAATATGAGTAATTGAAAAACTATTAACACAGACATCAAATTCTACATGCATTCAGAATTGAAAAACCTTATAGAGATGGAATTGATCAAATAGTCCATGGAAGAGTTGGGAAACAACATAAATTTATCAGCATCTGATGTAGCAAAGAATGACCCAGTTAAAAAAATTAAAGACCACCTCAAGTTTAACTATATCTGACTTGTATAATACTCACGGAATAAACTCTAAGAATCCTTTCAATTTTTTTACCAAAGGCCTTTAATTCATGACTTTGCCACATCAAAACAACAGGCCCTACCAAAAAAACCTTTAATTCATGACTTTGCCACATCCTTAGATTTGGCAAAAGCCGTAAGCTTGATACCATTCCTCTACCACACCACTTCATAGAAATAATAACACCAGTAGCCACCCTTGGCCCCTGCCTAAACCCAAAACACCTCATAACCATCTCACACCTCCCAGCCAGAGCATAAAAAACATAGTTCTAGCTATGCCAAAACTTGAAGGTATGAAAAACGGTAGAAAGGGGGGGTTTGAATAACGTTTTCAAGATAAAACTTCCACCTTAAAGATTTTGACAAATCTTTTCGAGAACTAAGTGCTAAAGATAAGAGATAGAAAAGCACACAAGGAATTTTATCCTGGTTCACTTGATAAATCCCTCAAGCTAGTCCAGTCCACCCGTTAAGGTGATTTCTTCCTTCTTAGAATGAAGGCAATCCACTAATCAGGTAAAGTGTTACAACTGCACTTGAAACCTACAAGTGACTAACAATTACACTGACTTAGCTCACACTAAGATTCACTCTCTTAGTCTTCTCTAGGATCCGATCAACCTTGATCTCCTAAAGGTAACTAAACAAACTGTTTAACAAAGAATGTTTACAAGAGATTTGCTTCTGAAAAGCTAATAGTAAACACAATGAAATCAGATGAAAGAATGCTTGAAGGTTTTTGAATATAGCTTGCGAGTGTGTAATTCTTCCAACCGCATCTTTCAATCTTCAGCCTCTATTTATACTCCAAGGATTAGGGTTTGAACGCTGCATGGAAATGCTACCGTTGGAGGGCAGTTCTGGAAATTCCAGCTTATGCTGTGGCTGAGAACGTTAGGTAGGTCGTCAGGATGGTACAGTTACTTTTGTACTTGGATAGTGACTTGACCTTTAAACCTAGGAGACTTCTGATCAGGGGAATGCTTCATGTTGGAACTTGTGAAGCCGGTTGATCAGAGTCAGAGGGAAAGCACAGATCCTCTGACCGTTGTATCTTCTGATTCTGAACTCAGAGGGAAGTACATGGTCTTCAGAGTTTCTTGCTTCTGGACATCAGAGTTTCCACTATTCAGCTTCTGGATCTTCAGAGTCTTCTACACCATCAGAACATCTGAACCTTCAGTGTTTCTTGGTTATTAGAACTTCTGGATCTTCAGAACTTCTAGTGACTGAGTCCACATCAGAGCTTGTATAACTTCAGATCTTCTGAAGCTTTTCTACTGTTCATAGTGAACATAGATGTTGCGAAAGCGTTGCTTGGGTCACTCTTTATGCACAGTGCTTCTGATTTGTGTGAGATTGAATTGAGGTCAGAGCCTGTAAATAGCACACTCTGAAAAACACGTTAGAGTACCATAATTGTGAAGGTATGAAAAACGGTAGAAAGGGGGGGTTTGAATAACGTTTTCAATACAAAACTACCACCTTAAAGATTTTAACAAATCTTTTCGAGAACTGAGTGCAAAAGATAGAGATAGAAAAGCACACAAGGATTTTATCCTGGTTCACTTGATAAATCACTCAAGCTACTCCAGTCCACCCGTTAAGGTGATTTCTTCCTTCTTAGAATGAAGGCAATCCACTAATCAGGTAAGAGTTACAACTGCACTTGAAACCTACAAGTGACTAACAGTTACACTGACTTAGCTCACACTAAGATTCACTCTCTTAGTCTTCTCTAGGATCCGATCAACCTTGATCTCCTAAAGGAAAATCAAACAACTGTTTGAGGTTGGTGTTTACAAGGGTTTGCTTCTGAATAAGCTGAGTGTAAACTAAATAAATTACAAGATGAAAGAAAGCTTAGAATATTTTGAATATCTTGCGCGTGTGTTGCTTCTTGTATTCACTTCTCTAGCCGCTTCTTTCAATCTTCAGCCTCTATATATACTCCAAGGATTAGGGTTGAGCGTTGCATGGGAAATGCTACCGTTGGAGGGCAGTTCTGGAAAATCCAGCTTCTGTTGTGGCTGAGAACGTTAGGTAGGTCGTCAGGAAGGTACACTTGCTTTTGTACTTGGATAGCGACTTGACCTTTTAACCTAGGAGACTTCTGATCAGAGGAATGCTTCGTATTGGAACTTGTGAAGCCGGTTGATCAGAGTCAGAGGGATAGCACAGATCCTCTGACCATTGTATCTTCTGATTCTGAACTCAGAGGGAAGAACATGGCCTTCAGAGTTTCTTGCTTCTGGACTTCAGAGTTTCCACTATTCAGCTTCTGGATCTTCAGAGTCTTCTACACCATCAGAACATCTGAACCTTCAGTGTTTCTTGGTTGTCAGAACTTCTGGATCTTCAGAGCTTCTAGCGACTGAGTCCACATCAGAGTTTGTATAACTTCAGAACTTCTGAAGCTTTTCCACTGTTCATACTGAACATGGTGAATGCGAAAGCGTTGCTTGGGTTACCCTTTATACATAGTGCTTCTGATTTGTGTGAGATTGAGTTGAGGTCAGAGCCTGTAAATAGCACACTCAGAAAAACACGTTAGAGTACCACAATTGTTCATATCAAAAGGTTAACTTGTAATCATCAAAACATAGAGTTGTACTACTAGATCAAAACTTGATCTTACAATCTCCCCCTTTTTGATGATGACAAAACTAAGATTTTTGATGAACAATTTTTAACCATTAAACTGAATTCACTCAGAGTTTAGAGATATAGAATAAGACTTATCCTGATGTGAATAGTTTATCTTGCTCATTCTGAATTCAAGTCACTGCTTGATTCTGAGCTTAGCTCCCCCTGAATCTAATACTTGATGAAAACGTTAGTAAAGTCTAGATTCTGAGCTAAATTATATAAGAGTTCAGAGAGAAAAGCTTATGACATAGATGAAAAACGAATAATCAGAGCGCATAAGTGATCAGAGTCATGGACAGGGTATCAGAGTCTTGGGTATCAGAGTCAACTTAGAATCACTTCAGAAGAAGTGAAATGTATTCCTTGTATTTGCCCAGTGACACATCTATGGTCATGAAGGTGGAACTCTTAAAATCTCCAAAAGAAAAATAAGTCACACTAACACATCTTACACATCAAAAACTGGGTTTACTCCCCCTTTTTGTCATAAGCAAAAAGCTCGGGGTGTGAAAAACTTAGCTTGAAGTACAAGGTACTCCCCCTTAGAGAAGGTCTAAGTTGAAAGAAAATGAAGACGATGTAAGAATCAGAGTGAGGCGATAATAAATAGAAGAGTTAATGCAAGGGATGAACGTTTACCACCGGTCAAGTGAGTAAATAGAAGGGTCAGTTACCAAGTACTTAACCTCGAGAAACTGTAAGAGCATTAACTTTCAGAGAGAAAGTGAAGCCTATAAAAACGTTGGAGAGAAAGGTAAGCTTCACACCTCGAATAATATTCAGAAAAAAAATGGCATCATACAGAATGGCATTAGAAGAGCTCAGAAGGAAGGCGTTTGAGGAAGATATGTTCCTCAATATTAGGCATCCCGATGGTACAAAGACCATACAAGAGCTGACGAAGACACTGCTGGAAGAAGATCTTGTTCCAGAGATGGAGAAAGATCTGAAGGAGTTCCTCTGCTTCGTGGAAGAGATTCAGAGGCTTTGCCAGCGGGAGCTGAATCTGCTGGAAGAGAAAGAGACTGTGGAAAAGAGACTTAGGACGACAGAAGATAGTCTAGAAAAAGATGATCTGAGCATCAAACTCGGCAACATAGAGTATGCATTGGATCGTCTGGAGAAGGGAAGAGTGGAGCAGCGCCAAGAATGCAGAAGAATGAGGAAGGATCCTCCATTCTAGATATAGGAAATAATGTATGATGGAAAGAATTATGATGTAAACATAGAACAATTATGAATAAAACAGGTTTTGCAAACATATGTGACACAAATATATATAGATATATGCATATAGAATCACAAATGAACAAATTAAAGTAAGTAAATAAGCAGAGTTTAAATAAAACAACGTTAAATAAAAAGGAAAAGGAAGAAAAAGAAGAGATCCTAAAAAACTAAGATTTGTCAGAACGGCGCAGAAGTTCCATCATCATGTGCTTCATCTCAATCAGCATGGATTCATGAGTGTCAAGACGTTGTTCGATGATGTCGAGTCTGGATGAGCTTGTCGGAGTAGAGCTGGAAGGAACGTTCTGAGCAGCTTGAGGTTCTGGAATGGAAGCAGAAGCAGCAGGAGTAAACAGAACTGGTGCAAGTCGCTCTGCCTCAGCCTCAGCTTCAAGACGTTCTGCCTCAAGTCTGGCTTGTTCAGCCTGAGCTGCTGCTTGACGGGCAGCTTCTTCTTCTTGTTCTTTCTGTCTCTTGGCTTCTTCAATGGCTTCAAGAAGCTTGGTTCTCTGTTCGAGTTCATGAAGAGCCACCCTCCTAGCAAACCTTTGCTTTGCAGCCTCAATGCTCTGACTTCCCTCTGCATGCAGGAGCTGCAGCATAACGGGAAACTGAGCCACCAGCCAAGTGCTCAAATTGTTCCACTCATCAGCCACATTTTCAGCATTCTCACTGAGGTCAGTCTGACCGTGCACATTGCGGAGCCTCAAGGAGGCTTCATGATTGAAAATATTGATGCACTCAGAGAGAGATGTGGGTTGAAGGTGAGTATAGGGAATGATGGAGAGGTTGGGTGCAGGAGAGGCTGGGTGATTGCTGCTATGAGCTTCAGAGGCACCTTGTGGAGAACCAATGTTAATTATGGGAGCATTGGGTTCAGAGGTTCCACGGTGAGGGTCTGAAGTTTCAACCAGAGGGTGAGGTGATCTAACCGAGGATTGGTTAGATACTGATTGTTCAGGTTCAGGGTCTGGTTGAATTGGCTCTTGTTGGTCAGGGACAGGGTGAGCCTGTTGGACTAAGGGGTCTGCCTCTTGGATAGGATTGGCCACGATAGGTTCATCTGGGTCAACTAGACGGTCAGGTCTAGGGCCAGGATATTGCCTAGGGCTTGGACAGGTAAGGTAATATTCTTCCAAGGCAGATACCTTCTCTTTCCTAACCTCCATGAATTTTCTAAGTGATTCAGAGGTATTGGAGGGAGGAGAGTCAAAGACATTGATGGGGAAGGATACAGGTGTGAAGGCTGATGAAGAGTCTGTATCCGTGGGTCTGACAGCAGGACGTGCTGATGCTCTGGGAGCAGAGTGATCAGACGTTCTGGGTTGTGATTCTGTTGGTTTGGGTTCTGGTTGGTTTTGGATGATGGGTTCAGAAGGTAATGGGTCGTATGGAATGGTAAGGAGAGAGGTTGGATCTTCTGACCTAGAGGGTTGGTTCTGAAGCAAATTCCAGAGTGGTGCTTCAGTAGGAGAAGGTTGAAAGAATGAAGATCTTGGGGAATGTGGTGGAGAGGTGGTTTGTGCGGCTGGCTGGGATTCATGAATAGGAGTGAGGGGATTTAAAGAGTGTTGGAGTAAGGCAGAAATTGGGAGTGCATCAAATAAATTCAAATCATCATCAGAGGTAAGTGCAGGCTTACTTGAATGTGCTGATGATCGAGTCACTCTGGCAGGAGGTTCAGTCCTTCTGACCTCTGCAGCAGCTGGTTCCACCCGAGTAGGCTTCACCACAATTCTGACTTTCTTCTGCTTCTTCTTTGGAGGACCATCCTCACTATCATCACCATCATCATCATCAGGCTTGCTCTTCGCCTTCTTGACCAGAGGGACATCAGATTCCTCTGAGGATTCGTCCAGAACCATCTTCCTCTTGGTTTTCTTCTTGGGAGGAGAAGGAAACTCTGGAGCTGGTGGAAGTCTGCTGACGAAATCATCAAGATCAATCTCGAATCCTTGAGCCCTGAGGTCTTCAACATAGCATCTGATGGCTTCAGGATGGTCTGCTTGAGTCCACAGAGGGTAGTCATTCAGAGGCATTCTTCTTCCTCTGATCTCAGAAGATGTGTCCTCATGAGCAGGAGCAATCTTCTTCTGGACCAAACCCATCTTCTTCAGAGAGTTGGCGGTGAAGACATCGCTGACAATTGTACTCAAGTCCTCTGTGCAACCAGCATCGATCAAATCTTGCACCAAGTTGCTTTCAATGAGAAAGTCTGAGAGCAGCCTCCCAAAAGGGATATATTTGATGGCTGACTTGATGGAGGAGGTGGTGCGAGACTTCCGGATGCATTCCTTCAAATAGGAGAACAGGAAGTAGGGAAGGCAGATCTTCTCCTTGTCTTGAATGAAGAACAGCATCGCCTTCTGATTGAAGTTGATGTAGTCTGGAGAACTGCCCTTTGGTCGTTGATTGATGCAGTTGAGCAGGATCTTGTGCCAGACCCTGAGTTTGGGGTGAAGGTCCATCACCTTGTAACTCGTCTTGCCCGGTTTGAAGGTGGTGTACAGGGCCTTGTTGACTATGTCCTTGGTTCTGGGTTTCAGCTTCGATTCCGTCAGTGAGAACCGATACCCATGAGCAGTTTCTGCACCTAGCAGATTCACGAATGACTTCTCCGTGATGATGATCTTCCTACCCAGTATGTAAGAGACCACCTGAGTGTCATCACAATCAGCGTGCTTCCAGAATTCCTTTACTAGCTTCTCATACACCGGTCCTCGAAGTCGATTGAAGTAGTTTCCCCAACCTTGAGCTTGGACTTCAGGACGGAGATCAAACCCATTTGCAGCCAAGTTGTCGAGGTTGAATCTCCATTCTGCCAGGACTTGGAGTTCCTCAGGAGGAAATACACAGTGAACGGCACAGCCCCGTTCTGCAATAGGAACAATCTCCTCTTGAGCTTGAGCTTGTTCTTGTGCTGGGTTCTCAGAGCCCCGTTGACCCGTTGCCAAACCGACTACCATGTGAGGGAACTGAGGTGCATCTGCAGTAGATCTTCTGGTTTGTCTCACCATCTTGAAGAGGTTGAAGGTTTGAGGTAGAAGATGAAGTTTGAAGGATGAAGAGAGATCGAGAGAGAATTCGAGAGAAAGGCGGTTTTGAAAAGCAGAGAGTGCGAGAGTGAAAACCGGAAGTGAGACAGAACGTGTGTGTATAGTGGGTTTTATCAAATAACCGTTGTTGATTCAAAAAGCACTTTAAGATCAACGGTTGAAAATTAAAGATAGACAGTAACAGTAAAATACACAATCACACACAGGAGATAAGCATATCTACACGCAATCATAACAGACTGTCACACGGGCACAAGGAACTATGCATCAGAAATTCTGACGCACGTGTTGTTGTCTCAGCTTCAGAGTGAGTACCAGTGGGCACACACACTCTGATTGAGTTACCTTCTGGACTAGACATCTTCTGATCAAGAAGTATCATAGTCAGAGGTTCTGATCTATCTTCACTCTGGACAAAAGTCCATGTTTAGATTTTTCAGAATAAAATTAAATCTATCTTCAGCTAAGGGCTTTGTAAAGATATCTGCCCATTGATGGTCAGTATCAACAAACTTCAGAAGAAGTACGCCCTTCTGCACATAATCTCTAATGAAGTGATACTTTACCTCAATGTGCTTTGCCCTTGAATGCAAGATAGGATTCTTGCTCAACGAAATTGCAGCAGTGTTATCACAATAGATTGGGATATTGCTCTCAAGGATCTGATAATCCTCCAGCTGATGTTTCATCCAGAGCATCTGAGTGCTGCATATTGCTGCTGAGATATATTCTGCCTCTGCAGTTGATAGAGCAATGGTTGATTGCCTCTTGCTTGCCCATGAGACTAGATTGCTTCCCAGAAATTGACAATTTCCAGATGTACTTTTTCTCTCTGTTCTATCTCCAGCATAATCAGCATCACAATAACCTGAAAGCTTATACTCTGATGTTTTCTTATACATCAA
Organism: Lotus japonicus; assembly: GCF_012489685.1. Taxonomy (NCBI): domain Eukaryota; kingdom Viridiplantae; phylum Streptophyta; class Magnoliopsida; order Fabales; family Fabaceae; genus Lotus; species Lotus japonicus. Next base: position 62,394,633 of record NC_080043.1, read on the forward strand.
GCCAAGGTTAGTGGTGCCTTTCAGATACCTTAGGATCCTCTTAACAGCAGTTAAGTGGGTTTCCCTTGGATCTGATTGGAAACGAGCACATAAATGAACACTAAATAATATGTCTGGCCTAGATGCAGTTAAGTACAGAAGTGAACCTATCATGCCACGATAGAGCTTCTGACATACTTTACCACTTATATCTTCTTTTTCCAGAATGCATGTTGGATGCATTGGAGTCTTGGCCACTGTAGATTCCAGCATATTGAACTTCTTCAGAAGTTCCTTAGTGTACTTGCTCTGATGGATATATGTTCCTTCTGGTGTTTGATCAACTTGTATTCCCAGAAAGTACTTTAATTCTCCCATCATACTCATCTCAAATTCAGCCTGCATCATCTCAGAAAATTCTTTGCATAGAGATTGATTAGCAGAACCAAATATAATATCATCAACATAAATTTGCACAATTAAGATATCATCTTTATAAGTCTTGCAAAAGAGAGTTGTATCTACTTTACCCCTTACAAACTCATTCTCCAGAAGGAATGAGCTAAGTCTCTCATACCATGCTCTGGGAGCTTGCTTCAGACCGTAGAGTGATTTCTTCAATTTGAACACATGGTCTGGTTTCTTTTCATCTTCAAAACCTGGGGGTTGATGAACATAGACTTCCTCTGAGATATAACCATTTAGGAAGGCACTCTTTACGTCCATCTGATGTAGAACTATGTTGTGATTTACTGAGAAAGAAATCAATAGTCTGATTGCCTCCAGTCTTGCTACTGGAGCAAATGTTTCAGTGTAGTCTATTCCTTCCTGCTGGCTGTAGCCTTGAGCAACTAGCCTTGCCTTGTTTCTGACTACATCTCCTTTCTCATTTAGCTTGTTTCTGAATACCCATTTCGTTCCAATAACATGGACATTCTCAGGCTTCTTCACTAAGCTCCAAACATCGTTCTTGGAGAATTGATTCAATTCTTCTTCCATGGCCAGAATCCAATCCTTGTCCTGAAGAGCTTCATCTATGGACTTGGGTTCAATTAAGGACACCAATCCTTTCAGACTCAGCAAGGTCTCTTCAGAGGGTCTGAAGGCAGATCTGGTTCTGACTGGTTCATCTTTGTTGCCCAGAATCAATTCCTTAGGATGAGCTGCAGTGATTCTGCTCTTCTTCAGAGTTTGTGAGTTAGAGGGACCAGCTTCTTCCTCTGGTTCATCTTCCTCTGGCTCAACTTCCTCTGGAGCTTTGCCTTTGTCAGAAACATTAATGCTCAAATCTGCAAACTTTTCAACTAGCTTTGACTGGTCAGAGTCAAGCTTATCATCAAATCTAACATGAATAGATTCTTCAATAGTCTTAGCATCAGTATTATAAAATCTAAAACCTTTAGATCTATCAGAATAACCAAGTAATAGACACTTAGAAGATTTAGCATCAAATTTATGCAATCTATCCTTAGTATTGAGAACATAACAAACACAGCCAAAAGGATGAAAATAAGAAATGTTGGGTTTTATGTTCTTCCACAATTCATAAGGAGTCTTATTCAGAATTGGTCTCACAGAGATTCTGTTCTGAATGTAACATGCTGTATTTACTGCCTCTGCCCAAAAGTGCTTAGCCATGCCAGTTTCTTGGAGCATGGTTCTAGCCATCTCCTGAAGAGTTCTGTTCTTCCTCTCAACAACACCATTTTGTTGAGGAGTTCTGGGACAAGAGAAATCATGTGTAATTCCATAGGAATCAAACAGACTCTCAAACTTGTCATTCTCAAACTCTCCACCATGGTCACTTCTGACACGCACAATTCTACAAGCCTTCTCGTTTTGCACTTGAGCAATGAAGGTAGAGAACACAGCATGAGACTCATCCTTGCGGGTTAGAAACTTTACCCATGTCCAGCGGCTATAGTCATCAACGATAACCATCCCTATAGTCATCAACGATAACCATCCCATATCTCTTGCCACCTATAGACTCAGTTTTCACTGGTCCAAACAGGTCGATATGCAGAAGTTCTAACGGCCTTGAGGTTGAGACAACATTCTTTGCCTTGAAAGGGACTTTTGTGAATTTGCCTTTCTGACATGCTTCACAAAGAGCGTCTGAAGCGAACTTCAGATTGGGTAAGCCCCTGACAAGGTTTAGCTTGCTCAGCTGAGAAATCTTTCTCATACTGGCATGCCCTAACCGTCTATGCCATACCCACTGCTCTTCATTAACAGACAGAAGGCACTTCACATTCTGAGCCTCCAACTCAGATAATCTGATCTTATAGATGTTGTTCTTCCTCTTGCTGTTAAACAGAACAGAGCCATCGATCTGACTTACAGCCCGGCAGGACTTTTGATTGAATATAACATCATAACCCTTGTCAGCTAATTGACTTATAGACAATAAGTTATGTGTTAAGCCGTCTACCAATAAAACATTATCAATGCATGGACTACTATCTACACAAATAGTACCAGTACCAATAATTTTACCCTTTTCATTTCCTCCAAAGCCAACTTCGCCTCCAGGCTTAAGTTTCAGCTCTCGGAACATACGCTTTTCTCCCGTCATGTGACGCGAGCATCCACTGTCCAGATACCATGATTGGTGTTTCAGTGGAGCTATCAAGGATATCTGCAACATAGATAATCTTGTCCTTAGGTACCCACTTTCTGGGTCCTCTTTTGTTAGTTATCCCAAAGGTTCTGATCACCTTGGGTGTCTCAACATGATATTTTAAAGGAATATTTGCATGATATTTAGTCATAGAGAAAGATCCCTTTTTAAGAGGGTTTTTAGCAACTTCAGCAGGTACAGGATCAGGCAATATGGTACCAGAGGGAACAAAGCATTCATACAAGGATTTAGCTTTAGACACAGAAGGCTCATTTCTAATTGGTTTAGAATAGCCAATGCCATGCATTCCATTTCTGCTTACACCATAGATCATTGAAGCCATTAAGCTTCTATCTACGCTTTTAGCCAGGAATCTTTGAAAAGATTTTTCATACTTAGATTCATGCTTACTATCAGAGGCATCGCAGGCAATAACTTCTTCTAACTTTGCAATTTGATTCTTAAGCACAGAGTTAGAATTAACTAAAGCATGGTTATCATTTTTCAAATCAGATATGATTTTCTCATGTTCAGAAGGAGTTTTAGAAACAGCAGATAAGTTCTTTTTCAGCTTCTTATGCTTAGACAACAAGGAGTTATACTTATCCATGATATCAGACAAAGCATGTTTCAGTTCAGAGGTAGAGAAGGAAGCAAATACCTCATTTTCATCGTCAGAGTCTGGATCTCCTTCTGATTCTGAGTCAGAGTCAACAGCTTCCTTTGACTCTGTTCCTTTGTCTTTGACAATAGCCATGAGTCCTTGGACTTCACCATCAGAGTCAACATCCTCTGACTCTGATTCATCGGACTTCACCATCAGAGTCAACATCCTCTGACTCTGATGCCTCTTTGGCTTCTTGTCCTTCTTCAATTTTGGACAGTCACTTTTGTAGTGCCCTGATTCTTTGCACTCAAAGCAAGTGACTTCCTTGATTGATGACTTCTTCTGACCTGAGGATTCAGACTTTCCTCTTGCCTTTCCAGAGCCTTTGAACTTGCTCTGCCTGTGCTTCCAGATGCGGTTGAGTCTCTTGGAGATCAGAGTCAGCTCATCTTCATCAGAATCTTCTGATGCTTCTTCAGATTCTTCTTCTTCAGCTTGAAGAGCCTTTGACTTCTCAACCTTAGCCTTTTCAGATTTGGATTTCAAGGCTATGGACTTTTTCCTCAGATCTTGCATCTCTGAGCGCTTCAGCTCATGGCATTTCAAAATGCTGATGAGTTCTTCTAAACTCATATTCTCAACATCTCTCGTGAGCTCTATTGAAGTCACCAAAGGCATCCAACTTTCAGGAAGACACCTGATAACCCTTATGACGTGATCTTTTGTTGTGTAGCTCTTGTTGAGAGGACGTATGCCAGCTACAAGCAGTTGAAATCTGGAAAACATTTCTTCAATGGACTCATTTGGCTCCATGATGAAGGATTCATACTTTTGGATCAAAGACAATGCCTTTGATTCTTTGACTTTCTTGTTTCCTTCATGAGACATCTTCAGAGAATCAAAAATGCCTTTAGCAAACTCACGATCTGTAATCTTCTGGTACTCCTCATAGGAGATAGCACTTAGAAGAATTGCTCTTGCTTTATGATGTTGTGAGTACAGCTTCTTTTGATCTGCAGACATCTCTGACCTTGGGATCTTTTTGCCATCTGCATCAACTGGACGCTCATAGCCATCCACAATAATATCCCAGAGATCTGCATCGAAACCCAGAAAGAAACTTTCCAGTCTATCTTTCCAATATTCGAACCTTTGACCATCGAACATAGGAGGCTTTGCGTTGTAACCATCTCTTTGAGTTTCACTGGTGGTGGCAGCCATTGTTTTTCACACCGGCCCGGATCACTGAACACTGTTAGGTGTGGTAATCAGAACTTGCGCTCTGATACCAATTGAAGGTATGAAAAACGGTAGAAAGGGGGGGTTTGAATAACGTTTTCAATACAAAACTACCACCTTAAAGATTTTAACAAATCTTTTCGAGAACTGAGTGCAAAAGATAGAGATAGAAAAGCACACAAGGATTTTATCCTGGTTCACTTGATAAATCACTCAAGCTACTCCAGTCCACCCGTTAAGGTGATTTCTTCCTTCTTAGAATGAAGGCAATCCACTAATCAGGTAAGAGTTACAACTGCACTTGAAACCTACAAGTGACTAACAGTTACACTGACTTAGCTCACACTAAGATTCACTCTCTTAGTCTTCTCTAGGATCCGATCAACCTTGATCTCCTAAAGGAAAATCAAACAACTGTTTGAGGTTGGTGTTTACAAGGGTTTGCTTCTGAATAAGCTGAGTGTAAACTAAATAAATTACAAGATGAAAGAAAGCTTAGAATATTTTGAATATCTTGCGCGTGTGTTGCTTCTTGTATTCACTTCTCTAGCCGCTTCTTTCAATCTTCAGCCTCTATATATACTCCAAGGATTAGGGTTGAGCGTTGCATGGGAAATGCTACCGTTGGAGGGCAGTTCTGGAAAATCCAGCTTCTGTTGTGGCTGAGAACGTTAGGTAGGTCGTCAGGAAGGTACACTTGCTTTTGTACTTGGATAGCGACTTGACCTTTTAACCTAGGAGACTTCTGATCAGAGGAATGCTTCGTATTGGAACTTGTGAAGCCGGTTGATCAGAGTCAGAGGGATAGCACAGATCCTCTGACCATTGTATCTTCTGATTCTGAACTCAGAGGGAAGAACATGGCCTTCAGAGTTTCTTGCTTCTGGACTTCAGAGTTTCCACTATTCAGCTTCTGGATCTTCAGAGTCTTCTACACCATCAGAACATCTGAACCTTCAGTGTTTCTTGGTTGTCAGAACTTCTGGATCTTCAGAGCTTCTAGCGACTGAGTCCACATCAGAGTTTGTATAACTTCAGAACTTCTGAAGCTTTTCCACTGTTCATACTGAACATGGTGAATGCGAAAGCGTTGCTTGGGTTACCCTTTATACATAGTGCTTCTGATTTGTGTGAGATTGAGTTGAGGTCAGAGCCTGTAAATAGCACACTCAGAAAAACACGTTAGAGTACCACAATTGTTCATATCAAAAGGTTAACTTGTAATCATCAAAACATAGAGTTGTACTACTAGATCAAAACTTGATCTTACAAATTGTTCATACTCAAATGTTAACTTGTAATCATCAAAACATAAGAGTTGTACTACACGATCAAAACTTGATCTTACAAAACTCACACAAAAACTTGAACTAAACCCAGAATTGCACGCACACACACATGTCAAAACAGCAGTAGAAAGCCAGAAAACGTGACCTCTACCCTGCTCCCATCATACTCTCGAACAACCCGACCAACATAAGACACAAAAGAGAGGTGAACACATGCCAACACAACCATATTGTAAAATGACCCAAGTCAATGTTCTGATTTACAAAATCTAAACCACACATACATTGCAGTATTCCAAATAGACTTGGCACTCAATCAATTCTTAAGATTCAATATCCCACGCAAGTGTGCTAATATCATCAATTTATTTAACATAGGAAGACAACACAGCCGAAAAAACAGTAACATGTAACACCAAAGCTGCACATTATATAGTACCTCTGCCATAAGCACACTGTCACACACAAAGGAATATCTCAAGCATCTTCATGTCCCAAAAGCGCCAGAAGCATTTTCTCATAGTCCCCGGTGGTGTCCTTGATGATGAGGCGATCAAGAGGGACAATGCTCCTCCTTTGATACTCATCTGCAATGATTTTCAAATCAATCTCAGTCTCCACCACTCTTGTAAGGGCTCCTTCATCTGTTCCTCGCTTGTTCATAGCCAAACGAATGAACTTCTCAAAGTACTTCTTAGGACAGACCAAGCAATTGACAGTTGCTCTCAGAAAAGATAGGTACTCATCCTTCGGATCAACTTTGAGGTCCTGCCACATTTATTAGAATTCGGATGAAGTCTAACTCTACTCCATAAACCAGCTTAGTTTTGCTAAAATTTTGTTGAGTAATGTGTGATCAGTACGTAGCTATAAAATAAGAGGCCATAGAACAAATGACAAATCACAAGCCAATTTATGCGGATACAAAAATCATAAAGTTTTATTCAGTCATCAATGTCTACTGCAACACTAACGCAAAGGGATCATATTGTAATTTACAATCCCCAAAAATAACATCATTTGATCTAGTCTGACAAAACAAAATGATAAGAAGTACAAGATCAAATGAATGGTAAGTGATGAACAATGCGACTACACAAAAAAAGGGCTATGCTTTGAAATCTAGTATGTCATACATCAATAATATTAACATGAACCAAATCATTAAAGATAGAAAAAACAAAAACAGATAAGTTGAAGAAGATCAATATCATCCTTCAAATAAATAATCTCAAATAACATCTCTATTTGTTTTCATAGCACACTTGTCTTTGCACATCACAGTAAAAGATCACCAGATAGATAGCCTATAAAGCCCACTAAGAAACTTCATAGGAATTTCTTTCGTATTTTCCTAGCTTTCAAATTTTATTTATTCATTTGTGTGTGGACTTCACTGTTTTGTATTAAAACACTAAAACATTTTATCATAAAGCAAAATAACCTAATGGAAGCAAGCTCAATGAATTTAATGTGAACTCAGATGTGTACCAAGATTTCAAATAAATCAGTACCTTACCCACTCTAACTGCTTTGTCGATCTCCAAGTTGACCTATGAACACAAAATCTGATTAAAACAAACAAACGAACACACAGAAAGCATGTAAGTTCTTATTCTGCCCAACCGAAAGAGAAGATGAGACCAAAATAGGGTAAAATAAAAAATGGTGCAATGAAAAAAAGGAAAGCTAGACAATGTTGGAGTAAGAGAAGCTGCAAAAATGAATATGAATGATGATTAATATAAAGTAAAGTACAAAACCAGCAATGAACTGGCCTGAGAACCAATGACAGTAAATCTAATGGAGACGGTAGCTTCATGAAATTGCACGATTCTTATAGCTAGTTTTAAGCAACACTTAGACCATTGAAGATAATCAAAATAAGGATGCTCCAGTAATCAAACAGAAACTCACCTCAAACAGACCCTGAGCTTTTCCTCTCTTCAAGTTTTTTCTCCTCCTTTAGACATATCATCTTTGATCTCTTAGTCTTGAGATATGCATATCTTCAGGCTGCCCAAGCAAAGGCAAGATGATTAGAATTAGACAAAGCTAACTATAGTTATGAGTTGCAACAAGAGAATTTAGCTGATATGAATATGACTAGACTAAATAAAACTATGCTTAAGACCAGAAATCCAAACATCTTGTGTCAGAGAAGGAAATAATAATACGAACCCCTCATTTCAACAAAACCCTGATTCAGGAAGCATGAACCAACCATATCTGATAGGGCTCAAAGTTCAATGTTCGTGTTCCATGAAAAGGCTAGAGATCCGTACATATCACATGTAAGAGTTCATTGATCTGCAATGTTCTGTCAAAATGCTTTCAATATGTGCATCTCGATCCTATGGAAAAGCCCTGCAAAATTTACAGAAAAAAAAACCAAGGTTTTCCTAAGAATGCCAGATTACATAATAAAGCATGACAAAACATCATGGTGAGGAATTAACAGGATCACACAGTCCCGACTTGCAATACCCTCTTCAAGTGAATTCTAGATTCTCCATATGCTAGCATCTACACCTATCAAGCTCTGCAAACACAACCTTATATATCAGTCAAGTCAGCACTTTTTCCAACATCATGATTCTGAGAAACAAAATACCTCATACCTGGTGTTTTTCCAACATCTTTGTTAACAGACTAAATATAATAAAAATTTAGATTTGATAATAAAAACATAACTGTCTTTCGAAGAGGATAAGATAAAAAAAATATAGATCCATACCTCCAAACTCCAGGCCCCATATAGAAATCAAAAGCTCTAAAATAAAAAATTCACAAAGAACCTTCAAAGCTTCTGTCTCAGCACAAGGTAATACCAATACCCTGAAAAATGAATGCAAAAAACTAAACTCATTCACCATCGTTGCTAAAACCGCTGACAAAATCTGATTAGACATGCATATATAGAAAGACTCTTCACATATCACTTTACATGAAGATAACAGCAAAGACTCCACAAATTGAAATAGCTAGCTTCTTATTTATAAAGACAAAACACAATACAAAACCAGAAACTATAATCTAAAATATCATTCCCTCTCTCTCTCTCTCTCTCTCTCTCTTGTTCTGATAGATGAAAACAAAGGAGAAGAAGAACAAAAAAAACAATTGAAAGAAGAAAATGGTCAAAGATAAATGAGCAAAAGGGAGGATGAGAAGATCTTACCGATGGATTTTTTGGAAGCACCGAGGTTTGAAAGTTGTTGTGTGTGGCTTCGACACACAAGATGAAGGAGGCGTTGGCTGGAGGCAACGCAACGGAGGAACAGTGGCAGAGGGAGAGGACGCGCGAGATCTGGAGATCTGCAGATGGAGAGAGAGAGAGCGGCTGGGAGTGAGAGAGGGAGAGTTTCGTTGCGGTGGCGGTGCAAGGAAGGTATGCACGACCGTTGATGATCTGGCGCCACCGGTAGCAGAGAAGGAAGGTGAGGTGAATGCCGAAATTGAGAGAAGAGGGTAGAGTTTCGTTTCCGGAGCAGGAAGAGGAAATGAATTTTGATAGAGGTCTAGAATTTGAAAACAAATATGGAGAGAGAGATAACTAATATTCAATTTGAATTTCAAAAGTTTCGACTCCCCCAATTTGTCGAATTCATGCACCTTGACTTTACTGACAAACTGGGAGAAAACGGGGAAGGAGAGTGGGACAAACATCATAATTACCCAAAAGTGGGAGGAACTTCAGATTTGATCGCAGAGTGCAGTGGGAAATATCGTCGAAACGCATTGGTAATGGAGTCTTTGAAAGAGGCCTGAAAATTTGACACCTGGAGGATGCCTGAGAAGATGCCACGTTGGATTTTTGTCTTGATAATGGACCTCTGCATTGTATCTAGTCTATATACTTTAGAAAAGAGGAAGGCTGTGAGCCCCACCTCCATGACTTGGCACTTCAAGATTTACTCTCCAACACCCCCCTCTTTACATGACAAGTGTCACCTTCTGATTGTTTTGGACCGAATTAATAGAGGCCCAATTTAATTTCAGTTTTTAAATGGAGGCCCAATAATCAAATCTTAATGATTTTGTTTTTATGGTTTATGACTCACAATTTATTGCATTCACACGATAAACTTAACGAGGAGGGGTTTACATCATCAACAATTTATTATTTCCATTAATCAGCAAATAATTCCAACTCTGTGTAAGCATGGAAAATTCGAATTATTTGACTTCTTTTGTAACTAATAAAAACTGAATAATTTTCCTAATATGTTTTAAATGAAATTGAATGCAAAATGTATAAATACATTGAACAAATCATTATTACAATAAAATTAAGTAGTTTACGCATAACATTGAATTAAAAAATTGAAGGCATATTGTGTAAAGAGAATAATTTAATTGACCAAAACACCGAGATGCTAATCATATTTAAATCATTCCTTATTTAAAATGGTGGAATTAATGATAATTACATGGTAAATTTGAATTCTGTCAAATATACACCACAATAAAATTAAGTGGTGTACGCATAACATTGAATAAAAAAATGAAGGCATATTGTGTAAAGACTTTAATTTCATTGACCAAAATGCCGAGATGCTATTCATATTTAAATCATTTCTTATTTAAAATGGTGGAATTAATGATAATTACATGGAAAATTTGAATTCTGTCAAATATACACCAAATGTTATGCGTTTAATCGTGACAAGCAAAAGTCAAGAATGAATATGAACCTTCAATTCTGCATATAATTATTTTTTCGTTACAAACTAATCTCTTCGTTACTTTTTTTTCCCTTTTTTAAGATGATTATACCAGTAACCCTAATTCTCAAATTCCTATATAAATCACCTCATGGTATTCTTCAATTTCATAATTTTTTCCCACCAACTATTAGTTTTGAGATATACTTTGTTCGAATGGTAATCGACGATCTCGCCACCATCGATGTGGCTTAGTCCGAGCTTATATGGATCCAAGCTTCCATTTTCCATGGACATGATTCTTATGGATGACAAGGTAAATCACTTTTCACATAAACATCATGTTTTACGTCCTTTTTTGCTTAATATATAAATCTCTTATGTTCTCATTTTAATGAATTTCAGGGTTGTAAGATTTATGCGACCGTTACGAAGACTCTGATATACCGATTCCAATCTTTGCTAAGAAATCTTCAATCTGGAAAGTCAACATGACAATTGAAAATAAAAAAGTTGGGTACCTGCAACTTAAAGATGAAATCATTGAGTGTTTACTCCTATGGTTTAAAAATTAATTTGAAGTAAATTTCCCATAAGTTATGGCCACAGATATGTAACAGAATTAGTTTATTGTGTAGAGATTTCGGATCCCTCACAATATATGGCCACAGTTATAGGTCATAATTCACTCCATTTATTTAACGGTTTTTTACTTTTTAATTAGGGAATCAATTAGAAATTTGATATCAAAAAATATATAAAATCCACGGTGGTAGGCAGCATTGTGCATTCACCTACACCATGGAACAAAACGTTCAGAAGGTAGGTTCTGTTGAGGCCAGGGCAAAGAGAAAAGCAATATTATCAAATAGAAGAGATTGTGGTACCTCATCAAGTTCATCCAACCCCAATTCTTCCATCTTAGATATCAATACTCAAGCTCTAGATACACCTCCTTCAATTTCAAGAAATTTTTTCTCAAGACTGCAAAGATCTCTTCAAAACACCACTCCCAACAAGTCAATAGCAGTGCAAAAAAACCAAGGGCTAAAGCATGTCAACCCCTTTCAAAAGATGAAAATTCTAAATGGGGGTAAGAAAAATTTTGTTGAGGCAGTAAGATATTTAGTTGAGGAAGTTGGCATTAATGAAAAAATTTTGGGTAAAGTCATTCTACTGAATCCCCATATTCTGGTCCAGCGCATTGACATTTCATGGAATACTCGATATATGTTTCTTAGCCAAGAGTTGGGTGCACCCAGAGATAGTGTTGTGAAAATGGTCAAAAAAACACCCTCAGCTTCTACATTACAACATAGATGATGGATTACTCCCTAGAATAAATTTCTTAAGGAGCATAGGAATGAAAAATCCAGATATCTTGAAAGTCTTGACTAGCCTTACACTGTATTATTCATGTAATTGGAGTCCTAACAAAAAAAATTAATATTTCTCATTTAATTTTATTTTCTAATTTAATTTATTTGCCTTATTTCATTTAATTTTTTTCAGATCTTCGTATAGAGGATGAAGAATTACAGAACTTATGTCTGATTGAGATTGAAAAAATATTGCAAGGCAATGGAAGGTCACTCAAGGAATTTCCATGTTTACCATACCCTAAATTTTCAGAAATTCATACTTTTGAAAATAGATTCGTTGCAGATGAGTTGAATTATAATAGGGATGAAATGGTAAAGATTCATGATGAATTGGTCAGTTCTCTTACTTCAGAGCAAAATATTGTTTATAAGAATGTTTTGGATGTTGTTTTGTCTGATAACGGCAGATTCTTTTTTCTATATGGTTTTGGAGGAACGGGAAAAACATTTGTTTGGAATACATTATCTGCTGCTTTGCGTTCAAGGGGCCTTATCGTCTTAAATGTCGCATCTAGCGGAATTGCATCGCTATTGTTACCTGGAGGTAGAACTGCTCATTCAAGGTTTTCTATTCTTATTTCAATAAATGAGATATCAACCTGTAATCTTCGTCACGGTTCCCCAAAAGCTGAGTTATTGAAAAAAGCAAGCCTTATTATTTGGGATGAGGCACCTATGTTAAACAAACATTGCTTTGAAGCTTTAGACAGATCTCTTAACGACATTATGAAGACTCAGTTTACCCATGGTTATGACATTCCATTCGGAGGTAAAGTTGTGGTACTAGGAGGCGACTTTAGACAAATACTTCCAGTTATTTCCAAAGGAAGTCGTTCAGAAATTGTCGGTTCAGATATCAATTCTTCATATTTGTGGAAGCATTGCAAGGTAATGAAGCTGGCTATTAATATGAGATTGCAAAATGCTACATCGACTTCTTCAGCAACAGAAATAAAAGAGTTTGCAGATTGGTTGCTTCAAGTGGGAGATGGTACAGTTAAAACGATTGATGAGGAAGAAACATTTATTGAGATTCCTGCAGATCTTCTTATTGAACAGTGTAAGGAACCGTTGCTTGAATTAGTTAATTTTGCATATCCAAAACTTGCAAATAATTTGCAAAAAAATTCATTCTTTCAAGAAAGAGCGATCATTGCACCAACACTTGAATGTGTAGAGGAAATCAACAACTTTATGTTAGCAATGATTCCTGGTGATGAAACATAATATTTGAGTTATGATACTCCGTGCAAGTCAGACGAAGATTCGAGTGTCAATGCAGAATGGTTTACATCTGAATTCCTAAATGATTTCAAATGCTCTGGAATTCCAAACCATGCAATTAAACTGAAATGCCGGTGTCCCTATCATGCTCATTTGAAACATAGACCAAGCTGCAGGGTTGTTTAATGACACTCGAATGATAGTCAATGCTTTGACTAAATATATAATTGTTGCTACTGTTTTGAATGGAAACAATATGGGTGAAACAACATTTATTCCAAGGATGAGCTTAACTCCATCTAATTCTGACATCCCATTCAAATTTCAGCGCAGGCAATTCCCTGTTGCTCTATGTTTTGCAATGACTATAAATAAAATTCAGGGGCAATCTTTATCTCATGTTGGACTGTATTTGCCAAGACCTGTCTTTACTCACGGGCAGTTATATGTTGCACTTTATAGAGTTAAATTTAGAAAAGGGTTGAAGATGCTCATCATAGATGACGAAGGAGTTGTAACTAACACTACACGCAACGTAGTGTATCAAGAAGTCTTCGATAATATTTGACATGTAAGTGTTTATTTATCTTAAATTTAATTTCAATTTCAATGGTAGAAATAGAAAAACTGATATGGTTAATCTCTTTATTGTTTTACAGAATAAAAAGATATCAAGCAAGTTATTGATCATCTAATTTGAAGGTGTATAGACGTTTCTATAAGGTTAGCTTACACTTTCAAATTATACACAGTTTATATTTGTATTAGTTACTGATTATTACACTAATAATTTTCCCTTCCTTTCTAGGTTCTATAGCACAAATATGCTTGATTGACAACAAGCTCGGTTATGAAGTCTTTATCATTAACCATGGACTACAATTTCGAATAAGGGTTCATATTGCTGTCATTGTTATTTTTTATCTTATTTCAATTTCCATGTAATGCATTACTTAAAAACGTGTTTTTTATTTCTATTCAAGTGTAGTTCATGTGAGGTATCTACAACCTCATTGAATAAATATATTTACTATGGTCAATTCATGTACATGTTTGTAACATATGTTCTGTTCCATATCTTTTATATATACTTACTGAAAAGAGACTAAACTAAGTTAAAAACACATTACTACTGATTTATCTTTACAATAAAATTAATCGCCGTGCAACGCACGGGTAAAGAACACTAGTATAGATATAAATTGAGAAGGTCTTGGAATTGAATAATATATATATATGGGAAATGCTAACTTACTCCCACTTGTTTTTTAGAAGGAGTAAGTTAGCAATCAACACCTTTTCATTTAGACAAAATTGTCCCTCACTTTTATTCCTTAAAAAAAAAGTTAAGGTGGGTTTCTTGTAATTTTGCTTGCAAAATCTTTTATTTAATTAAAAAATCAGAATTTTCTCTCTCCTCATTTACAACATTCTTCTAGCATAAATTTTTTTCCCCCAAAACCAAATCGACGAGGGTTCATTCAATCCAGCCTTAACTCGTTGAACTAGACCTTTCTCGATACATGAAAATGGCTTCTTGAGTTCAAACGATTTTTTTTCTGAAATGGGTTTCTCCTTCTTCTCTCTCCCTCACTCTCTCTCATCCCTCTCTCCTTCCTTCTCTCTCTAAACCTCGCCATTGATTACCACCACCCTTTTCCTAAGAGAACAACGAGATTCACCTTCTCAAGAAATCAAAATCGAAATCAAAACCTTCGTTTCTGAATAAATTTGTGTTTTCTTGGCTTTTACATTCACAGTCATTTCGGATCCGCTCTAGTTTATTGAAACAGTTCAGTGCATGTATATATTTTTCCTGAATGGGTTTTATTTGTAATCACTTAACAAGAGCAATTTTAGCAAATCTGCAGAGGTGGTACCGTGGTGGAGAACTTTGAAACATTGCGTGAATGGCAGAGGTTGCTTAAAGAAAGAGAGGGAAAGGGGAACAATATTATAAATGAGGAGAGAATATCTTGAGTTTTTAAATTAAGCAAAATTAGAAGAAACCCACCGGTTAACTTTTTTTTAAAGAATAAAAGTGAGGGACAATTTTGTCTAAATAAAAAGGTGTTGATTGCTAACTTACTCCTTCTAAAAAACAAGTGGGAGTAAGTTAGCATTCCCCTATTTATATACATGCAAGTTGAATTTGGAACACGTAAGGTATGTACGTGTTGGACGTGGCTTTTCCAAGCCATGATTAAGGCAACCTCTACCAATATTTTTTGGTGGTGCTACAAAGGTTAAAGATGAATAATGGGTGTGAGTTAATTTGAATAGTGTAGGATTTAACACATAGAGACTAGAGTTATAGAAAAAATATTATGAAGATGAATGATTATCCTAAAAATTATTAGGGACTCTATGATATAATTTAAGATCACTTTAAGCAAGTTTAAGTGATCAAAAAACAAGTGTTAACTATATATATATAGATACATTTTCTAAGTCACTTACGTGACACATTTTTTTCTTTCTCAAACTTGAACTTTTCTTTTCTTTTTCTTTTAATTTGTTTTTTTAGGAAGAATATATTAATATATTAATAATATTACTGATACACTAATTTATATAAACACAGAATGCACAAAATAAATACATCAACTTAAGCTAAATAGCGTTTATCGCTATTAAATCGATAAATAACTAGTTAATTAGACGCTTAATCTACCTGAGTCTTACACCCTTGATTTTATATATAGGGATCAAAATACTACTCTTTCACGCACCTAGTGAGCTAACTGAAACATTTGTCTCATACAGATTTTCGAACTTCAATAGAAATATCACAATGACCCGCTATTTTACCATTATCCATGCGTTTAAGAGTTTTTTTAACTTTCTCCGACTCAAATTCTCCGATAATAAGTGAGTATTTGCTCATCCTATCTTGCTTCTAAGCCTTAGGTCAAATCCTTGTCCATGAGTGAATAGTTTGCGGAAGTTATTCTCCTATCTCTGTATACCTGAAACCAAAATCCTGTCATTTTCACCTACAATCCATCTCACTTGGTCCATATCTCTTGATTTTATTTCTAATGTTTTTGGTAAGCTTATATATTTTATATTCTCCATTTTTTTCCCAAGATCTCTATAAGAGCATCTCCAATGCAAGGTTCTTAGTTCTTATTTTAAAGTTAAGAACTAAGAACTAAGAACTTTACCATTGCAGGTGCTGACATGGACTCCTTAGTTCTTAAAAATAAGAACCTAGTTCTTATATAAGGAGTTTTCCTTTTTGAGTTCTTAGCTCAAAATATTAATTATTTCTCTCTCATCCAAATTACTTTATTACTTTATGAGTTTTGTTTTATTACTTTATGAAAATAAAAAGTATATATAATGTGATTGGTGAGACCAAATGAATAGTGGTAAGAACTAAGAACTAAGAACTCATCATGGTTGTAGCAAAATTGCTTGAGAGTTGCTTAAACACATGTGGCAATACGGGCCCACATGAATAGTGCTAAGAACTAAGAAATAAGAACTAGCATTGGAGATGCTCTAAAAACTCGTCTTGAGTAGTGCAACACTCATAGCTTTCCTTACTTCATTTCTAGCATTCCCATTAATAATTTAATATTGCATATATCATTAATTATTTATTTTTACTTAATAAATTTCAATTTTTTACTTTCCAATGCACAAAAAAAAAATTCAAATTTTATTTTAATTCTCTTTTTGGTAAACAATTTTTATTTTAATTAAAAATGAAAATGGATAAACCCCCTAAAGCATAAACCCATCCTCCCAAAATCATGAACAAGAAACTCAGAACCTGCTCCTCCATGTAGTAGTAGGAGTTGAAAAATCCATCAATGGATCTCATCATTTCACACAGCCCAAACCCACTTTTTGTTTCCTCATCACCATTTCCCTCAACCTCTCAAAATCCCACCTTTTTAACGTTTGCCGCACCCTACTCCCGTCGCAGAAAGCTCAAGTTTCGAGCTTCAGCGAGCGCAGACCCAAATGGCGCTGGTGCGTCTTCTTGGTTCCAACCGTTGCAACGCGCTTCGAGGCGGTTTTGGGTGAAATTTGGGGATTTGGTGAAGAAGGAGACGGGTGTTGACTTGGAGGATGGTGCTGTGAAGTTGGGTGAGTTTGTGGATGGTGTGAAGTATAATGGAGATGAATTTGGAAGGATTGGGACTCGTTCGGTGACTCAGTTTGTCGATTGGAACCGGTTGGAGCGTTGGAAGGTGAGTCAATCAATTGCTGTAATGGGATTTTGTTGTTAATTTGATAATTTCATTTTTAGTGAAATGGAATGGTTGTTGGAGAAGTGCTGGATTAAGTGTTTGGTATGTATGTGATTGTGTTGTTTTCAGTGAGGTTAGTGTTTCTTTCTTTATGTGAGGGTGGTGATGTTGGGGCCTATAATTTTACTAATAAGTAAGTAATAGTTGTGAATATTATTTTTACTAGTTCTTGTAGAAAGATGAATCAATGCAAAAATAATGTGTCACTTTGTAATTATTACTGAACAAGAAATGAAAATGGAAAAAATTTCTTGAAACCAAACACACCCGTGTTTTGGTTTATTGTTGTAGCTGTGAGGGTGTCGAGTTAGAGCTAAAACTAAATTCCTCAGTCAAGGGCTTCATAAGAGAGTGCTGGCTAGAATTTTGTGGCAGTGCCTGCATTTCAGTGGCACCTGTTTTTCTTTGCATACTTGATAGGATGACATTGTGTTTATGGCCAGCCTTTCTCTACTGCTCTACTCACATTTGATTTTCAAAACTTTCGTATGCCAGTAATTATGCTCTCTTGTGTTGGTATTTAATACAAGTTTTTTCCTCACAAGATTGTATTTGTCTTATCAGTGGGTCTTGGTTGATAACTATTTTGGTATTCATGTCTTTTTTCTCCTTAGAACCATGTGTGCCTGGTCAATTTTTTTGATTGCAATAGATCCAATGTTAGCTTTTGGACCAGCATGGAAAAAGTGGACTGCTTGCTTTGTTCATACAATTTGGCTCCAGTTTTTTTCGTATTTACTCTTTTTTTTTATGTGAACTGAAACAATGTTGCTTGTTTTTGTTTTAGGATCTCAAGAACTGGGAACCTAAGAGAATTGGTGCATTAGTTCTTTATATCCTTGTTGTGGCATTTGCTTGTAGAGGAGTATATGTAGCAATTCAAGCACCTTACCTAAATCGCCAAAGAAAAGAATTGACTGAAGCTTACATGGAAGCTTTGATTCCTGAGCCGTCTCCCAGTAATATTAGAAGGTATGTCAATCCTCATTTATTTATATATTGTTTTAAACCATGCACTTATTTGATATGGTCATTAACTCATAATTCTATTATAAATTAAATTTGATTTATATAACTATATTTCTTCTGAATGTCCAATATTCTTTCACTAGTTTCCTACTAAGATAGTATTTTGATCAAATTGAATGAAAAAAGTCCTAATCCTAACCTTAGAAAGTAGACCGGTCATTTGTTAAAACGTGACAGTTACAGCAACTGAAACCTAAACGTATACACCTGCATATTGAACTACGGACTGGCTTCTTCATTTAACAAAGACATGTTTGATGTTGTGTGTTAGTTTACTGTTCCACAAACTCACATTGGGCTATCAAAGAGGATGTACCACTTCTTATTTCGTCATCACCAATTCCCCCAACCTCATAATTTTGATCTATCCACGAAATGTAATTTGCAGCGTAGCTGCAGCAATGACTGTATCAGCCGAAAGCTGATATGTTGAAGCTTTTGTTTGAAAAATAAAATTTCACGCCCAAACTTGAATAAAAATTAAAACCGTAACCAACATCGAAATAGCTGCCAACAATGTTCGCAATCCTCAGTGACCAGAATGCAACCTCAACTACAATTAAAACTATGTTTATAACCTTTCTATCAACAAGAAGAGAAGCATCACAACTTTACCAGTACGACTCTACCTTCTAATAACTATCTATTTATTTCCTTGCTTATAATACTGCAGTGACCAGAGCGCAACCTCAAGTGCAATTAAAATGATGTCTACAAATTCTCTATCAACAAGAAAAGAAGCATCACAACTTTAACAGTACTGTATAGTGTATACCTTTCTAACCACTATCTGTTTGTTTTCTTGCTTATAATCCTTATATTGTCCTTAAAACCCCTGAAACATCGTTGCCAATGTTTTCCTTGAATCACTAATGTCCATTAAAGTTTGACCCTTTTCGGACCTATCTGAAGCGTAAAATAAAATAAAAACCATTTCATGTATTGTATCCCTTTAACTGATGTTTTTATTAATTATTTAATTGCAGATTTGAGAAGGGTATGTGGAAGAGGACAATGCCGAAAGGCCTGAAAATGAAAAAGCTAATCGAAAGGCCTGATGGAACACTTGTTCATGATACTACATATGTTGGGGAGGATGCATGGGAGGATGATCAAGAAACTCCTGAAGAACATGTAAAGCAAATTATAAAGGATGATGAAAGATTAAACAGACAAGAGAAGAAAGAACTAACCAAAGACTTGGGCATTTCAGGTTCTCTTACTTTGTACAATTGTGCTTCTTTTATTTTTATTGTTTTGAGTTTGTTCTTTCTTTCTTTATTATTATTTTGGTATATTGAGAAGTTATTACTATGGCTTAAGAAGCAATATTGCATGACTTGATGATTCATTTGATTACTGATTATAATTTATTTCATTTCGTCCTCTGCATTGAAATGTGATGATACCAATAAATGTCTATGCTGCACGTATTGGACCTATCGTAGTCTATTTTGCAGTTTGATTTTACATTCAAAACATAACTGTTGCTTGTATATAGTTTTTTTTTTCAATCCTGAAAAACCAATTATGAGCTGCATCTGGGGCAAGAAATATTTAAAAACTTAAGAACGAAAATAGGAAAAGATTTTCTTAATTGAGAAAATCAAGTTTTAGCTTTACAACTAAAAAAAACTAATCCAATAAATTGTAGTTTAACAAATAAATTGCAACAGTATCCGCTTCACTGACTTGCCACGGAAGCTTTGTATTAGAACCATTGAAGAAGAGACTATTATTGCTCTATTTCGTGTGAAATTTTGGATATTCTTACTGATCATAATTTTCTCAAAAGTCCTACTTGACAATCCAAAGATTGATCTCCTATCTTATGTCTTGATCCTATCGGTTTCTACGAATAAGATGCAAGTGGAGACTGATTATATATTGTGGACTGGCCATTTTTCTTTTCTTTGCCACCTTGATAATGTCACAGGCAACAGATTTTACCATGCTGTTTTTTTTCTTTATTCTTATATCGGGACTCAGTTCTTGCATAGAAGATTTTTTGTTCCACTGAATAAACATTTGGACAGTTGCATTTACAGGAATTATTGGGCCTGGATAATTCTTATGTCCGGGCACATTTTTCTTTTCTCTAATGCGAATGGGTGCTTTTAATCTTCTTGGGTTCAACCCTTTAAAGGAATTATTGGATAAAGAACAATACTTTGATAGTTTGATTTGGTCTTTATGGTGATGAGAAAATTTTATTTTTGATGCAGCCCAATGATGTCTTTTAATGCATTTAGCTGACTCCATCTTGCAGGATTTGGTTTGGTTCTTCGGAAATAATGGATATGTCCTTTGAATTAGTATATTATTAAGGCCTTATCTTTCAGGTTGACATAGTCCTTTTCTTTGGAACTTTTACATAAGACCTACAGCTGGAGACATTTTAATACTAAAAAATGTGGGACTTGCGAGCATTTGCATAAACTTCTCGTTTTTGAGGTTAAACCCATAGCACTAGGCTGGTTATGGTTGTAATAAGATAAATCGAGAAATTCGATTGATGTTTGATTTTATCTTGCTATCCGTCTAATTCCATTCCATCGTTTTAATTGTTAACTGAGTACATTTCATGTCTCTAAGCAGGTGAAGTTCAAATTGAGGGTACATGGCGTGAGAGACTTCATAAATGGAAGGAGATCCTTAGAAAAGAACGCCTTGTTGAGCAACTGGATTCCTTAAATGCCAAATATGTAGTTGAGTTTGACATGAAAGAGGTTGAAAATAGTCTTCGCAAGGATGTGGCAGAAAAGGCGACAGCCACTCCGGGAACAAGGGGTCTGTGGATAGCTAAGAGATGGTGGCGCTATCGTCCTAAACTTCCTTACAATTATTTTCTTGAAAAACTTGATAGTTCTGAGGTGAGTTCTATATCTATAATTCTATTTCATTTTATTTTCCCTTCTCCATGTATGAATATTTATATACCATCTTGCTATTAGTCTATTTATTATTCTTTATGCTCCTGCTAGGTTCAAGGGAGTGTTATAAATAGCTTATAAAGTAGGATAGAATATTTTTTTCGTCTCTTACTTTTCTTCCTATACTTAGTGTAATTATGAGGACAGACTTTATTTTGAATATCATTTATTAGGATTCATGTACATTAGTCTATAAATGTTAGACCTTATAATTTGTATATAATCAATGAATAAATTTGGATAATTTAGTATGTGTTTGGGTACCAATTGAGGGCAATGTAAACAGACTTTCATTGCAATCTATAATTAGAGTTATGTTCAGTTGTTGTCTTGAAGTGCATGCTAATGACCGTTTGCACAGATTATTCTTTAGGATTGGTTTCTTCATTTCCTTATTTATATTGATTTGTTTCCGTATATAATTAGGATTAGAAATCTTATCAGTTTTCCTATTTGACTATAATTCAGAGTCTATCATTACTAAATAAGGATAAATACTTTGTCTTCTGTAAGATTAAACCAATATATTATTTCAACATAATTTTACTCTTGATAATTAATGGAGAAAACAAGGAAAGTCTGAAGTGATTTAAATCTCTATGATAATGGGAACAGCAAAAGAAAGAACAAATTAGCACTATAAGAGTGCTCTGCTCTCCCAAGGCCAAATCCAGCCTACCCTCCTCACTCATGCTTTCCCCACTCTCAGCACCCTCTCTAACAGTCTCATGTGTGAGATGCCACATGCCAGGCAGCTATTCCTATTGTCTCTTATGGGTTCTGTTCTGATCGGGTGCATCACACCCATACCTGGCTCTTCTATACATCTGCAGAATTGGGATCTCTTAGTTTGGGCCTGGGCTATATCAGTTCTCTATATTCCTTTTTTCACTTTCTATGCCTGAAAAACTGAACCCAATAAATTTACCAACTATAAATATGAATGTTGGTGCACAGAGTATATACTTCTTAATTATTATGTGAAGTCCTTATATCTAGTTAGATTTTATGCACATGAAGTTTTTAACTAGTTAGGTCAGGTGGCAGTTGCTGAGAAATTACTTATCGACAGGTAGCAGCTGTTGTCTTTACTGAAGACTTGAAAAGATTGTACGTGACAATGAAAGAAGGTTTCCCTTTGGAGTATGTTGTAAGTTACTCCACAATTGTTTTTGCCAATCAGAATTTTCAAATCTCTAAAGTTCTCCTTCTGTTGTACTTTCGGGGACACCTGATTGATTGACATAGATCTTACTTGGTAGGTTGATATTCCTCTTGATCCACATATGTTTGAGATTATTACAAGTTCTGGAGTTGAAGTAGATCTCCTTCAGAAGCAACAGATCCATTATTTTATGAAGGTTGTGATGGCATTATTACCTGGAATACTAATTCTCTGGCTTATAAGGGAGTCTATGACACTTCTACTCATCACTTCCAAACGCTTTCTTTACAAGAAGTATAATCAACTCTATGATATGGCTCATGCAGAAAATTTTATCATGGTAAGCTTTCGATTTCCTATATACAGTACGAAATAGAGCATTAAACAAAAATGAGGGCATTTACTTAATTTTTCACAAAAATGTGTTGTATGTTTTATGAATCCACTGAAATATTCTCTTAATTACTATCACTATGTTAGTTTTATAGCCAAAATAATATTTTTTACTTTCTTAGAAGAAAAAGATGTGTAAGCTCAACATTAGAAAACTTCGATGGATCTATATTTAATTTCTTATTCTTTCCTGTTTGGTGGAGGCATTGTCTCAATTACAGTAATAATACTACTGCGTCTGAAATATTGAAGGCTGATGATGTATGGAATCCAAATTTTAAGTCCAGCATCTGCTCCTAATTTGATAAATTATCATTGCTCCTTATATACTGTTTTTATATTTTTATGAGTTTTATTGTTAGTTATGTTCCTCTATTTGTCAGCCAGTTGGAGATGTTGGTGAAACAAAATCTATGTACAAGGAAGTTGTGTTGGGGGGTGACGTTTGGGATCTTCTTGACGAGTTGATGATCTATATGGGAAATCCTATGCAGTTCTATGAAAAGGATGTGAATTTTGTTCGGGTAAAGTATTTGATATTGGCATAGTCAGTTATTAAGTGGCATATGAGGTATGTTGTTTGATGAGCAAGCACATTGCAGGGTGTTCTACTCTCTGGACCTCCAGGAACAGGAAAAACTCTTTTTGCCAGGACACTTGCAAAAGAAAGTGGACTGCCTTTTGTTTTTGCTTCTGGTGCTGAGTTCACAGATAGTGAAAAAAGTGGAGCTGCCAGAATTAATGAGATGTTTTCCACTGCCAGGAGAAATGTAAGCAACTGAGCACCAGCTACTTCTAATATCAAGTGCAATTTAATATATCAATGGTGATCTGAGTTAAACTTTTGTTGCTTATTGTTGATTAGGGATGCACTTGCTCGGTTTTGATTGTTTCATTTATACTATTTGCTTACAACTTTGAAAATACGAATACGTCATTTCATAACTACTTGTCCTGAATCTATTCCAGTTTAGTCTTGTGGTCTAGGAGGTGATATTTGACTAGGGGATATATCCTTAATTATGTGTTATAATTATAGATTTCTTCAACAGGATATATCCTTAATTATATGTTATAATTATAAATTTCCCCATTTCTCCATTTTTGGAGACTTTGTGGTGTTTTAGGTCAAATTGGATTTGTCTAGTTTGTTGGATCAACTTTTTTGTGTTCACATTTTAAGGCTTGTTAATATGAAGGATGACAAAAGCTTGTAGCATTGTGCGATTTATGGGAAATTGTGGTTGGACATGGGTGACACATCAATAAGGGTGTGCCTTCGCCTTTGAACTTGGTTCAGGATTGAATTGTCTATATGTTCTCTTTGCTGTTCAGCACATGGTTTAGATCAGGGGATCACTATTTTGGACTTGAAGAGATTGGACAGCTATTTAATTTACTGCTTATTAACACCCTATTATATTATTTTACAAGCTTCTTGTTTTTTCTCTGCTTCATTTTATCCAAGGAGTGATGTTTTCATTTATAACTTTGGCAAGATAGGTTATAAATATCATTTCTTTTTCTGCAGGCACCTTGTTTTGTATTTGTAGATGAAATAGACGCCATTGCTGGAAGACATGCTAGGAACGATCCACGTAGAAGGGCAACTTTTGAGGCTCTTATTACACAGCTTGACGGGGAGTAAGTTAATTACTTTTAAATTTGAGCCCTCCCATGCCAAGGTTTGGGCAGTGTCCTGAGTTATAGAACAGTCATATAAATTGAATATTCTTACACTACTTGCACTCTCATTTATCATTCACTACTTACACTAGACCATTGGAACTTATCTTAGTGACCTGTGGGGGACTGCACTCTTTACCTTTACAGTCAGTTAAGAAGTTAGACTATGCACAATGGTGTTGAAAGTGTGATGTTGAATGTTGAAATGGGTGATTAATGGTGTTGAAATGTGGTGTTGAAAGTTGAAAGGAGGAGAGAGGTGTTGAAAATTTTCAACATAGTTGAAACCTGCGTGTGGGACCCAGTGAAGAGAGAGAGGAGTTGCAGATCAACACGTGGCTCCGTTTGATTGGTCCGGGTGATTTTCGTTTATCCTAATCTTTCCAACTCAATTATTTCATTCAAAAAAAAATTTTTAAAATATAATTTTTTTACCAAAATTCATGATTTTTTTTCTCTATAAATAGAGACTTGGTTCGTTTGATTTGGACACAGAAAAAAAAAAAACCAAGTTTTCCATCATCTTATTCATCTTATTATCTTTCTACTATCCTCTTTCTATTATTGTGTGCTTAGTTTCTTTTCTTCCATTTGAAGTTAATAAAATAAAATAAATTATTGTGTATATTTTTTTAAAAAAATATTAATTGTTAAGTGTTTTAATTTAATTTACGTTAAAAAAATATTACGTTAATTTAATTTAATTTAAATAAAAAAAAACATTAAATTAAATTAAATCGATAATAGTTTATTTAATTTAATTTTTATCGAAAATTTTAATTTTATGAAATCATAAAAAGAAAAATATAAAAATTAAATTAAAATATGAAATAAAAGTGGTGGGGTAGGGGGTAGGGTGTTGAATGAAAAACCATTGGAGTGGGTAAAAGTTGAATGAAGTGTTGAATTGGAGAGAGAAGATGATGTGGAGTGTTGGGAAGAGAAAAAGTGGAGTGTTGAGGGTGTTGAATGTTGAAACCATTGGAGATAGTCTTAGTTATGCTGTTAACTAACAGTCAGTATAATCTCTGAAGTCTCCCATTGTATATATATCATGTACTGTACTCTCACCAATGGAATATAATCATTCAGTTTCCTAAACTCTGTTCTCTATTTATCCTCCCTCTCTCTCTCTCTCTCTCTCTCTCTTCTAATATGTACTCATTTATTGATATTAGGAAGGAAAAAACTGGTGTTGACCGTCATTCCCTCAGACAAGCTATCATATTCATCTGTGCCACAAACAGGCCTGATGAATTAGATCTTGAATTTGTTCGACCTGGACGTATTGATCGTCGTCTATACATAGGTTTGCCTGATGCGAAGCAAAGAGTCCAAATTTTTGGTGTGCATAGTTCTGGAAAGCAACTTGCAGAGGATGTGAATTTCGAAAAGGTATATGCTTCATCTATCCATCTATGGTTGCTCTCTATCTTTCTCTCTCTATCTATCTCTCTCTTTCTTAATTGAACTCGTTCAGTTGATTTCTTATTGCACTAAATGGACACATCATCATAGAGAGGAAATAGGTAAGCACTTAAACATAAGACTAATTAAATAAAGAAAGCCTTGCAATATAAATCAGAGTTAGGTGCTTGCTCTATGATAAAGTTAAGAACGTGCCATTTTGTAAAACAGGCTGCATTATTGATTAAGGTAGCTCCATTCGAAATATAAAGCAAATAACAAGGGCTTGTAAAAGATGTTTGTGCTGTCTGTTGAGCAATAGTGTAATTACACTGTAGGTAGTTTAATTTCTTAATTCCTGGGTATTACATTCAATGCTGAAATGAGTCACAATTTTGCTTAGTATGCAATTAAATTTCCAAATGGTCAAAATGAAATCTCCTTCAAGAGTATCTTCCAAAAGAATTGCCACATAAGTTGGATAGGATTTTTATCATATACATGTCTTCCTAACTATGTTTAATCTATTATATTCTATGAGTTAGTATGCAATACTTGATCTGCTTCATGCTGACTGTGGGTGCTTTCTCTCTGCCTCTGAACAGCTTGTGTTCCGTACTGTTGGATTCTCTGGAGCGGATATAAGAAACCTTGTCAATGAAGCTGCAATAATGTCGGTAGGTTTATCCTGCATAGACAGCTATAGCTACTTCCTCTTTAAATTATCAACCTCCGCCCGGTATACCTCTTGTATACATAGTTCTGCTTGGAGCCTCTGTATGTAACTTATATCAGTAAATCAGATAGCAAAATAAGATTAACCAGCTTAGGGTTGTGGATTATAATTGGCAGTACAATCATCATATCAATGTGGGTCACTTTCTGTTTGCCATTTTCCTCTATGTTCAAGGAAGATAGTGCATCTGTATAATTCTTCTTTCATTCAATATAATTTCTTTTACAACAAAGCTATAGGAGAGAATAAACTAAATTGATTTCTTCTAATAGCAAAGTAGTGATTCTTTTATTGTTTTATTTAATCAATACTTTTAAACTTCCATCGTTGCTATTTGCCCCTTTCAACTACTTCAATGACAACCCTTCTCTAACCTTTTTGTAATTATTTCTTGCTCTCCACGAGTAGATAACGCACCCTTTATATTACCCTGAATCAGAACAAAAATAGCAATACCTCATCACTTCATCCAGCTGTTGTGAGTTCCAGTTCATCTTTAATAAATCGACAGTTTTTCTTTAAAATAAAATTACTCTCTTATAGCTGAGCTCTGTTCTAACTTATGGGCACTTCAAAACCTGTAGCTGCCCTTCTTATGTTCTTTCTGAATGTCTTTTTACTCAGATGTTTCATAGCATACTGAGTTCTATACATGAAAAAAAGAATGAATTATTTTTAAAAACTAGATGAAAATCTTAATGTCAAGTGGTGTTTGTTGGTAAAATGGATATATCATGTTTTGCGTGGTAGTTATGTTTATGTCATTTCATCTGTATGTTTTGAAATCCGTGCACAACATTTTCTATATTTTGTATGCATTTTGGCGATAATTTGGTAGTAAGCTGTGTTAACATATGAAATTACATCTTATTTTTCCTTGTTTTAAATCCAACATTGCCGTTGGTTGCAGGTGAGAAAAGGGCATTCCAAAATTTTCCAGCAAGACCTTATAGATGTACTAGATAAACAATTGCTTGAGGGTATGGGAGTCCTTCTCACTGAGGAGGAGCAGCAGAAATGTGAAGAAAGCGTATGACTATCTTTCATAGTTATTAAATTTGTATTACTCTGGATCTGACATAGTAAACTATTTTGTATTGAGTTTGTTACTGTACTACAGGTATCTTTTGAAAAGAAGAGACTGCTTGCTGTTCATGAAGCTGGTCATGTTGTGCTAGCGCACTTATTTCCTCGGTTTGACTGGCATGCATTTTCGCAGCTCCTACCCGGTGGTAAGGTATGACATGATGTCTGTTTACAACAGGATACAAAATGATGATGCTGTTGTCGTGATGGCTTCATATGGAATTTCTATTCTAATTAAGCAGGAAACTGCAATATCTGTATTCTATCCTCGAGAAGATATGGTAGACCAAGGTTATACCACATTTGGTTACATGATGATGCAAATGGTAGTGGCTCATGGTGGTCGATGTGCTGAACGTCTTGTATTTGGCGATGATATAACTGATGGAGGAAGAGACGATCTAGAAAAGATAACAAAGGTATTGAAATTATAAGTTTTAGTTAAGGTGTTGAAAGAGGAAAACGAATGTTAAGAATAATAAAGTTGTATTGGTATGATGTATTGGTGTGTTTTGATCGTAATTGCAAAGATATAGTTTCTTAATTAGGATATTTAGGGCTAATCACACTTGAGGAGGAGATTGTTGGGAATTCGAGATAGTTTGGATTCAACGGGTATTGGGTATGTGGGTTTGTTCTCTTATATTATCTTTACCTATCCCATCACGAACCAATATGGGTCTTCAGAACTGGGTTTAGACCTTACTCTACCTAAAAGCTAGCTTCGAGGTGAGAATTGCCCTACCCTTTATAAGAGTTTTCTGTATTCATATCTATAGTTAATGCGAAACCTGAACATACATCCCTCACGTCCAGAGCATGTAGGTTGCTGACTTATATTTAAAAAATTCCCTCATGCCCATCATGAGATATCTGACGTTAGATTGACTTCATAAATTTCTCCTGGAATGGCTGTAGGTCAGTACTTCATTAATTTTTCCTGGAACAACAACATGGTAGGTTGATTCTTGCATTTTAAACTTCTGTAGGTGTGGCCCAATAACTAAATGAATCTAGGATAACCTCTGATAACATCTTGAAAACTCGGGCTAGGCCTAACTCTGCCTAGAAGTTAGTTTAGGGGTGAGAATTTCCCTACCCTTTATAAATACTTCTTTAGCCATATGCCCATATCTCTACCATTACAGTGGGAGTCCAAACTCACTTGAATTCCCATTCATTTACTACTCACACTTGAGAGGGAGATTGTTGGGAACTCAAGTGTAAGTTTGGAACCTAACATTGGTCAGTGATGAGCTAGATAATGATAATATAAGAGAATAGATCTATATACCCAATGCCTTAAGGTTTGGGGTGAAGATGTGGCGTCAGGTTTATTCCCGTGGTTTGTAGCCTTGCTTTTGCACTCTACAAACCACATGAATGAACATGACACTGTATTTTCACCCAAAACCTTGAGGCCTTGTGTTGTGTGCGTTTATTCTCGTATATTATCTTTATCGAGCTCATTACTAACAAATATAAAGCTCCAAACTCACATTTGAATTCCCAACAATAATATAATTTTGGGATATATTGCTATCTCAAGCAAATGATAGATACTACTGATTTGGTTATTGTAGAATGTAGACTGAGTTTAAGGCAACCTCAACGTGACAGTGACTAAAAGTCTATGATAAAAACCCTCATACAACTAATCAGAATTTGGGCTGGGTTTTATTCAACCTAAAATGCTAGCTTAAAAGTCTGTAATGAATACCCTCAGGCTCCTACTAGTTATTAGAATTTGGGCTAGGTCTAACTCAATCTCCAAAGCTAGCTCAAGAGGTGAGGATTACCCCAAGCCTTATTAAGATTGCTGCTCAGAGTCAAGTTATAATCCAACCACATTATCAATTCCTTGAAACTTACTAGTATTGTTGTTGTTGTTAGCATATATAAACTATAAAGATATCTTATAATATCTTAGATTAATTTAAGGTAATTTAGATTATTCTTTTCCTTATATATTGATTTGTTCGTGTCCTCATTTAGTTAAGACCGAGTCTCAATTAACTTCCCTATTCAACTAGGATTAGGAGTCTACTATAAGTATAAATAAGGGCAAGTGTTTTATCTTTTGTAAGATCACACCGAATTTATTGTATGAATACATTGTTCTCTGTATTCTTTTTTCTTCATTCTATACCTTAAAGACTAGACACTATAAGTTCATCAATTACTATTTTGTTATTTTCTTTCGGGAGGGGGGAGTGGAAGGGGTGTTGGCATTGAGTGCTTTCATGCATGAGGCTCATCTTTGTCCCTTTCTTTGCCTGCATTTGATGTGAATGTCTTTTTTGACTTAACTTAAAAGTTTTTATTGATTTGGAACTTGGAAGATCATATCTTCATGGTATGTGTGATAAATGGTAATATACTAACTTTGGTTTCAATTAATTCTCGTCTTTCACTGAAATATTATTTCAGATTGCTAGGGAGATGGTAATCAGTCCTCAAAATTCAAGGTTGGGGTTAATAGCTTTAACAAAAAGGATTGGCTTAGTTGATCGACCAGACAGTTCAGATGGCGAGATGATAAGATATAGAGTATATTCCTCCCTTGAAATAGCAAATATATACAATGTTTACGCTCTCTACTGTGAAAGTAATTCATTTTATTTTTTCTTTGTTCTTGTTCAGTGGGATGACCCTCAAGTGATTCCTGCTAATATGACACTTGAGGTATCTGAGCTCTTTACGCGGGAGTTGACAAGGGTAATTCTGATATGCTTTGTGTCTATCTTTCTTGTATGGCATTTGAAAGATGCTCTAAGCTAATACAAATTCTTCACTCTTGAATCTAATAAATCCTCCAGTTGTAAATGGGTGTTTCATGCTGCACAGATGTAAACATAAATTATTATGACGAACATGATAGATTTGTATACAAGGTGGATAAAGAGAGTAATCAAAATGAGAAATATGTTCTTGGCACTAAATAATCTTGAGGGAAATTAATATAGTATTAAAAGGAATTGATTTTCTTATTGCTAATTTTATCAGCTTTCAAATGAGAGTTTTGCAACCTTTTTTAATTGGAACAATGATAAAATAACCACATTTTGAATGAAAATGTGATTCTATTGTGATCCCTGTGCTTTAACTATAATCTGAATACGTTTGTGACGATTTTAAGTGGTTTGGTTGATGACAGTATATTGAAGAAACTGAAGAACTTGCAATGAATGCTTTGAGGGATAATAGGCATATCCTGGACTTGGTTACAAGGGAGCTATTGGAGAGGTCAAGAATAACTGGATTGGTATGCCTCTATTTCTACTAAGTTTTTCTTACCTTTTTTCATTGGAAAAGGGGGACATAAAGTGTTAGAAATATGATATAAAACCATTCATGTGTACCACCTAAGAGGTTTATCTATTGGATAGCTGGTTCATGACACTTAAGTTTAATTAACTTCTGTTTTGTGTTTTCCCCCCTCACGTCACTGAGTAATAATTCATTCTTACTTGTAATAAAAATCAATTGTTTATGTCAAAGACTAGCTCGCTCTCTAAAATATTAAATTTGTTCAATGGAGGCTCTGGAATGTTTTTATCTAACACCCGTGTCATGTAAGAGCCTTTTTGGATTAAAGTGTAGATCTGCATGGGCTTATTTTACCTTGGGTGGGGTACACTTAAGTTATGAAGAATGAGATTTGCAAGAAACAAACTCTTGACCACTTGGTTGTAGAGTTCTTCATAACAAACGATTTCCCCCTTCTGTTTTCAATTGATGCTTTTGGCCTGGTTAAGTCATTTTCTTTTCGTTTCTTATCTTTTTATGAAAATTATGATATGTTTTCCTCTTAATTATAAGTATCTTTTCTTGCATGCATCTACAGGAGGTTGAAGAAAAATTGAAGGGACTATCGCCAGTAATGTTTGAGGACTTTATAAAGCCATTCCAGATAGACTTAGATGAGGTACTTTCTTCCCTACTCCTTAATTTGGTTAAGCAGTCCAGCTGATTATTTAAGTTATGGGGTATAATAGCATTGATGTACTGTTATAAATAACAACAAATATGCTGGAGTCAAACCATTGATATTTTTTTTTCCTTTTGATATAAGAAATTCATTTTTTGAAGGGTTGAATGGGTGATTGCTAATACACTTATTTGTTTCTCTCTATTTTTAAAGGGGAGGGGGTGGTAATTTTTGCTTTCTCTGTTTACTCTATGTTGTTGCTTTGTTTTGCAGTAGTAAATTACGAATCAGCATTGCACAACTTGTTCACTTATCTTGTTACTTTTCCTCAAAAACATTAATGTTTGGGGACATATATGATTTTCTTCTTGTAGTTATGCCTTTATTGTAACTGTTTCCCTCCACATAACATATTAGGGACTAAACTATGCTCTTCTTCCTCCAAACTGTACTCATAAATTTTATCAATGTAGGATGGGCCACTTCCGCATAATGATCGTGTACGGTATCAGACACCGAACCTGTATCCTGCTCCTCTCCATAGATGTTGATACTCAGTCAGATCCTTATACCACACAAGCTCACATCCTAACAATTCTTACTGGGACAGATAAATGAGTTATGGTAGCGTTACCTTCTCCATAGAAAGTCAACCACTTACCTAAACATTGATGGTCTTACTTAGCCAATAGTCTGAATTTTGTATTTTATATTTTTTCAGTTTTGTATTGTAAATTTTAAATTCTTCATAGTTGTCACTTGTCATTAGTTTTTCACCATGTATTATATATATATATATATATATATATATATATATGTACAATTTTGTACTCATTTAAATTAATGAATTACAAATCCATTTTCTTTCTATATGGTACCGACATATTCTTGCTTCACAACCTGTAATCCCATCCATCAATGACTTCTCCCAACTCTAAATCCAACAAAAGTGATGATTATATCTAATCAAGTCTCTTTACTGGTGTCGCCAAGATCACTATATTTCACTTGCATTTTAAGGATCTTGTGGTCCTAATGCTCAAATTATCATGTCCCCTGCTAGGCTGCTGCTTCTTTTGTCGATTCTTGGCAGAAATCGAAAATAGCTTATGTCAATAGATTACGAGTTAGACCCATGTCTCTCAAAGAACGTCTTGCCTCCATCACTAAGGCACCTCCAGTGCACATGATTATACATACAATCTGCTCAACTAGTGATGAACTTTGGTTGATTGGTCACCCTGCATATTGTTGGAGCAGCAGAAGTATAGTAGTGGAAAATTTAGGAGAAGACTTGAACTTTTTATTTTTCTGAATTTCTTGATGAAGAACTTACAATGCTTCTCTATTACTCCCTCCGTTCCCTATTATAAGTCACATTTTTTGAAAAAAATTTGTTACAAAATATAAGTCACTTTCTAATATCTAGGAAGCATTAAATAATTTTTTCCAAGTTCACCCTCATATTTAATATGAAAGAGATGATAAACTTTAGAAGTATTAACTTGGAGAGAGAAAATTATAGGAAAGTAAATAAGGGTAATCCAGGAAAGTAAATCATTTTTTTTACAAATTTATTATTTGTAACTACTTTTCTTAATCTAAGAGAATTAGTTATTTGTGACTTATATATAAGAACGGAGGGAGTAATACTAGAGAATAGAGAAGATCAAAGATGTAACTTATGCAACTACATAAAGGACATTAACAGCATATACATTAAAATAGTAAATAGTTAGTTGTTGTTATCCTCTATTTTTTTTTTGGTAAATCCTGTGGTACCCTCAATTTCTTTTTGGGTATGGTACCCCCTAAGTAATTCTATAGATTATTATCATGTTATTCAAGGTAAATACTACATTTTTATATTTTACTTTACTTGTCAATTAACTTTATCTCATGAAATTCAGTTTTTGATGAAAAATGTATGAGTGGTGGAAACGAATGATAGTATGGAGATGTGCGTAAAATGATCATGGTTTTGATGGATGGACAAAGCTCAGAAAACACAACTTTCAAATCTCACGTCCCTAAGAATGGAACGCTGCATTACTACGATAGAACACAATCAAAATTTTAACCGGTACATGAGTCTTTATTGTTGAACCGACTCATTTAGGGTACCACACATTAGTCTGGCTTAAGGTACCACAACAAGCACATTTTTCGTTTCCTTATGAACTTGATCACCTCTCAAAGAGCAGTTACCTGTGTATATTAATTAAATATTAAACCATTTAAGTGGTAGTTTTTTTTTGTTATTAGATAAGAAAATCAATGGCTAAGATCTTACTCGATAATGACCACAGAAAGTTTTGGAGAGAATCCAAATCCAAATATAAGCAAAATGGACAAATGCTTAGGGTTGAACATCTAAAACGTATAACTTACAAGAATAAATGCATTTGTGGGTGACTAATATATGAGTGATTTTGAATAAAAAGGATTATGACATGTTTCAATATTATATTAGAATTAGGTTAGAACTAATTAATTCTACGTTAAAAGTTAGTTTAGGAACGATAGTTCTTCTACTAAAGACTTGATTTTGGCCAGATCTCTAGTTTATTTATGGAGGCAGAGGATTTCTCACTAAGTTAAGTTTAGTTGGAATTCTATTGAGAATAAACCTCCAAGAAAATGCATTAATCTCTATATATACCAAAATTACTTCATAATTAATTGTAGTAAAATGGTTGAGCAATAGAGTTTGCTAATAATTAAATTGTATGTTGATTTTACCATGTATTTTAAAACTCGAACTGTGAGAAAGCAAACACTGTTAATATTATATCATGTTTAAAATGTACTCCTTTCAACGAAAGAAAATGCAAGAGCAACGATAGTGAATGGAAAGAAACGGTCGCAAGAATGAGAGTGAAGATCATGATTGTAGCCGTGGGGGTACTCTATCTATCATCCATCACATCATCATCAAGTTGCTGCCTCACATGGATCACATTTCCAGCATCATTGTTCTGCTTTCCCTCCTCATAATCCTTATCATCAGTTGGAAGCTCATATCGACAAAGAGGGCATGAATTTACAGAAGCAGCAAACCTAGTCAGAGCAATAGTTTCATATAATGCTTCTAATCCGGCTCTCACTTACCCAATGGATATTTAACACCTTGTTCCAATGTAATATATTAGTTCAATGTATTCTTAAATAAGTTGAATGTGGTGTTAAATAAGTGTACATTATCCTGTTAACTTTGTGAGCTGGAATCCAACTAACCCTCACATGTTGGCCTCAGCCAGTAATGGACTGACCTAGATGACAAAACCATTTTCTATTGATTTCTCTTGACAATTGATTCTATAACCAATCAATTACGAGAAGAAGTTTTTTAGTATCTACATTGATTGAGGAAAAATAAGCTAATACAATCATGTTATATAACTAGAAAGAGGTGATGAACTGCAATGAAATGCAAGAGTTATCCCAAATTTAGCGAAATATAAGAAGGTTCTCCAATCTCAATCCCCATAGTTGAAAGCATGGATAATGCTGAATACCACTTCGATGTCTCTTGAATTTTGTTTTCGTTTTCACCTCTATCTTCCAGTCCAGTGAAAAGTGATGTAAACTCAAAAAGGCTTGGAATGTTGAGAAAGTTCGCAGCCTACAAAACGCACACAAGGGTAAAAAAAGAACTCCCAGTTATAATGACATAGATATATATATATATATATATGTTAAGTGAAATCAATCGTTAACAAGATATACCAACTCACATCATGCAAGTGAGAGAAAATGCTATGATTATTGTTGACGAAGCGTGTGACCCAAGCATTGTAGGGGATGAAAACAGTCTTCAAAATCTCCGCAATGCTCTTAAAAAGCTGATCGAATTTGAGTTTCTTCTCGCAAAAGGAGATGACCTCCGGGAGGATGAGGCTGGATACTCGAGGCAAGGGAATCTCATCTTCATTTGGGTGACATTCAATAACGTCTTTAAGAAGCTTTGATTCAGAGATTGCAACCATCTTATTCATCTCAAAGACCACCTTATCAGAGCTTCTTAAAGAGATGGTATCTTGAGAAACACGAGGTGTCAGTAGCAACGGGACGTGCTTGGAAGACTGGTAGATATTGTAACAGAAGATCCTAAAGTCGGGGGAGTTCATAAGAGTTCTGAAATCATCGAAATGCTTTTCACGTGGATTATGCGGCTCCCTCCAGATTTGCTTGAACCAATCCTTGAAGTTCGTCTTACAGGTTTTGATGTCTATTACCCCCGCAATACTAGAACATGTGACTAAACTCTGCTTTACCAAGAGCCTGCCATGTTCACTCGTGCATAGATTATTGAAATGGTGATACATCAATACTTCTCCCTCATTGATTAACATTCCGTGTTCCGCCTTCCCTACAAAAATTAAGAGTGATGATTAAAATGTCAAAATTCTCAAATCAAACTAATTTACATTAAATAAATTTTGTAAATACAGACAAAAGTCTCCACTCAAAATTACATATAAATAATGTCCCACCCAAAACCATTTTCTATTATTTTCTTCTCCTCATTTCATCTACTATGAGTCTATGACCTATCGCCCCCACCGACCCAATTGTGCAAACCAGAACAGAGTATTCGAACCGAAGCAGAGGATGATGAAGCAAGATAACAGATCAGATCAGAAGCAGACAAGACTTAAAGGAAGAAGACTTTGAAGGAAACTCTTAATGAGTCTAAGAGTCACCACTCACCAGAGAAGAGAAAGAAGCTTAAAAAAAAAAACTAATAATTATTCTTAAAGAAGAGAGGGTGAGAGTGAACCGACCTGCAGCTCTTGTCTCCGCCTCCTCTTCCGGGCGGTGCTTCCGGTCAACGACACCGGCTTCAAACGGGAAGTTGAGAACCGCCTCCAAGCCGCGAAAGGTAAACGCGGCTCGGTCGTAAACTTTGGCGGCTTCGATGGCGGTGTCGAATGTTCCGAGCCAAAGCCTAGATCCGCGCTTGTTCGGGTCCCGGATCTCGGCGACGAACTTGCCCCACGGTCTTTGGCGGACTCCTCTGTAGTGCCTCTTCGCCACCTCCACGTAGAGGGCACAGTCTTCATCAGGGTTGGCCATTTCAGAAAGATGAGAAGAGATGAGAAGATTAAAATTGAAATTGGAGGAAAATGGTAGAGAGGAATGCAAGCAAGCAACGAGGAAGGTTCGTCTCAATTATTTTATGGGAAAAACTTAGGTGCAGTGCCTTACATACTATTTGTACTGTTAGCCAATAATAATAGAACACCTGAATTATTTTTTTACACAGCACAAGTGTTCAATTCTAAATAAGTTCACGGGGTCACACCTCCGTTACCCTCTTCTTTCTCACGGATCCACCACCACACCCTTCGTATTCCTGGGTTATTCTCCACTATCCCGCACCCTTTGTTTTTCTTCAACCGCACCACTAACTCACTCCCTGTGTTTGTGTTTTTCTTCAATCGCAGGATTACTGAACCTGCTATTCTAAATTTCATTGGTCCTGTTATTATTGATTCCAATGGTAATTATTTTTTCCTCCAAAATTTCGTTCCTCCTGTTATTCTTGATTCAAGAATCAAATGGATTTGATACTAATCAAACAAGGAGCATAAATTTTGAGTTGGTTCTAACCTCATAAAACTTAGTGATTCAATCTCAAGGGGCTATGGCTTTTGAAAGGGGATGCAGCGACCAAGAAAGAGATGGAAAGGGAGAAGAGGGAAAAAGAAGGGGAAGGGGGAGGAGAGGATGCTTATGACATCGATTTAACGATTGAGATCGACCAAACCCTAGGTGGCATGCGGCCTTGACGGCATAGGCGGCCTCCACGGTGGGCAACGGCTAGATGGTGGGAAGCGGCAGTTTAGGTGCGTACAGCAGCGGCGTGGGGTTTCTACTGTGACAGGTTTGAGGGTTTCGCGGGGTCCTCTGGCGCGACGGAGGCGAAGGAAGCAATAGCCGTTAGTGGTGGCTTTCATTCACAGCGGTGGTGACGATGGTGGTCGACATCCTGATTGTCTCAACGACGGTGGTGTTCAGAGATTGGGGCAGGTTCAAAGAGGAAAACCCATGGAGAGAGATGGAGCAGTTTCTAGAATGAAGTAACGGAGAAAATGAGAAAATAACGTTGAGATAACAGAGTTAGTGAGAAATAATAAATTAATCCACATGTCACATTTTCATTGGAGAACAGTAATAACAGCACTAATGGTACTGTATCTAAGTTTTCCCCTTATTTTATCTTTCGTTTGTCGAGAAATGATATTCTATGATGTGTCCTGTCAAGAAAAAAAAGATATTCTATGATGTGTATCGTTTTTTAGGGGCTCCCTAATATGCACCACTTTTAGAGTAGTGCAATTTTACACCACTTACTTTGACCGGTTATAACATGTCAACACATTATTTTTTTTTAAAAAAATATCATTAACAATTTGTTATATATTATATTTCTTTAAAAACAGATGTGTTGACCTATTATAGTAGGTTAAAAAATGTGGTGTAAAATTGCACCACTCTAAAAATGGTGCATATTAGAGGTCACTCACCTTTTTTTTTTATAGTAATTTATAAATAAATTGGACGGTTAATTGAGCAGATGAAGTATTTTTTCCTTTTTAAAGGTAAACAATGGGTGAATGATCACTTTCGCCACTAAAGTTACAAGCGTCTGACATATTAGTCCCTATTTAATGGAAATGTCGCTCATAGTTCCTGATGTTGCAAAACGTCAATCACATTAGTCCCTAGGTTGGCTCTCGTTAGTGAACATTAACAAAAAGAGTGATTTGGCACGTTAGCTGCTCCAGTGGACTTGTCACGTGGATTTGAGCACGTGTTTTTTCTTTCCCATTTAAATTTAGACATTTTCAAATCATTAAAAATAAATAACTAATTAAAATAAAACATAAGCAAAAACTCTTTTGATTTTTCTCCTTTGTTCTTCATCTTCCTGATTTGTTCTTTATCTCATCCTCTTCATCTTCATCATCTTCATTTGTTCTTCATCTTCCTTAATTTGTTCTTCATACCAAACCCCATAAGATTTCCCCCAAAACCCAAACCCTACAACAAAATACCAAACCCTAAATCAAAACCGTACAGCAAAATACCAAACCCCCATCAGAATTTCCCAAAAAATCAATCCCAAAACAACAACAACAGGAATAAATCCAACCAGATCTACAACGTGAAGAAGAAAAGATGAAAAAATTGAAGCTTTCTTAAGCCCAAATAACCTCTCCTCTATACCCACAATCCCAAACCCATCACTTCAACACCTTGTTCTATCCCTTACTAGCCACCATCCCAACCCTAATCCCTCAAACTTGGATGTCTAGGTTGAAAGTTATGATCATCAACGAGTTATGGGTCTCAATCCAGGTTCAAATCGATCTCTGAGATCGGGTCCATAGGCTAATTACGAGATGAAGGAAGGAGAATTGATTATGGGTTTGAAGTTCCTCCTTCCCTCTCTCTCGATATCTTTTTTGGGTTGGGAATCATAGATTTTCTCTGTTTTCATTTTTTTGGATGTGCTTGTAAAAGCTGAGAAAGATGGAGGATCTTATGAGGGAGATGATGCAAAGATGTGATGAAGTTATGAAAAGTGAGGAAGAAGGAGATGATGCAAACTTATGGACTAACGAGCCTTAAACAACCAGAGTTTGTTATTTGGTTGTTGTTAACTTTTAATTTTCAAACTTTGTATTGCTTTATGGGTTAGTTGTACCCCTCGTACCCCTAATACAACATTACTTATAGAAAAAAAAATTGTGCAAATCACATTTCCAATTAAGAACTTGCGTGGTGTAAACAAAATCTTGGGTCAGTCTGTTACTTAAGATAGAGTTGGAAAAAATGTTTACTTGTCACAAAAGAAATATGTTTAGATAGTTGTCTAAAGATTTGGAATGAAGATTTTTAACTGTTATAAAATGTTTACTTGTCATAAAATTATCTATATTTACTTGTCAGTCTAAATGTTTACTTGTCATAAAATTATCTATATTTAAATATATTGATAAACGAAGATTTTTAACTGTTATAAAATTTTGCGGCGGTTGTTGACACCTTTACTCAATTCATCCAAGAATGTCACTGTTGAGCTAAAATCCTTAACACCACGATTCTCGACATCAATGATGGAAAGGCGGCTGCTCGACAGAAAGGACGATGGTAAGACTTGTGGCTCAACACGTAGCGTCCCACAAAGGCAAGTTAGTGAAGGTCACATCTCGACAAACTCAGCAGGTGAAGGAACCTCGACAAACCCAACGGAAGAGGCAGTTACCGAGTGATGGGCAATTATGAGCACGTGCGTGTACCCACGAGGCCACGAACGGAAACGGTTGCCCACGAATCAAGACCACCCACGTCACAATTAAAACCACGTGCTCAGAATCCCCGGTTGAACGTGGGGTAAGGCGCCAAAATTCAAACCCATAAAGCCCACACACACTTAGGAAAAAACCGCCAAGAACGTGGAGGAAGAAAGAACACTATAAATAGAAGAAGCAGCATCAGAAAAAAGGTTCCCAACTCAACTCTGAAAAACTCACCAAAAAGCTCTAATGTCCGCATCAATGAGACTCAAGGAGAAAGACGTGATCATGGAGGAGTATGTTGCAGAACCAGATTTTTAGTTTTCTTGCATTCAGCTTGTCAATTCCCAGTTCTTTTGTGTAGTTTCCTGTCGAAATCTACGTTTCTCGTCACTCTCATTTCGTTTCTTGTAATTGATCCGTGTTTAATGAAATCCAGTGTTTCCTGAATTGCTTGTTGTTGTCGAAAAACACCTAACCACACACAACACTTTGGCAAAGCGTTTTCTCAAAAAGGCCCTGAATCTAAACTTCCTTTAGTCGAACTAAAAGGATATTTGTTTACCAAAAATCAGTGTAAACAAATTGGCACGCCCAGTGGGACCGTTTTTGGTGAAAACTAAGTTTTCCAGAAGTATTTTGTGTGTTTGGTTTATTGCATGCTATTTGGTATTTGTTACTTGACTTGATTGTGATTTACGTTTTATATGCACCTGAGAAGTGGTAAGACTGTGAGTATGGTAAGCAATCGAGGAAGAACCTCCCCCCAAGGGTCTAACGTGGGCAATCAAGATAGTCCTGAGGGGAGTAGCGATAACAATAATGAAGAAGTGTCTACTGGGATGGGGCCTGGCACCACTATGCCAACCCAGAACGTGGCAATTTCTGCTGTTGCAGAGATGCCTGTATCTACATCAGTGCAGGCACAAATTGTTCCAACAGTTACAAGGGGAGACATGCCTTATGGTATGCCTACATCTATAATGCAGGGCATACAATGTACGTATTCGACGTTCCCTGAAAATGTTCCCCCATTTAGCATACCCCCCTTTGGGGCAAATGGGACAATGCTGAACTTAGGGAGTCGAGTTAGTCCCTCTGGCCTTGTTCCTGGGTCCAGTTCACAAATTTATTTGTCTACAGGTATGAACACTGGTTCACTCCAAGCCATTAGGCAGCAAGTAGATGATAGTAACCACGAAATGGTTAACATGCTATCTCGCCAAATAGGGGAAATAATTAACCCCGTGCTCCAAAATAATAATGCCAATAATCAGCATTTGGCACGTTAGATGGATCGTTTGGCTACAGCCTTGGGGGCACCAGTCGAAATCCAACCGGCACCAGGGGTTAATCACATCCCATTACCCAACCATGTCCCCGCTCCTACGCGCTATCAAGCGCCACAACACCAAGATATGGGGGCAAACCCTTTGTTTAGGAGAAACGAGGCGGTGCAACCTCCATTGCAAAATGTGTATATGGTGAACAGGGAAGAACACGCTGATGGTGTGCTAGAAAGAATTCGACACCAGAACGCTGGGGGGCAACAAAATGTTGCTGCTGTAGTGGAACAATTGTTGAACCAACATGGTTTCAACGTAGGTTTCGCTAATAGGCCCCATTTTGTATCAGCCTTTACAGAAGAAGTTCTCGAATCTGAACTTCCTCGAGGCTGGAAAGTCCCTAAGTTCACCAAATTCTCTGGGGACTCAGGAGAGTCTACTGTAGAGCATATAGCCAGGTACCAAATCGAAGCAGGGGATTTAGCCATCAACGAAAACTTGAAAATGAAATACTTCCCAAGTTCTTTAACTAAGAACGCATTCACCTGGTTTACTACCCTTGCCCCGAGGTCAGTCCATACATGGGCTCAATTGGAAAGAATTTTCCATGAACAATTCTTTAGGGGAGAGTGCAAGGTGAGTTTGAAAGATTTGGCTAGTGTTAAAAGAAAGCCAGCAGAGTCCATTGATGATTATCTAAACAGGTTTAGGATGCTTAAATCTCGATGTTTCACTCATGTCCCTGAACACGAGCTAGTTGTCTTAGCCGCCGGTGGTCTAGAGTATTCTATTAGAAAGAAAATCGATACTCAATATATTCGAGATATGTCTCTGCTCGCAGACAGAGTAAGGCACATCGAATTACTAAAGGCTGAAAAGTCTGAAGAAAGGGCCAAAACTACTAAATGGCCAAAGAAAGAAAAAGTAGCGTACATAGACGCTGATCCAGTGTGTCAAAGTCCATGTGTTTATCGAGAAGTCCCTGCGGACGTCGATTTAAATGACGTCAACTTGGCTGAGCTCCAGCCAGGCGACCCTTACATTTGTAAAGCATTGAGACCACATGAAAACAAACTTGGGGAAGAAAACCCCAAAAACACGATTCCTGCTGTGAAAACTTACACTTTTGATGTGACCAAATCTGATGCAATTTATGATATTCTTGTGTCTGATGGTTTACTTGTGGTCCCTAAAGACCAAAAGCTTCCTTCTCCTGAACAAAGGAAAGGGAAGAAATATTGCAAA
The DNA here is from genome assembly GCF_012489685.1 of Lotus japonicus. Taxonomy (NCBI): domain Eukaryota; kingdom Viridiplantae; phylum Streptophyta; class Magnoliopsida; order Fabales; family Fabaceae; genus Lotus; species Lotus japonicus. The sequence continues at coordinate 62,437,114 of NC_080043.1, forward strand.
TATCACAACTTTTTTGGTCATTGGACCTCACAGTGTGTTCGTTTCAGGGATCTTGTGCAGGGGGCATTGGATTCAGGAAGACTCAAGTATGATGAAAAAGCCAAAGGCCAAATGAAGATCGACTCTGATCCATTGCAGGTAGTCGGGGCCAACTATATGGAACCTTTCTACATTGGCATGGTCGACATTTCTGAGAAGTTAGATCTGGGCCTGACACTCGGGGAGGAAAAGGAGGAAAGCATTGATGTCGAAGAGCCAGAGGTCGAGAAAGAGGTGAGCTTAGAAGAAGTTTACCCCAAGGCCGGAGAAACGCTTGTCGAGTTTTTATCCCGGAGCAAAGATGGCGAGAAGGAAGTCATGTTGTGCCCTCGATGCAGCGCAGTCTTCGACAAGTCTGCAGCCAAAGCCTACCAAGATTCTGAAATGAAAAGACATTATCAGAACAAAGTGCCTGTGTCTAGAAGGCTGAAATATCCCCACGAGGAGTGGGTTGAGAGAGGCCACGAACTCGACGGCCATAAAGGCCAGAAGATAAGAGTCAAGGACAAGACTTATGTCCCTGATGCTGGATTGCCAAAGAACCAATGGTTCAGGCCAGCACCTCCAAGACCAAAACATCACCAAAAGTGGCAGAAAATCGACTTGGGCCAGGGGTCTTTCTACATCAACAATTCCCGCGTGTCGCGAAGCTACTCCTATGGCTCTGGGAACTACTATGCTCCTGAGCAAATGACCAGAACTCAGTTCAGGCGTTTCCTGAGAAAAAGAAAAGCTGAGAGAGAAAGAGGTGGCAAGTTTCGTTCACTATGGGACATAAAGCCCGAAGACAACCCCAGCAATGAACCTAGAGTGGCGTCGATTATCAATCAGCTGGACCACGCCATCAAACAGGGAACAATTGTGCCACCAAACCCGGCCAAGGAAAAAGGGAAAGATGTAGCTGAGGATGAGGATGAAGACATGCTCGAAGATTTCGACGACAGCGATGGAGAAGACCTCAACATCATCTGTATAGTATCCATCTTGCCTGCTGAATTAGACAGGATCTCAGAGGTCACAGAGAGCGAGGAAGACTACTATGTCGAAGAAGAGCCAGATGATTACCCGTTGTGTTACTACGTGATGCAAAAAGGGTCTATCGAAGATGAGAAGGCCATTTTCCAAAGGCCAACCGAACAGATGAAGAGCCACTTGAAGCCACTATTCGTTTGGGCCAAAGTCGAAGAGCAAGGAGTTAACAAAGTCCTTGTCGACGGAGGAGCTGCAATCAATCTGATGCCCAAGTTTATGCTCAAAAAGTTAGGCAAAACTGAAGCAGACCTGATCCCCCATGATATGGTACTTTCCGATTATGAAGGGAAGACAGGCTCTTCCTTGGGGGCAATCATGCTGAACATAACTGTGGGTACGGTGGCCCGCTCCACATTGTTCATTGTGGTTCCTTCAAAGGCTAATTACAATTTGCTGCTGGGAAGAGAATGGATTCATGGCGTGGGGGCAGTACCCTCAACTCTACACCAACGTATATCCATTTGGAAATCAGATGGGGTCGTCGAAAATGTGCAAGCAGACCAAAGCTACTACTTGGCGGAGGCAAGTTACGTTGGCAAGAAGAATTTCGAGAAAAGCTTAGCCACAATTGCTCCGTTGGACACAATGGCCAATCAATATTTCAATCCATACTCAGAGTACTCAGTAACATTGGATCCTATCCGGGGGTTGAACCTCAATGAAACTTGCAAACCTGATGCCATGAGTGGATGGCACAGCGATGAAGAAAAAGATGCCACTACCGAGTGGCAAAACAATAGTAAAGATGATTAATTCGAGCATAGCTCGAATTTCGGCTTACGCAGCCGAAAATAGAGTAAGGACGGCCTTGGAGGCCGAAAGAATGGCCAAATAAATGGCTATTGATGAAGATAGTGTCTCAATTCTGCCTGTCGAAATGACACCTCAGGAGGAGGCAACAACAAATAAGGATAACACGCGCTTGGAAGAAGGCGAGCAAAGCGTCGAAGAATTCGAAGATCTCCGCAATTTGAGGCTAGACTGCATCTATGATGATAGCCCATTGGGCTTCGAGAAACCAGTGATCGATGTCTCCAAGAAAATGGAAGCACAGGATCCTTTGGAAGAAGTGGATTTGGGTGATGGCTCAGAAAAGAAACCAACATACATCAGCGCTCTCATTGACCCGGAGTTAAAAGATAGGATGGTGAAATTACTCAAGGAGTTCAAAGACTGTTTTGCTTGGGATTACGACGAGATGCCAGGACTTAGTCGAGAACTGGTGGAGTTACAGTTACCCATCAAGGAAGACAAGAAACCAGTCGAGCAATTACCCAGGAGGTTCCATCCAGACGTGTTGGTAAAAATCAAGGAAGAAATTGAAAGGCTCCTTAGATGCAAATTTATCAGAACAGCTCGATATGTGGATTGGTTAGCCAACGTGGTCCCAGTGATCAAGAAGAATGGAAAGATGAGGGTTTGCATTGACTTTCGAGATCTTAACGCTGCCACTCCAAAAGACGAGTATCACATGCCCATTGCTGAGATGATGGTGGATTCAGCTGCTGGTCACGAATATTTAAGCTTGCTGGATGGTTATTCAGGCTACAACCAAATCTTCATAGCAGAAGAAGATGTGTCGAAAACAGCGTTTCGATGTCCTGGTGCCTTGGGGACATATGAGTGGGTGGTCATGCCATTTGGGTTGAAAAACGTTGGCGCGACCTACCAAAGGGTAATGAATACCATTTTTCATGATTTTATTGAAACTTTCATGCAGGTTTACATTGATGATATTGTGGTGAAATCCCCATCAAGGGATGACCATTTGTTGCATCTAAGGAAATCCTTTGAGAGGATGAGAAAATATGGCTTAAAGATGAATCCCCTTAAGTGTGCCTTTGGTGTTATTGCAGGTGACTTTTTGGGATTTGTAGTGCATAAAAAGGGCATCGAGATCAACAAAAACAAAGCTAAAGCCATTCTCGACACCAGTCCACCAACCAGCAAGAAACAGCTGCAGTCATTATTGGGAAAAATTAACTTCCTGAGGAGATTCATTGCCAACCTCAGCGAGAAGATCAAATCATTTTCCTCACTTCTTCGACTTAAGAAAGAAGATGTATTCCGCTGGGAAGCAGAACATCAAAAAGCATTTGATGAACTCAAAGAGTACTTGTCCAACCCACCTGTGATGGCACCACCTATAGAAGGGAAGCCAATGAAGCTGTATATCTCTGCCACAGATGAAACCATTGGAAGCATGCTGGCTCAAGAAGATGAAGGTGGCAAAGAAAGAGCCCTATTTTACTTAAGTAGGGTGTTGAATGATGCAGAAACTCGATACACCATGATCGAGAAACTGTGCTTATGCTTGTACTTCTCTTGTGTAAAGTTGAAATATTATATAAAGCCAATCGATGTAATGGTTTTGTCTCATTATGATATAATAAAACACATGTTATCCAAACCCATCTTGCACAGTCGAATTGGTAAATGGGCTTTGGCCCTAACCGAATATTCACTAACTTATGCCCCATTAAAAGCAATTAAGGGACAGGCAGTTGCTGATTTCTTGGCAGATCACACTTTGCCTAAAGAAATCGTAACTTACGTGGGCATCCAACCGTGGAAGCTATTCTTCGACGGTTCCAGCCATAAAAATGGAACCGGAATCGGGATGTTCATAATGTCCCCAGGGGGCATCCCCACGAAATTCAAATTTAGGATTAAGAGTAATTGTTCGAACAATGAGGCTGAGTATGAGGCGTTAATATCAGGCCTCGAGATCTTGATAGCCCTTGGGGCAAAGAACGTGGTCGTAAAAGGGGATTCTGAGTTGGTGATAAAGCAACTCACCAAGGAATACAAGTGTATTAGCAAAAATCTAGCCAGATATTATGTAAAAGCGAATAATTTGTTGGCTAAATTCGATGATGTTGGAATAGGTCATGTTCCTAGGATAGACAACCAAGAAGCCAATGAATTGGCGCAGATTGCATCAGGGTACATGGTTGATAAATTTAGGCTGAAAGAACTCATCGAAGTCAAAGAAAAATTAAACCCCTCCGATCTCGACATCTTGGTCATTAACAATATGGCACCTAATGATTGGAGAAAGCCAATTGTCGATTATTTGCAAAATCCTGTGGGAACCATTGATAGAAAAACAAAGTACAGGGCGATGAACTATGTTGTCATGGGGAACGAGCTATTCAAGAAGAATGTCGACGGAACACTACTAAAATGTTTAAGCGAAGATGAGGCATTCATAGCAACCGCGGCTGTCCATGACGGATTATGCGGTTCCCACCAGGCAGGAATCAAGATGAAATGGATCTTATTTCGACAAGGGATGTATTGGCCTACTATCATGAAGGATTGCATGGAGTATGCTAAAGGATGCCAAGATTGCCAGAGGCATGCAGGGATACAACATGTGCCAGCAAGTGAACTGCATTCAATCATCAAACCATGACCATTCAGGGGTTGGGCTCTAGACCTAATCGGTGAGATTAACCCATCCTCTTCTAAACAACATAAGTATATAATAGTGGCTATAGACTACTTTACCAAGTGGGTAGAAGCCATCCCCCTACAAAACGTTACCCAAGACACGGTGATCGATTTCATTCAGAATCACATAGTGTACCGCTTTGGGTTACCTGAATCACTCACTACAGACCAAGGCACAGTATTTGTAGGTCAAAAAGTGGCATCATTCGCGGAATCTTGGGGTATAAAACTCCTAACTTCGACCCCTTATTATGCTCAAGCGAATGGCCAGGTAGAAGCGGCCAACAAAACATTAATCTCCTTGATTAAGAAACACGTTGGTCGAAAACCTAAAAGCTGGCATCAAACTTTGGGCCAAGTACTTTGGGCTTACAGGAATTCACCTAAGGAAGCTACCAGGGCAACACCATTTCGACTAGCGTATGGCCAAGAAGCAGTGCTGCCAGCAGAAGTGTATTTGCAGTCATGTAGAATCCAAAGGCAAGAAGAAATTCCAAGTGAAGACTATTGGAATATGATGCTTGATGAGTTAGTCAATCTCGACGAAGAAAGATTATTGGCATTGGACACCCTAACCAGGCAAAAGGATCGCATTGCTAGAGCTTACAATAAAAAGGTTAGAGTTAAATCTTTTATGACCGGTGATTACGTATGAAAGGTTGTCTTACCAGTCGACAAGAAAGATAAGCGTTACGGAAAGTGGGCTCCAAACTGGGAAGGCCCTTTCACAGTCGAGAAAGTGCTTTTAAGTAACGCTTATTCGATCAGGGAATTAGGAGGTCGAAATCGACAAATGACAATAAATGGCAAATACTTAAAAGCGTATAAGCCAATATTGCATGAAATAAACATCGAATAAGAAATAAGAAATAATTTGCCAAAATCGAATGTTTTATTAATTGAAGTGAAACATTACAAATATGGCAGAAACTCTAAAAGGGAGGGTTGGCCCTATAACTATTATATCTAGCCCTAAGAGGCTCTATGCGCCTCAGTACATCTTCTTGTTGGGCTTCCAGTCGCGATTTCTCCTGTCGAAGATCCAGTTCATCGCGGGCAGTAGTGGAAAGCTTGTCAACCAAGGCTTTCAGAGCTCCCACACTCCCCTCAGGGCCTACTTGATTCAGAGCAGCCCTCAACTCGTCGAACTCCTCCATCTTCTCATTAATTTGGTGTTCAGCAAAGAGCACTCGAGCAGTGAATTCTCGGTGTTCCTCATACATAGGCACCGCTTCATTCAGGAGTTCCAGGAACTCCAAAAGAGGAGTTTTCACGGAGGCAATGATATTCCGTTCCAAAAGTTGGTTGACGAGCCCAGTAAGCTCTTCAGCCAAGGAAAGAGAAGAATGTAGCTCCCAAAACAAATCTTGATCAAAGGCCAAGCTCCGGATTTGGTTGAGAAGACGACGACTGGCCATAGGTAAAGGAGTTAGGAAGGAGGAGTTTCTGGAAATTCTGGAGAAGTTATTGGAAAAAGGGAAGAAGGAGTTTAAAGAAGTTACTGAAGAGAAGTAACAGAGAATGCTCTATTTATAGTATAACAACAAAGGGTTACATTAATTAATGGCGATCAGTTGCCAACTCTTCATCTTATGGTTACAAGCCACGTAGATTACCACTACCATCGTAAATAACTTTGGCCTTTAATGGACAAAGACGTTCACTGAATCAAGAAAACGTGGTGAAAGACTGCAATAAATCGGCCTATTTCCCAGAAATCAAGCGACGACTACATGAAGAGTGTGATAGAGTTTGAACGGCGCAACGATAGTAAATAGCCGTCAGAAAATAAAACATAAATGCGTAGTGGAAACTGAAAAGACTTGGCAAATTAAATGCCAAACTATATGGCCCAAGTGCCAAAACATTGTTGAATAAGTACATGAAATTTGGCATCGAAAGCCATGGTCAAAATAATGTCACCATTATAAACTGATAAGTGAAAAGAGAAATCCTAGAGTTGAGACTTGAAAGAACTCAAGCGGTCAGCGAAGGTGGCAATCTTGGCTTCGAGATCCCTCTTGACAGCCTGATCAACTTCCAAATCCTTGATAATCTCCTTGGTCGAGATGATCAGAGCCTTGGATTCCTTAGTTAGCGTATCTAACTGAGTCTTCACAGCAGGGCCTTCCTCGACCAAATCAACTCGTTTCTTCTCCAACTTGGCAATCTCTCGACGCAGCTCCTCAAGTTTGGTGTCGACATCAGAAACTTCATTTGCAATTAAAACCTTCCTAGCAGTGAATTTCTTGAAGTCTTCTTTCATCGCCGCAACCTGAGCTTTACCAGAAGAAACTTTAGCTTCCTTGAGGCTAACAGCTTGGCCCACGTCCTTGGCTTGATGAAAAGTGGCTAAAGCATCCATCAAAAAAGATTGAAGGTTGGCTAAAGCAGCAGCCTGATGAGAATCAAGCTTTTGACCAAGCAGGAAGACAAGCAATTCTTTAGCAGTGTGACTCGTTTGAGAGTCAGCTCGAATCTGGTCGAGGAATCCACTGTCGAAAACGATGGCCCTCAGCCGGCCCATGCTCTCTTCAATTTGCTGAAGATTGGCAACTCCACTGGATTGAGCAGTCTCAGCAGTAACATCAGCTTGATGGGGTGGAGAATCCCATTCCAAAGTGCCATCGAGAAAGCCATCCAAAGCCGCCAGCGGGTCTTCCTCAAATAAGGTATCAAGCTTCTCACTAGACACATGTGATGAAGAGTCACCCTTGGCTTGAGGCGAAAGTTGGTACAATATTTATAACCTCTCTATTTTCTCTCTTGCTCTTCACTTTCTCATGTGTGACTTTTCATATATATATTCAATTTTTTATGAGTTCAAACTTAAATTTATTGGTTCAATTCTCTTTTTTCTTGCTTAATTGATATGATTATATGAGATTAAATTTGTGGTGCCTGTGTTTTGCTTGGAAAAAAGTGATAAAAACTATGCACTCCAAGTGTTTATAAAAAAATCTCCTTTAAAATTTAGCCTTCAACATAGGGGCTTTTGCTATCGTTGAATTGCTGTTTCTTTCTTGTTCTGTTATTCCTTTAATTTGTTGTTTTTTCATAAAATTGTAAGTGTTAATGATATAAAAAAAAAACCGCAATGTTTGAGTTGAGTGTTTAATTGAGAATTGCGACATGGTATTCACACCGCAATCGCAGTGAGACGTCAAGTGTGGGTAGTTAAGCTTAGGCTTAACCTTCCCCGGCTCTATAAAAATCCTGGCTTCGCCACTGCTCACCATCCTTATCCCTCCATCCCCCTCATCCTTGACTCACTCTCATTTCTCTCTTCCTCGCTATTTCTTTTTCTTCCTTCACGTTTTCTTTCTTTCTTCAGCAGACCCATTTCTGCTCTTTCTTCCTTTCTTCTCCTTTTCTTCTTCTTTTCTTTCTTTGTTACCTACTTTATCTCCTTCTTTTATTTGCTGCAACAACTCCCCACTGTTCCTCTTTCTCTTTTGATCAGCATCTCCACATCCTTTTCTTCTCCATGGACAACCAGTCCATGAGCCACCACCTCTACTCTCCCTCTTGCAACCGCTGATGACACCATCACTATCACCATGATTCTTCTCCTTCCTAACTTGCAGCAACAAACATGGCACCACCACCAATATGAAAGCCACACACACCCCTTCTCATCACATATTTGCTCAATTTTCTAACCACCACCGTTCCTTGCTCTCCATGGAGCCTAACAATCCACCATCTTTGTTCTCCTTCTTCTGGTTTTGAATGGAGAACCCCATGAAAGGACCCAAGCACCACCACCGTGAGCTCCACCACGCAGAGGATGCCACCGGCACATCACCTTCTCATTTTCCTTGGTAAAAGCCTTAATTTCTTGATTAGTATGTCTGTATATTTGATTTCTAAAGTTATCTGGGGTTTAGATGAATCAATATGGTTTTAAATAGTGTTATGGTGCTGAGAACATGTTGGAAATTTCAAAACCACGTTCTGTTATGAATTCCGTCACAAACATCAGTTTTTCCGTCACAAAGCTCTGTTTTTCCGTCACTAACAGAACCTGCAGGGGACAATTTTCTGTTTCGGTTCTCCAACTTGAAAATTGCATAACTCTCTCATCTTTTATCCGTTTTAGGTATATGACCACTTTTTAGAAAGCCCCAAGAGTCTACTTTAATATAAAATATATTTGAAACTCTTTCTACAGCTAATTGGCTGAAGAAAATATATATTTCTAACGTAGTATGTTTTACTAATCTCTTTACAAAGGTTGTTGTGGCTGAGTAGAGTTTCATGTTAATGTATTAAGTTTTCTAAAAAGTTGTTTTCTTTGAGTTAAGTGGTTTAGGGGTTTTAAGGATTTTGTTTTAAGCCTTAATTAGTTGTTTTAAGTGCTAAAAATAGCTTTGAAATAGATTTGGCGAAAAAGGAAAATTTGTACATGTTTATGTAGGTGTAGCCGAGCCTATGACATGTGTTTTGAAGTTTGGAAAATTAATTTTGAAACTTGTTTTGTTTAGTGAAAATCATAAGTTAAGTTTGAGGACTAAAAGTTTATGGTGACAAAACTTTAGGATTAAAACACAAGAGGTTGAAGAGTTTTGGGTTAAACTTTAATTATAAAAGTACTGGGGTTTATTTAATAAATTTAGTAAAGATTGAGGGCTGAAAAAGAACTTACTTTAATGTGAGGACCTTTTCGTGATTATGTGCTTGTCAAGGGACTAGGGTTGAATTACTTAAAAGTTGAGGAGTTGTTTTCTAAATGGGCATTTAAAGGGGCCTTTCTTTAAAACACAAATATTTTATCTTTGGACTTTAGTCCTTGAAACATAAAGTTTGTGCATTTAGCCTAAGTGAGCTATAAAGATTGGCTAAGTTTGTTCTGGAACTTTAGATGTGACTTTAGAGGCTAAGGTTTAGTATGTGAACTTGTGAAGGGTACGAAGGACGAAAGCGCCTTGCGACGAAGCTAAAGAATAGAAGGAAGCGAGCTGACGCGGAAAACAAATATGTGACAGGATTGGAGTTGCAGTTTAGGAAGAAAATTGGCTAAGGTAAGGGTAACTCAGTTTTAGAGCGTCATTGAGTCTTGCCTGCTTTAATCGCACTGTATGCGTTTGAGATGAAGATGTTTATATTGATTGGCAGATGATTATGATTATTATGCTTGCAATGTTGTATGCTTGCTTATATTGACTGTTTCTGAGGCTTGTGCCAAATGTTTTCTGAAGGCTTCGGCCGAGTAAACTTATTGAGACGTGTGTCTCCATTTTCTGAGAGGCTTCGACCGTTTACTGGTTTCTGTCATTGAACTGAGTTGGTATGCAATTGAAATGAGTTATGTTCGTTGATAATAGGAATAACATGTGGTTACTCCGAATAAATCATTGGTTTGGGCATTGTTGTTGATTGACTTGGCATATAGGGCTTGGTCTTTAAGTGGCGATGAGGTGGGGTGTGGTCCCGCGTGATTGTCCCGTCTTTCGAGGCGTTATAAAGTGGCGATGAGGTGGGGTGTGGTCCCGCGTGATTGTCCCATCTTGTGAGATGTTCTAAAGTGGCGATGAGGTGGGGTATGGTCCCGCGTGATTGTCCCGTCTTGCGAGACGATATTGATCGATCCATTTTGGTAGCAGCATATAGTTGCATTATAGGGAACTAACACCTGACCCTATGTTGTTGAATTTTAGTTATTGGTTTATTGATATCTGATTTGATGTTATATTGTTGAGGTTATTATTGTAAGGGAAGCCAACTCCTCGGCTGTGTTACTAGCCAAGCGTGGGTTTATTTCATTGTGAGGCTTGTTCTTCTTAAGCATTCCCATTGGAGCTGTTTGATGTTTGCGGATTGCGGATTGGAATCTCTTTTGCAGTTTTCCGTTGCCGTGACAAATTCTGGTGTATTATGGAAGTATTAAAGAGATGCAGTTTAATCAATTGATTTGGCATTCTAAATGTCGTATCTATTGATTTGACACTCTAAATGTTAGATCTGTCAGAGGTAAGGAATTTGAAGGGAGATTGGATTATTGTGTTGCTTTATTTAGATGGCATTCTGTTTATCCATTATTGACAGGTTCATGGATTCTATCTGGTTGTGGGTTGTGGTCCATGAGTAGTATATCAAAGAAGGCTTGAAAAGGTTTTGAAACTGAAGTGATTGAGAAGGCTTATTGCTTGCAATCTTGTTGGTGTGACTCTTCCTTGGAAACCTCTCTGGTCGTGGGTCATTGACCAAGTTTATATTGTTAATTAAGCTGTGAAGGAATGCTGTTTGTTTCAAGTGAAGAGTTGGCCTTTGGAATTTCTGATATATGCTTGAGGCTCAACTTTGTGCAAATTTAAAGAGCTTTTGGAGTTGTTTTATCCTGTGCATTTCAATATCTCAGAGTATTATTTAGTGTCTATTTTTGGTTTTGAGCTTGTGCTTGAGTACTCTTTTTCCTCTCTGGGGTTTTTCCCACTGGGTTTTTCCTATGGAGGTTTTAATGAGGCTCTTCTCAAGCTCCCTAGTCACCAAAATAGTACATGGGTTGGTTTAAGCCTTTAGTCATTTTGGCTTGGCTTGAGTTGTTTTTCTTGTCTTATCTTTTACCAATTTATATGAGAGGATTGTTCTCATGATTTTTCTGTTATATCAATATAAGCTTTTTGTTCTCAAAAAAAAAAAGTTGTTGATATATGAGTTTAGTTATATTGCTGGTTTGTTGGTATCTGGATTAACTTAAGTTGCTAGTTTATTTACCATGATAGGTAATTAAATTTGAATAGCATGATTTTTCTCTTTTATACATGGTAATTGCATGGAGTTAACCCTTTCTATTTGCTACTTGTTGTTTGGGCGCTTAACGCTATTAGGCGATGGAGAGCCTTCCGCTGAAGCTTAGCTGTTCGAGTTGGAGATCGTGACCGTGGGCGGTCGAATAATGGTGGATGAAGCAGTTGCTTCTCCCCTTTTGAAGGACTATGTCTGAGTTTCTTTCTCCATCTGAAAACTCTGCTGTTTAAATCTTACATTCGCCACTTGTCTAAGTGAGCGTACTTATTTTGGAAACTTGTTTATGATATTGTAAGACATTATTATTATATGTCGGGAACGGGTTGTTTAATTAAGATTATGTTATGTATTAAACTTTGTTGAGTTGTTTCGAAAAGGAAAAAATTATCGTGATTTCTTAGGATTACGAAATAGTCCTTAGACTCTGTTAGGTTACTAATGTGACTCCTCAGTTGAGAAATTGGGGCGTTACAATCTTCATAAACTATAATCCATATATGGGAGCATGTTCAAATAAAAAAATAGCAACCTTTGAGAGAATAAAAAAAAATTATGTAGTGTCTAATAGGGTCTATAGTATTTTTTTTCTTCTTCGGGATATCTTCTTTATTATAGTAACTTCGAGATCCAGTGCATCCATTGCTGTAAAATATAACTTATTTAGAGCAAGATACTTCAAAAAAATAAATTCAAAAAATAGTACAAAAATATTTTCATCATAAATTAATTTGAAATTTCTTTATATTTATTGATAATTTTTTATAGTATTTAAATTATCTAAATAAACAAATAAAAATGATTTTATTTTAATTATTATTAAAATTTAAAATAATTAATTGAGTTAAAAAGAGAATAAATTTTTTGGTTCTAAATAAGTTATATTTTTTAACGAATGAAGTTTACCATTTTAAAAATATTTTTACTATAAGTTAATTTGAAGTTATTTATATTTATTGCTGAAAAGTTGTGTTACTCTAAATAAAAAATTAAAAAATGATTTTTTATTTTACTTATTCGTTTTTAATTATTATTATTATTATTCTTATGAGGAAAAAAATATTCCATTAGCATCTTTTTAGATGGTGTTAACTTGTTAGAGGGAAGTGGGTGGAGTGTAGATTTAAAAGAAGAATGAGATAGAGTGTCATTCTGGCAAATCATAAGGGGGTCAGTGCATTTTACTCTTTATTTATTTATCTTTATTTACTAGTGTTTTTACCCGTGCGCTGCACGGCGAAAGATTTTTCTAAATTTTTTACGTTAATTTTTTTACATGAAATTGAACCGATTAACTGCCATAAAACCATAGATAACAATTGAAACTAAATTTAATACGTTTGCACAACAATGAAATCACAATTGAATCCAACAAAGGCGGAAGATTACATCAATATATATAAGAAATAAAAAGAAAAATAGGATCCTTATGCATTCCACTTGCTGCTTGTTTACCCATGCTCATTAGTAGTTTATTGAATCTGCAAAAATTTGGAAAATGTTTTAAATAAGACATAAAAATATACATCACGGCTACTTACAATGTGCATGATACAAAGAAGTATAAAATCTAAGATAGATAATCTAACCATTCATATGTTCTAGAATACTTCTCCATACACGACATTCTGAGTGCAATTAGATACTACTCATTTGTCATCGACTATAAGTATCTTCAACCTTTTTCTAGATTTTACTCTCGATAAAGCTACATATAGCTGACAGTGCGTGAACACCGACCTAGGAAGGTATAATCCAACATGGGATAGCGATTGGCCTTGGATCTTATTTATAGTCATAGCAAAACAAACAGTTATAGGGAACTGCCTCCTTGAGAATTTGAAAGGAAGGCCAGTGTCAGAAGGAGTTAAGCTAAGTCTAGGAATATAAACCGGTTTACCTGTTTTTGAACCGGAAAGAGCTGTTGCAACAATGATATAAGATGTCAAAGCAGTCACTATCAATCTAGTTCCATTACACAATCCAGCAGACTGATCAATGTTCCGAATCAGCATGATAGGAACTCCAACTTTCAGAACAATTTTGTGGTTGGAAATACCAGAGCACTTAACATCATTTAGGAATTCTGAAGTGAGTCATTCTGCATCTATTTCATAGTCTTCATCTGACCTACATGGAGTGTCGTAACTCAAATATTATGTTTCCTCTCCAGGGATCATTGACATCATGAAGTTATTAACTTCTTCAACACTTTCAAGTGTAGGAGCAAGGAGTGCTCTTTGTTCAAAATATGCATGGTTTTCCAAATTATCAATAACATTGGGATATGCAAAATTGACTAACTCAAGTAAAGGATTATCAGACTCCCTTACCAACAAATCAGAGGGAATTTCTATAATAGAATCATCATCATCGATTGGGATAATCGTGCCATCGCCCACTTGAAGAAGTCAATATGCAAATTCTTTGATTTCCAAGAATGAAGAAGAGGACCTAGCTTGTTGTAATCTCATGTTGGTAGTTAACTTCATTACTTTAGAATGCTTCCATAGGTATGATGAATTCACAGAAGAAGAAATGATGTCTGGTCTACTTCCTTTTAAAACTACTGGAAGAATCTGTCTGAAGTCCTCACCCAAAACAACTACCTTTCCTCCAAAGGGTTTATCGTGGCCAAAAGTTGTTTGGGTCTTCATAATGTCTTTCAAAGTTCTGTCTAGAGCTTCAAAACAGTGCTTGTTAAGCATAGGGGCTTCATCCCAAATGATAAGACTTGCTTTTTGAAGCATCTCAGCTTTAGGAGAACCTTGACGGACATTACATGTTGATAATTCATGGATTGTGATAGGAATGGAAAATCTAGAGTGAGCAGTTCTACCTCTAGGTAATAGTAATGAAGCAATGCTACTTAACGCAACATTTAGAACAATTTTTCCTTCAGAATGCAGCGCAGCTGAGAGGGTATTCCGATCCACACAAGAGTTTTACCAGATCCGTCAAATCCATATAAGAAAAAAAATCCTCCGTTATTGGACGACACAACATTCAATACCTATAAATTGACATGCTTTATTAATAAGGCCATACGAAACACATCATAAACGAATTTTTTCATTTTTCCTTCTATTATGATTTAATCATAATTTAGTACCTGCGTATAAGCTCCTTTCTGTTCAGAAGTTAGGCAACAGACCAATTGTTGATGCAGTGTGTTCATTTCATCCTTATTGTAATTAAGCTCATCTGCAACAAATTGATTTTCAAAACGAAAGGTCTCACAAAAAGATGGATAAGGTAAGCTAGGCCATTCTTTAAGTGTCCTTCCATTGGTTTGCAACATCTTCTCTATCTTAATCAAACATAAATTCATCAAATCCTCATCATTGATTTGAAGATCTGCAACAAATATTAAATGGATTAAAAAAAAGCCAACAAACGTTCTCAAAATCACAAATAAATAATAAAATTCAATTGTACATAGGAGGTTTCTTTAATACAACAAAGGAAATGAATCCTTCTAAGATGCCAATTTCAAAGAACATACGTTAATGTGGTGTTTGGTATTTCAATAGGGAACTAAATCTTTTTTTGGAAAAACAAATACTTTGTTTTGAATAAATGTATAATTAATTTAAATATAAAAGCTATTTAAAAAGTTTATTTGAAGTTGTTTATCTAATTTATAATGCTCAGTAAAAAAAAATAACAAATCTTTCCTTATCAGCTAAAATATAACAAAACTTACAAAAACTAACTATTCTCTTATGAGAAAAAGTTTGATGCACCGACGGTGTAAAGTTTTTTTACACCGTCAACCAATCAGATTTCAAGGATGTGAGAAAATCTCTCTTTTCATTTAATTTCTTTAATTGACATGTCACATCCTTGAAATCTGATTGGTTGACGGTGTAAAAAAACTTTACACCGTCGGTGCATCAAAATTAAACTCTTCTCTTATTTCTCTTAATCAGATCTATTAAAATATCTGATTATACTATTGCCCAAACCCCTTATAATACAAAGATACAAAATATAAAAAAAATATATAATATTAGATGAATTATTATTAAATTTTCCTTGGATAAAATGAAAAAATGAAAAGGGACATACATGAGAGATTTTTAATTGAATATATTGGTTTCAAACAAAAAATATATGACCATTTGTTTTAAGATTATTGAGATGGATGGCACAAAGTGCCTCCCTAACGATATTAGAGTAAATAGAGTATTTAATTAGTTTCATAGTAAAACTTTTTATTATTATTTACCTTTGTCAGAATCTGGATGTTTTTTAAAAGGGGAATAATTAATGTAAAAACTCAAAACTCCCAAATATATACTAAAGTAATTTGTTGTATTTGATGGAACTAATATATGGTGAAATTTATGGAAAGAATCATTTTTTTATGCATCATAATGAAATATGAAAATGATCTTCATATAATGAAAATTGGTCTAGGAAATAGAAACTAATGAAGCAAAATAAAAGAAATAACATCATTATTTAAGGTTATGATGGATTCTAAAAAGGGGTACTATTGTTGGAAATTTAAAGAATGTAAATGGAGCCTAAGTATGATTTGTGGGAGATGGACGAATGGGATTAATGAGGTGTTTTAGGGGGATATAGAAAATTTGATTGCTCACACTAACATATGAATGCTCATTAAGGCGTCTAGAAGAATAAAAGGATTTGGGTTTTTTTTTTAGGGGGTATACGCCATAAATTCCTTCGTTGAAATTAAACATATGGAATTAAACGCGAATACAATTTTGTTTGATCTTAAGATTAATAAATTAAATATAATTTATTCTACTTATTATATTCAGTTTCAAAAAGAAACCTCAAACAAAATTATTCCTAGTATGTATACCCGTGCCAAAGCATATGGGCATATTTCTGAACATATTAAAAATTATTTTTAATATTTGGATTATTTTTTTATATGAATGATAAATAAATACAAATATAATTCTATGTTTAATTAATATGATTATGCTATAAAAATTGAATATGTAATAAATTGCATGATTTTTATTTTTTTATTTTGTTTTTCTCATAACTAAATAATTCTACACAATGTATAACATATAAAAGATGTGATATTTTTTGGTACATTGAACTGATAAATTGCATCATTCAGGAATTGGTATCTGGACCTCTCCTACTCAACCCATAAAATTATAATAAAATTTTCTTTTTTCTTATTTTTAATTGAAAATATTTTAAGGTAAACGTTCTTCCCCATCAGATTCTATATTCACAATCAAATTGTAATGCTTCTGTATATCTATTCCTAAAAATATTTAAAAATTCTAGAAAAAAATTTAAAAATTATATTAAAACATTTTCTATTAGTTTCAACTTTAAGGTATTTTCATGCTAAATGTTCCCCTTTGTATCAGATTTTTACTATGTAACCTAAACATCAACAAATATAGACTATATACTTTCAATCCCCGTGTGACAAATAGTTTTAAAGGTATTTTCATGGTAAATGTTTATCATCGCATTAGCTTTAAATGTTCATCATCATCATCATCATCATCATCATCTCTCTCTCTCTCTCTCTCTCTCTCTCTCTCTCTCTCTCTCTCTCTCTCTCTCTCTCTCTCTCTCTCTCTCTCTCTCTCTCTCTCTCTCTCTCTCTCTCACGCTAATGTATAAAGGACTTGTTATTCCAACAACTTGTTCATTTGGAAGCTGAATTAATCTATGTCGTGAGATTCTTATGCTGATTGGATGCTTATAAAACTTAAATTTAGCGACTCAATAATTGATTTTACATTCTCATCAAAAACTTAAGCATAAAAAATATAAGCTATATATGTTCATTTATTCCAATTGTCGTCAAAATTTCATATTTATATAAATACATATTTTAATATAAATGTTCTTCCCCGTGGAATCTATATTTTCACAATCAAATAAAAATGGTTTTGTATATCTACTCTTAAAATTATTTAAAAGTATGGAAAAATTATTAAAATTTTATTAAAACATTTTCTATTAGTTTCAATTTAAAGTATTTTCATGCAAAATGTTAATCATCATGTAGGAGCTTTGTACTATATAATTAATAAATATAGACCAAATATGTTAATTCTTCTCTAATCCTTCGTGTGAGCCCTATATTTACAATCAAATTACAATGCTTCTGTATATATACCCTTAAATTATTTACACAGTTTGGGAAGAGTATTAATTAAATTAATACATATTTTCTTTTAATTCCAACTTGAAAGTATTTTCATGTAAAATGTTCCTACCTGTATGAGCTTTTTAATATGTAACTTAAACAATAGTTGAAGATTTTTAATTGTTGCAAAATTATGTGGGGGGTTGTTGACACCTTTACTCAATATTTGTTTTGTTTTTCCTCTCCTTTATCTGAGTAAAAACGGAATCCATGGATGGAATCACAAGTTATAACACAGTTCATGGGAATATTCTTTGACACGTTAAAATATGGAACATTATTTATCATGAACCACAAGCAAGAATAGTTGAAAAAAGTGATGATTTAATTTGGAGCGGTGGGAATGGCACAAAGAGGAAAGTGGTTTTTGATTTCACTCTATTGGTTTTTCTTGATTCAGATTTGCATCTCAGAAGCACAGAAGCTGAGGTTTGGAAAAAATGGAGAGTTCAAGATTTTGCAGGTTGCAGATATGCACTATGCTGATGGAAAATCCACCCACTGCTTGGATGTCCTCCATTCTCAGTATGCTTCTTGCTCTGACCTCAACACCACTGCTTTCATTCAAAGGATGATTCTTGCTGAGAAACCCAACCTTATTGTCTTCACTGGTATATTATATATACATGCTCTTGTTGCTATTTCCTTTTCTTTTTGTCTCATCATTTCTTTCTAAGTGGGTATGCACTGCAAAAAGTTGCTAATATTGGAAACACTGTCTCATCCTTTACTTAATTAGCTTAATTGCAGGTTGGACTCTTGAAACAGGTTTTGGTTTGATAGAATTGGGGTAATTGAGGTGACTTACATTTAAAGGGTTATAATTCCAAGAAGGGATTAATCAGTTCAAAATTAATAACCAAAATTAACTTCATTTGTTCCTTCCAATTATGTTCTCAAGTGTTACTTTCCCTTATAACAACTTCTACTCAACAAGGATTAAAGACTTCATTCTAATTACTAGTGTTTGGGATAAAATGAACTTCTAAGTGAGTAACTAGATCAAAACTAAGAGAGTTTTGTATATATTAGCTTGGACTTTGAATTTTTTTCCTTATTAAATTTGTTGCAATTTGTAGTGTTTGATCCATGTTGAAGATATCGAGGATCTGTAGTGTTTGATCCATATTGAAGAATGTTAAGATGGATGAGTGGTCACACTAGGAAAGATAAGATACGCAGTGAGCGGATAAGAGAAGATATTAGGATGACGCCTATCATCGAGATGCTGATGGAAGATCAGTAAAGGTAGTATGGACATGTACAAAGAAGACCATTGGAGGCACTATTGAGAAGGGTTGATTAGGTGGTGTTTAGACCTATGA
Source organism: Lotus japonicus (assembly GCF_012489685.1). Lineage (NCBI taxonomy): Eukaryota > Viridiplantae > Streptophyta > Magnoliopsida > Fabales > Fabaceae > Lotus > Lotus japonicus. Next base: position 62,455,876 of record NC_080043.1, read on the forward strand.
AGAGAGGTAGAGCCTAGAGGGAAAGTTAAAAGAACTTGGGAAGACATTGTTAAATATGATCTCATTGTCAATAATGTCCCTCACAATCTGGTTTTTGATCGAGCACAATGAATGACGTAGTGTGATCCATATAGCCGACCTCACTTAGTGGGATAAGGCTTTTGTTGTTGTTATTAAATTAGTTGCAATTTTCTTTTGAGTCTTGATGTGAGATATCCCATTGTGCTTATTCATATTGCCGTGACAGGTGATAACATATATGGATCTGATGCCTCGGATCCTGCTAAATCAATGGATGCGGCTGTTGCACCTGCAATCGCTTCAAACATTCCTTGGGTAGCTATTTTGGGCAACCATGACCAGGAAGGGTCGCTCTCTAGGGAAGGGGTGATGAAACATATTGTTGGGATGAAAAACACTTTATCTAAAGTCAATCCTCCTGAAGTGCACTTAATTGATGGTTTTGGGAACTATAACTTGGAGGTTGGAGGAGTTGAAGGCACTGGTTTTGAAAATAAATCAGTGCTTAATCTGTACTTTCTCGACAGTGGAGATTACTCCAAGGTTCCGTTCATTCATGGATACGGTTGGATCAAACCCTCTCAGCAACTTTGGTACCAACGAACATTTGAAAAGCTTCGGGTATTGTTTTACCTGTTCCATTGATTGGCTGTATTTTGGCCACAGTTCATTGCATTCTAAGATCCACTAAAGGGTTCATCCTGTTTCTCTTTTTGTTTTGTTTTTTTGTCATTTGTCTATAGCTGCTTATAGATTTCTGCCTATGTTGTGTCATAGTCAGTCCTAAGCCCGGATAAAGGAAGAATATTGTGTTAGGTCTGTGCCTCTGCAGCAGCTAAAACTGGCAGTGTCTTTAACATGAATCAAGTGATCCATATAGCCGACTTTACTTAGTGGGATAAGACTTTTGTTACGTGTTTCTCTTAGGCCTAAATATCCCAAAAGTTAGCTCAGAGTTAGAGTTAGGTCTAATCCGAATCTAATATGTATTCGAATTTAGAGCCTATATAGGGTAGACCAATCCTCACCCCTGAGCTAGTTTTAAGGGTAGTTAGGCCTATCCCGGATTCTAAAATGATATCAGAACCTATATAGGGTAGAGCAATCCTCACCCATGAGCTAGTCTTTGAGGTAGAGTTAGGCCTAACCCAAATCCAATAGTTACGTGATATGTCTACATCTGCTTATAGATGGAAGTTTCTGTGGGTCTTCATTACATATAAGACTGAATTTTCAGTTGTTTCCCTTGATAATATTTGGATTAACCATTCACTCTTTGCTCTACAGAAAGCTTACAAGAATGAACCAGTGCCTCAAAAAGAAGCTGCACCTGGTCTTGCATACTTTCACATCCCATTGCCTGAATATGCTAGTTTTGACTCATCAAACTTTACAGGTGTGAAACAAGAAAAGATTAGTTCACCTTCTGTCAATTCTGGCTTTTTCACAAGGTTGGTTGAGGCCGGAGATGTGAAGGCTGTTTTCGCTGGCCATGATCATGTCAATGATTTCTGTGGCAAGATGACAGGAATACATCTTTGTTATGCCGGGGGATTCGGATATCATGCTTATGGAAAAGCTGGATGGTCAAGGAGGGCAAGAGTGGTGGAAATTAGCTTGGAGAAGACGGAAAATGGCGATTGGGAAGATGTCAAGTCAATTAGAACATGGAAACGCCTTGATGATCAATATCTTACTAAAATTGATGGCCAGGTCTTGTGGAGCAAGAGTTTTGATGGTAAGATATCTGTGAAATACTAGGGCCACTATGTTCCTTGTTCTCAAACTTGTATTATATATAGACTGAGGGATGATTCTATCTTTAGAATTACACTTCATCATTTCCATATCTGAGTTGATAAAAAGATACAAGGAAGCAAATATTGAAAAATTGTTTACAGAACAAAAACCTATAACTATTTAATGGACATGAACCATTAGTAAACATTTCATTTATCAAGAACTAACTAGCACAAAAGCATAAGCTGATTGGGTTGACACATGGAGCTTTAAAACAGCTTCAGTACAAACTTGCAGTTAAAAATTTTAGGCCAAATTCTTAAACAACTTTAAGTGTGTGATAAAATGGTTGATATTTTCTTTTGTCTGAGGTACTAGTTATAGCTTTTTTATAACCTGTTTATGCTTTCCGTTTCATATCATCTAGCTTGATTTGATGTTTATTCTTATTTCATAAAACAGCTTCAGTACAAACTTGCAGTTAAAAATTTTAGGCCAAATTCTTAAACAACTTTAAGTGTGTGATAAAATGGTTGATATTTTCTTTTGTCTGAGGTACTAGTTATAGCTTTTTTATAACCTGTTTATGCTTTCCGTTTCATATCATCTAGCTTGATTTGATGTTTATTCTTATTTCATAAAACAGCTTCAGTACAAACTTGCAGTTAAAAATTTTAGGCCAAATTCTTAAACAACTTTAAGTGTGTGATAAAATGGTTGATATTTTCTTTTGTCTGAGGTACTAGTTATAGCTTTTTTATAACCTGTTTATGCTTTCCGTTTCATATCATCTAGCTTGATTTGATGTTTATTCTTATTTCATATAACAGGCAACCGCAGAAAAAAACAAGACGGTGGCTCTTGAAAATTTCCTGCAATGAGACAAGTATTAGTATCATAGAGGTTTTGGATCATCTCATAAGCTCTTAAAACATACCTACAGGGCCACACCCTATAAATTAGATGTTTCAATACAAGGTAGCTTGGCAAAGAACTAATAGAAAAGATGGATGTTCATTTACACAGTGTAATTGCAACTGTCCCTACATACTTGGAGAATAATAATCCTTTATTCTGTTTTTACCTATGGCATCAGCTTGAAGAAAGGTTTCTTTTAGAAGTTTGTTGATGGTATGAGACATGAATTGAGTGTATATTTCCAATATTTGTCTACATGATAGCTAGTGATAATAGGTTTGCAACCATAAATTTCTGTATGCAATTCAACATTTATTGCCAAGATTGACACCAATGTTTGATTACTTGATGGTATTATAGCTTAGCTAATTAGCTTTACAGCATCAAATTGGTGTGAATGGAGGGTTTGGTTTTCTTAGTTGTTGCTTAATCTACTGTTGTATACCTCACATCACAGTAAGATAATCTTCTATTATACTTCTTATTTCTTCTAGTCATGTGATTTTATCATTATCTGATATATTTTTAATGATCATCAAAATAATTACTTCTAAATTTCTTTTTACTATATTTTTTCTTTCAAATTCTCATGTTAGGATGATGGGCAAATCAGGGAGACCTTCAAGCAGCAAGTTTGCAAATCGCAAGCAATGTACATGTCCATTTTTTCATGGATTATTTTCTCAATTAGGTCATTCAACAATCAAATTTCCCTATGGATTAATCAATTGAATTTTTCCAATTGTTGGATTATTTACTTTTTAGATTAAAGAATATATACTGTAAGAGTGAATTTGCCTTTTTATTTCTATTTTTCTACAAATTGTTTAACATATTGTCTAACTTACCGGTGGAGTTAAATAACACCATTAGCAATATGGTGTTGATTTAGTGCTCGACAAGCTAGATTCTACAAAAGTAAAGATATAAGTTCAAACCCTGAAAAAGTCATATGTTGAGAGAGACAATCACAGTTTTCAAAACGAGACTTGTTACAATGAAATTACAATTTTTTTAAAAAAAAGAAAAACATTGACATCATTGCATTTAGAAGAAGGTTTATTCATATCTTGTTTTCTTCATAAAAATTGTAGATCTTTGTCTTAACTTTCCAATGAGACGGAAACTACTTGTTTAGACAATTGAAGCTCGAGGTATGCCTTACAGAAGGATATAAAGTCAAAATAGCACCTCTAAACCTGTTACAAGTGAGCACTGAGCGCCTTACACATATTAACACGAATAACTGAAACAAACTTGTATGTCACTATGCATTGTTTGTATTAAGAAATTTCAAAATAGGGAATAGAATAGAAGAGAATTTTAAGTGAAAACATTGTTCTCACGTGTTTGAGAATGGCAGAGGGTTATAACGTTAGGGGTGGTATGATATGGAAGAGACAATCTTCACTTCATTGAGGAGGTGTTGGAAGTTGGAACCAAAAATAAGCACTCTGAAGTGGTTCCTTATTGGGTCAATCTTTCAGCTAAGTCAAGCACGCTACGATTATTTTTTTTTCTTCTTAATTTTTCTGTTTGTTTTAACTAAAAATTAAAAGGAAAATTTGGGTAAAATGGAAAATGCAGAAAATAGAAAGGGTAGAAAAAAAACAATCATTCTTCTCTATCAACTTATACTTACTAGTGTAGTGGAACAAACCAGCTACAGATATTATCAAATGCAATTTTGATGCTTCTCTTCGTGATGATGGAGCTGGTGGTATGGGGATGGTGGCTCGAAATTGTGAAGGAGAAGTCATGGCTGCGGCTTGCTCTTTTCCTATCTCCAGTTTGTCACCACTCATGGCCTCCGCCATGACCATGAGATGGACGATTCAATTGGCTATTGATCTAGGATTTCGTCGGATTTGTTTGGACACGGATTACCTTCAATTATTCAAACATAGGAAAGCAAAGGAAGCCGTGAGATCTTATATGAGTTCAATTTTGCAGGATTTCCGTTTATTAATTCATGCTTTTGAAGTAGTTTCGCTTTCCTTTGTTAGGCGCACAACCGCGCAGGTAATATTGTTGCGGATTTTTTTGCTAGGAACGCTGAAACCTATGCTAATTCAGTGTGGGTAGAGGAGGTTCCTGTAGCCGCTTCCCATTTGGTTATTTCTGATGTAATGACTCAATTGTCGGTTGACACTTAATATTTCTTCAGTTTACTTTCAAAAAAAAAACTTATTCTTACAAGTGAGTGTCTTTATGTGTGGAATAAACAAATATATCCAATAATCAATATAGGGACTTAGATAAAAAGATCCATTTTTCAATCTAGTGATTTATAAATTCAAGTGCTCTATATATTTTCAAAGGCTAAACAACATACTATTTTGTCTTTTAGTGTTCAAGATGGATCTAGGTAGTATTAGAAAAAATTCGCCCTTTAGTGTTAAATTAATCCTGCCTTGGAGAACACAAATTATCTAATACTAGTGTTTCTTTACCCGTGCGTTGCACGGGGAATATGTGTATTGTACGTATTTGATACATCAATTAATACCTTGATTATTAAAAATATATTAAACAACAGATGAAATAGAAGAGTCTGAAATCGTAAGCAAAGTGGACAAAAAAACTTCTCTTTTGAGCCTGATTGAGATCAACAGAAACTCGTTTGATCTCGAGAAATGAATTTGGACTACACCTTAATCTAAATTCATTCCTCGGTTTCTATGTTTTCTTTCCTCCCACTTTCCCCTCTCCAACCGAACAAACCCTTAGTGTACTCATCGTTGCTGAGGGCACCAACTTCACAAATAGAGTCTATTGGTGGACTATCGGGTTGTATATTTTCCATGTTCTGGTTTTCCCTATGCTCTCTGTTGCGCTTCAAAATCGGCTTACTATTCGCTCGAGCTTGTGCAAATTTTCTTTGTTTATCTGATGGTTGGCTCGACATATTTTTCAAGGGATTTTGGACATTTTCGTCTTCTATTACAAACGGCCTAACATAAATATTAATTGAAGATTTGACTGAAGATCTTTTATGTTTCATAATGGATTTTTCTTTTCAGCCGTGCTTCAGTCGAGCTATTAGGAGTACTATGATCTGAAGTGAGGTTAGATGGAGGACTTGTAAATAACTGGGAACCAACGGGACTATTTGGGAAGGTTGGTTGACTAATATTAAGTCTGGAAAATCCTAGATTGAGCACGACTTCTTTTATTTTTATATTGTAGATCATGAGAAATAATAAAATGAGAAATCAGGGGATTCCTGTAAATATGCAGTAAATTAGGCTTGAGACTTTTCTTAATTTGAAGAGATGATGAAAACGATTTCAAGATTTAAAAATATCAAATTAGCCAAGATTGTCTCTGGCTCTGCAATAAAAGTCGGGTCAATTTAGTAAGGAGTAATCTCGGTAAATCTTAGATAATTAGGGATAATCTTTTAAAATTTTAATGTTAAAAGTTTCTCAGATTTAAAAATTTTAAATTTGTCAAGATTGTCTCTGCAATAAAAGTCAGGTCAATTTAGTAAGGAGTAATCTAGGTAAATATAAGATAATTAGGGATAATCTTTTAAAATTTTAATGTTAAAACTTTATCTAATTTAAAATTTTCAAATTATCCAAGATTGCCTCTGCAATAAAAGTCTGGAAATTTTAGTAAAGAGTAATCTAGGTAAATCTTAGATAATTATGGCAAAGTTTTTCCACAGGATTCGATGGTATTCTTAAATAAATAGAAAATCTTGTTGCTTACAACTTTATAAAAGAACATGTAAACTTATAAAGATCTAACCAAAATTTACATTCACATAACAGAAGTTTAATGAACCCATTGCAAATAATACTTGATAAACATCCATTGTTAATTGTCTCACTACATTTTTAATTAAAATTTGCATGACATAATTAGAAATATAAATCATGATTTATCTAATAATATACCCAATAATAACAATGAAACCAATTGTCAAAAGAAAAAACAATGAAATCAAGAGTTTGTTAGCATCAAACCCTTTACTCCTTGAGAAACAAAAATATATCTTGCACACAAATAGGACTACCATTCTAGTATATTAACTAAATATGAATACAAAAATGGACCTAAGCAAAAGTAGAACGGAATAGTTGTTTTCATCAAGCCCTTTACACCTTGAGAAACAAACATATATCTGGCACACAAATAGGACGGATCCATTCTAGTATATTAACTTTTTAACCTTGTCTTGACACGTGGAATAAAATGCATTAGGAGTTAATACGTCACCAATTTGCTATCATAACCCTTGTTCTTTTCTAATATATATTGATTGATATTGATGATGATATTGATGTTGATATATTGATATCGATTGATATGAAAAAAATAAGAAACGTAAAAAGTTAATGAGTGAATTGATTGAAAAAGAAAAAATAAAGTGTAGATGAAAAATAATATAAGTGATAATGAATCATAGTTCTACATATATGACAATGATAATACGTTGTCACAAAAGAAGCCCATCTTAGGCAATTTGTTACATGGAGATTAATATAATATATATATATATATATATATATATTATTTTTAGTTAAAAAATCATCATAATTAAATGTATAAAAAATTAAAAATACTTAGGATCTAGAAAATAATTCTGTAAGTACAATATAGAAATTAAAGGTTCTAATAACTTTGGTGCAGTATACGGTAATAAATATTTGTTTATTCTTAAGAGTAATAAATATATTTTTCTGGTCAAATGGTAATAAATATAAAAATCTCCAATTTGATTCTAACTTTTCCGGGCCTTAGAAAAATATAAAAGTAATGCATGGATAGAGAATAATGATATGGTTAGAGAATAATGATAAAAAATTATTATTTTTAATAAAAAGTAATATATGTAATTAATATTAGTAAGTAAGTAATATATGTAATTCCTGATTTGAATTTTTTTGGTTAATCATTCTTAACATATATGGTAGTCAAAATTCTTAAGATATTTAAGAATATTTTGAACTTGTGGATGATGCGTGATTTTGCAGGGTTGGAAAGAGTGGACTCTCGGGCCAGAAAGGAATGTGAGGTGGCCGGCATTGACGCTCCTATGAATAGACATCTTTATGGGCCGATCCAAGGTTTGCACATTACTATTTCTGTATGATAATTATAGTTCAGGTGACATCTCCTTTTATGATTATCATCGTAATTTCTTGATTGAAGTATCCTCATTTCTGTTTCCTTGATGTGGCAGTGAGTTCCAAGGATTTTTTATGTAGATAAATTCATTGCCTCCTTGAGATATGAGGTTAGAATTTTGAAGCAAGTACCACCTAGGCTCAAGAGAAGAGTTGAATTAGGACTATCTTACTTGCCACCAATTAGCTGGTCTGATATTACATATATACTATGAAAAACAGGTCTTTATTCGGTTAACATGATATATATCTTTCACTTATTTGTTTTTTGTTTTTCTTGAGTAACTTCAACTAATTCACATTCTTGTTTATCACAGATCCTTCCTCTATTACTTAAACACAAGGTCATGCACCTGAATAGAACTGATGCTCGCCTCGCGAAGAATGGACTACCTCTTGAGATTCAAAAGCTAAGATGTAAAGAAAATTTTGAAGCTTTGCGGTTTACTCCACAAATAGAGGAACTCGGTAGAAAGATAGTGAGGATTTTGGGGGAAAGGGGACCTTTCCTTGTTCTTCATCCTCGATATGAGATGGACATGTTGGCCTTCTCTGGCTGTGCTCATGGATGTGACACAAGGGAGGTGGATGAACTCATAAGAATGAGGTATTATTTTGCTTGAGTTTTTATAATATATTGACTTTTTTTAGTTAATTTTAATATGAAATTATTTACATATACAATTTATTCCTAATCAATTCTAAAATTTAAGAAGGTACTAATTAAAGATATATAAAAACTACCAAAATCTAGAAAATCACAATAAAAACTCATAAAATCCTGAATTAATTAAAATACCGAAAATTCAATAAAAATACCATAAAATTTAATTAATACTTTAAAAATAAATAATAAGATAAATTAAGATAAAAATCATGAAATAAACAACCTAAATCCTAATCAAATCTAAAATTTTAAAAGGTACTAAATAAATATAGATAAAAACTATCAAAATCTAGCAAATCACAATAAAAACACATAAAATTCTGAATTAATTAAAAATCCAAAAATTCAATAAAAATACCATAAAAATTAATTAATACTCTAAAAATAAATTAAGATAAAATCAAGAAATAAACAACCTAAATCCTAATCAAATCTAAAATTTTACCCTCTAACAAATTGAAAATTATACCCTCTAACAAATTGACACGTGGAATAATTTTTATGAGAATTAATCTGGTGCTGACACGTCACTATGGAAGTTCTTCTTTTCTAATATATATTGATATTGATTAATTTAAAAGAGCAATGCTCCGGCGAGTACTGATCAGATGTTGAAATAAGAAAAACACAAGTTGCTCGAATTGAAAGTTATTTTTCCAAGTTCTAATGTCGTCCGTAGAATTAGTTAGCAATTTTTTTTGTACATCGGAATATAGCAATTATTTTCTTTAAGCACTATGAATAGTAGTTTCGAATGCTCTAAAATTCAACAAATCAAATGGAAAAGAACAATATGCAAAAAATCAAAATAAAAAAGAGGTGGGCATATATTCAATGTTTTTATTAATAAATGGTTTCAATCGGTAAATGATTATGGATCGGCTAGGGCGGCACGCCCTAAGACTGGCACACCAGTACTTTGGGATCTTTAGGCTATGCGGAATACTTAGGTCGTTGTAGAACAGATTATTTAATAAGAATGGTTAAAGAACCTTTTCTTTGAGCTTTCCCTTAAGGGAATTTTGCGACGAAAAATTATTCTGTCCCAAAATAATTACTTAGTGACGGAATTCATGACGCTTTATCGTCGCAAAGATTTTTTTTAAAATTAATTTAACATTTTGGGACGGAATATTTATGTTGTCGCAATTTAGGGACGAACTTATATTTATCGTCGCAATTTCGAGACAGACACTAATATTCCGTCCCCATGTAGCCATTTATTTTGGAGGGAAACATGGCGCCAACTTTTGCGACGCAATAATTTAATTACTCTGTCTCAATTGGTGATAGACGTAGCAATAATTTTCTGTCCCGAATGTTTTTTTAAAAAATTATATTTGGCGGGACGAAATTTATATAAATCGTCCCAAATTAAATATTTATTTTGGTGGGAAACAAGGCACCAACATTAGGGACGAAATCTTTTAATTATTCCGTCTCCATTTGTGACGGAATGAACGATAATATTCCGTCACAAACGATTTTTAAAATAGATTCGTTCTAGTGGGACAGAAATATATATTCTGTCACAATTTAGGGACGGAATATACATACCGTCCCAATAGTTTTTAAATTTTTTGGTGGGAATCATGGCGCCAAATTTAGGGACAGAGTTTCGTAATTATTCTATCCCAAATAGTGACAAAATTTGCAATTACATTCCGTCACAAGGGTTAATTAACAATATATCTATTAATTTGTGACAAAAAGTATTTTCTGTCACTATTTAGGGACGTAAATATATTAATTGTCGCGATTTAGGGACGAAATATATATACCGTCACAAGAATTTATAATATATTTGGTGGGAAGCATGGCGCCACGTTTTGAGACAGAGTTTCGTAATTATTCCGTCACAATTAGTGACGCAATTTGCAATAACATTCCGTCACAAGGGTGAATTAACAATATATCAATTATTTTGTGACAAAATGTACTTTCTGTCACAACTTAGGGACGGATATATATTAATTGTCGCGATTTAGAGACGGAAAATTAAAGTCCGTCCCAAAAAAATTTAAAATTTTTGATGGGAATCATGACGCCAAATTTTGGGACAGATTTCGAAATTTCCGTCCCAATTAGTGACGAAATTTGCAACAACAATCCGTCACAAATACTATTAATATGGGACAAAATGTTCATTCCGTCACAATTTAAGGACAGTTTTAAATTACTCGTCGCAATATTGGGACGACAATTCATATTTCGTCCCCATTTAAACATTTATAATTGATGAAAATCATCGTAGACCCATTGACCAATATTTTTTACACATTTAAAAATTAATTAAAATTGTAAAAAATCACTATTATGTTTTACTATTATGAATACAAATACATATTTATTATAATTTTTATATTATTTTTTAATTTAGTACTTGGTTGGTTCACAGACAAGCCTTCTAAGCCACAGACTTAAGCGTTGCAGACTATGATCTATAAAATGTTAGACCAACTTATTTACGGGTCCGAACCAATCTAATCTGTTTATTTTCTTCAAAGTTGTCTACTTGTCGAAATGTACAAATATCGAGTTCTTGGTTTTGTTTGAGAAAGACAACTAGATGATATTTTTATTCACAAGTTTGTGGAGATAACAATAGGAAAAGTTAAAGAATGAGACAAAGACTAATTAAATTTAATGATTTATGCAATACTCTTTCTTTTTAAGAGAAAGTACAATAATTTAAATTTAAAATTACAAAATCTTTAAAAAATCTAATGAAAAAATAAGATAAATATTTTTTATTTTCCCAAAATCTTATATCTTATTTAATCAAGTTTTTATCTCATTTAGTTTATTGTGTCTCTTTTTCTATTCTCAGTTACAGATAAATCTAAATAATATTTGTTTATGAAGCCTAATTAAGCTTCATCTCAATCTTGGGGTCATCAATTTTGATGAGTTGTCTAGTTGATATTCAATGTCTGGCAGGCCCAATTAATAAGGCTTCATGTGGACCTCGACTGTTTATCTACCCTAATTATACTTAATTAGATCTTCGAGACTCGTCAAACTTATTGGGTTTCATGATGATCACTAAGGCTTGTCATAATATAATGAGATTTCATATGTCAAAGGCTCTGTTAGGCCATGTAAGGCTTCGTGTTGCGTACAAGGCTTACTAGGCCTAATATAACTCGATAATCAATCTCTAAGACTCAGCATAACATAATGATCTATTAATCTCAGTGGCTCATCATAACCAGATACTAGTATTGTAACGCCTCAATTTCTCAACCGGGGATCACATTAGTAACCCAACAAATACGGGGACTAACTCGGTTTTTTTTTCCAAAGAGGTGATAAATTTCGAAACTCAAAAGGCCCATCATCACCCAAGCAATGGCTTGAGAAGTTCTCAGGTAAGTTGGCCGGGCACAATGCCTCATTGAAAGCACTCCTTACCTAGACATAACGCTCCTTATATACTACTCTGGATGCCCTCAAAATACCCAGAACGTCCTCAAAAACTTTACCCCTAGGCTTGGCTCCAAATTTCCTTAAACACATGTGACTAAATTAATTTAAAACTCAACTCAATTAATATATAATTATATATATATATATACACACACGTACTGTATGTACGTGTTATATATAATCTACTTTTTTTTACAAATTTTTGAATACTTATATATATATATATATACGTATTTATATATATTAGTTTTTTTTTCAATTCTTTTTATACCTAATATCTAACAATTTTTAAATAAATCACATAAATTGTTTTTTATCAACAACCTAATCAATAGTGATTATGTCCAGGTTTCAACTTAATATGAAATCGATATTTAAATGATATGTTAATTTTATTAGTGACCTTTTTATTCCAATGAAATCTTATCTTCACCGTAAAAAAAAGTAAATATTATTACTTTTATTAAAAAAAATAATTTTTATACTCCTTATCTTTATTTCAATTTAGAATATTTTTGAACGTATGTCAATTTAGAATATTACTACTTTTTTATATCACAAATTTAAAACACATAGATTGTGATTAAAATATTTTGATTTCAATATTTTTTTAAAATAAAAGGTAAGTATCTTTTAACAAACTACATAAAAAAAAGAGGAGCTCTTAAACAAAAATCACCTTTCAAAAATTAAAAGAAACGTAAAAGCTAAAACCCTACCCCAAATTTATCATGTTTAGCCAATGTTCTGAAAACCGGACCAGTCATTGAACCGGTCAAGGTACTGGTTTAAGGTTCAAAGGTTGAACCGGGGTTAAATCGGGGTCAAACCGAGGTCCGACCGTGGCAATTTAAATAGTACATCATATATGTTAATATATGCTATATTTGTGAATAGTAAATATCTTCTTTTTAATTACATATAAAAATTAAGAATTAACATTACATTACATAATTTTTTTTTTGAAAGCGTACATTACATAAATTATTACTTTATTTATCTATATATTAAAATAAATATAAACTAATATATCATAAATATGTATACTTTATTTATCTATATTTTACTTTTTTAAACTAATATAAGTTAAATATATGATTTTGACAAAAGAAAATTAAAAATACATGATAAAAATGTACAAATTGTTAAAAAGATTTAAATAAAAGTGTCCCTGCATGTGTACTTAAGATGTGACCACATATAAATTGTGGAAGTTTGTCTTCATGCAATAAATAATATATAAATAACTTTGCATTTAATTACACAACATGTAAAGTGGCATAGTGGTAGAAGCTCCTTCTTTCTTCCTTCAGGACTTGGCTTCGAACCTAGCTGGCCTCATTTTTTTTCATTTTAACAACTGCACATTCAAAAAAAAAATACTACAAACCGAACCGGTCCGGTTATACCGATTCTGAACCGGTTCAGCGGTTCTTTCTCCGGTTCGTTGGTTGCCGATTTAATATGCCAAACCGAACCGGCCTTAGGTCCGGTTCCCGGTTGAACCGGTCGGACCGCCCGGTCCGGTACGGTTTTCAGAACACTGTGTTTAGCGCTCTGGTTCTTCCCACTGTGGGTGGCGCCAGTCAGCCGTGAAGGTGCCATTGTTTCTGTTTCGAGCGCCGTACTGCGGTGCTTACTTTTGTGGTTCCTTCTCAACTCGTTCTCTTCTTGTCAGGTTTGTTTTTTTCTTTTCCTTTCCTCCTTAATTCTTCCCAACTCTTTGGGGTATTCTTCAATATGGTGGTCTGGTTTCTCTATGCTTGCTTCTGGTTTGTTGCGGCTCTCAATTCCGTTTGCTCTTGGTCTGTGTGCGTTTTGGCTTGCCCCTTCACCCATCTCTGTTTTGTCATGGTTCTCCTCTATGTTGGGTTGTGTTGCTGGTTGTGCGAATTTCAGAAGCGTTTGGAGTCCCTGTCTTTCATGCGAAGGATCTATTTGCGACTAGAGATGCGAATTTCAGAAGCGTTTGTCATCAATTTGAGTGTTGACATAGAATATTTTAATAGAAGATATGCCAATTTGAATTACAAGGAGGATAGGCCAATTTTAATGATTTTTTTCCTCATTTTGGACTAGGTAGTATATTTTTTTCCTCAAAATCAAGTCCTGCATGCTTCTTCTCTTTCTCAAATACACTTGGCCAAAACCCACAACACCCACAGCAGCAAAACAAAAAGACACCCCATGATTCCCAATCTGTTACAAGCGGAAAAAAGATCGTATATGATCTTTTGTATATTTTCACTAGTATGAGTCTTTTTAATGTTCTTTTGTGATCTCCATGTTATAATTCTATTTCTATATTATTGTCAGCAATAAAGAGGATATCTTTTCACTATATGAGTCTTTTCAATGTTCTTTTGTGATCTCCATGTTATAATGCTATTTCTATATTATTTTCAGCAATAAAGAGGATTGCTGCAACGTGGGATAGGCTATTGCTTCTGTTTGTGGTGGTGTGTTTGCTTCTAGCCTTGAGCTTCAATATCTGTAGCTGTTTTTTAATTCCCTTTCTGTTTTGAGTGTGCCGTGACTTCCCTCTTTGAAGATCAAGCTTTATGTAGCTTTTTATTTTATTTCTTTTTGTTTTTTCTACATATTGTTTTATATGTACTCTTCATGAGAGCCAACTCTCATATGTATCTTTTTCAATTGTATTACACTTTCTTTGGGAGCTTGTGGGCTGGTTAGTGTTTTCATGGTCACCCATCCAACTCTAATAAATTCTTTTGTTTTGGAAGAAAAACATGACTTTCAACTTCTTTCACAACATTGGAGTTCTTTTCTTTAATTGAGATCTTTTTCTCATTTTGGACTAGTATATGATCTCTTGTATCTCTGCACTAGTATGAGTCTTTTTAGTGTTCTTTTGTGATCTTCATATTCTCATGCTTTTTACATATTTGTCTATCAATTTCACCTAACTGAGTTTTATTGGCTTTAGGTATATCATTTTTAGTAGTTGGATTTTCAATAGTGAAGGGAATTTACTCAAGTCATTGTTTCTAAGGTATCTTTTCATTTTATTTTAAGTTGAGTAGTTATACACATTTTTCTAATTCAACATGTTAATTGTATACATTCATAATAGGAAGTGGCGCCCTCTTTTGGATTGATGAACATGAATTAACTATCAAGGCTATGTGGGAATCAAAGGCAAAAGATTTGCTCAGAAAGATAATGGCAAGAGCACGTGAAAATATTTCATCAAGACCTTCATGGATTCCTGATAATGTGTGGCCTCTGTTGCTTGCTATATGGGAAGATGAGGATTATCAAACATTACGATGTGTGGCATCTGCAAATCGTCATTCAGATACTGGTGGTTCATTACATACTCAAGGATCTATGAATCAATTTAAGCATGAACTTGAATTGGTGAGTTATATTCTTAATAGTTCTTTCATGAACCTTCATGGATTCCTGATTCTGTTAGATTTATTATCATATATATGACTTCTTTGTGAATTGATAGAGGTCTTGATGTTACCATTAAATGCAACATTAACAATGTCCAAGTAGTACCTTTGATTTTTTGAGACTGTTGAGTACTAATATGTAGCAAGTACTTAGAGTAGTAAGTAGATTTATATATAATTATTGAAAGCTTAGGTTTAAGTGTATATATTTATGTGCTCTATATTTTTGGACGTCGTGTATTTAGTTTGTGACATGAATTTTGATTAATGCTTTGCAACGAGTAGGATGTCCAGTTTTAGAACTGATTTTTATGTGATTGAGCTTATTTGCTAGTTATTATAATGGACTACGCTGTTCTACTGCTTGTGTTGAATTTTTTGGTGAACAGACTCATACTGATATTGAAATTGAAACCTTGTTTTTTTTGCATTTGACATTGTTTTTAATATTTTTAGCATATGTCTATATGTTTAAACAAGAACAGGCTAAGAGCTTGGGAAGAATGCCAAATAAGGGTGAAATATTCCAAAAGTGCCATCTTAGGAAGGGGACACAAACTTTTGTTGATAAAAGATCAAGTGATTCTTATGTAAGTACTACTGCATTTATAATGTAAGTGTTATCTAATTCAAGCATATCAATTGATTCTATATTAAAGAATCTTTCATTTTTGTCAGGACAACTATCTAAATCTTTGTTCACAAGCCAAGTCTCAATCACAAGCCGGTGATGGTGAGAGTTCTAGTCAACCAAAACCAATTGATTATGATGCACTTATGATTGAAGCAGTTGGGGGAAGAAATGCAAAGGGAATGGTATATGGACTTAGTTTGGATGGAAGGATGCGTGCTAAAGCATTAACTTCCAAATCACAATATGCTAACTATAGTGATATTGTCCGAGGTATGAGTGCTGAGGTTGAGGCAAAACTAAACCAGAAGATTACAGAGCAGCAACAAACAATTGATAATATAAGTGCTACCATTGCTCGACAAAATAAAATGATAGCTTTCTTTGCAAGACATGCAAACATTGATTTGGATGCAATGGATTTGGATGAAGATAATCCTCATGATGTTCCAGGAAGTGATGCTTCAAATAACAATCTGAGTGATGAATAAATTTGATGGTTGGATGGATACATTTTAGTATAAATCATGGTTGTTTATGTTTTGACAGAACCTCTATGTTTTTCATCTTTGAGATACTTAATTATACTCATAACAGGATAATTATGTTTAAGTTTGAATTTATTTATGGATGAAATTGTTTGAATATGATTGTTGTTTTATAGTTTGTTTTTATTTTAAAAATTTATATAATATTTATTATAAATAAACAGAAATGAGTAATAAATACATTAATCTCAAATGAGATATTCTGTCCCAAAATTTTACATTTGCGACGGAACTATTTCGTCCCAACTATTACCGTGAAAATTGTTTCAAACGTCACAATTTAGTGACAGAATATATCCGTCACAACATTTGGGACGGACTTTATTATTTTAATTTCCGTCGTGACAATTATTAGTATTTCTGTAACCAACGCCGTCGCAAAATTTGGGACGAACTGTGTTAGTTCTAATTCCGTCACAATAAAAATCACTATTTCCGTCATCAACGCCGTCCCAAAATTAATATTTTAAAAAACATCAATAATTAATATTCCGTCTCAAACTTGGGACGGAGTAATAGGACCCGTCCCAAAAAGTTTATTTCTTCCATCACCAATTCCATCACGCATTAATTAATTAAATGAATACAATTTAATATATTCTGTCCTTATTTCCGTCCCAAACGCGCGACGGAATAATAAATTCCGTCCCAACAGCTTTGCAACGAGCAAAATCGCGACAAAATATTTTAGTCGCACATTCCGTCCCAAATTTATTTAGGGACGGAAATTTCAACTGTTGTGCGACAAATTTGTCCGTCCCAAAACAGTGTTTTTGTAGTAGTGCTTACGGGGGAAAACCTCATTTGATTAAAACAATGTCTCAACATTTTATGAGAATTAACCAAGTTAGAGAGAGTAAGTTCTAATAAAAATTTAAGAATCATCACAAAAAGGAATCCAGAAACACCCTTTGAGTCAATTTGACCTGGTTAGGTAAATACTGTAATTCTGGATTCATGAAGGTTAAATAAGGTTAATGCAAAACGTAAGATCATCCAAAACCTGTTATTAAATAATGGAAAACGCAATTCAAGTTTTACATTGGTGATGGATGATTCTTTCAAATGACTAACCCATCTAGCATTGTATGGACTCACTGTGTTGAATTTGCTTAAAAGTTCCAAGCACAGATAATAGAGCACAAGGCACAATCAGAGTCTAGCCATAACCTTTTTCCTTGGGTGGGATATAGCCATAACTTTAAAACTGTTTCTTATTATATATCGAGTGGCGGTACTACAAACCATGTAATAATTTAAAATCAGCAGAGATCATATCCTCCACTGTGTTGTTTAAAGAAGTGATTCCGTGCTGCGTAGAGGAGCTAATACTGAATCTGCGGGCTCATAGCTTGCTTTTTGGAACACCAATTGGTTGATTTCTGGATCTCTTTTCTATTGCTCGCGATGCCTGCTTCACTGCCTCTTTTGGTAAATGTCGAGGCCGGCTCAGCCAAAGTCCTCCATCCACTATGAGAGTGTCGCCATTAATGTATTTTCCTTCACAAATTTGCACAAATGTTGAGTTTCCATAGAAAAAAAAAAGAATAAAATGAAGGAAATTAATAAAATTTCAATAACAATGCACCCATTTCAATAATTTTAACACTGACCATATAAATTTCTTTCCCAACACAATGAGATGGTCACATTACTGAGTAAAATTGAAACAGAAAAGAAAAGGTACTAATATGTTGTAACAAAGGCTATGAATCTGATATAATTGTATGGTGGCATAGAGGTAACAAGTAACAACGAACAAGCACATGGACATGAATACTTATAAACAATCTTACAAAGAAATTATGTTTTATAAATAGATGGAAGTTTCAGTACATTACTATCATGTGTCACTAAATTTGGGTTAGCCATAGTATATGGTGGGAATTCAGCAAACAAGCTACTCATGCTGAATCAAATATCTTAGCAAAATAAAGAACAATCAATATTTTATGGTGTTTTTGATACCAAAAGAATGAAATAGAATTAGATATTATTGCATTCCCATGTACATTTAACAGAGAAAAGTAATGCATGCATTGGTCTCTGGAGTCCCATTGGACAAATATCTAGACAAAGGGAAGGGCAGAAACAATAGAGCCAAGATATCAGAGGTCGGAATGACATGCAAATGCAATCAGGGATTGGATGTTCAAAGGAAGTGTGCATGGATGTATTGCCTAGCAAAAGCCCTTCCACTTCATGAACAGGTAGAAGGGAAAAGAAAGGATGCCATTCTTAACGATCACAAAGAAGAGCAGTGTATTTTGGAAATCATAAGGGTTTGTTTGGTTTGAGAAAATATTTGATGCTTTTATTTCCTGATGTTACTTTTAATTACAAAAACCTATGTTGTCATCACCTTATTTCTTTGTTTTCAAAGATTTGAAATCAATTTGTGATTGTTTTCAGTGTTTCTAATACAAACATTTTAAAACAGGATGTAAAGTAAGAAAAAAAGGTAGCATTCATTTAAGATGTAATTGAAAATGGAAAGAGAAAACATTTTATCAGACCAGATAAGCCCTAAATTACATGCAAAAATGATAGTGTGTAGGCTGGAAAGATAGACATTCCTTATCATAAACTCATTTGTATCCAGAGAAAGAAAAAAGAGAGATCAAAAAAGCCAAAGTATAAATAGATATTACAAAAGCAATGCACACAAATTGACAATGTTTGTCTAAAGGCAGCACATTTAATATTGGTGGTATAGGAGTAGGAGTATAACCAATAAGAAAGAATGCACAGAAGAAAGCGTGTTCCAAGACTTCCAACTGTCCCATAAAATACACCATTAGAATGGCATAAGCCCATATAGACACAAAAAAAAAAGTATTTTGCTGAGGTCAAAGGCCTCCTAAATCCACTAAGCATTTCCATTTATAGTATTGCAAATGTTCAACGTGGTACTAAAAGCATTTTAATATGCCATATTGTAAAGCATCTCTCATACAGAACAGGCTGGCATGCACTTGGAAGAAAGTAATTGAAAAAAGAATAATAAAATGACTCTTGATTGGAAATACTTTAGGAATAATTTCATTTTATTTTCCCATGATTTTCTTGGGAACAGGGAGCTGTTCAAGTCAAATGGAAGTTCAAGACACTAAACTGTCATGAACATTCAAATATACACAGAAAAAAAAAATATTATTCACCTTATAAAAATATATAAAGAATATTGAAACAAAAGCTTTAAATATTTCGGTGAATACACAAGTTACCAACCTGCATCTGATACCAGGAAGAGAGCAGCCATGGCAATATCCCACTTCTCCCCTTCTTTATAAAGAGGCATGTAATCTTTGGATTTGTTATTTATTTCATCAGGAGCTAGTTTACTCATGCCAGGAGTGCCACTTATGGGACCCGGTGCGATCCCATTGACTCTAATATCATAGTCTGTTCCCCATTCTAGTGCCAAGTTTCTTGTAGTGGCATCAACAGCAGCCTATTGATAAAAAAGTTAGCTGAATGCAAACAAGATGATTTTAACATGTAGGTAATGTGCTAACAAACCTTCGCTGCAGACACGTGAATTTGATACCAAGAAGCTGTATAATGCAAGGTAGCACTAATGTTTATTATTGCTCCCGCACCAGAAGAGCCCCTTCCTAGTCCTCCTTTCTTGAGATACTTTAGTGCTTCAGAGCACATTGTAAATGTCCCAACAGAATCAATATCGAGAACTGCAAAGAACAATTACAACCGATCATCTTTTCCATTCTCTCATTCAGTTAGTATAACTAGTATGAGGTCGCATTGAGTTCTAAACCTGAGAAAAAATGTAACTTAGGAAGTGCCAGAGTAACTACTCGTCTGAAATATAACAATACATTACACATGATCCTAGCCAGGGGCATATCCAAGATATCTTTCTTTTGGCATAATACAATTGTAACTCAACTACACAAACTTTGGAGGGGCCAGACTAAGAATAAAAAACTCCCTATCTTTTTGGTCTTGACCAAGGTATCCCCACAGCCGTGAGACAAATCCCTCGCCCCACGGTCAGCGCACTAAGCGGTAGGGGGCTGGCCAATCCCTATCTAAAAGTACATATAGTCAACAGAGAAATTAAGCCTTTTTTCTGCGTGCCATGGTCCCTCTTTAGACACGCCCCTGATCCTAGCCTCATTTTTTGAGTGTGCTGTTTTGTTTGAGCAATTAGGTTTTCAATATGAGAAATGTGCTATGTCTAACAGCAGTTTAATATAGATTGCAATGTTGATTTTTTTTTTATAGGCAAATGTTAGTTGTTAGTAAATTAGTACAAATTATGATGCCAATGTTGATGTATTTTCAATTTTGACGGTACACCTGTACAACGGAGTCAACGAAAAATTCGTCAATATTCTAGCAACTATTTACTTATTCATATCACCTAACCAAGAGTCATTGAAAAACATCAACTTTTACTTCACATGGACACTAATACTATATCACTACATCAAAGAATTTCAGCATGTCTAATGACAAATTTTCACAAAGGTAAGATCAAAAGAAAGCACCTGTTCTGAATCCATTTGGTGAGAGATCCTCCGCAGAAACTAGAAAATTCCCAGCAGCAGCGTTGACAAGAATGTCTATCTTCCCAAAATGCTTGAAAGTGGATTCCACAACCCTCGCCGCATCCTCTTGTTTCCGCACATCACCCACAAAACCAATCGCCTAAAACACACAAAAACAACACAAAGCATAATCAACAACCATTCATTCCCCTGAATCTGAGTGAGATTAACAGTAGAAATTGTTACCGGAATCGAAAGCGATTGCAGAACGGAGACAGCAGAATCGAGGACTTGCTTCCGGCGACCCATGAGCGCAACGGAGGCGCCATGTTTGCCGAATTGGGTGGAGATTTCGAAGCCGATTCCAGAAGCTCCACCAGTGATGAGAGCAACCTTCCCCTTCAATATGTTACCCTTAAATGGCGATTCCATCGTGAACTGACACCACAATAGTATTGATTCCAATTTGTTGGTTCTGTGTTTGGAATTAACGAACGTTAGGCCTGGCTTTTAACTTGAATACATTACTTGTTGTCCTCACTGGTACTAGTTTGTTCATTGTTTTCTTGCCTAGTTGGTCAACACACGTACACTAGTTTAATGTTCTTAAATTGAGATGGGGCCTATTCAGATCCCTCAAGAGCAAAACAACATCTTTTTTAGTTCTTTTAGCCAAACAAATCAGGTTACTTTACTTTCTCATATGATCAAATAAATCAAAATAAAAAGCTACCACAAAAGAAAGACAAATTATATGCATTCAAGTTTTTTACACCTTTAACTAATAAGATCTGAAGGATTTGGGAAAAAAATATTTCATTTAATTAGCTCATCACTTCTTTAAAATTATTAAATTACAATGTCAATGCATGGATATTTCCTAACAAAGAAACATGAAAAAAATACTTGTCTATGTCAAATTCTTAATACTGTTGATAATGTATATAAATTAAAATCCATAATAATAATATGGGTTAAAATCCATAATAATGTATCTGAGTGGATTTTGGTTTTAATCTTTTTTTCTCAGGGAGTAACTTTGGGTTTTCACTAAAGTCGTTAGCTCATATGACTTCCTTACTGCCCAGCAGACGCCTATGTGAGACTCACACACCATACATCATCTGCTCCATTATGTGGAAGATGACATGGCATATGGTATGCCAAATTGAATTACCTTTAATATTGATTGGGGCCTTAGTATAATTTCAACTAAATGTGAACTAAAAGCCTAAAGGTGTGAACAACTAAATTTTAAAAATGGGTAACTTGCAATAGGGGGGTCAAAAGTGGTGGTGTAACTTTGCAAAAAAATCTTCTTGTGGATATTATGACCTATTCCAAACGCAGGGAGAAACTTCCTCAGAGATGTTTCAAAAAAATCCAATCCTCTAGTGTGAAGAAGAAAGTAGTGGTGCTAAAAGCAACACCCAAAATCGATCCTCTTTCATGGACGGTTTAGTGTTAAGTAGCATTAGATAGACACCACAGGACTAGACCAGACATGAAATTAAATTAGTAATGGTACTAATAACCATAGTAAATTTTGGCTTCACAAAAAAATAAGCTTTTAGTAGAATCAGGTAAAACAAAATAAAACCACAAGGTCTAATATAGCAGTTAGCTCACTTCGTCTTTTAACCATGAGGGTGAAAGTTCGATCCTCACCCATGAGAATGAAACACATATTGTGACCAGTTGTTTACCGCTTAGTGCGAACACCAACGGTGAGGGAATTAGTCATGGCTGCCGGCGGTGGATTCGCAGGCTAAAAAAAATAAACAAAATAAAACTGTTCCTTTTGTATTACACGCATGTTAGTTAAACTAAACGTTACAAAGCATTGAAAATAGTTATAAGCTTAGGATATGATGACACCAACAATCATCCCCTATCACCATGATGCCTTCGATGAGAATATTCATCAGATTCAGTATCTTGTCTCCTGTCTCTACGTTCATCCCTTCTGCGTCTGTAATCTTCATCTTCCCTTCTATGTTTGTAATCTTTATCATCCGGGCTTCGTTTTCTTCGTCTGGAATCAATCTTCACATCTTCCCTTCCACTGTCTTCAGTTCTCCTCCTATAATCTCTGTCATTCTTTCTGTCCATATGATCAGTATCTGTTTTTCTTCTATCATCACGACTAGCCCGTCTTTCTGTGTAGCTATCATCCAAGTCTCTTTTTCTCGAGTCTAGTTCATCTTCACGCCTGTAGTCATCATCTCTCTGTCTTGTGTTGGCATGCGAACCCGAATCTCTTGTATCTCTTGCACCTCTTTCAGATCGAGATTTATCATCTCCGTTTCCCTCATTCCCTCGGCTTCTATCACCATACCTATCTCTGTTGTTTGAGCCCACCATCTCCGGATCCCTACGACCTCTATGAATATGATCTTTAAAGTTTTCCTTTCTACCTGTTTTCTCAACTCGGTCATCCCGGTCATGCCTTTGGTGTTTTGTATCTCGCCTAGGACTTTCAGGGTTATCCCCTTCAAAAACCATTTCGTATCTACACCATGAAATTGTTGTCATTCATTGTCAGACAAAATTAGAGACAGTAAAAGACACTACAATGCAATCAGAAGTACAGACCTTGCATTATCTCCGCCACGTTGGACATTATTGTCCTTCAAGATGTATTTTGCAGATTGTTGTTTAGCATCTCCAGTGCAATCCTTAGCAATATGATCAGTAGAACCACATTTGAAGCAACCACCACCTGCATTCATAAAATCATTGTTAAACAGGGGAAGGTGAAATACAGTAATAGTTATACAACCCAACAATGGCATTCTGCACAATGCTATACAATAAGTATAGAACATGCTTAAAGGATGAGATATCTGTATCCTTACCTTTACCCTTTTGATCTTTCCGCTTATATTGTGACCACAGTTTTGACACACTTTGACTAAAATCCACATGTATCCTTCGATCATCAATCAAAGCATTATCCATCTGCAGTCCAGTAGGCCATAGAAGAGGAAAAGTTAGGGAAATAAGTTTTCTATTCATCTCAAAGCAATTTTTTTATGTATTGAAATTTGAAAATGCTTGTTTAAAGTAAGAATTGTAAAAGAAAAGAACAATTCTGCAACCAAAAGCCCAATTAAATTGAAACAAGGAACGGACAGAAAACTAAAAGCAAACAAAACAGGTAAGCAAGCAGCTGAAACACTAACATAATTATCACTTTTTAGTTGTTTATTTTGGAGATAAAGTACAAGACTCCATAGCACAACAGAGTAACAGACACCCTCCAACAACTTTACGATTTGTATGCAAAGTACACTTCGCCAACCTCAACTTATAAACTCACTAAGGTATCCAATGTGTATGAAGCAAACAGGATAGTTTATTCCCCAAAAAGAAAAAACTAATATTCATTTTAGGAAAAAGATGTTTCAAAACCTTCAGCATACCTTAAAATATGCCTGCTCACAAGCCTGTTTGTCCTCAAACTCTGTCACGATAAGTAAACATTAGATTCTATTGCTTGCACGAATAACAAAAGAGAAACCACTCATTTTCCAATTAAAGTGTTTTTACCATACAAACTAAAGAGAACAAATAGTCACAATATTAGCAATTACAACTTCTAAACAAATTGATAATGAGTTTGATGGAGAACGAGAAATGAGGCATGATAATCAGTGCATTTCCAGGAGGAAAATATTTGCTATCAGTATATCACTATATAAATACTACACAGGAGGGTTGCATCAAAATTTTAGAAAATATATAAACATTAAAATGCGACACTACAGGAAGCGATCAGGGAGCCCTGTAACGCAGCAGCACAATTGACTCAGTCAAACAAACGAGACTCTATACACAAGTGCTCTGCACATTTTAACCTTCAATTACTATTAAAACTAGGAAAAACAAAGTTCTCACTAAGAAATCTCATTCGTGACATTTGATACAGAGAAACAGAAGTGTTATTGGTAAAAATAAGAACTACTAAAACAGTTGAACAATATAGTTCCTGCATGCAATTTAAATTTGCATAAATTTAACACAGATGACAAAGTGGAAACTGGAAATGCACTGACCTATGAAAGCATAGCATAAACTGTCACCAGTCTTTTGATCACGGATGATGTCAGCCCTATCATCAAAAAAATTGGGTGAGAACTACAATATATACAAATACGATAGTACTAGATGTGTTGGCAAGTCAGTTGTTCAGTATTACTCACGATGACACAGTTCCAAAGCGTGAAAATATTGTATGCAAGTCCTCATCCTATAATTTAAAGAGAACATGATTATCAGCTGAGAAAGTACGACTACTGAATACTAACTCAGTAGAAATTTGGGAGGGCGGTGGGGGGAAATGATAAGGATCCATACATAGCACAGTGCCAAAAAGTTTACTCACCTCAGTAACCGGGTTCAATTTACAGACAAATAGTACATTGTCTGGAGGCTTAATCTCAGCATCAGGAATATCACCAATCTAAAATAAGAAAGAAAAGGGAATTATACATGGGATCATAGTCACACATGAAGTACTGATTTTTAGTAACAGTTACTTACACTCTCAAGTACAACTGCCCTAGAATGTGCTTCCTTTGTTCTAATAACCTCCTCAAGCTCTGCTGGGTTTAATTGTTCATCCATGGGCACCCAATCATCTTCAAGTCGCACATCATCATCAACCTAATAAAATTGATTTAAGTCATATTTATAGTTTGAACAGGTATAGTTGCTGAAGACTGTAAAATTGAAGAATTATTCACTGTAACTTTTCTTTTTTGGCTAACATTCATTGTAGTGTTTGAATTGATAATAAATGCAAAACATGTAAGGCCCAACATAATCATCCATATGTTAAATGTCATCCTTTATCTTCAAATTAGTCGTCCCGTGACGGCCAGAATAATTATTTGCAAGTTACAATCTACAAGAATCCAATCATCAGGTGAACTGTTATTGATACACTGGTGTTGTGACTAACAAAACTAGCAGAAAAATCTTGGTCTTAACCCAATGGTGAATTCTAGAAAAATAAATTTATTTAAAAAGGGAAGAAAATAGGAGAGTACAGGACATTAATGGGATCCCAGAGGATGATCCCTTAGTCTACAAACTAGCGAAGCCAAATAGCAGGGATAACTGCCTGATGGCAGCAATAATAAGGAGATAACTAGTGGCAGAACTGCTTAATGGAAGTTATGATTACAAAATAGTTACTGGCGGTTATTCATTATGAGTATATGTAATTGTAGGGTGTAGCCCAAATTGCATGCTCTTCTCCACTGCTCGAGAAATTCGGGATAACTTAAGTCAGATTACTCTATGAAACAGGGTATATTAGCTGGTTATAAATTAGAAAATAAATCAATACTAAGTGGGGGACTCCTTCGATGACTGACTACCATGGGACTTTAACAGGTTGTTTGTGACGGGGGGGTTTTAGCAGAAGGGGAGGGGAGGAAATACTACTTTGGTAAGTCCACTATTAGCATAGCACACAACTCAATTCAGCAATGATAGAACATAGCAGATAGAGATGGACAAACGCTTCATTAAAGTAAAGAGAAAGAAAAATCCTTTCAGGACTTCAATGATGTATTCACCAAGGGACTTTCTATAAAGCGGTTTCACGATTTTACTCGCAAGTTAGGAATGAAAGATATTCACTCAACAGTTTGAGACTTTGAGGGGGAGTGTTATGTGGCATAATTACCATAGTTATTAGGATTTGACTGTTTGTACAGAATTGTTGCCTTAATTTCCTGTAGGACAATTTTGATTCATACAGATTTTATTAGATATTATTTCCTTGTAATTCCTTAATTAGGTAAGATTAGATGTAGCCTATATATGTTTCAACTTTCAACCACCCTTTATTTTTTCATCGGAAAATAATATTCAGACCATTCTCTCTCTTTTCAAATCTATAGAATATCTGTTGACAATGAAGCATGCTTGAAAAATACATAAACTGGCAACAAGTGACATCATAAACAGCACAACAATTGGTGGGTCTGATATAAGAATTATTTAGCAACAATTGGTGGCTCTAAGCATTCTGGTGGTAGTCCCTGGAAGATGAAAGGGTAAATATTATTGTGGTTAACTTGGCACATTTTGATGGTGGCTAGTAATGGAGAATATTGTTGATGTATGTCTGTTATGGGCTGGTCCTTGGCATCCTTAGTTAGATAGGTGGGAAAGCACAGTGAAGCATGCATTATGCAGTGGGGGGGGGGGGAGTACTTAGTGTATTAGTGTATCCGTGAATTTGGTGTTTTTCTTTGTAATTTTTCACTCTTATTCCTTTTCCTGTTTTGTCATCACCTGTATTGGGTTAGAAAAAAAAACAGCATACAGGATAAATGCCACACCAAGTATTTTACTGATCAAATAACCATTAAAATATGTTTTTTTTAGCTTATTTCTTAAAAGTCAAAACTAGCTACTTTAAAATGTGCATAAAGAAGTATCATATGGATTAGCTCATATGGCCAAGAAAAATGAGCCCAATAATTATTTTTCAATTGGAGTCATTTTGACAATAATTAGAGAGAAAGCCGGGGAAACTCCCAAGTATAAGAGATGATAGTCCCATCGTAGGTCGTTTCAACATGGAAGCAGCGGTTAGAAGAGCAAACTAGATGGAGGATGGGTGAATAGTTAGAGGTAGAGAAAAACTACAAGTCAACTACTAAGAAAGATTTAGATTTAAATGATTAATCAGTTTCGATGAATGATTCATGAGTCATTACAGCATCAATTGATCCGTGTAGCCAACCCCACCTAATGGGCAAAGGCTTCGGTAGTTATTTGTGGAGTCATTTTCATATTCATAATGAGTTGTTTTAAAACTAAAAGAACCATTGAAATGTGAACAAATCATCTCCGTAAAAAAATTACTTGGTTTCACGCTATGAAGTACAGTGCTGCAATCAACCATTACCTCCTCTTTAGGTTTTCCTTCTGGTGAAGCTCCAGGAATGAGGTCGGCTAGCTGAGGAGGATCATCAAAAGGAT
Source organism: Lotus japonicus (assembly GCF_012489685.1). Taxonomy (NCBI): domain Eukaryota; kingdom Viridiplantae; phylum Streptophyta; class Magnoliopsida; order Fabales; family Fabaceae; genus Lotus; species Lotus japonicus. The sequence goes on from NC_080043.1 coordinate 62,483,909, forward strand.
CCTCCAGGATGTATGTGTGCTTGATTCTGCTCAGGTAATTCAAGAACATGTAAACATTACATTCTTCTCAAAAAAACAAATATAAGCACTATCAATTAACATTTCTTAGTACAGAAAAATGAGTGTAAACCTTATATTTTTATATGGTCTGCTCTTCTCATCCACATATGCCTCATTTATTCTAGTCAAAGTCTCAAATCCTTCAGCTACCTCACCAAAAACCTGCAAAGATGGACAAATATTAGAAACCAAGAAAACATTTCTATAGTATAACTATAAATGTCAAATGACATTAAAATAATGAATGAAAGAAGTGCTTCCATATAAATGTCTAGTAGAATTGGTTAATACTTCATGGACTTTATTCAAGTAGCCATGAAAATCGTAGCACTCAATCCCAAATAGTGGTGTAGAGTAAGCAATCGCAAAAATGTTATAACAGTATAGCACATAGAGGAGAAGCCTTTATACCAAATATTGTGGTTACAATGCAAATAATTTATAAAACACATCACATGTATAAATGTTCATAACCTAAAATACAAACAAACAAAAAATTTAAGACTTCGATGATATATTCTGCTTGTGACACAACCCCTAAACCATAGTTGTGCAAACTGGACCTGCCCAATTGTTCAAATACCCATGAACCAACTTTTTGGCTGGTCCAGTCAGAAGATTAATTGTCTGATCATAACAGTTAAACCCAGTATGACCCACCCAGTTTTTTAGTGAACCAGCCAGAAGAAAAGAGCAAAATGGCAATGTATGAAGGATTTAGATAGCAAAGTACTATTGTCTTATTATCATTTAAACTCACTTTTTCTTTCTTTGGAATTTTAAATAAAGCTTTTTAGTCATTGTTATTATGTCATCTTTATACACTTGCAAATAAAGCAAACTTATGGCACGCATAATTTTATAAAAGAGAAGTCATTGCACATGAGAATACAAAGAATACTGAAAGAGGTCAGAGATGTGCTTTGATTTTCAGTAGGATTGGTTTTCGAAATTTTGAACATCAGCCTTTGAAGATCTTCCTTTAGGAATTAGGATTCAATGGCTAAGCCTCCGAGCAACTGTTGGAATGCAGCACAGATTTTGGAGGTCGCACCTCCACTAAGTTTATCTAATTCCTCTCCAGTTTCAACTTGGCCAATTTAATGTCAATGCCTACCGTGCTTATGGTTACAATAGCCCTCTTCAGCAAGGGCTTCTTGGCATCTGATAGATTTGGTCTGGCAAAGACCTGCTTCTCACTTTTGAGCTTCTTCCTTTCTTCCCCAAATTATTAGTTTTTCATTTTTAAATCATTTAGGGTTTTAATTCCTATTTCCTTCCCCTTTTGTTTATGTTTCTTATTGGACAAGTCTCTACCTGTTTTATATCAACACTTGGGCTGGTTCTAATACACTAACTAAATTATTTTATCGACACTTCAAGATGCCAGGCCATCCAAATCTAAATGCATAAACTGATAAAATAGAAACCAAACAATGCACTGAAGTCGCTACATAGAAGGAAACAAGAAGGTCCAGCTCCACAACATTTTGCTAAGAAACAGTAATGAGGTCACTAACATGATGGTAACTCTGACCAACAAGCAACGGGGTGGGCAAATACGTTGCTCACTGGATATCTGACAGACCCACCGATTAGCGACATAACGCCCTGCAGGGCTATGGTCAGAAAAGATGGGTTGGGTGGAGCTTTTCAGATGGTTCCTCGGTTGCTCTGACTGGGATTTTTCAATGGAGAAGAAGTTGCATTATATTGGGGTTATTTACTCACACGGTAACTAAAGAATGCCTAAACTTTCGGGTGGATAAGGAAAGAGTTCTACAGCTATTCAGCATAGAAGCAGCTACGGCCACAAATGCTACACAATCGCAGCTATCCCAGCCATGACAGCTGTGACATGAAATGCTCTAAGGCTGCTCCATACCACTGGAGTTCCTGTGGCACCTAGAGGCTGCTCCATACCACACTAGAGAGGTATATAGCATAGCAATATGAAACGATCCTATTGACTACGGTCACCATCTTGATTATAATGATACCTGCTTCCATGGTATGTCATGAGAAAACTATTCCAAAAGCCTAAGCTATTAGGTGGACACACATGAATTTTTATGTTGTGTTTCTAACATGCCTCCTCGTGCAAGAGTCCTTAGAGCTTTAAAAGAGGACAAAGCACGGACAACTTATACTGAGCTGAAATTAAACTTTTTATTAGACAAAAAGGAGGGGCAAGGATCGAACTTTAGATCACTTGGTCATAAACAGTTTGATACCATGTCATAAATCCACAGTAGTCAATCCCGGATCGCGGCGCGTAGCGGCCGACCCCAAAAGTGGGATAGCGGGAGAGCGGATAGCGGGATGACCGCTATTTTGATTTTTCACATATATTATATAATTAATATTAATATATACATATAATTACTAAAAAGTGATAAATATAACTTCAAATTCATAACATGATGAAATGATAGAGAAGAGAGGACTACTAGAGGAGGAGAACTGGAGAAGCATGTTTGAGAACAGAATAATAAATAAGAAGAAAAATAGAGGAATAGAAGATAAAAAACAGAACAACTCAGAACAGAACAGAGGCCCAAGGGAAACAGGGGTGGTGGTCGCCGGAGCCTGGACGGTGCTTGTCAGATTGCGCCGTGGCCATGGGTTCTGGACTTCTGGTCGAAGGTGGGTGAGCAGCCTGAGGTGAAGGAAATCGCACTGGAGATCGCAGAAGAAGAAGAGTGAAACGCGTAGAAGAAGAAGAGTGAAACGCGCGTTTCACTTATGAAGAGAGAAATCCCAAAAGTACCCTCAAATGTTAACCTAATTTTATAATTTTAAGGGCAATTTGGGGATTTTCCTTGGATCCGACCCATCTTAACCTGGAGCACTGCGATGGAACGCGATTTGACCCGCGATCCCACCCGCGATTTGGCCGCGAATAGCGCCGCGACGGCGCGATAGCGCCGCTATTCCGCGCGATCGATAACTATGCATAAATCAACTATTCCAAAAGCTTAAGTGTTAGGTGAAGAGTGAAGACACATGAACTGCTTTATATTACATTTATAATGTTATATTCTGTCTACTGAAAACTATTTAACAATTGACTAGTTAAATGTTTACTGGGGCAGGAGCGAGCAGGCATTCTTATCATTCTTTCTCTTAAAAATGATTTACAAAGAAAAATATAATTGAGAATCAAAAGCCACATCATTAGTAGTCAGGTGATACTACTTAAGGAATTCGTTCCATTACCAAAACACAAGTCTACTCCTTAGAAACAAGTCTGTCTCTATAACGAAAAGATAAGCACGTAAACTTTGTCAAACACAACTACATAAAATTATTAATCAAATATCATCATTACTAAATATTAAAGTAAACCCCAATTCACCCATGATTATATTAAAGTTCAAAATTTTCTGGGCAGCAGAAACGAAATTACAATAGTCATATCTGTGAGTTCAACGTAAGGATGCACATGTACCCTGTGAAACAATTAAATCAATTATGCATAGAATACTTACTGTGTGCTTCCCATCAAGGTAATCAAGGTCATCCCGCAGACTGAAATAAAACTGAAAATAGAAACAAAACAAAACAGTGGTAACTGAAACTTTGTTTTATACGATGAGCTAGTTGAACATATGCATTACCCTTACACATGTAACAGGAAAGCAATGCCATAAAAACAATATCATACCTGTGAAGCATTCAGATTCTCTCCTGCACTTGCCATGGCAACTGTTCCAGTCTTAGAATGCTTCAGATCAATATGAATTTCATCACTGAAAAACCGAGCTTGTTCACCATAAAGAAACCTGAAAAAGAGGAGGCCATAGCACAAAGTAACAAAAAAAATGTCAGAAACTTGCCAATCAAGATTAGCTCTTCTCATGCTCTTACACTCTGACCAGATACGCTACCTATATCTCGCAAAACAATTATCCAAGAAAATGAAAGAAATGCTAGACAGAAAAGGAAAATCTCAGAGCATTCTGTGATGTGAAATCGCTACAGAGAGAGCGGGAGGAGATTACAAACTTAAATCTGTAACTAATACTAAATGGTTCAGATGAATGCTGGCTGGCATGACATGACATCCATTCGCTAAAACCCTACATTAATGCAACACAAGCTCAAAACTAAAGAGATGAAGCGGTAATTTAAAATTACCCCTTTTACCAACATATTGGAGAGTCCTGCTCTCCCACCATTCCACTCTTCTCAAACACAAAACTACCCCAACTAATTCCCTCAGTTCCCTTTTTATTCACATTCCACGCGTGACTGTTGGACAGTTGCTGAACCTGTTAGTAACCACTAAAAGCCTAGTGTCCTAATCTCCCCCCCGCCCCCCAAAAAAATCATTCCTCCTAAGATAGACCCCCTAAATGTGAGACTTACTATTACTAACACTCTTCAGTTTAGCTGACAGTTATTCAGTTACAAACAGAACAGCTTAACAACATTTAAACATTCAATTGAACATTACAACAGAAACTGAACTCAAGTACCCAACTAAATTCACAAGGGTTTTACGAGCTTAGGGCTTGTTCGACCGGCGGAAACGTTTTCGACTTTCGTAAACCAAACACACCCTACATTTGTGTGTGTGTAAATGTAAGACAGAAACCCAGTGTAAAAGCAAGGAATTAGGGTTTAGTACTTGTAGATGGAATCACCACCGGTTCCAGTTGCAGTTGGATCACCGGTCTGAGCAGTGAAATCCCTTTGAACATTGTGGAATAGACAGCCATTGTAGTACTTAATCCTGAGTGAAAACGAAAGAGCGTGTTATGATGTGAAGAAACAGCATCGAAAGAGAACATCATCGAAGAGGGGTTTACTTGCAAAGCTTCAAGAAGTTCTTGCAGGTCAAGGGGCACTTTTGGGTGTGTAAATCAATCACCAAGTCTCCTAAGCTTGTCACGATCAACACTGACATCTCCGACTCCTTCGTCGCTGGCAGGGAAGATCAGAGAAACGGGGCGAGGTTTAGAAGTGTCCTTTTTATATTTTGTTAATTTTTAAAAATATATTATTTGTTTTTCTATTTTGCCCTTTTAAAATATGTGTTATTTTTCAAAGTTTTTGCTCTTATGTTATGTAGACACTATTAAGAAAAACAATATTTAATGCTCTTTTGAAATATTAAGTGGGTATAAAATTAAACATTTTTTTCAAAATGGACCGTTAATAAAGAAAGTATGTAGGATTTTTTATTAAAAAAAATATGTGTTTTGTTTAATATTTTTTAGTTATGAGGAACCTAATTGGACCCTATAAAAAAAATTGTAATAGATCTGTTAGAAAAGAATTTGTTTACAATAGTTTGGGCTTTTTTTACTCCATATTTTCTACCTAATTTGGTGCAATTTTATTTTTATTTACAGATTTGGCGTATATCGCCACCAATACTGGCGATACCAAAATTACATTTCAAATATCGTCATCACAAATAGCGATACATGTAAGTTTTTTTTTTCTTTTCTCTCATGTATATCATCACTACTAGTGGATATATGCTTCATTTTTAATTTTTTCTTCTATATCGCCTGTGGCAATGACGATACAATTTTTTTATAAATGTTGTCAATCTTGTTGAACATACATCTTTCCACCTTCTTCTTTTTTCAAATGTTGTCAATCATGTTGGCGACACCCTTTTTTTTGTTATACCTAAATCGCCACCCTTAGTGGCTATAATGAATGAATATCTCACTATATATACGAGGTTGTCTCACTAACATTCATATCACATTCACTTGCAAATTTTGAGCAAATTTTCAAGAGTTTATGAGTTTAGTTTCGGAGGCCAATTAAATTTTTAAAGGTAATCAATTCATTTTTTTCTTATCTTTAATCTTACTTTCATTTATTAAAATGTTTACATCATCTTTTAAAATTTCAGATGTCATCTAATTTTATTGGTAGTTCAGATGTTCGTGATAATATTGTAATAAGAGATATTGTGACTGAATTTAGTGAAGAAGAAGATAATAGAAATGATGAGTTGATGAATCTTCTGATAATATGATGTGATCACCTTTTTATACTAATACTACCACTGAAGCATTTGAAGATCCGAATTTTTCAGATAGTTGTAGACATTGAAGGGTAGGTGGCAGCCAAAGTGTTATTAATGAACTTATTGTTGGCATGTCTTTTGAGTCTAAACTAGCTATGATCAATGCAATTAAAGAGTTTCACATAATGCATTCATTTGACTTTGTGGTTGAAGAGTCAAGGCTATACGGTATGTGGCTAAGTGTACAAAATTTGGCAACGGATGAGAATGGAGGATAAGAACATCATTCAGGAAAATTCGTAATAAATGGGAGATCAAGAAGATTAGTGGAGATCACACTTGCATAACTTCTGTGATTAGACAAGATCATGGAAAGTTAGACTGATCCATTATTGCTAATTGTATTGTTGAGTTAGTAAATGCAGATCCTAATATTCCAATAAAAACTTTGATTGCAGATATTAGAACTCAATTTGGCTTTTCTGTAACTTACAAAAAGGCTTGTATTGCAAAACAAATTGCAGTTGCAAAATTATTTGGTTGGTGGGAATAATCATACAAGGTATTGCTTCTCCAATCATGGGCATGGAATCACATTCCACGCATTGCCCCACGTCTAGATATTTCTAGGGTGACTCTGCAAGAAGGATCTCTCTTTCCCCTTGCACGAAGGTATTGTTACCAGCAAACTTTTTTTTTTAATATGTCAATATTTTTTATTACTTACAATTTATGTTTCAGGTGGAGTAATCCATTATGCACAACTAACATCCCAAATCATGTTGTTGTTATCATACGAACCATGTTTTATCGGTTGCATATAAATGGGGTTTGTGTCCATTCTTTTTTAAATTTGGTTATAAATAATCTCTTACAAAATGTGAAATTGTTTTAAACAGTTCAAATGAACACTGTAACGCCCCGAATTTCAGGGGTTACGGTAACAATCTAATAAAATAAATATGCAATGTTTTCCAAAAGAATTTATAAACATGAGTATAATTTTTTTGTCCTTTCAAAGTGTTTCTAACTCAACAACGAACCTATTATGCAATAACACCATAAATCCGACATACTCCCTACGATCTCCACATTGGAGAACCGCCGGAAAGCAAAGCATCGGAACCTACCCGGAAACTCAAATATAAATTCCTAAAAATCATTAGGTGAGCTTAAACCAATAACGGTAAGCTCTCTAACCCAAGGCTCTAGCATTAAACCTGACTCTACTCTTTAAGTCCTTCACTAATCTTCAAGTTCTCATATCCGACTCGTCCTGAGGTCAAGCTTCATCGAGGGTCCTCCATCGCCTAATAGCGTTAAGCGCCCAAACAACAAGTAGCAAAAAGAAAGGGTTAACTCCATGCAATTACCACGTATATAAGGGAAAAGCATGTTATTAAAGTTTAAGTGCTTAACATGGCACATAAGCTAGCAACATAATTCTAGATAGATGACGACATATATCCAACAACATAAACTCAAATCAGATATCAACAACATAGATTTAAATCACATATTAATAGAATCAACAACATAGAATCAACCAGATATCAACAACCTCAACAATATAACATCAATCAGATATCAACAACCTCACAATATAATCAAATCAGATATCAATAAACCAATATATAAGTGTCTCGTAGTACAACTATGTGTTACTACCAAGACAGGTCCAATCAAAAGCGTCTCGCAAGACGGGACAGTCACCTGGTACGAAAACCATTGATCTGCCACTTAATATGCCACGAAGGCCCCACAATATGCCACACAGGCTCCACAATATAATTCAATAACGCATATAGCAAAAATCAGAAACATAGAATTTAATCATATATATAAACAGAATCAATCAACCTAGAATTAAATCACGTATCAACAGAATCAGCAAAATAGAATTAAATCAAGTATCAACAGAATCAGATGTTAGTGCCCTATAATGCAACTATATGCTGCTACCAATATGGATCGATCAGTATCGTCTCGCAAGACGGGACAATGCCACTTATTGCGCCCCACAAGGTGGGAAAATCGTGTGGACACAACCACCACATTGCCGCTTATACGTCACACAAGACGGGACAATCGCGCGGGACCATACCCACTTCATCGCCACTTTAGAACATCTCGAAAGATGGGACAATCCTGTGGGACCACACCCACCTCATTGCCACTTTATAACGCCTCGAAAGACGGGACAATCACGCGGGACCACACCCACCTCATCCCCACTTTGCGTCACTACGGACGGGACAATCGCGTGGGACCACACCCACCTCATCGCCACTTTAGAACATCTCGGAAGATGGGACAATCCCGCGGGACCACACCCAACTCATTGCCACTTTATAACGCCTCGAAAGACGGGACAATCACGCGGGACAAACCCACCTCATTGCCACTTTCCCTATATGCCAAGTCAGTCAACAACAATTCCCAAACCAATCTTCAACTCAGAATAACCACATGTTATTCATAATTTCAACAACAACCAATGGCCGAAGCCCAGAAAACAGAGATGCACGTCTCTATTGTTTAACAACGGTCGTAGCCTTAGAAAACATTTGGCACAAGCCTTAGAAAACATTCAACATAAGCTAGTGTACAACATAGCAAGCATACCAATATTTCAATCAATTGCCAATCAAATTAAACACATTCATCTCAAGCGCATGCAGTGCGAATAAATCATGCAAGACTCAATGACGCTCTAAAACTGAGTTACCCTTACCTTAGCCAATTTCATGCTTAAACTGCAACTCCAATCCAATCACACCCTTGCTTTCCCGTGTCGGCTCGCTTCCTTTTTTGTCCTTTGGCTTCGTCGCCAAGCGCTTTCGTTATTCGTACCCTTCATAAGTACACATAACGTAATTACTAATTGAGCTACCTACTTCCCGAGTCTAGAGCTACGACCTCAAGCAATTGACTCGAATAAAACACAAGTTAAACTTAATCTCCGTAATGATTATAAACCATTAGGATCATACTAGGAAGTCAAGACAAGTTGTCATAATGACAACAAACAATAACACAATTTACGATGTTTCAAAAGCTTTTGACTTAGAAAATCAACTTAAGGAGATAATAACAAAACTCTTATTCCCTAACATTCCAAAAACTTGTTCGACTTTCAAAACCTTTCGCATTCGGTTTTTAACGAATACCCGTGTGTAAAACTCAAATGTTCTCTATTTTCATAAACGAATAAACAACGTACGTAAGTAAAGTACAAAAGAGGTTTTCCTACTCTAAAGCATTGTAATATCATTTTAAAATAAAAGATGTTCTCATCTATTTTCCATAGCAACTCTTTGCACTTGAAATAACTAATTTTGTCAAACGATTATAAACTGTACAACGACTTTGGCTAATTTTTAAATACGTCAAATGCACTCCGAAACATCTAATATTTGTATCATGGTTTCGTCTAAAGGTTTTGTAAATACCTATAAATTTTCAAGTCTAAATTCGAAGTACAAAATTCAGGAAAAATAAAATACTAACAGCAGTTCGTGAGAAACGGGACAGCTTAACCCGTGCTCACTAAAATGCGCATAACTTGAGCTACACGAGTCGGAACGACATGAAACCAGCGGCAAACGTTTTCTAACGAAAAGATCTACAATTATTATGAAGACAACTTCTTCAAATTTGTTTGTTAACACAGCTTAAGAACGAGTTCAAGAGTTCGTAAATTCTACTAAATTTCCATTCTGAAAACCTAACCATTGTACTTTAATTCATCCATGTTCATAAATCACAAAAGGGCTAAAGTACAAGCTTCCTATAACAATTATAGTAGCACCATGATACATTTTCTAAAATTGAATCCTAATTTCTATTTTCCCAAATCAGAAAACATTTTGACCCCAGACTAACAATTGACAAAAACCATACAACCAATAATCTTTTCTTTTCTACCTTAAGCCTCATGGCTAAGGTTCTAAACTTATCTTCCTCTTCTCTAACCGCAGCTTTGCCTTCCTCTGATGACCATCAATGGTGAACAACACTGGCACAATTCAAGGCAAGGACTTAGGAGATGAACACGACTAAAATTAGGGTTTGAAAAGGGGAAATCAGAAATTGGAAGAAAGGTTGATTCCTTACCATGAATTGATCATCAATTTGAACAGAGGAAAGAAAGAGCTTCACGGTTCTGAACTCAGTGAGTCCTCCGGCTAAGGTTGGCCGGAGAAGATGGTGGTTGGCGATGGCTAGCGGCGGTTTCCGGCGGAGGTTGTTGGAATGGAGAATTTCTTTAGGGGTTTTGTAGCGGACGGTGAAGGGAGTTCAGTGGTGGTGTTGATTTCTCCAAAAGCTCAGTGGTTCGCCGGAGATCGAGCTTTGAAGGTGGCTGAAATTAGGGTTTGGTTTCTCCTCTATTTCTCTGTTGTTTCTCCTCATGTTGGTGATGATGGTGCTCGCGGCTGGGCCAGCAGGAGGACGGTGGTGGTGCGCGTGAAGGAGAGGCCAAGGTGGTGGTGGATCGTTCATGGTGGCTCTCATGGGAAGAAGAAGAAAACGCGGTGATGGTGGCGTGACCAGCGGCGGTTCGCGTGAGCACAAGGGGCTCTCGTGGTGGTGGCATGGCCTTGGGTGGCGGTTGCCATGGGAGAAGAAGAAAGTGATGTTGAGTTGTTTTGGGTTGCAGAGGAAAAATGGGTTTGGAGAGGAAGAGGGAAAGAGAGATGTCGAGAGTGAGGGGAGAGAAAAGTGAGAGAGAGCGTGAATGAGTGAGGAAGAGAGAAAGATTAAGTCTGATTGGGTGTGGGTGGGACCCACGTAAGAGAGAAAGTGATAGGAAAATAGATATTTTGAATGAGGTGGTTAGGGTGAGAAAGGAATAAGGAATATACTTTTGTGATATGCTATCACATAGGTAATTATAAACAGGTGATCTGTTAGAGCAGGTCGTCTCTACATAAAAAAGAGGGATAATTAAAGAGTAGAAATTCCTAAGATTAAAAGGAATAATACACACAAAAATAATTATAATATTTATTTTTGTATTTAAATAAACTCTATAAAATCAAAATATTGAAATTAATTAAATAAGCTAGTTATTTATTTCAGGGTCTTACAAACACCTTACGACGAGCCTGAAATAAGGAAGATGATTGGCGATTTTGAGGTGTTAAATGTTATATACGCACTTGTTCCTCTGATATGCTATGTTGTTGTGGAGTGGCACCATGTAGATAGGGTGATGCGACAGTAGTTTGAGTACCAACAAAGTGTTCCAAACCCCCCCTCCCAGCTAATTTAGACAAACTCCACAAAAATGATTTGCGTAGTAGTTCAGATAAAAGTTGGCTTGCACTATGGAATAACTGGCCTGCCCAATGGATTAGGGGGCAATCGTGTCCTGGTTCATTAGATGAAAACTCAAGATATATGGAGTGGTATATACCTCGTACTCGTCGATATATATCTTGTGAGGGGGTCATTGTTGCTGCTACGGTTATTAAGTTGATCTTGGCTATTCTACAAATTTTTATATCTTATGATAGTATACCCTATCTGTGACATGATACTTTACAACATTCATTTGCGCGTTAGGTTATAGACTACACTTAGTCACCCACTGTTTTCAATAATCTCATACAAACAATCCAAATCAGTAGGGAAAGAGCCATTGCCTTTTCAGGTGCTTTAAAAGAGACTAATCCATCACCTTATTCAACAAACTATGAACAAGCTCCACCAACTCAAGATTTTGCCTTTGAAGTTGTAGCACATCAAGAAACACAATATCACTCACCAACGCCCACTTCTCAAACTCAATATCATTCGCCTGTGCAAATAATTTTTTATGCAGGAGAAAGTTTGTGTTTTTTCTCAAAACTTGTTTTCGCGGATTCCTTTAATGTTTGACCTAAAATCAATGTTTGCCACATCTCTTACCACACCTGCGTCTGCATACTTGCCACCATATCAGTTGTCTACACATCTGAAACGACTCGTTTAGTGTTAATATAGTTTTAAATATTATTGTTATTATCTTTATTATATATAAGAAAATAAGTTAAAAAAAAACAGAGATGTGGAAAGGGGTTCACGTAAACCCCACCCCTTGATTTAAAAATAAAATAAAACTAACTACCCACTGAATCACATTACCCACCCATCCAGTACCATTCTCTTCTTTCTTTTCTTCTACCCTTGATGAAATCAACGCCGCCTCTGTTCCTTTCGTCCTCAAGTCTGAATTCTCCCCCACCAAAGAACCACTAAACTCCTCCATAAATACACAACCTTGATCCAATTACTATTCGGCCAGTGAAGAGACTTTGGGCATTAATTTGAGTGTTAGAGATTGGTGTTGCAAGGAAGGAGGAGTAGGGTATTCATCAGATCAAGGTGACACTATTGATTCAATTGAGGTATACCTTCAACCCACAAATTTCGATAATAATATTGTAGCATAGTTTAGAATTAAGTAGAATTATTTTTAGGGCTTTAGTTACACATTTGGGAATTTCATGGTTGCTCATTGGTAGTATGTCAAAGGGGTAATAGGTGCTGAAGGTTTGAGGTTAATTTTGTGTTCAGATTCGACGGCGAGTGGATCGTTCGGTGGTCGTAGGATTGTTGAAAGCAACAGTGGTTATTCTTCATAGTTGTGAGTGGTTTTTTGTAAGACCCAGGATTTTAGAATTAAAATAAATTAATTAATTTCCACCTCACGCATAGGATTCTGTATAAGCATGAGAGGAACTTGACTTATGTTTGATGTTTGGATTAGTATTATGAGAAAGAAAGTTCAGGGAATGACTAAGAATAGTTCTATAGTCGCTATAGGTTATAGCACGAGTCTTATTCACTTCCACCTTGGGGCAAAAACGTTAGTAAATGACTAATCTGCTCTTAAAGCACTGTAGAAACGATATTCAAAAATATTCAGAGGAATATTAGAATTTCTCTTATTCCTTTCCTTGACAAGTGTTTTGACACGAAACTCTGGACTGTACGAACGACCGATTTCAATTCTCGGAAGTTTGCCGAAACTGAATCCCTGATAGCTCAAGAACCTTAAAGTAAAATGTCGATGGAGACTTTTTGTAAGGCCCAAGTTTTTAAGCTTATGCTAAGTGAATAAATTTCTTATTCACGATTAGGGTTGATGTAATGTGAAGGGAAACCTGAACAAAAGTTTATTTAATGAAATAAATTTATGAAGGAGAAAGTTCAGGAAAAGTCAAAGGATTGCATCATGATCGATAAAAGTTATAGTACGATCGTTACACGCTTAAACCTAGGTCAGAAACCCTAGTATATAGCTAGTTTTCACTTTTAGGCACGACAGAAGTTAATTCCAAAAATCTTCAGAGAAATGTTAGAACTTCTCTTTTTCCATATATCACAATCGTTTCGAGGCGAAACTCTAGGATCTACGAACGTCCGATTCCAATCATCGGAAGTTTGCCGAAAACGAATCCCTGGTATTTCAAAACCCTAGAATCAACCGACAATGAAGACTTTTTCTATTCGAAATATCAAATGAAGATTCCACACGCGTACACCCATTTCTCTTGATGATTTCAATCTTTCTTCAGAAGGAAGTTTTCTATTCCGACATTCGATGCAAAAAGCAACTTATCGGGTAAAATAGTTTTACACCGACTTTGAATTAGTTGCCAAAAATACAAGGAGACCTCATTTTAGTTTTGGAACTCTTTTGCCAAAACATATCTTAGAATTCACGGAGAATGACGCCGGAAAAATCAGATTCGCGAAACTTTCATTTTACCGCGTTTTGCCAACCTCTATATATAGCCAAGAAAGGAAGAAAAACACAAAAAAAACTACCCATTTTCCCCACCCAAACCCGCGGCCAAGAGAAGGAGAAGGAGGAAGAGTTTTTCTTCATTACTTGCTTGATCGTCGATCAATCAGTTGCTGCTTCAAGGTTTCGAGGTATAGTCGCTAATCCTTACCTCTGATCGCTTTTTCCATAGCTTTTCTGTAGACTTTTCTGAGCTGATAGTTTTGAGGTTTTTGCAAAACTATCCTGAATATTTCATTTCTGATTCTAAACCTCTTCCTTACGTGCCCAAGATCACTTCTGCCGGATTAGATTTTCCGTTATGCCGCCGGATTTCCGCCGGAATCAATTTTAGCCTTAAATACCCATTTTTGGAGTTTTTGGAGTAAAGCTTCAACCTTTAGGCTAAAAACTATCGCCTTAGCTTAGTGCTAGTAGGATTAGTTGTCATAAACGTCGTTAGTAACGTCCCTGCAAAATTTGGTTTTTGGGATTTCAGTTTTGAAATTTCTAAGTTAAAAATCATGACCAAAATACCCCTGCGACAGTTTTTGATCCGATAATTTTTCCGAGTTCAGAATACCGTTAGTTACGGCTAATGATAGCATAGGAACCAAGTTTGATCGAAGAAAAATCGAGCCCCACAATTGTGAAAAGTGGCCGAACCTATTAAGGGAGGAGGAAATTTCCTTTTCCGAAAACTTGTCCTTTCGCGCTAGATTATCGTACCTTAGAGTATAGATTACTTCGAGTAACCTTCGTAAGTATCGATAGCTTAGTTTTCGATAGATTCTGATAGTATTTCTGTAGTTTTGCTCTAAAGGTGATTTTGAGGAATTCCCAGAGGAGCAAGCCTTTGATTGTGAACAAGTGTTAGGAGATCGTCCTGGAGAATCTACAGGTGAGGGCATCTCACTGAATCTCTAGTTAATGCTTAGGGTCGATGCTTTCGACATTGTTTACTGTTTATGCGCTGGATTGTGTGTGATTGGAAAATGTTTTCTGAGGCTTCGGCTGACAATGTAGATGATGCATCTACTGAATGTTTTTGAGATTGACTTACATGCTATGTGCTATGTGGGTAATCTAGGATGTGTGGTGCATGCCTTATATGCTAAGTGCTATGTGGTTATCGCTTAATATGTTGATATATGACATGTTGACTGATTGTGCTGAGTTATTTATGCTTATGCACTGGAATCTGAGTTTCTGAATGGTGAGAATAGCGGGCAGGTCATGCCGATTTTATTTTGAGAGTTTTGAGAAAGCTTGATAGGACGAATGAGATTCGGGCCTTGTTATGATGTTTATGGATCGAGACATTCTCTGGAGTCATTTGGGGATTTGGAGATCCCGAGAACTTATAGGATTTGCGATAAGACTAAAAGGATAGTATTTTGTAAAGAAAACTCATAAGACATTAAACAACCTCTAAATCTTTAATTAATGATAATAAACTCGAAAGGAAGGCGTGGAAGTCAAATCTTAGTTTTGGAAAACGAGAAGTGTCGTCGGATCCCAGTGTTGAGAAAGTTGAGAGGCTTCGAGTATGTAGATGTTGTGGTGCTGTTGGAGCAGCGTTTGTTATTGTGCTGTTGGAGCAGCTATGTTGTTGGGCTATCCTGGGGATAAGTCCGGGGAATTGATAGTTCCCGAGTATGTTGATACTCTTGCTCGTTGAGCAGTTGTGACCATCGGATTGAGATGAGTCGGATGATTTGGAGATCATCATGAGAGAATGTGTGTTGTGGAAAGAAGTGTCTTTTGTCGTAGAATCGACTTTACCTTAGGGTAAGCTTTTAGAGACTTTAATTTAGCTAGAACACGTGGCGACGTGTCGAGTGAGATTCGGAGACGTTGTTTGACTAATCATCCTGCATTCATGCAACATTAATGGGGTATTAACACATGACGTACTCTGGACCTCGTCGGATTCCAAAATGGTCATAAGACACCCGGATTTCCGTGTAAGAGCGTTTGTAGACGTCTCTTGTAGCAGACCGAAATGGCAGACCCACGGGTTACGGCTGATCTGACTACCGCTGATGTTGGAGTAAGAGGCACGCGGGCCGAAATGGTCCCACCGTGGCTGGTGCTAGGGCTGATCCGTTGATGTCCATCCGTTCCGGATTGCATATTGGTTGACTGGGTTAACCTGCATATCATTTCATGCAACATGCATACTGACTTAGTTGTCGAATGTGATTGTTATTTGTTAATCATATTTGGAACATGTTAAGTGTTTTTTATTGTCATTTATGTTCATTATGGAATATGTAACCCTAGGATGTTATCCCTAGCTATAAGCCCTAAGTGGCTATTCTATTATCTGTATCTATCGATGTTATTATTTACATAATTCTTTGGAGTTGACCCTCGCGTCTTCTGTGTGTGCTTTGGCGAACAAACGCCCTTTGTCAGATGTCCATGACGGACTAGATCATGATGGTTCACCCTTCGGGGGGAACTAGAGTTGTGATACTGGAACAGGAGCGCATCGCGGTAGCGAGAGGAGGACGGATGGTGTACTTAGACTAGGTCGTTCTGAATTCAGATTCGGACGACGATCATGCTAGCATGTAGGTTTTAGTGCTGGTGTGAGTTCCTCGAGATGGGATTAGTGTAGGAGTAGAGTCTTAGCTCTGAACATCATTTGTTTTCTTTGGGGACAGGGTAGTTTCCCGCCTATAGCTTTTTGTGTGGTTTCTTTACGGGAATCACAGAGAGTTGGTTGGACTTAGGAGGTCTTATTTTCAGACCATTGGGTCAGCTTATTCTCAGTTTTGAGGGATGGTGTTGCGGACACTTCACCCTTTCATTCGGTTTGTACATATTGCCTACGGGCGCTACTCTTCTATTACCGTCACTGGAGGTTTACTCGTGACGAGGTTGTTTATTACAGCGGGGGCTGTTTATATATTGTATATTAGTTCTATTGCTTTTCGCATTTGGGTTTTATTTAATTCAGTCTTGTCTTAGTTATTATAAAAAAAAAAATATACACGTTTTTCCGCATTAAGTTTATTGTTGGTTACTAAAGTGACGCCACCGAAATCGGGGTGTTACACTTTTTCTATTCGGAGCTTCAAATGAAAATTCCACACGCATACACCCATTTCTTTCGATGTTTCCAATCTTTCTTCAGAAGGAAGTTTCTGCATCTGACATTCCAATCTTTCTTCAGAAGGAGAAGAGTTTTTTTGCAAACCTTGACTGATCGTTGCACTGACAGTTGTTATACGTAGGCCTCGAGGTACTGATGCTTTTCCTTACCTCTGATCGTAAATTCTATCGCTTTTCTCTATGTCTTTCTGTGCTCAAAGTTTTGAGTTTTTTTGTAAAACTGTCCAAATAACTTGATTTCTCTGTCTAAACTTATTCCCTGCATGCCCAAGAACATGAATATCCAGTTGTTTTCCGCTGAATCTCGTCGAATCTCCGCAGAGATCAAATTCTGTAGAAATACCCATTTTTATGAGAAAGCCTTGCTTTTTGGTTCGAAAACTCTCGACTGAGCTTAGCGCCAGTAGGATTAGTTGTCATAAACGTCGTGGGTATCGACCTCATCCAATTTATTTTTCAAAATTCCGACTTTGAGTTTCCGAGCTAAAAATCTTGACCAAAATACCCCTGTTCTAGTTTTCGATCCGATAATTTTTCTGAGAGTTTCCCTGGCCTAGATATCACCTAAGAATACCTAGGAATTAAATTAGATCGAAGAAAAAGTTCGGAAACCCTATTTTTGAGAGTGGCCGAAACTTGTGTGTTAGGGTACTGTGTCCATTGCATAGCTCTTTCAATTGTCGAAATTTTGGTGTTGGTTTCGTGTCATTCCGAGTTCTGTAGCTCGAGTTATGCTCGTTTTAGCGAACGAAGTCTCCATTGTCCATTCGTGCCCAAATGTGAACTCTGAAGCTTTAAAAGCTTTCTTTACGATTTCGATTAGTGTTATTAGATTGATTGCTTCTAGTAGGGCTTGCGTTGATGATTGTGTTTCCTTGTTCTAGGTTCGCAACTTCCATGCACAACTTCTACTCACGAAGGTAAAGGTAACTCAGTTTTAGAGTGTCATTGAGTCTTGCATGATTTATTCGCACTACATGCGCTTGAGATGAAGATGTTTAATTTGATTAGCGTTGATTGAAATATTGTATGCTTGCTTATGTTGACTGTTTCTGAGACTTGTGCTAAATGTTTTCTGGAGGCTTCGACCGAGTAAACTTATTGAGATGTGTGTCTCCGTTTTCTGAGAGGCTTCAGCCGTTTACTGGTTTCTGTCATTACTACTTTCTAGTGGATAAGACATGGTTATTGTTGATACCTTGATTGTTGTTATGTTGAAATAGTGAGCTGAGTTAGCATGCAGTTTTGATGAGACGTATGTTTGTTGATAATATGAATAACATGTGATTATGTTGATTTGATTATTGAATTTGAGATTGTTGTTTGAGTGACCACTGAGTTGGATGAGATGTTTTGGTTTGCTTGAAGTGGCGATGAGGTGGGTTTGTCCTACGGGATTGTCCCGTCTTTCGAGGCGTTATAAAGTGGCAATGAGGTGGATTTGTCCCACGCGACTGTCCCGTCTTTTGAGACGTTAAAGTGGCGATGAGGTGGGTTTGTCCCACGGGATTGTCCCGTCTGTCGAGACGTTATAAAGTGGCGATGAGGTGGGTTTGTCCCGCGTGATTGTCCCGTCTTTTGAGAGGCTAAAGTGGCGATGAGGTGGGTTTGTCCCACGTGATTGTCCCGTCTTGCGAGACGTTATTGTTTGATTGATATTGTTGAGGTTATTGATATCCGAGTTGATTTTACTGTTGGTTCTATTGATATCTGGGTTGGTTTATATTGTTGGCTTGACGATATCTTATTTGATTTATATTATGGGTTTTGTTGATATATGAGTTGATTTGTATTGTTGGTTTTGTTGAAATTTGATCTACATCTATACTGTTGAAGTTATTGTTATCTGAATTAATCTATACTGTTAAGTTATTGATTCCTGAGTTAATTTATGTTATTAAGTTGTTGATATCTGTTTTAAAACCATATCGTTTGATTCTGTTAAATATATGATTCGATTTCATGATTGATAGGATGAGTTGTCATCTAACTTGAGTTAAGTTGCTAGTTATTTACCATGCTATGTAATTAAATTCAATAGCATGCTTTTCTCTTTTATATGTGGTAGTTGTATGGAGTTAACCCTTTCTGTTTGCTACTTGTTGTTTGCGCGCTTAACGCTATTAGGCGATGGAGAGCCTTCCGACGATGCTTAGCCATGCTGAGATGGAGGAGGAATAGTAACCGGCGGAGCAAGGATCGAAGAAGCTGTATAGTTTTCTCTTAGTAGTTTATGCTTTGAGTCTTCTTCGTCATCTGAAAACCCTGCTACTAAAACCCTGTTTTCGCCACTGTTTAAGTGTGCGTACTTATTTTGGAAACTTTCTTATGATATTGTAAGACACTATTATTATATATCGGGAACGGGTTGTTTAATTAAGACTATGTTATGTATTCAACTATATTTAGTTGTTTTGAAAAGAAAAAAAAAATATATCGTGTTTTCTTAGGATTACGAAATAGTCCTTAGACTTTGTTAGGTTACTAATGTGACTCATCAGTTGAGAAATTGGGGCGTTACATTTTTCATCATCGTGACATATTTTATTTACTCTATAACTACTGTTTTAATTATTTAATATATTAATTATTCATTGAAATTGGGGAAACATGTTTTTGTTAATTTGATTGGCTTCAAGTTGATTTGCCATAAATTCATGAATCATATTCTTCTAGAGAGTGTCATAGGTGGTTTGACTCATGTGCTTGAGTTGTTGGAGTAGAATGAGTACAATGGCACTAGAGAGTAATTATAGTATATAATCTTAAAGCTTCGTGCAGCGTCATAGACTAGATTTTGAGGAGGCCTTTACGATCCATTTTTTTTCCTCAAATGCATTTTGGCATGAGATCTATACCTTGTACTACTTGTCAAAAGTTTCAACTTGGAGTTTGCTTTGAGGATGGTATGGTATGCTGTTAGTAAAATCATACATGTCATATTAAGAAGAATTGTCTTGTGGTTGTGGTACAACCTTCCTCTAGTCACAAATAAGCATTATTATGAGTGACTCTAGCATCTTCTTTGACCCCCTACAACACTTATTAGACAAGCTATGAGTTCTTTGGCCGAGATCGTGGAGTATCTAAAAAATAATGGTAAATGAAATGGTGGTTGAGGTCAGTGGTAGGTCAGGAGAGTCGAGCTTGAGTCTTTGCTTTGACTCATCAAGATGCTTAGGCAACCAGTACAGTGGCAGTAAGCATACTCTTATTATGATCTCGAGAGGATTATGTTTTGCTTAATGCTAAAGATATATACTCTTTTTATCATTGTCGTCAATGCAATAAATTATCTTAGAAGTGCGGTAAAGGATTTAGTGGTTGAGGTTGAGAGTCAAGCTTAAATCCTTGTTTAACTTGTCATAATGCTCAGGAAACTAATGTCATGGTTATAAGTATGCTTTTCATATGTTCTGTTTGAGCGTTGGACTACACACCCTTTGCATGATTGTTGTGTACTTCTCAACTTGGTAAATTATTTTGTTAGTTGATTAGATGTTGGTTGTTGCTACACCCCTTTAGAAGTTTTTGTAGTTGATTTTGTGCACCGTTCATTTGAGGAATCCATTAGGGATTGAGAGTTGTTGGTAGGCATCATAGCTTCAGTCATTGTTGATTTTTTTGAGATTTTGGAGAATGGATTGGTTGGTCTTTCATCACTATACTTGAACTGTCATAACTAGATAGTAGGATTTAAAATACCTGGAGAGTCATCTTTCTCGTTTCCGAGAGAGCAAGGTTGGACCATATTGGGAGCTAACATGTTGCTAAGGAATGGTTGTCAATGATAGTTGATCTTGGTAGAGGATACTTATACAGCTGGAATGAAACTAGAAGAAATTTTTATAGTATGTGAATTTATGAACAAATTATTGATTTCCTGATGTACTGTCCACTAAGGGGATATAACTTTTATATAAACTTAGATTCCTAGCACTAGATTCGTTTGTGAAGAAGAAAGGTGAATCTATGCAGTTATGTGCACAATAAATAACCAATATATTTTATCCTGCACAGATGAGTGGTCTGATTGGTTGTAAGTAGCTCAATATTATTTTTTAGAAAGAAAAAAAAAGAGTTGCAATTTGGGTATCGTCAATGGAATATTAAGGATATAATTTTTAGACAACTTTCAGAACATGTTGTGAGCATAATGAGTTATTTGTCATGCTTTTGGACTTAGGGATGCCACTACTATTCTTTATGAATTTAATGGACTGCATCTTTAATCATTCAGGGATCATTTTGTGGTTGTTCTTGTTGATTTGGTATACTACTAAGACAAAGAAGAGCACTATAAGCTTGATGATTGTAGAGTTATGTATAGGCTGCCCATTCCAACTCACTGTTGAATTTTTTGCAATTCGTTCTATAGTGGATAATGTGGCTGATGACATTAAACATGATCAAGGTCAAGATTTGTATGTGGTGAGGATGGTAGAGGATTTTTAAAGTGAAAGGTTCCACATTTTTCAATAGACTCTGATGATATTTTATGACTTAAATGGTGATGTGTGTGCCTAATGTAGATAGTTTGTGGGGAAAATATTAGAGGATGCTCATAATTATTCTTACATGATTCACCTAGGATACTTGAGAAACTTTTATGTATGGGAAAGGATGAAGAAAGACATAAAAGATTTATTTCCGAATGTTAGCATGTGAAGGCTAAGCACAAAAGCAAGTGATGTTGCTTCAGTCTATTAAGACGTCACAGGGGAAGTGAGAAGGTATTGTTATGAACTTGGTGATAGGTTTGCTTAAGAATTTAATGTGTTATGATTTTGTATCGGTGGTTATGAATCGATTGACTGATTATGCACACTTCTTGCCTATGAAGAGTACTTATGCAGCTGCTATATATATACTAATATTTACCTTGGAATGAGATTGTTGTTTGCATGGTGTAAGCTTGTCTATGGTTTCAGATCTAGGAGCTAAATTGAATGCACAATTGTAGAAGACTTCTCAAAAGCGTTGTAGGTCTCGATCAGATTTGGGTGCAACTTTCTATGATAAACTGATAGCCGATTTGAGAGAACTATTCAGATCTCTTGTAGAATACAGTTCATGCTTGTGTTTTATAATTTATAAGGAGTTTGGATTTGAGCTGGTTTTTGATGAAATTTGCTTATAATAACAACTCTTAGTCTAGCATACAAATGACCCCATTTGAGGCCTTATTTGGTAGGCGAGGCGGATTAGTAATAGGTTGGTTTGAAGTTGAAGAAGCTAAGTTTGTAGACTCTTAGAACTTATCCAAGATACAATAGAGATGTGTTAAGATAGTTCAAAATCATTGATTACAATTTAGAGTATGCAACAGTCTTATGCTGATAGGAGGCGACACCCTTTAAAGAATGGAGTTGGTGATCATGTGCTCTGGTGCGTCTCTCTAATGAAAGAGGTATGATGGTTTGGTAAAACTGGAAAGCTAAGTCTAAAATTCATCGGACTTCTAAAATCTTAGAGAGGGTTCGATTGACACTTCTGCCAGATCCTTTTGTAGTTCATAGAGTTTTTCATGTTTTTATGCTTCAGAGGTACTCATATGATTCTTATCACACTATCCATCATGAGGATATATAATAAGATGAACATGTATCTTATATGGAGTAGCTGGTAGCCATGCTTGAAATAAGGGTGGAAAATCCACGTTCTAAGGACATTGGACATTGGTTTAGTGAAAGTTCTTTAGTAAAAAGATGGCTGGGGAAATTGAGGCAGTCATGTATGAGAAGCATTCTCTACTGTTTGAAGCTAAATGTTGCTATCGCTTTAAAATTCGATGACGAATTTTTCTAAGGAGAGAAGATTGAAACGACTCGTTTAGTGTTAATATAGTTTTAAATATTATTGTTATTATCTTTATTATATAAAAGAAAATAAGTTTAAAAAAAACAGAGATGTGGAAAGGGGTTCACGTAAACCCCACTAGGGGTGGCAAAATGGGCTTGGCCCGTTGGGCCAGCCCGTTTTGCCCACCTTTTTTGACGGGTTGGGTTGGGATTTTGAACCCAAATTTAAAAGTGGGTCAACCCAACCCAACCCGTATTTTGGCGGGTTAATGACGGGTTGGGTTGGGTTAGCCCGCCAACCCATTTTTCACTTTTTTTTTGAAATTTTTTAAAATTTATTTCTATTTTTATTCTTTCAGTAGATTATTTTAAGGTGCGCATATAATACGACAGACCTAAACTAAAAAAAAAAATTATTTTGAAAACTCCCTTCAATGGATTCACCTATATAAGCTGCTGCTCTTATTCGTAGGTTATGTTTTGTCTAAAACTTTCATGACTACTCGACATTAAATTTTATAATTGTTGATTGACTATTATTGGCTAAAGTAAACTCTTGTTGCTAGTGAAGTTACAATTTTACAACTTTTAATAACCACACATGATAAATATTTTTTTGTTATTGCTATTGGTGAGACTTTCTAGTTGAACTCATAACATTTAAAGATAAAAAATAAGTATAATTCTACTTTTTTCATGTGTCAACATATAAAAAGTGAAAGATTGCTTAAAATTTCTCATTGCATTTCTTTTTTTATTTCACTACATTTTCTAAGTGGGCTAGCCCGCCAACCCGTTTTCCCGTCAAAATATGGGTTGGGTTGAGACTTTGAACCCAAATACCAAAAGTGGGCTAGCCCAACCCAACCCGCATTTCGACGGGTTAGTGGCGGGTTGGGCCCAACCCGGCCCGCCAACCCATATTGCCACCCCTAAACCCCACCCCTTGATTTAAAAATAAAATAAAACTAACAACCCACTAAATCACATTACCCACCCATCCGGTACCATTCTCTTCTTTCTTTTCTTCTACCCTTGATGAAATCAACGCCGCCTCTGTTCCTTTCTTCCTCAAGTCTGAATTCTCCCCCACCAAAGAACCACTAAACTCCTCCATAAATACACAACATTGATCCAATTACTATTCGGCCAGTGAAGAGACTTTGGGCATTAATTTGAGTGTTAGAGATTGGTGCTGCAAGGAAGGAGGAGTAGGGTATTCATCAGATCAAGGTGACACTATTGATTCCATTGAGGTATACCTTCAACCCACAAATTTCTATAATAATATTGTAGCATAGTTTAGAATTAAGTAGAATTATTTTTAGGACTTTAGTTACACATTTGGAAATTTCATGGTTGCTCATGGGTAGTATGTCAAAGGGGTAATAAGTGCTGAAGGTTTGAGGTTAATTTTGTGTTCAGATTCGACGGCGAGTGAATCGTTCGGTGGTCGTAGGATTACTGAAAGCAACCGTGGTTATTCTTAATAGTTGTGAGTGGTTTTCCATCATCGTGACATATTTTATTTACTCTATAACTACTGTTTTAATTATTTAATATATTAATTATTCATTGAAATTGGGGAAACATCTTTTTGTTAATTTGATTGGCTTTAAGTTGATTTGTGTTTTATTAAGTTGACTGTGAGCAAGTTTAATGATTTAAATTGAGAAGAACATTTATAGTGAGTTGAGTTTGAATTATGTGAAATTTAGACTTATTTTGAAAAGCTTTGATGGGCATTGGAAAGCTGGTTTTGAGACTGTTGACAAGACTTGTACTGGTTTGAGAAAACGGTTTTGGTGATCCTTGATAGAACCCCGTAGCCGTTAACGGAGGTAACGGCCTAGGTGCACCTAGCTAGTTTGATTCCGGGAGGAGAGGGCTATATGTTAGATGGAGCCACCAATGCACGGAGAGGGCTATCAACGAGATGTAGCTTCCCCGGATTATATGATACGATGTGACATGTGATATGAGAGAGGAAAGGGCTATCCGTTAGATGGAGCCGCCCTTATCGGAGAATTCATCCCTTAGGAGGAGAGGGCTATCAACGAGATGGAGCCGCCTTACGGTTCTACATGTGTGACCCTATTAAATTGTATTTCTGATTTTGAAATGCTTTCATATGATTGACATGATTTTTATTCAGTTTCATTGAAACAGTTATTTATAAACTTGGCAGTTTGATCATCTCTTATTTGAAATGGTTCTTATTAATTTTATTAATATTATACGTATTATCCACTCTGATCTGATAGTGAAAAACTCATCCTTCATATGTTTCCCCTTTCCTGTTCATGGTGGTTGTTAAATCCTCACTAAGTCTTTGTGACTTACCTCATTCATTATTTTCCCTCCACAGATTCACAGGCAACTAAGTAGTCAGCCGGTATCAGATTCAGATCATTCAATTTATCTTGTTGGTAGGCCTCCTTTGGTTGGTGGCTCGATTGGTGTCTTTTATTTGATTCTAGTTATCTGCAGCTATAGGGAGTCTTAGAATGATTTGGATTTAAGATTGTTATTTATTGTTTTATTGTAAAAGTTGCACTTGAGTGCTAAAATTGAAAATTTCCTTTTAATGAAAGTATGAAAATGGAGATCATTATTTGACATGATTTGTCATTTGAGATATTGGTGTTACAGACGAGATCTTGTATAATTATTTTTTTTATAAAATATCGAGAAACATATGCAACTTTAGAGAATAGTTTGGAAAATGATTTTTGTGAGAAACAGGCTTGCCAGACTAGGGTGTCAGTATGTGCGCCGGTCACGGCTTAGGATTTTTGGGTCGTGACAACATCAACCACAACAGACTTTCTCTCGTATGTTTCATCCTCAAATTGAAGAAAGTGATGATGATGGTGATGATGGTGATGATGATGATGAACCTCCACCCTCACTACAACTATGCCGGGTTGGTCGGAGAACGAGAGGTCAGCTGCCACAGCAGGTGGAACAACCTCAGAGAGAGCACCACAACGTCAAAGAAGAAGACCTCATTGTGGAACATCATCCCAACATCAATTAGTTTTATGTGTAATTTTATTATTATTGTATCACTTTTTAACATTATCTTAAGATGTTTTATGTATGACTTTGCAGGTGAACATGATACGAATGTTTGTGGGCATTATATTGTTATAGTCCCTTTGAAAAAATGAAACATAATATTATAGCCACTAAGGATGGCGATTTAGGTAAAAAAAAGGTGTCGCGGACATGATGGGCAACATTTGAAAAAAAAGAGGTATCGCCAACAAGATTGACAGCATTTATAAAAAAATAAAAAAATTTGTATCGCCAATTCACAATTGCTATAGGCGATATAGGTGAAAAAAATAAAAAATGAAACATATATCCACTAGTAGTGGCGATATACATGGGAAACAAGAAAAAAAAAACAGATGTATCGCTATTTGTGATGGCGATATTTGAAAAGTAATTTGAGTATCGCCAGTATTGGTGGCGATATACATCAAACCTGTAAATAAAAATAAAGTTGCACTAAATTGGTAATTATTGGTATAAATTACATTAGTGGGGTAAAAGAGCCTCAATTTTGACCTCAACATTCATGTGTCATTTTTTTTGTTACAACTAGAATAGAAAGAAACAACAACAAACTAACTAACTACGTCTTGGCAAAGCAAGGGCACCACTGTTGATGGTGGGAGCCTCCAAACCTTCCAATCCCAGCTTGCATTGATCATGAGCTTCGCCAACGCATCCGCCACCGTGTTTTTAATCATAGTTGGATTTTTTTTATCTACATGTAATTTTATTATTATTTTCACCATTTTTCTTCTCCTTCCATTATCTTCTTCTTCCTCCTCCCTCCCATCACCACCGGACCACCACAACCACCATCTCATTCCTAACATCACACATACAAGAATAACGAGAAGGGGAAGGAGTTTACAGGGGTGGAAAGAAGAAGCCCCATGGTGGTTTCCCTTCGTCGTCTCTCTACATCACATAGATGTCTATCTCTATCTCCAACCTTCTCTTCCCCCTTCTATGTCGGCGCCACCACCACCACCACCATCAGTCCATCAGTACTAAAGTAGTTGCAAAATTTTGCTTTCTTTCTCAACTGGGTTGTTACAATAATTAGGATTTGGGGGTGATGGTGTTGGATCTGAGGAAGAAGAAGGGGAGTTCTCACAGTGTTGGGTTTGTTTCATTTTGTTGAGTCTTACATTTGGGAAAATAGGAGGAAGAAGAAGATGGCAGTGATTCTGGTATTGAGCGACGGTGGTCGGTGGTGATGAGAGGGAGGAGGAAGAAGAAGATGATGAAAGAGGAAAGAGAAGAAAATGGTGAAAATTAAGCTTAAATATGTTTTTGGTCCCTACAAAATAAGGATCATTCGATATTAGTTCCAACACTTCATAACGTGTCGATTCGATCCCTAACTTTCTACAATAGGTGATTTTAGTCACTGTCGTCAGTCTCCATTACAAAAAAGGTGCATGTGGCAGACGAAACTCCACATCAACATTGGACACGTCATCAAATAAGGACTAAAACCAAAATACTCGTATATTGTAAAACTAATTTTCCTACTTACCCCTAAAATTCTTAATCTATAATTATTAATTCTTAATCCTTAATCTCTCCTTCTTCATCTTCATCTTCTTCATCCTCAAACCTTATCTCCATGTTCATCTCCTTAATACCAAGAAACCTTCATTTTCATGTTCATCTTTCATCATTTTCAAAAACAAACACAAAATCTCTAAATCTAAACCGCCACAGATCAGCTTTGGCCAGAAACACAAAATCATCATCTCAAATTAACACAAATTTCGCAGAGGAACATAAAACCCCTACTCCTCCTCCATCACCCCCAACTCCCCTTATTCTTCCTCCTCCATCACCAGGCACCCCCAACTCTCCTACTCCAAAGGCACGAGAGCCTCTCTTTTTAATCTCGATCTCTTCAAACCCTCTCTTCTTGATCTCTTCCTCTCGATCTTTTCTGCTCCCTTAGTCATCTGTTCTCGATCTCTTTCTCTCCCTTCATAATGCAGTTCTTTACTCTAAAGTCTTGTGCTCTTCTTGGATTTATTCTCTGCATTAAAAGCTCAAGTTAAACACATAAAATATATAATATTTACATTACTTCTTAGTTAAAATTAAGTATTTTTTAAATTAAATAATTTGGGGATAAAATATCAAAAATTCGAGCATATAAATAAATAAGTGTTAAAAATGATATCTAAATAGACGTAAAAATAACACTTATTATATACTTTTTCTGATGTCTTATATTTCCTGAAGTTTCAACGACGCAAATATATGAATCTTTCTGCAATACTTCTGCAGCACAATTGGGTATCCGGATAACAGTTGCGTCCATAAGGTTTCATTGCTTTAAAGTCAAGATATTTCTTCAAATAGGACTCTAAATGTCTAATTATAATATAAAAACATTTACACACAAAAAATTAAACTGAAAGAAAACTAGTCTGTTGCAGCTAATGCAAGTGCCAACTTAACCAAACACTACAAGATAAATTATTATTGTGAAAATGTCCAAAGTGTAAAAGGATGGGAGATATTTTCAAACCACCTTGTGTGTCTCATTGCTTGTTGGCCGAACAAATTCAAAATAGACTTATGACAAACACATGAGGCCAATGAAAAAGGAGAAGAGAAAATTGCACATTTTATGAAGTAAACCGTCCACAAGTTAATGTGCATGTGTAGTGTGTAGCAGGCCGGCTAGGTACTCAATTTGCATTTTGCTAAATTAGTTTGAATTATTAATTTCATAACATGGCTATCACCACCAGCCATTGTGTCTCTTTTTCTTTCTTTCATCAATCTCTCTTTGATTTTTCACTCACCAATTAATAATGATTCAGGAAATTAACATAAATGATTGAAGGGGGCTATGTAAATGCCTAAAGAAAACAGGTAAATTAGGATCCTCAAGTATCATATGATCTTCTCATATGAAACATTGACTTATCTCGCACTTTATAAATATTCAGTGAGTCTCACATATTTAATACTGTAGTATGAAGAGAGATAAAGACAAATTTTAACATGTGAATTAATTAGGTGAGAATTCTCGGTCCCATGTAGCACATAAAAACCGCCAAAATTGTCGATCTCTTTTTAGGGTGAATATTATTGAAAGTGCCTAACACCAACTACCTCAATGTAAATTACCCGTTTTATTCACCTATTGAACTCGTCAATATGAGCATGACTTTTGCTTTCCCAGGACACTAGAAGCAACAAACCGTATCAGTGTAACATTAACACTGGGATACATTATGCCTTTCAAAAAAAAAACACTGGGATACATTATTGAAAGATGGAGACATGAAGTCTTAAATGAAGTCTGGAAACTAGGATCAAACTTATTAGTTATTACTATTGCCATGATAAATTCTCTAGTTAAAATATGTGCATAGGGTTGAAAATATGTCAGACTGTTGGACCTAGTCTACATCTGATTTAAATCACACCAAATTAATAAATAAACAAGAGTTATGCTTTTTCAAAAACTTATTTAGTGAAAAAAAGTTAGCTAGGCTCACCCGCTCAGATCATTCAAAAAGTTTTGTACTTTATTTACAAAAAAAAAATTACATTTTTTAATATCTAGTTATATAATGATTTAAGGCTTAATTCAAAATCCTTAGGAGCTGCTCTCTTGGGAAGACATTTGACTTTTACCACACCCAGATCGAACAAAATTGTCTCAATAGATGGTACTTATGGTTAAAATAAAAAATAATGATTTAAAGACATTAGTCTATTTAGAAATAAATTTATGACATATTTAAATACCTACAAATTATTGTATTAATTAGGCTATGAAACCCTAAAAAACTTAACATAATATAGCTTATTTTCATCCATGTAGCTTATAGTCTTGATAGTCTATTTACGGAAGGATTTTGTTTTAGTATAATTTAACTTGTTAGCGTATAATTAAGTTTGTTAGTCTTTTTATAAATAAGTTTGTTCGCAGATATAAAAATCTAATTACAAAACATGTATTTAAATGGACTATCAGGCCGTACCAAACTTTCAAGAATGTGATGACAGGCTTGAAAAAAAACCTACAATAGATAACAGACTAGACTTAGGCATTATAATTTTTAATTGTTGTGCATTGATGAATCACTCTAGAGAGTATATCTCGCATGGCAACCCTCCGGGTTTTAATTCCATTCACCTTTGGCAAAAAAAAAAGCAATATAATTTTTAGGTATGTTAGGCTTATTAACGCAAAGTCTAGCTCAGTCAAGCCTATTCTCACCTCTATGCATGAAATGCTATTTTTAGTATCCACCGCTGAGGTGTTATACTAATCAGTAAACGACTGATCATAAATATATCAAATTTTCACCGTAAAGATTGAACATTTGATCTCATAACTATATGATGGGGTGAGCAATTAACATTAACATGCCACACATAGTTGTTTGTGCACGCCATATGCTTGTTATAAATTAGTTCAACTAACAATAAAAGAAGAGGGTCGTGATTGGTTGATAACCTACATAAAGTTTTATTGTATTTTTATGGTATTGAGTACCAAAGAATAATATGGTTTTTTTTCTTCGATTAATCATATTCATTGAAATAGTTAAATTACAGGTTATTACTTTTTAGAGAAGAGATTGTGTCATTTATTATCAACATCCATCATATGAGTGGTGAGAAGTTTAATTTTTTCTTAAACCATAGGAGTAGCATTTCAGTTTTGAGTTGTTATGAAAGAAGAGGACATGTGTTTAAAGTTCTTCATCTCTTGTCAATTAGTCAAGGTTAAAAGTGGTTTTAAATGACAAGGGTCTGAAATCAAAATAAGTAAATGAATAATATCAATTGTCAAGTAGTTTTAAATGACAAGGGTCTGACATCAAAATAAGTAAATGAATAATGTCAATTGTCAACGTAGTTGCGTAGTAAGAATTTGATTTTGCTGTTGTTGTTGCCCTAGATTCTTCTTTTAGCAATCATTTGGAAAAAAATGTTTCTTAATTAGGATTGATCTAGTGTTTTGAGTAGTTGTAAACGTCTTAAGTTCAAACACCACAACTCTAATTAAAGTGGAAAAAAATAACTAGTTCACCAACTAAATAGGGAAATCAATTATAATTGCTCCAGCAAAATATTTTATAGTTTTGAAAGAATTGACCCTTTCTAATTAGAGATTTTGTACATTGTGTTGTGTGTGTCAGTGCGGCATAGCCTAGTGATTAATAGATTCTTCTTATAGATGACAGCCAAGTAGAAGTCTCTGGCAGAATGAACTTTTAGCAAACATAAAAAATATAAAATAAGGAATAATGATAAAAAATCCAGAATGTAATTCTTAAATGTGTTAGAAGTACTATGCTGTGTATGAAATTATAAATTATATGCGTGACATGATCAAGTTTCCTTCAGGCTAAGAGAATCTAGGTATTATTCTTAAATAATACCATTGTTGAAAGCTCATTTTTATCTTAGAAACTGATTTTGAGCCTGTCTGTTTCTTTTCTTCTATACTTCAAGCACCTTGCAATGGAAGAATTTAACTGGTGGCTATCCTTATACATGAATGAAAATGTGAACCAAGACTTTGCCATCAGAAGGTTTTGCCCTGCAAGAATGGAGCTAGAGCAAGGAGAAGAAGAGTGCCAGGACCAAGAAGCATTTCTTGATCATGAGATTGAACTATGGTCTTCTTCTGATGCAACAACCACCACCACTCCTTGTTTACCTTCTTCAGAGAATATTGATGACTTTGTTGATAGCTTCATTAACATGGATCAGTATGATTATGACAATGAAGATCATCACCAAGAGTCCACAGAGAACAAAAGTTTTGATCATCACTTTGCTGAGGCTGATGCATACTCTATGGTGAATGAAGAAGTGGAGATCTATGGAGATGTTACAATCACCATGGAGGAGGAGGAAGAAATTGAAATGACAGGCTCTTTTGGTGCAAGATCTGAACTTGTGCCTTGTGCAGAAGATGCAAATCTTGCCATGGATCAAGGATTAGACTTGGTTCACATGCTTTTGGCATGTGCTGAAGCTGTTGGATGCAGAGACACACAGCAAGCAGAGTTTCTACTCAGCAGAATTTGGGCCTTGGCAAGTCCTTCAGGAGATTCATTGCAAAGAGTCTCTTACTGTTTTGCCACAGGATTGAAGTGCAGGTTATTACTTCTTCCTCAAAGTGCCATTGCAAATGGCACATTCACAAGATCCTCTATGAATGTCCCTTTGATCACTAGGGAGAATAAGTTGGAAGCTTTTCACCTCCTTTACCAAACAACACCTTACATTGCCTTTGGTTTCATGGCTGCAAATGAAGCTATCTTCCAAGCATCAAAAGGAAAAAGCTCCATACACATAGTTGACCTTGGAATGGAGCATACTCTTCAGTGGCCTTCACTGATAAGAGCCCTTGTTTCAAGGCCTGAGGGGCCTCCAAAGCTCAGGATCACTGGATTAATCAGAATTGAAGACAACAACCCAAAACTTCAAACTAGAATCAATGCACTTCTAGAGGAAGCAAGCTCATTGGGAATGCCTCTTGAATTCCACATAATATCAGAGGATTTAACTCCATCTCTTCTTACTGTGGAGAAGCTGAACTTAAGAGATGGAGAAGCTTTATTTGTTAACGGCATCTTGCAGTTGCACAAACATATCAAGGAAAGTAGAGGCTATTTGAAGGAAATTCTCCAATCAATAAAGAAGCTAGGTCCAACAGCAATTACAGTGGTGGAGCAAGATACAAACCACAATGGTCCTTTCTTCCTTGGGAGGTTTTTGGAGTCACTGCACTATTACTCGGCTATATTTGATTCTCTTGAGGCAAGCATGCCAAGGAATAGCCAACAGAGGGGGAAGATAGAGAGATTACACTTTGCAGAGGAGATTCTTAATATTATAGCTTATGAAGGTGCTGATAGAATGGAAAGACATGAAAGGGTAGACCAATGGAGAAGACAATTAGGCAGAGCAGGGTTTCAGGTAATGCCACTGAAGTGCACAAGCCAAGCTAGAATGATGCTTTCTGTTTATGACTGTGATGGATACACATTGTCCTGTGAAAAGGGTTGCCTTCTTCTAGGGTGGAAAGGAAGGCCAGTAATGATGGCTTCGGCATGGCAAGTAGCAAGTATTTGATATGCCCAGAGTTTTAAATTGTGATATTCAACCGCAATTGCAGCAGTAACATAACAAATTTTGGAGTCCGTGCATTGGCATCACAACCAAAGATGAGACTGCAGTGAGTGACTCGTATTTGTCCACAATTCTACGTGCAACTCAACCCTGGATCTGCCCTCTTAAAATTTTTGGAAGAAAGAGGGAGTAGAATGATCATGCACTTACTCATAGCCATAAATTGTTTCTTAATCAATAATATCAACCTGGTGATATGTATTTTCCCTTATTTAAGATACAAAAGTTTTGAAATATATTTTGTTAGATGTTTATGATTGAAACTCTTGTTCTTTAACATGTAATTCAGTCCTAACATTCTTATGTAATGTTAGAATATGAGAATAATTTACAGCCTCAAGGAGGAAAAGATATAAGCAGTTTCCTAAGATCACTTTGAACTTGCTGCAGAAAATTAATCCATATTTGACACTCTAACTTCCTTTCTTCCTTGCAAAGGATAAGCGGGTCATCAATTTTCTTCATCATCCATGTTGGTAATTTGGTTGCTATTTTCTTTACCATCCATGAGTATACATGGTCATAGCTCCAGTCATCTGAATCAGAAGATGTTCCTTCATTGCCCTGTTTGTTGACCCAGATACAGAAGGTATTCCAACCACTATAATCTCACCCTCTATGAAGTTATGCCTGCTTTTTTTTTCCCTATGTAAAAATTATATTCATACATCGACTGCAAGTGATTAAAAATAAAAATACCAAACATCTCTCATAATACTTCAATAAAATAAGAAATGATTTGTCATTTTCTTACTAACAAAACTAGTTTCTTTCTTATCCAATCAGATTATCTACCTTATATCTAACAATTTTTGTTTCAGTGTTTTCAAATTTGTTTATTTCCACAATCAGACTACAGACTACAGACTACCTTGGCTTCTAACGGTTTTAACAGTTCAGGCGACAAAATATTACAGTCAATCAGAAACTAAAAAGACAGTTTGGCACTTGCATTAAGCAATGGTTACAACTTTTTTGCATAGTGCAGCATTAGATTGTTGGTGTAAACAAAATAAAGAACTAACTAGAGGATAGCATCGCCACTGGTATAATTAACTTCCCTGAGCACCATGAATTAAATGAATTAAATTTGACAGTTAGAATGCCAATGTATGTTAGTATCTCTAACTCATTTAGGTGCCTTATGGCCCTGTGTTTTTGTTTGGCTAGAAGCTGCTGCAGACATTATGCGCAAGCGACTTGCTATTTCTGTGAAGGAA
Organism: Lotus japonicus; assembly: GCF_012489685.1. NCBI lineage: Eukaryota > Viridiplantae > Streptophyta > Magnoliopsida > Fabales > Fabaceae > Lotus > Lotus japonicus. Next base: position 62,518,109 of record NC_080043.1, read on the forward strand.
GGCCTGGCTATAGGATTGGGTGCCCAACATTCCTCCATCAGTGTCCTCCATTCAAGATCACACTCACTCGGAATTGTTGGCCTTAATATATTATTTACAATCCCACCTGCACAATTTAACAATGACCCCTAAAATTAATGTGCAATAGATAATACAAACTAGGGCATCCAGAAGACAGTAACATCAACAACCATACAAACTCCTATCTGGTTTTGATTATTTTATAATCTGTTTTTTTAAAGCTGACATAAATTTTGGCTATAAGGACATTCTGAGTACAAAATAAACTACTCAAATCCAAATACACTAGCTTGTTGATTAATTATGATGACTTGATGGTGTAGGACAAATATTCAATAATACTCTTCTTGGTAAAGTACTCCAGCGGCTACTTACTATTAGAATTTGGGAGGCCTAACTCTAGAGGTGAGGGTTGCTCTACCCTTTATAAAGACTATCTTGGCCATATCACGACTTCTAACAGTTAATTCACTAGAAAAACTGAGTCCTGAGACTTTTGGAAGACTTGCAGACCAGTCAAAAGAAAAATAATAGTCATGTGCAATTCTATGCAATAAAAAAAGAGATGTGGTGTAGTGTGTCTTCTGTGTCTTACTCTTATCAGAGTGTTTTGCTATACCCTCCTAAAACATCCTTCACATGATCCTCTGGTTAATTAATGAAAAAGTAGATGCTTATGGTAAAACAAAAAAGTTCAAAACTCTACTTATTTAGTAATAATGAGGATTTTTATGAAGATTAATTAGGAAGACAGAATTATTCCTAATCAAAAAAATTAGGTGCAAATTTGGTTGTCATAGTTCAAAGATCAAAGTTTTAAACAAACTGAGCTGCAAGTGATTTGTCTAATACTGTTAGAGATATAATATAAAACAATTCATGTCTTCACCTAGGCTAGAACAATACTAATTATTTGTTCAAGCTTGTAGAAGAAATGGTTCATAACATGATATCAATTCCTCTAATTAAATGGAGTGGAATTTGATCCTTGTTGCATTGTTCAAATTTAAAATAATTAGTATCTTCAACTAACAGCTTAAGCTTTAGGGATAATTAATTCATAACAAATCCCAAAGGTAAACAAAGGCACTTTGTGGGCAACTTCAGATCAGTAATAATAGAGTGTGCTAAACATGGATAACACAATTAGGTGAGATGAAGAGGTTGAGCCAGCCTTAAGAGTATCATGCAATCTGAATTTGTTTATCCCCATTACTTAGTCGTTAGTCTAGTACTCATGTTCGGTCCAACAGGATATCTATCACTAAGGGCTTTGTCTGTTTCAGGCTTTCAGCTATTTGAACAGTTTACGTAGTTTGGTTCTTGGATCAGGATCCTCTCATGTGGAAATTTTCATGGCATTGTCATGTTGTAATTTTGTCTTTCTCTCTCTTCATACATATTGTCATGATAGACACAATGTTTCATTTGACATAGTCATGTGACATGATTGGATCATAATCCTTGATTCTTTAACCACACTTCACCTGGTATTGGCTACTGCTTCGGAAAGCCCATCCCTCTCCCCACCTAAATCTTAACCTTAATTTGCTAATTCTACAAGAGCCGGGAAGGCCAAGCATGCTATAGAAGCTTTCCTCTATCTTCAGAACAAAGAAAAATAATGAAAAATGAAAACATAAGGTCTCTATTCTACCATCTATTATCTAACGTGTTGCTGCTTCAATAAAACGTGGAAATCTATTTCAAGAGGATGAAAGAGTTAGTTAACCATAGAAAAGATACAACCGAGTATAAAAACAAGATATTACCTATAATTGCACCATAGTGCATATTGGCGTATGGCTCCTCACCGGTTAGAATTTCCCATAATACTATGCCAAAGGAGAACACATCAACCTACAAATCAAAATGCAATTTCGACAATCAATAGGCAATATGCACCAAAAGATTTAAAATGATCAAATATATATCCCATTTGAACAACAGATTTCTTGAGTAGTAAAAGAACGGAACAGAAAATTTTAAATGGGTAAGATTAAAAATGGTCAAATAAACATGATTATACAGGAAATCAGGAATTTCCAGAATTCCTAAGTGCTGTGAACTTGAAAAGAGTTTTATTGCCATGTGAAATGAAGAAAACTCCAACATCTAGAACAAACATCAATTCAACAATCAACTCATTCTTCCTTAGTTAAATTTCAATGGTGTCGTGCGATTGAAAAAAAGCATTTCATCAGATAACTTCGAATATTACCTTCTCTGAGACTTTGTTGCTGGTTCCATTCAGCAGCTCTGGTGCCATCCAAGGTAGAGTCCCCCGCACACCACCAGTAACTAGGGTATTCCTTTTAATTTTTGACAAGCCGAAATCACCAACCTAGGAAGGAAAATTTATAATTCTTAACACTAAAGGATTTGAGATTTTCAGTTCATGGAAAATTGGTAACAGTCTTGATACCTTGCAAATTGGCCGTAAAGGATCTTTCAAGTTGACGAGCAAATTGTCACATTTTAAGTCAAAATGCACAATGTTTTTTGAGTGTAAATATTCCATTCCAAAAGCTGCATCCATTGCAATTATCAGCCGCTTGCGACGATCAAGATACCTAAAAAAATCACGTTAAGAGCTTCTTAAGGAAAACTCATCTGAAGACTGGACATGATATTCATCACTTGAACACACTAGCTGACGCAATAAACTTCAGGATGGTGATGTTTATCGCTTAAGAATTCTACCAAATCATGAAAGCTATCATAACAAATAGTCATGCCTTCCATCCTAGACAGAAGCTTCTATAGAATTGTCTTCTTCAAATTTGAGGCAGGAGTAACCATTGTTTTAATATAGTGCTGCTCTGTAATATAAATACAAAGGCTCTTTTTAAATGCATTACCTGTCCTTGCGAAGTAATACATGCCTAAGAGAACCATCCACCATGAATTCAGTAACAGTGGCCATTGTTCCTCCCGGCCCATCCTGTACCACACCATAAAATGCAACCACATTTGGATGATGAAGCTTGGAAAGAATGTCCGCTTCCCGCCAGAATTCCACAGTCTGAGAAAAGACACAAACATCATCTTACTTGCCTCAAAATATATCCTTACAATTAAAGAAATTTCTAATAAATATAACAATAAGAAGCATTTTCTATTTCAATACAAAATGTCCATTCTCATAAGATACATCCCCTATATATATAATTTTAATTTTTATATTCAATAATTAAGATTCCAGTTTAATTTTCATGCACTGTCAGTGTAAAAGAGTTTTACACAGACACTCAATCTGAATATGCCATGTAGGATCAAACGGTTACATTCCTTTTTAATTTAACTAAAATAACAAGAAATTTATGACGTGACCGAAATCAATCTGTGTAAAAATCTGTGGGGGGGGGGGGGAGGGGGGAGGCTTAATTTTGACAAAAAAGTGAAAATATACAAAAATGTTCCCTTCAATGACCATTCTCCTATAAAATGACCATTATCATAAGATACATCCCTTATATATATATATAATATATATATATATATAAATAGCAAGTTTACCAGTCTCTCTTGCTCAGATGATCGACCAGTGAAGCAGCTCTTCTTTATTCTTTTAATAGCAACATCTGTTCCTCTCCATTTTCCATGATACACGGTCCCAAAGGTACCAGAACCTAATTCCTTCAGCTCTTCAAGATCTTCGTTCTTAATGACCTACCAATTGCACCAAAACAATGAAATAAATGAGCTAAAGATTTTTAAGTCAGCAGTCGAGCAAGATATTATTCATCTCTGTAAAATCTGTGAAAGTTTATAAAAGAAAATACAGAAAAAACTAAATATGATAAAATAAGCATTAAAGCATAAACGTTACAAGGTCAAAGGAGAGGACAAAGGTCTAAAACATCATCTCATGACCAAGTGTGATAAAGAATCCATATAGACACTGAAAATCTACATTAGAGACACACAATATCTCCAAAGTAATGCTCCGTGGTATAGAACAGCGGACTCCAACAAACCCAACAACAGCAAAGAATAGTGTAGAAAAGATGAGATCGTTACGATGGATGAATAGACATTCAAGAAAATACAAGATCAGGATTAATTAAAGCACACTGGTCGTGCAAAAGTAGAAATAACACTTAATGAGAAAACGAAAGAAACCTGCCTACAGTGGTTTGATCATGTGAGACTGTTGGAAATACATGAGTGTTTCTCTCCTCCTTTTTCTTCGGTACATATTATCGTGATACGAACATAATATTTTTTTTTTCAATAGTCAAGATTCCAGTTTAATTTTCATGCATTGTCAGTCTAAAATAGGTTTACACACTCAATCTGACTATGCCACGTAGGATCAAACAGTTACATTCCTTTTTAATTTAACTTAAATAACAAGAAATTTATGATGTGGCCGAAACCAATCTGTGTAAAAATCTTTTGGGGGGAGGGAGGAGGCTTAATTTTGACAAAAAAGTAAAAATATGCAAAAATGTTCCCTTCAATGAAGGATGCAAATAAGTATTCTCAATAACTCCTAAAGTCCAATAAGCACATACCTAGTGCATCGTCAAAGTACAAAAGAGATTTCTAAATAGAATAAAAGCATAGCAGATAAAATGCTGGAGGGGAAAAAAAATAACCTGCACGGTACTGATATCAAAATCTCCTAAAGAAGGATCAAGTGGAGGTAGATTGCAATTTTTTGTTTCAAACTTGCCATCCTTAAGCATAAGAACTTTGTCAGTGGAAAAACATATCTATACAGATACTGAAACAGAAAATAACTAAGATGAAGATCATACCTCATACTCTGATTCTTGTGCTCTCAGGTTTTCCATCATAGCATCGAACTGCATGCTTTCAGCGTCAGTAAGTTGGGATAGATCATAATTGGAATTCAGAACAGCAGTTTCTGTTCCACTCCTTCTAAGTAAGTCCTTCTGACTTTCTTGACCAAAATTGAGGTGGGAATCCTCATGAACAAGAAAAGCTTCGTCAGCTTTTCCTATCACAGGTGAAAAACCAACATGATCCTGATCAATAAGAGAGACATTATCAAGCCCTTGTGCCAACTTTTGAAAATATGACCACCGTTTAGGTTCATGATTTTCCATATTTACGCTTAAGCCTATTCCACCTGTGGTTAGTGGATGTAGAGTGGAGGGATCTTCTGCAAGTATTGCTTTAGAAAACATATCAGAAAGCAATTCACGGGGAAATCGATCATCGATATCAATAAGGACACCTTGTGCTTGTTTTGAAACAACATTTGGGGGAAAATCTTGAGAAACATCTTTGGTTATGTCCCCAGTTAAAGAAACAGGAAGTGCTTGCACCATATGATTATCATTAGATTCCTTCCCAGAGACCTCACCCCAATCAATCTCCGGAAGATTGGATGCTGGATCATCAAGGTGTTCTACAGAGGAAACATGTTGAATAGCAGGAAGGTCTGATTTGGTATTGGTTTTGGTTTTGGTTTCATCATTACAATAATTTTCAGCTTCCACATCTTTACTTCCTTCATTGTTCAGTAACACCTGCTTGAACTCAGGATCCATGTGCTCGGATAGGTTTGGCTTAATCTGACTGTTCGTGTCAGGCAATGGTTTATTCATTTGATGTTTGGCAAACCCATTGTCAATGGTATGGTCATCTGCTAGTAAGGGCTTTGCTGCAATGCTCAATTTCTCAGTTGGATTTAACAGATTATAATCACTCAAGTTGTCCCTAGATTCTGTCACTGAACCCTCTGGGTTGACATCACAAAGTAAGGGCTTTGCTGCAATGCTCAATTTCTCAGTTGGATTTAACAGATTATAATCACTCAAGTTGTCACTAGATTCTGCCACTGAACCCTCTGGCTTGACATCACAAAGTAAGTCTGACTCATGAAACTGAGAGTTCAGCGTGTCATCTGACTTTGAGGACCGATTCAGGACCTCTACTTGCTCCCTTGGAATTCTTTCTGAATAGTAAACTCTTTTAGGAAGTGGGGGAGGATGAAGACAATTCAAATCAATTGCATTTGACTGAGAATCAACATAAGCAGGAACAAATGCACTGCTAGATGTAGTAGAGGCCTCTTCATAATCCTGGTGTTGAACCTTTATAGTGGAAGGCAAGGAGGTTAGATGCCCCTCAGGCAAGGTAACTATAGCTGATGCTTCAGGACAATTATTTTTCAAATAACCATCCAAGGGCTGTGAGGGAGCTAGGGGTGGGGTTTCCAAGGATACGACATTAACAGGGTCACTCCCTTGTTTAACTGAGCCATCACCTATATTTTCCACCGACATTTGTACTCCACTGGGTGGATGATCTTCATTCAGAACCCATTGTTGGTAATTCAGCATTTGAGGAGCCATAGAAATTGGAGTGTCCTCAACCACAGGGTTAGGAGCCGGATTAAGGCCATGGTGAAGAAGATATTGATTACTAATTTCCCCAGATTGCATAATTTGATCACTATAACTCAGCTGCCCAGTTTCATACGCATTTGAAGAAGTTGGTAATACTGGCTGTGAAGATTGAATAACCAATGAAGATTCAGATTTTTTGGTCAAGGGAATACTGCTGACACCTATTGATTCTACAGCAACTCTACTGGTCTCCCTCTCCATAGTTTGCCTGTCCAATTCATTTATATCAGCTGCTGCAAAGCTGACACCAAGTGGTGTTGAGTTGTTTCTAGATCCTAAGTCCATGCCATTAACAGCAACAAAATACTGGATCTCAGAATCACCACCAATGCTGCTTAGAGCAAACTGAGCATCTTCCAAATCATTCATTGAGAACAAAAACATCCTAAGCTTTTGTGGGTGTTCTTTATCTTCTAGAATATTATACTCCTCCATCATATTCTGCAAATCCTCATCACATGATACAGATACCAAAGCATCAAGATCTTCCCCAGGAAGTTGATACTTCAGTACATGAACCAAATTATAGATTAACATTGCTTTCTGCCTAAGCTCCTGCCACGATATGTCCTTTCTTAGACGAAGAATGCGTGTCTGGCCTCCAACATATCTTAGCTTTCCATCACTAGGCCGTGGTAATATTTTACCACCAAAGCTGCAAAGACACTTCATCATCATTGATGAGCTATCAGAACCACCAGAAGAGCCATATCCATGCACAAATTGACTAGTCTCCTGATTCAATGAAGTTCTTGGTATTGATCGAATTGACCTGTAATAGCTTCTGTCTCCATGTAATGATGTACTCTGTCTGTTAAACTCTGTTGGACCTTTCTCAACCGTTGAGAACATAGAAATGCCTGACCCACTTTCAGATCCTGCATGACTGATGCCTAAAACTCCTCTATAACTAGTTGTATAATTAGAATCACTGACATTTGAAAATACAGGCTTCTTGAGATTCACCCTATCTCGCATAAATTCAAGAGCAAATTCCTCACCCGTCTGTATTGAATAATTACGAACTGGCTTAACATCTGATGTGTAATAGTCAAATGGTCTTCCATTAGTATGCATGACATCCAGACGATCCGGCATTACTGGCTGAGATCCAGGCTGGAATTCCTGCGTTCTAGGCTCCATGATATAGCACTGAAGTTGTTTGGGGAATCTTGATTGTTCCATCATGCCATGTCTTTTTCTTCACAAAAGAAGAATTCATTAAGAAACCAGGTCAAAAATAAGTTCTAGACTTTTTTGTAATAATGGCTTCAATACTATATGAAATGTGAAGAATCTGAAATCCTTTAAACTCCCAACATAAGACCTACTGACTCTTTATCCCAAAACACAACTGTATAGCAACTGCTTTGTGAACATAGAGGAATTAAGGCAAGAAGATTGAGCAACAAATTGAAATAAAAATATATGGTCACAGCAGATGGAAAAAAAGAACAAATTAAACATCTGCATTCTGCAGCCAACTATAAATGCTAAGTTGCATACTGGGAGCCCAGATAACATTCAGTATTTATAATAATGCAATGCAATTAACAAAACATTATAAATAACTTAAATTTTTGAAAATGAATAATGAACTTGGGCAGTCGAAATACACTATTTGTTTGGTGAACAACTCCAGCTGCCTTTCCATGGCTAGATGACTGCTAGGTCTCTCTAGTGTGGGCCTAAAACTGTGTGTAACATCTCATTGCTCACCTCACATTAATAAGATTCTCAAAGATCAGTGATAACTGATAAGACATCAGTGCAAAACAGAAGGTACTTTACCTAAGGAAAAATATACTATAACCTATCTTCAATTGGGAAAAACTAGAATAACCATACATCACTCTCATATGCAAGCCCACAAGGGACAATTTTCTGAGTAAGTTTCAAAATAAATTGCACACATTTAGTTTTCCAACTACAGTTAGGGAAACTTGTAGGTTTAGCATTCAATTCAGCCTATCTATAATCTACTGTTTATGTAATTAATTTCATTGCCATTTTCCACATACCAGACAGAACATGATCAACAAAAGATTATCAACAACACAGGGCCATCTCCATACATTCAAAACCAAACAGCAAGAACAAACAATGGAGCATGAAAATGAAACTAGGTACCTGATGAAAAGGGTGAAAGCTCGTGTTTTTCATTGCTGAAAGTGGTGGAAGGTAACAACGCCATGGTTGAAGAAAAAGAACCAATTTTTGAAACGAAACAGAGGTTTCAGGGGAAAACTGAAAGAACCCATTTCGGCACAGTCTGAGTGATTCCCATTACGCTATCTTTTCAGAGTTTCAGCTTCTGCTTCGGCACATTTTCCCGGAAAATCGATGGCACTTTCTCTTTCTCTCTCTAAACGAAATGGAAAATTCTCTCACTAGAAAATTCCTGTGTGGGCGCCGCTTCTGCTTTCTCACGCGGAATACATCACGTTCTGCTCTTTTTTATTTTTTTATATTTTACTCAAATGAGAAAGTGAGGATCAAGTTACTTAAAGGGCCTTCTTGGTTTAAAACGTGTAGGAATCAAAGACCTGAAAAATACAAAATATTAAAATATTGAGTAAAGAATGGGAAAAGGAAATTAAAGAGAATGGATTATGGATATATGTTACTATCAGTTCAAATAATCACTTAGTCACCATCGTTCTTGTTGGTTCAAATGATTACACGACTATCTGTCAAACGCCAGTCGATCATGACAACTAAACATGAAACTTCCACTTTCTAACTAATTGGTTCAACATAAGGTTCATGGTTCTTTGAGAACCGAAGCTAACAAAAAATCGAACCTTTTAGAACCGAACCGAACTTGAACCTAAATTTAAAAATCGGTTCACTAACCGAACCAAAATCTCAAAACTGGTTCAATAACCGAACCAAACCGATATATCCACTTATTCACTATCTAACAGTTAACAGAACCGAATCTTTTAAAAAATGTGAACTCAATTAATATTAAGTTAGTTGATTCTGGAAAAAAACTGGTTCGGTTCACCATTTTACCGAACTAGTTAACCGAAACTTGAAACCGATTCAGTTCGGTTCAAAACATACTATATCGGTTCGGTTCAATTCCCTCAACCAAATTTTCAGTTCAGGTTCGGTTCAGTTCAAGCAAAGAACCGAACCATGAACAGTCCTAGTTGACATCTTAATGTCACCTACATGACATAGTAGCAAGCGGTTAACCGTGTTTGTTGGAAATATGTAAATTCATTCTCATTACCATGGTGGATTCACATCAAATTAGTTCTCTAATAGAAATTTTGTTCTAAAGAAACTATGTTCTTTGGAGTATAATTTCCTAAATCTTAAGAAAAGATTGGAGGAATTGCCGATACATAATAAGGATTTATTTGCTTTCACGGCATCCGACCGACTTAGATCTAGATTTTTGTTGTCATAAATACACCATTCATCCTACATAGTAAATATAATTGAACAGTCAAAATAAGAGAAATATGGTTTCGAAGCATCAAAAGGCCGTTGAAGAACAAGTGTTTGGGCTATTGAAGGCTAGATTGATAATGGAGATTAAGTAATACTTTATGGTTAGAAAATCTAGTGTTTAGTGAACAAGTTCAATGACAAATGACATATGTGCTATTTCGTATATGATGCTAAAAAATTCGCGCTGTTCTATTTTGTATTATATTATATAAATTTTATTATGATTTGAGTAATAACTGATCGCGTGGCCTAATGGATAAGGCGCTCGCCTCCGGAGCGGGAGATTGTGGGTTCGAGTCCCATCGCGATCGCATTTTTTAATATTTTGTTTTTGCATTTCAAAAGCATTAATTAACTATTCCCAAATGTTATTGTTGACCAAGTGATGTCTTCACTGTACATATGCGGGTCCCAGTCACTTGCTTCTTAGTTCTTTCAATTACCAAATAAAATTCAATAATAATATAGTGCCTACTTTTGAAATGTCACAATTTTTCTATATTCTCTATTGAAAATATGTTAAAAAAATGAAAAAATTGCACAACCTCCCATAAAATTTAATTGATCTCCCTTATATTTTGTAAAATGTATTGACCTATTCTTCTTCATATATCCTTTAGAATAAATAATAGAATGCAATTGAGTATTATAATACAATAATGATAAAACTCAAGAGAGATTGATGTATTATTTTTAATAAAACAAAGTGAGTTATATATATCTATTAAATAATAGAAGGAGATAAGTATAAGGATGTAAATCCTTAGGGCCACATATATATTACATGTTATAATTTTAATGGAGAAGAAATAGCGGATAGGACAGCTGAAATTTTTTTCCATGTTCTAAGAGGTTTTACAAGTTTGTCAGGAGCTGGTTTTTTTTTTTAACTTTGAAGAAGAAACATTTTTTAAGGATAAAATACAAACTTACAGGCTAAGTCATCAGTAGATTACTTTGAATTAATGAATTTGGAAGTAATCAAGCAAAATTAATTTTGGGATTTAACTCAGCTATATTGACTAAAGAAATCAAATTATTTTTATTCACAATCCATTGTATTTCTGTTTGATTTTAATTTAATTTGGTATATAACTTGAATTTTTTGTGTATACAGACTGTAATGCATTTAATCTTTATATTCTATGAAATGATTTTTCTTTTGATGCTAAAATTTATTTTCCCCCTCCAATTTCATGTTTAAACCCATCTTGTGAATTATCTCTTTTGACTTGAATCAAATGTGAGTTGAAGAGGTTCTTTTGGACTTAAATGCTTTTATTCAGAATGATGTAAAAAGTGCATCTTGTGGAATATTCTAATTGTAATTGTAATGTTACCTAAATTATATATTTACAACCGGGTGATACAAGGGAGCCACCTCAAACTAATCCAAACTAACCATCCATACATGTACTATATTACTTTCAAAAAAAAAAGTATTATATTACACCTTAATTTCTATAGAAAAATGATGCCTACTAACACTGTGTTATTTCACAAGAGTCTTGTTTTGAGTTCAATTTTGATGTAGTGTACAATAAAGAAAAAAACAAAGAAAGAAGAAAGTGAATTTTAGAGAGAAAGGAAACCGCCGCAGAGTGACTAAATATCCATAACTGCCTTCAACCTCCCTCCCCGAAATAATCTCAACCCACAAACCAGAACCAGATCGTGAGTCACAACAATAAATTCACTAGTTTTTCTAGTTTTAGTGTCTTTTGCGCGCCTTACTCAGTACTAGCAGTTTTAGCTTCTTCTTGCACTCTCTCTCTCTCTCTCTCTCTCAGGTATCTCTCTCTATCTATGCATGCTTCTAACATATTCTAGCAACATGTCTTTGTACTATATTAAATGTCATTAATTGTTTGTGTCTTATCTCTTATATGCATCAATTTTTGCTTATATATATACCACTCATGTAACTTCTTTTTCACGTTGCAGCAGGTTTACCTGATTTGATTTCACTACCATGGCATTGAGCACTTACTTCAACTTGGACTTTCAGCAAACTCCTAGCTCTTTCCTTGAAGCAACACCAACACTTAATTTACCACAACACCACCTCTTTGCTTATCCAGATGAAAATTTCTTCTTTCCAAATAGCACTTTTGTTGACCATGATGCAAGTTTCCTCTACCCTGCAGATGATATCTACTACCCTCCTCTGTTTCAGTGCAATTCTTCTGCTTATGACCCCACCAATTGCAATATCTCACTCTCTGACAATGATATTGTATTTCCATTCCTAACTCAAGATGATTACCAAAACCTCCTTCCATGTCCAAAGCGCCAAAAGTGCTTCTTCAATGACAATTATGGCCTTGTGCCAACCAATTTGTTTGATTCCTTGCAAGCAGAGGAACCGCCACTATCAGAAGCAGAGCTTTTCTATGCAATGGCGCCAGAGTTCCAAATTCAACAACTTCCACAGTGTGGTAATTTTGTGGCAAATAATGATGAGAATAAGAAGAGTAAGGAGAACGAGAAAATCATATCTGCTCAGAGCTTAGCAGCAAGAGAAAGAAGGAGGAAGATCAGTGACAAAACACAGGAGCTAGGGAAGATTGTTCCTGGTGGGACTAAGTTGAACACTGCTCAGATGCTGAATGCAGCTGGCAAATACATTCAGTATTTGCAGGCTCAAGTTCAGATGCTTCAACTTATGAACACACTCCAAGTAAGTTAATCCACTACCTAATTTCATGTCAATTTAACTGTTTCTTGCAATTTTCTTACAATCATGATTCATGAGTGATCGTTCTTGTATGAAGACACTCAAGTTAGTTCATTGTTCAGTACTTTCATGTTAATTTAACAGTTTCTTGCATTTTTCTTATAATCATGAGTGGTTGTTGATGTTAAGTTGCTGTTTTAATTATAATAGAGTTTTAGTAACTATATGATAATTTTATGCAATAGGATGGTTAACTGAATTAGCTTATTTTTCTGTAAAATCAATTTTACTTAAATAAGTTTTTCTCTAAAATTAATCTAAACTCAACTGTGGATTGATTTTCAAACAAACATGAACTGACTGACAGTGAGGATTAGAGTAGTTGCTATAGTTAAGAAAGCATAAAGAAACTGGGTTTTCAATAAATACCAAAAATAAAGAAAGAAATTGTTATTGCAGTGAAAATTAAGTTAGTTATGTGTAACTTATGAGTTATGACTCAATGTTTCATTGGATGTTCAGTTTCTTTGTTTTTTTGCTAATAATATGTTGTAGTTCCTATTTAGTTCCTACTTTTTTAATTTATTATTGAACATATTACAAATTGTTAGAAAAATTTAGAATATGAACTTTTCTATGTGAGTGCTGAACAAAAATAAAACTCCTATGTGAGTGGGGGAGAGAGAGAATGTGAGCCTAGGGAAAGAGAGATTTTAGAAAGCAGTTACTAGATTTTAGCAACACTTCCCAGAGACTTTAGGAACAAGATTGTTTCTTTAGAAGAATATAACTGCCACGGATGGAATTTTCCACATGTTTTTTTTTTCATTAATTACTATAAAAATAAAGTTGGCATATTAAATCAATGCTCAAGTTCAGTGCTTATTATATGTTGTTAATTTTGTTCAGGAAGAAGAGGAGGTAGCACTAGCACCTTCAATTGATGAAGATCTTCAGGCACTGTTTGTCTCACCCTTGATTCAAGAGAAGATGTACTTGGAGGAGAAGTGCTTTGTTCCAAAAGACTTTGTTACCACTTTAACAAATCTTGATAATCTTCAATCAAGTCCTTCCATCCTTCAAGATCTTAATCAGTTGATTGGGACTTGTCACAATAAGAAGAAAGCAAAGCAAGAGTAATTAAACTGCCCATGATCTGTTGTAGTGTTCTTGTTAGCCCAATTTTTTAGCATTTTTTCTTCGATTATGTAATTTTTTTGAAAGATTCGATTAAGTAATTGCCATCTTCTAATTGGCATTAGATTCAATTTCATTTGTTTCATTAATTTTTCACATACAAACCTCTTTTTGATGTTCGTATATTTAAGTGGTTAACTTCTTCTTTTTTTGGTCTCATTAAGTGGTTAACTTATGATATTATTCAGCCTGTAGTCCCACTGTATGCAGTTTACTGAAATGCCCTCAACGCTTATTTTTTCCCATCAAAACTCTTCAAGTCTTCAACATAAAAACTGATATTTAGAACGATTTTGGAAGATAATCCTAAAAAAATCAAACGAGAAAGCCAAGCCCACCAAACAAAACCCAAGAGTGAAACAAACCGCTATTGGCCCAACCAAGAAAGCAAAAACCAGAAAATTAAGCCCACAAAAATGACAAAAAAAATGTTAATAACACATTATGTTAAATATAATCTTTATGTGAGTGGCTCACTGGCTTGTACGGTGGTATTTTTGGCCTGTACTTATCCAAGCCTGCTGCTGTCTCAACTATTCCTTTGTTGCTGGTGGAGATAGTTTTTCAAGAGGATGGATATATTGGTAGATTGTGCGTGCCAATGTGCCATGGTGGAGCTTGGAACTTGGATGGCTCAATATGGATGGGGACTGGGGAGTTAGTTCTGGAATTGGGTGAGAGCAATGGTGCTTTATAGTTGGAACCTTGTTGATCTGTTAGTTCTAGGTAACTTTTTATTTATTTTTTCTGTTGTATTTGGGTTCTAGCAATATTAATTTTGAAAACAAAAATTTGGCTTATAAAAATAAAAATATAAGCGCATTATTTTTTCAAATATCAACACAATTTTTAACACATTTAAAATGGACCAGTCACAAAAAAGTGTTCAAAAAAGTATGTTGATAGCATTCTTCCACTAAAATTCACAACCACAACCAATTAATTACACAGCAGCACTTGAAGACTAAGGAGGCCCCGTGTGGAAATATAGCTTAATTTAACGCTTATGGTCATAAGCGCTCATGACATAAGTGCTCATTCATAAGCTATTTTAAAATATTTATTGAAATATATCAAAAATAAGCTATATATAAGCATAATCTCTTTTTCATAAGCTATCATGAGTAGCTTATGAAAATAAGCTCAAAGCAGCTTATGGTCTACCATAAGATGTTTGCATAAACTTTCTCAAACACGCATAATAGCTTATGCTATCAGATAAGCTCAAATAAGCTCTTTCAAACGGGGCCTAAATACCACCGCTCCAAAGAAAAGCAACAATGACCACAAAATAATAATCTCCAAATATTGAAGTGGTTTTGTCACAATCTGAGATGCTGGAAAATCTCGATTTTAAGATGGTAGATGCTATGGTTTTTTTCTTTCATGAATTTGGGTGGGAAGAGATTATGTGAAGGATGGTGGTGAAATGTGAATGGTGGTGGGTGAAAGGAAGAAGATGAAGAAAGATTAAGGAGTTTGGTTGATTTTCAAAGGTTTTTTATTTTTGGAAATGCATGAGCTATGGATGAAGAAGATGAAGTGGAAAAGGAAGAACATGAAGGTGGAAAGGGAAGAAGATAGTGGTAAAGAGGAGAGACTAAAATATAATTTAAATTTTTTTCAGGGACTAAAATAGATGTGAAATAAATTCACGTGGAAACCTCTGTTGTCTGCTGACTAGGCTCGTCATTGGATCGTTGACCGGTCAAAATCGATGAAAAGACTTAATTTGATAAAAAAAAAAAGTTTCTCAAGGATGACATTTCAAAGAAAAAAATTTCAGGGACCAAATTTCATTCCTCCTACAATCTCATGGAACCCAAACATATTTAAGCCTAACTAAAAACATTTATTTTGTTTTGATTTTAAAGAAGCTTTAATATAATAGTGACATGCAATCACGTGGGGATAAAAAATGGCAATTAGCATTATTCTTGTGATGTCTCCCTTATTGATGAGTTTGTCATTAAATGAGTAGATTATTAGAGGAGATGATGTCCGGATGTTAGTATAATGTTAGTATAACCCTCTTAAACGTGAGCATCAAGTTTAAGAGAACTCATTTGGCATGGCGTACTAAACTAGTACTTTCTCCATTCCTTATTAACCGTCAATTTTGAAGAAAAATTTTTGTTCCTATATATCTGTCTACTTAGAGTTTTAAGAGAGCATTAATTGATGAAATAAATGAAGAAAGATAAAATACATTTTAAAGGGTGATATAGAAAAACAAATAATATTTTTATGAAAATCAACATAATTAATTGATTTCCTTAATTTGTGTGAACCTTCTCTTCCTGGACAGATAAATAAGAACGGAGGAAGTAAACATGATAACGTAAGCTTGTGCAACCCATTATGAGTTCATTAATCATTTGGTGCTGACATTGTATTGTATAAAATTTTCTATCAATTCACTCTTATACAAAAATGATAAATTATTTAATTCAACTTATAAATATGAGACAAGATCTAATAACATTGTGACGCATAAACTATACTTTGATTAAAGAGATTTTTTTTAACATATTTGATTTTATATTTTATCTATTGTTATTTAATACTTCATCAAACATATAATTGTATTAATTTAAATGATATGATAAGTTACACATTGTATGATCAAACATCAGATAATATTAATTTTGTACCAAATTATATTCAATCAGGTACTATTATTCTTTATACTATCAAACTTTATATTATATATAACATAACGAGCTCAATATTTTTGTATGTTTTCGTTTGGATATTTGGGAATTACTCTTTATTTTTTAATCAGCCGGCTGCTATACGAAGAAAGCTTATTGCAATTATTCAAGTTGGCTTCAAGTGATGGTAACAACTAAGATAAAAATTGACAAAAAATATATTTCTCCTTAATTTAAGTACTAATATAGAATTTCATATTAATTAATTACTAACCCACGCCATATTAAAGTCACTACAAAATTTCAGCATCAGCCATTTGGGTACTATGCATCCATTCGCATTCACATTCATAATGCTAAGTATAATACTACTATATTTATTTTATTATTTATATTAACATTCATATGTAAAGATTGCCTCCGATGATTAACTCAAGTGGTAAGAGCTAAAAGACATATGGTTGAACTGAGTGAGATGAAAGGTGAAGGGTCCAAGGTTCAAACCCTAATGAGAAACTAATGTACTAACATTACTAATAACTAACATTTGCCTATAAAAAAAATTCATATGTAAAAATTAAAGACCAGTATGGGCTGCAGAATCGAATGCTAAGTATATATACTACTATTTCAAATGATCATTTAGTACCATTAAACTTACTTTTCCAGTCATCGAACTATAACTTAAGTGGTAAGAGTTATGGGACATATAGGTTGGAGTGAGAAAAGTTCATAAATCAATCCCCAGAGAGTGCAATTTATATTTATGATGTAAAAAGACTACATTTTTCAAATCATTACATTCAAATGCATAATAGCTTATGGTTAATAATATATAGCATTTATGTCGATTTTCAGAATATTTTTTATTAAATAATTATCAATAAATAGCAACTAATTTTAATGCTTAATAATTTTTTGTTAAAATGAAAATTTAATGCTTAATATATCCATGCCAATTTTCACCATCTAGATTTAATTTTATTTAATTATCAAACACACAAAAATCAATTGTAAGATGTTGAAACTTGAAATGTTTTCTACGAGTGAGATGGTATGTTTCCATTCGTGTGAGTGTGACCCTTTTTAAAAGTTATTGTCATCACTAAACCACTTGTAAAAAAAACACTTATCTTAATCTTAATAATATATAAAGTTCATCCACCAAAGTGGGTCATAATGCTTTCTAATTTCCACATGTCATGTTTTTATTGGATGTTTTCATTGAATTTCCAAATGTCAATATCTCATTGGTCCAAATACTTAATTTTTGATTGGTCGACATTAATTACAACTTTAAACAATAAATCAGTAAATACATAAATCAAACAATTTGAAATTTGGTCGGCATTAATTGGCCAGTAAACATTTCTTTTGATTGTTTGACTATTTCAAGCATTGAATGTCGATTACATTTTTTAAAAAAATTAATTTACGTTGCAATTAAGCCAAAGTTGCAATTAAGCCAAACAAGAAACTTGATTTCTTTTGAGACAATTAAGCCAAACTTGATTTATGTTGCAATTGAACGGTTTTTTAAAAGCCCAAAATCTTAATCTTGATAATATATAAGGCTCATCCACCAAAGTGGGTCATATTGCAATTTAAATACCACATGTTTTTCTCTTATTGGTTGTTATAATGATTTTCCAAATGTAAGTTTTTGATTGGTCCATATAGATGATTTTTCATTGTTCCATATTAATGACTCAATAAATAAAAAAAATAAAAAATTAAATTATTGACCAAATTAAGCCACGTTCAAAAATAAAAAGCCGGATTGGTTCACCCATAAATTTCTGCACAATTAGTTTCAGCAACCGAAAATTTATCATGATATTATGACCGAATTAAGTAACAAAATAAATTAAAATATGCTCAAACGTTTCTACATATTGTTGGCATTGGAAATTATGCTAGGTTTTTTTTTGAAAAACGCTATGTTGGTTGGCCCATATGTTACAAATTTAGAATTGAAAATTTTTACAAAATGCTTGTGCCCTTTTCAAAAAAATTAAAATTTAAAAATTGCACTCTTACGAAACCAATTTTTTTTTAATCGCACATTTGCTCTCTCATTTTTTACCATTGTGCGAAGTCTCTCCCCCATGTTTAAAATGAGCAAATTTCCTCCCTCATGTTTCAAATTGTGAAAATTGGGTCCTGCCATTAGTTTTCCATCCAATTGATAACGACTGTTGCTATTTTCAGCCCCTTTTTACTATCTGCACAACCTAAATTATTTATAAAAAACAATTTAATTTATATCTTCAATGTAATTTTTTTTTGACTAATTTTGTTTTTTTATTTTACTTTATAAAAATATTTTTTTCTATTAATTGTATTTAACTTATTTCATTTATTCTTATTTATGATCGAGGGGTGTGGTTAGTAAAAGGAGGAGGTGAAAATAGCAACCGTCGTTAAAAATTGGATGGAAAGCTAATGGCAGCACAATTTGAAACACGAGGAAGGAAATTCGCGCATTTTAAACATGGGGAGAGACTTCGCACAATGGTAAAAGATGAGGGAGCAAATGTGCAATTCAGCCCTTTATTTTTTGAAAAAATAAAAAATTTCAAAAATTGCACCATTTCATATACTCAATGCTATAAAACTCCTCATATGCATAACAGTTCAAGCACGAAAATAATTCATTTCCATATTGTTGATTTCATCTTTTCACTTTGAGTATTCATTTTGTTCAAGATTTCTTTCAGGCGTGCTTTCAATGTTTCTAAATAGGGACTTTTTAACTTCGTTTCCAAGTTGAATTGATTTTTCAGAACTTAACTATTTGATTCCACCCATTTCTCGAACAAGTTGCGATAAATGGAGCAACCAAGGAGATATGAAGAGAAGTTGTAGAAGCTGTGACTCTGACTAAGGCTAGAGGAGTGGAGGTAGCTGGAGCAGTGGACACTTTATCATGTTGGGGAAGATATTCGAAAGGTTTTTGCTTTTGGTGTCACTTTAGCTCCATTAAAGCCGACCTAACTTCTTTAGTATTCAATTATTCAGATTATTTTCTTTTATGGATGAGCCACTTGAAATACACTTAAGAGAAGATGTGACAGAAGTATAGAAGCCTTCTAGAGAATATGGTTGCCTTTATCTTGGAAATGATGGAGGCACAGCTAGGTTGCTGATTAATGTTTAGCCTTATGCATTGAAGTTGCATATGTTAGTTATATTGAAGAACCCGGGCTCATCCCATCAAAGTGTTGGAGGATCAGTCCCAAGTTGTGGAGGACCATCAGATGATCAGAATGAAAATTTGCCCTTAGATTTTCTTTACTGAACTTAGCTTTTCTATTTATTAACTTTTGTAATTTGAGCAATGTATTAATCATTTTTCAGACATGGAAAGGGATTTCTTTCCATGAAAATATTAGTTGCTGCTATACTCCTAGAGAGGCTAATTTAGTAGCGGGTTGGCTCGCAACAGCGGCTCTGATGTTCCTGTTTGGATCTCACAAACTCACTTCTCCTCTATGGGATTTTCATCGTCTGATTTTACTGGATAAGGCCGAGGGTTTGTCCTGTCTCTCGGTAGAGCGTAGTGCTTAGATTCAATGGGGCGTAGCCAATCTATGTAACCAAAAAAAGACATGGAAATGGTATTATTGGTATGCTAGATATGATAATTAGTGGAAAAATTTGAAAAAAAAATGAAATGAGGAAAATGTTGTCTTGGAATGTACTAAGTAGAACGGTTTTATGAGTCTATTGTTTGAGAGTTTAATGAGTATTTTGACAATTTTATTCTGTGTTATTGAGGTTCCTAACAATGTTGTTGTGATTTTTTTTATTAGTGAATGTTCGAATCTACTTGACATTATCATTGGAGCAAGGCAAAGGAAAATGATTTCTTTGACTTCCCTTTGACAAATCAAATTTGAGATTTACTGAAAGTCTGGGCAAAGGAAAATGAGAGGGCAGTCAAATTTGAGAGTCTGGGTGCAACAAGGAAAATCAAATTTGGTCCCTGTTTTAATACTCATTGATAGTTCTAAGTTTGCTTCTTTGTGCTATATTCTACTTTATAGAGCTGGATGGGCTGTGTCTTCTTAAGATAATGCATGGACTAAAGTAATTATGGAGTGTATAATCACCCATGTGATTCTATGGGAGCTTCTGTATCTGCTTTTGTTGGTTCTGAATAGCGTTTTGAGAGACCTATAGTAAATGGACATATACTCTTCCCTCTTGGTCTTATCTCTCGCAGATAGCCTCCACCTCTTTATCCTTCTCTCTGTTTTTTCATTTGTGCCTTGATCTGAGATAGCACTGGGACGTGATTTATTTTGTATTGGTGGTGGGGATGTCACGTGATGATGTACTACATCGGGGGTGTTTCTTTTTTTTTTTCATACATTGTAATTGAGGTTTCTATGTATTGGGAGAGTGTGTTCCCAAGCTTTCTTTGTCTACAATTCAATATTTGTGCTTTAAAAATTCTATGAGTCAAGTTGAATTATTGATAGGGATTTGTTTAACTTCATATCAGTTTGGGTTGAGCCAAATTGCATTTTTTTTAGATGAGGCTTAGTTAAGTAACAATTTATGTTTTTTTATTAAACTATGCTTCATTCCCTGTTGTGCATTCAAAAGAAAGATACATATTTTCCTTTTTACTTTTTGCTCATTGTCTTCCTCTTCCATTAGCTTTACAGGGAAAAATGTTCTTTCACAAGAAGAACTTTTTAAAATTCTCTTATACAATAAGCATAAAGTTGACTTATCTCTTTCAGTTCTTAAATTATATTTAGTAGTGTCAATTAATATATTCTTTTAAAAGCATTAACCTTTAATATATGTTTTAATAAAAAAAAATATATATATATATATATATTCATAAGGTTTTATGCATAACTGAAAGAATAATGGGGTGAATCTATATTGTGTTTTCTTCTATGAATGAATAGTGACAGAAATACTATCTACATATATTATGTATTTTATTGAGTATCACATACTTCTCAAATAGAAAGGAAACAAATATTAACGAAGGAGATAGAGAAAACAAAATCTTAATAATATAGTTGCAATGTGCACTTTAATACAACGTTAGCACTAAAATTTCCACAAAGTACTTAGAAGTGGGCTTTGATTGAAAAACAAATGTAGTTGGAAAACAAACAATTGAATAAATCACTACATTTGAATTTGAATAGAATTAAACTTTAAAAAATAAATTTAAATTTTCATTTAAACTAAAAGTAACAAAGATGCATTAAAGGTACATGAGAGGGTTGCTTAGTATGCTTACACTTGAGCAAAAGTCTCTATATGAGAGGCCTCCAGAGGCTTCTACTTTTTATTTGACTATGGTGGAGCTCGAAAGACTTTTGTTTGGAATACTTTACCCGCGTCACTTAGATCTAGAGGACTAATTGTGCTTAATGTTGCTTCCAGTGACATAGCACCATTACTCTTCCCCGGAGGCAGAACAACTCATTCTAAATTTAGCATTCCATTAGATGCTATAGAGACCTCAAGATGTAATATAAAGCAGGGAAGTCTACGCGCAAAGCTTCTACTTGAAACAAGCCTTATTATATGGGATGAAACTCCAATGTTGAAAAAGCTGTGTTTTGAAGCTCTAGACGTTACACTCCGAGATTTAATAAGGTTGAAAAATGAAGACAACGTACATGAACCGTTTAGAGGAAAAATAGTAATATTTGAAGGTGATTTTAGACAAATATTACCTGTAATAACTAGAGGAAGCAGACATGAAGTTGTGGAAGCTGCTGTAAACTTTTCATCATTGTGGAAACATTGCAAAGTTATAAAATTATCTAATAACATGCGGCTAAACACAGATGAAACGAGTGATAAGGCTAAAGAAATCAACGAGTTGGCATATTGGATTCTTAAAATTGGAAATAACGATCATCCTGATTCCGGAGCAGGAGAGTATGATGTTCAAATCCCGCCAGATTTGTTCATCCCAATTAGTCCTGACATATTAATGGAATTGATTAAATATACATACCCTGATTTTCCGCACAAAATGAAACACCCGCAATTTTTCAAGATAGAGTAATATTTGCCCATACATCGGAGGCTTTGAAATGATAAACACTTACATGCTGGGCATGATAGCTGCACCAGAATTTGAATATCTGAGCTCCGACTCTCCTTGCAATCTGATGTGAATTTTGAAATCCGACGTGAGTTGTTTACCACAGAATTTTTGAACGGCACTAAAAGTTCAGGAATCCCTAACCACAAACTATTATTGAAAGTTGGTACTTCAATCATGTTTTTGAGAAATATAGACCAAGCAACAGGTTTATGCAATGGAACCAGGTTAATTGTAGATGAACTTGGGGAACGTTTTTTTAGTACAACTGTTATCACGGGAACAAATGCTAATGACAAAGTGCACATTTTAAGAATGAACTTGGTTCCTTCAGATTCCAAATTTCCAATTAAATTCAGAAGAAGACAGTTTCCAATTACACTATACTTTGTGATGACCATAAACAAAAGCCAATAACAAACACTATATCAAGTTGAACTCTTCCTTCTGAGGCCCATCTTCACTCAGTGTCAGTTATATGTAGTTCTCTCTAGAGTACGCTAAAGAAATGGTCTTAAACTTTGTATACTGGATGAGTCAGGCAAACAACATATCAGTACTGTAAATGTAGTGTTTAAGGAAGTTTTTGAAAATGTTTTATGTATACAACACAATTTAATTTACTTATTCCATTTTTCTCTTCATATATCATTACATATTGACTTATACACAATTGACTTATTTATAATTTAAAAATTACATATATATGAAAACTAATTTATTTATTACAAAATTCCAACGTAAAATTCCGTGCAGCGCACGGGTTATCTCACTAGTAATATATAAAGCACATCCACCAAAGTGGGTCATATTGTAACCTAAATACCACATGTTTTTCTCCTATTGGTTGTTACCAATGATTTTCCAAATGTTTGATTTTGATTGGTCCATATTATTGAGTAAATAAATTAGGAAATTGGATTAAAAAAAATGCTAGAAATTAGGACTAAAATGATTCTAGCTTGATAATTACAAACACCTGCATTCATTGTCGTCTCTTACTTTGAATTACAAATTCAAATCTGGGTGCTTTAACCCCTTTTCTAGCAAGAGACTCATTAATCATTTTAAACAAATCTGGTGAGGGAAATCAGATCTGGCCTAAACCCCAATCGAACAGAGAGAGAGCGACGAACACGACGACGAGGTGAAAGACAACGACAAACACGACGACGAGGTGAATTTAGTTATTGGACTATGTCATCTTGATGATTTATGCACACCAACTTTAGAACAAATTAGATATTCAAAGTTCAAACGTAAAGTATGCAATCCTATAATGAAAATTTAGTTTTTATTTACTGTAGGATTCATTTATTGATTTAGTTTTCTCTTTTCTTTTATCTTTTTTTTGGCGTGGAGGGGCGTTCGTTGTATCACAAACTGCATTTAGTTAATTTGAAGGAAATGCATGACACGTTAAGCTATGTATCTTTTCTAGGGGAGATAGGCACAATGCATGTACGGAATGCTGCTATATAGCATGTATTTCTTGTGTCGTTTCGTCAAGAGGGACCTAGGAGATTTTGAAGAGGAGTTTCATTTGACATAATGGTTTTGGCTCGGCTTGACGTGCAAAGCGTGTTCTTCCAAAACCCCTCCAGAGTTGATGGATTATGCTCCTTCAGGGCCTTTCTCTTCCACTCCATGATGCCGTCGTTTCACCCTTCGAGCCCCAATCCCTCGTATTCTACCCGTCCCCCTCTCCAAGACCATCCCGCGCCACTGCGTGTTCTGATCCTGCAGGTCCCTTGGCAAGAAACCCTCCTGCGGGTTCCAGTGTGTAATGCTCTTGATTCCTTTAATTTGTATTTTCCATTTTAGATTACATTTTTGTTTAATATTTGCTGCATTTTTGTTTAATATTTGCTTTCTCCTTCTCTAAGAAGGTGATTTAGGGCAGCACGCAGAGCTTCATTTTTACTGCTTTTATGTCCTTTGTTTATGTAGTTGTGTGTCACTTTTAGGCTAACCTTCTAACTGCACAAATCAAGCATTTCACTTTGGGGCTAACCTTTTAGCCACTGTTTATGCCCTTTATTAACTTGAAGTTGTAGCAGTTGCAGCACTTCACTTCACCGATTACTTTCCCATGCCAATTTTTGTTAAATATCTTTGCTTTTAATTATATCTCTCATTAAGTATGTCTTTTAGCCAAACCAGCATGTGAAGGTTCCTAATTGTATTTGTTCTGATTTCAAGAATAAATTGGAGCATTTTCAGTATTTTAATAAAATAATTTGATTGGTAAATAGAGGCAAATTAAATTAGAGGTGTGCATTCTCTATCATTGTTAGTTTGAGACAAAAAGGTGAAACACTTTGGGAAGGTGTATACGTTGGGAATAATTTATTATCCATTTATGAGTTCAACCTTTTGTAATGTACTTGATAATTCTTTCTTAAACCTCTTTTGTCTTCATTTTCTAGGGTCCTAACTTCACTTCTAAATGAATTCTAAGAGAATGCAACTAAAAGCTAACATAATGAAACAACAAGTATATACCTTTACATGAATTTCAATTAATTAATAAGAGTGGGTTGAAGAGTGTTCAAAGGAGAGTATTGCTTGCACTTCTCTTTTAAATTTTAATAATTTTTTCTACTTTGCCAGATAATTTCAGATTCAAAGTGTTTTATATAATAATATAGTTTGGTTTCATTAGTGTACCAATTAAAGAGTTAAAAACTTTCGCAAGGAGGAACATTTTTCATCAAACTATTTTCATATTAAAACTAATATAAAAATAATGTTTATATTAAGAATTTTTTCATATTTTTTTTAAAAAATTAAGAGTTTATACAAATAATATTATGTTAAATTGAAAATATGTGGTACGAAGAAAAAAAACATGAATATATATTATATATATATATATATTCTATATTTACTTTTCTTTAGATTACAAGATAAAAAATTTCACGGGAAGAACATTTTACATAAAAACATTTAATGTAAAAACTAATAAAACTTTCAATATTATTTCCGCACTTCAAGTATTTTAAGATTCTTATTCTTAAAATAAATCCACACTTTAAAGTTATTATTTTTAATATAAAATTTTCTACAATTTTAAATAATTTTTAATAATATATTATCATTTTTATTGATTTTTTTTAATTGCGAAATACTGGAATTAATAAATATATAGTACATAAATTTGAAATTAATTAAATAATTTCATGAATAAATATACTATTATCTATATATATATGTAAAGCACACTTGTGTTTTTTGCATGCAATAAATCATAAAAGCTCACATACTTTTATATTAAATACATTAAAAAATAAATAATTTAATAAATTAAAAACTGAAAAAATTTGTATTATAAAAAACTATTCAACTACTTATATTAAATAACAACATTCATAGTTAAAATTGACTTGAGTTTTGCATTTAACAAATTTAAAAAATCAAAATTAAAAACAAAATAATATTTATTCATAATTAATTTAGATAAAATACTTTTAAAATAAAAAAATTTATATATATATATATATACATATGTAAAGCAGACTTGAAAAAATAACATTAAAGACATAAAAAATAGTAAATTTATTTTGAATTAAAAACATTAAATAAAAAAATTGAAAACTAAAATAAAAACTACATGAACTTTATTATTCATTATATTAATTATTAATTGTTAAATTTTTCAATTTCTCATATTTAAAAGTAAATATTAAAATTTAAAGCTTTTCAATTTCTCTTATTTAAAATGAAATATTTAAATTATTTAAATTTTAATTATTCATTACAACTTGAGGTGAATTTTTTAAAAAAAATAATAATTGAAATTGACTACCTTACATTAATGACAATAATAGATTGTTAATAATAATTTGTGTATATTCTTTACATTATTGTTAATAATAATTATAAATCTTATTAGTTATTAATCATAAGTTGAGAAATTTTAAAAAAATAAAAAATAAAACTTATTACTATTTATTACTTATAAAAATATTTATTAATAATTAACATCGAAAAAATAGTTGAAAATTTTAAAAAAAATGTCTCTATATGATTTTATTATTACTATATCGAATGTGTATATTATTTGAAAAAAAAATTAATATGATTTTTGATCTATTATATAGAAGTAAAAATAACTTGAGGTCTATTTTTGATCTAATGTTGATGGGGCTGCCAGAGGATCCCCGGGGAGATGCGGAATTGGAGGAATATTAAGAAATAGTGAGAAGGAAATTCTGGGCTTCTTTTCCAAAAATATGGGGGAAGGCTTTGCATTTGAAGCAGAGGTTTGGGCTATTCATGAAGTTCTTCATCTCTATTCAGTGAGGCAAATCAAATTCTTAATTATTGAAAGTGATTCTTCTCTAGCAGTAGGCTGGGTGAATAACAGAAGTAATAGACCGTGGAAACTGATTAATGTTCTAAATCAAATTGATTTGTGGCTGGAAGAAGTGAAATGTCTGAAGGTAAATCATATCTATCGGGATGCAAATTCTGAAGCTGACAGACTGGCTAAAAGAGGTGCTGATTTTACAAGAGACCTTATCTATTTTAGAGAATCCCTTTAATTGTGCTAGAATCCGTATCTCATGTAATATACCTTATCTGATTTTGCTGGTTGTGTTTGTTGTATTGGGCTCATGCTGCTGTTAGACTTTGGTCCGGCACTCTTTTTCCTCTCTTGGGTTTTTCCCATTGGGTTTTCCCTTGAGATGTTTTAATGAGGCTGACCACGAGGTGTTTTTTTAGTTATAAAATTGTATGCCCTTTACTAACTATCATGCCCACTATGAGAGGGTTGTTCTCATAGATCTGATTCTAATAATAAATACCTTTTGTTCTAAAAAAAAAAGTATAACAGAGAAAAATAATTATAACAAAAGTTGAAGAAATTTAAATTTACTAAATAATATTTTACGATACTAAAATTATAACTTATTATAATTTTTAAGTTAAAATTATTTCAAGTTCAAAAAAAAGTTAAAATTATTTTATTTTTGATAAAAAAGTATAAAAAAATATGTTATTATAACTTATATTAAAACCTTATTATTTAATTTAAAATATTTTAAATTTACTTATGGATTTTTCAAATAATTAAATTGGTTTTTAAAGATTAGTTATGATTGAAAAATAAAATAACACATGGGGACAATAATTGAGTATCAATGTTTACAACCGGATATATGATAAATCAGCACCTCTACAATTGAAACCACAATAATATACCTAAAAACAGAGAACCCAAATCAATAAAATATATTTTCTCTTTTTCGTCCTTAAACAAGTGGTTCGACGCGGAAACCTGGAAGGTACGAACTGTTCTTGGAATGAACATTGAAGAGAGGTATAGTACCTAGAGGTAGAGAGATTGTGCTGAGAGAGAATGAGAATGAGAGAGAGAATGCTGAATTTCATGCATGATTTTCCCAAATGAGCCAAAAGTCCCTTACAATTGGTATCTACCTTCTATTTATAGAGCTTGGGTACTACCTATTGGGCCAATTGGGCCTCCGGGATCAAGGCCCAACTTTAAGGCCAGGGTCCCGCTACAGGACGGGCTACATGCTGGGCGTTGCCCCTCTAGGGGCTCGCCCAGTCCACTAGTCCACAAGACACCGAGCTCGAAGTATGAGAGCTAAGTGTGTCTTTTAAGTGCCTTTACATGTGTCCTATTGTACACTGGGATCTAAGCTGTCAACATGACTTGAGAAAAGTGTGGTAAACTATATCGCCAACATGGCGTGAGCAAAAGGAAACTAACATCTTTAGCCA
Source organism: Lotus japonicus (assembly GCF_012489685.1). Lineage (NCBI taxonomy): Eukaryota > Viridiplantae > Streptophyta > Magnoliopsida > Fabales > Fabaceae > Lotus > Lotus japonicus. Next base: position 62,546,354 of record NC_080043.1, read on the forward strand.
CCCCGTCCACTGACTTGGCGAGCAACCCGAGCCGGCAAGTCCACAAGTCCACAAGTCCACATGCACTGACTTGACGAGCAGCCGAGCCGGCAAGTCCACAAGTCAGCACGCGGCGAGAGCGTTCACTTCGTATTGGCGATTAGTTGGAACAGGTGTATGATCGTTCGCCGGCGGGAAGAGTAACAGGCGATGGTGTTTGGTTTTTACAGTGGCGAGGCCTTTCGCGCTTTCCCTTGAAAACCCTTTCAAATCCCTAACTGCCCCACGTGACTGCCCCACGTGATGTGTCAGTTACATCGATTTCCCTCTTTCTCCGGAACCGTCACTCCACTTTTCATAACTGTCCCATCGTGCGCAGTAACTCCCCCTTGCACGCGACCCACCTTCCCAAAACCATCATGACTTCCAACCTTCCACACGCGTCCAACACGCGTCACCCTTCCAGCTTCCCCCCTTCACCTATAAAAACCCTTCTTCCCCACGAACATCCCTTTCCGCGACCTCTCTTTACTTCCTTAATCGCTTACCAAACCCCCTCTGCCCACTTCCGTTCCGGAGCCGTCGCTTACCACCCTTTCCGCTACCCACTCTTCACCTCCCACTCCGGTGAGTTCTACTGTCTTTATCTTTGCATCATACACATACTCATCTTTTCCTTTCTTTCATTTCTCTGTCTTCTAAAAATGGCTTCAAACCCTACCTCCCCTAATCACTCCTCTTCCTCCTCCGAAAGTGACCCTGATTCCACTGCCGCCGGCGGCCTCCGTTTAGAGGTTCCGGAGATCCCTGCTTTCCGACTAAAAACCTACGCCACTCTGCCCCTTCCAGTCCAAGTAGCCCCCAAACACGAGGCTATAAACCAACCTTCCATCTTCCAAAATAGCGATCTCATCGTGCAATTCGTGAACTCCCTGGGTGGCTTGTCCTATGATGATGAGTTTAACGCCAAACTCAGGATCTGGATTTGTAGTCCCGGGGATCGCCCCTGGCTTCATAAGCCAGACGGCGACGTAAAGAGATCCCACTTTTTCTTTGCGTACGAATACATGTTTAGCGAGCTTGGAATCAGGCTTCCCTTCTCGCCCTTTGTCCAAACCGTCCTCCGCGACATCAACGCGGCTCCCTGCCAACTCCACCCCAACGCCTGGGCCTTCATTCGGTGCTTTGAAATTTTATGCGCCGCTGTTGGCATCGCCCCCTCTCCCACCAGTTTCTTCTACCTCTACGATGTTGACCCCAAGTCCATCAAAAACAAAGGATGGATCTCCTTGAAGGCCCGAGCCGGCCGGAAGTGCTTGCATCCCCACAAAAGTAACGCGAAGTCCTCCTTCGCGCGGAAGTACTTTCGTGTGGCGGTTCACCCTGCCTACCCAGAAGCATTCACCCTTAGGGACGGGACCGCCCTTTTCCCTCTTTACTGGACGGAGAAGCCCAATGGGATCACCGATCCTTCAGAAGAGTCTTTGTCCGCCAACGACAAAGCCTTTCTTAATCTTCTTGCCCCACTTCCCATCCTTGACTGCACAACAGTCCTTGAGGGCGCTGACCTCTCAAGAACTCCCAAATACTTAGGTTCTCCATAGCTTACTTTTTATTGTTAACATTTGCTTTCTCGTCTCCTATGCTGTCACTGATTTTTTTTTTATCGCTGCAGAAGATATGAATTTCACAAACGCCGAGCTCCTGAAGGCTCGTGAGAGAAAAATGGCCCGCTTTTCCCCAAAGTTCAACACTGAGGGCGACGTGAAAAAGCGGGGCGGTGTCGAGGTCCAAGGTGAGGGCGCCAACGCTCCCAAAAGGAGAAAATTGGTCAAAGCCTCCTCCGTCGCCGGCACCTCCAACCCTGGCGCTCAACCCACCACCGCCGCTGCGTCTAAGGGTAAAAGTGTTGCTAAAGCCTCCGCCGCCGCGGCTACCGAGACAACCACTGTCCAGGCCCCCAAATCTGCCACCGCGGACGTGGCCTCTGCAGCCGCCACCAAGTCCACTGCTGTAGGTGCCACCGCTGCCTCCACCGATACCACAACTACCTCTGCTGGTGTTACAACTACCTCTGCTAATCCGTCGCCAACCGCTGACTCAACCGCCAACATCTCCCAACCTTCAGCTGTTGAGAAATCTGTCACCGTCAACGCCACGACAGCCGCCACGTCTTCTGATGCTCCTGCCGGGGAGAAAAGGAAAGAAAATGAAACTCCCCAGTCTCCCCCTCGCCAGGACGCACCTCCTAGCCCGCCCCCAACAGATGATGAGCGCTCTGCGCCTTCCCCACCTCGCCGCGAAGAGGGACCTTCTAATGTCGCCGCAACCCAGATTGAGCAAGCTCCTGGTCAAGAGAGCGGTTCCTCCAGCTACTTCAACATGCTTCCTAACGCCATTGAACCTTCAGAATTCTTGCTTACCGGCCTCAACCGCGAAGTCATAGAGAGAGAGGTTTTGAGCCGAGGTATTATTGAAACCAAGGAGGAAACTCTCGCTTGCCTCCTACGCGCTGGGTGCATCTTCGCCCACGCGTTTGAAAAGTTCAACGCCGCCACCATCGAAGCTGAGCGGTTGAAGGCCGAGAGTGCTAAGCATCAAGAAGCCGCCGCTGCTTGGGAAAAGCGCTTCGACAAACTGGCAACGCAGGCAGGAAAAGACAAGGTCTATGCCGACAAGATGATTGGCACTGCGGGAATTAAAATCGGCGAACTGGAGGATCAGCTGGCGCTGATGAAGGAGGAAGCGGATGGTCTTGACGCAAGCCTTCAAACTTGCAAAAAGGAAAAAGAGCAAGTTGAGAAGGACTTGATCGCCAGAGACGAGGCGTTGGTTGCGAAGGAGTCAGAGCTCGCCACATTGCGCGCTGAGCTGGAGTTAGTGAAGAAGGCGTTGGCGGAGCAAGAGAAAAAGTCTGCGGAGTCTTTGGCCTTGGTGAAGTCTGACATGGAGGCGGTGATGCAGGCTACGTCCGAGGAGATCAAGAAGGCGACTGAAACTCATGCTGAGGCCCTCGCCGCGAAAGATGCTGAGATTGCCTCCCAACTGGCAAAGATCAAGGGGCTAGAGGACGAGCTGGCGACGGAGAAAGCCAAAGCCACTGAGGCGAGGGAACAAGCTGCTGACATTGCCCTTGACAATCGTGAGCGCGGCTTCTACCTTGCCAAAGATCAGGCCCAACATTTGTACCCAAACTTTGATTTCAGCGCCATGGGAGTGATGAAAGAGATAACCGCCGAAGGGCTGGTTGGTCCTGACGATCCTCCCCTGATTGATCAACACCTCTGGACGGCGACTGAAGAAGAAGAAGAAGAGGAAGAAGAAGAAACAGGAGAAAAAGATAAACAATGAACAATGTAATTTTAATGTCACTTAGCCTTTTCCGCCTTTTGTAATGCACTTTCCCGCCATTTATTTATATAAGCAACCTTCTGCCATAGCTTTTATATCGCCGTTGGATATTTTGTAAATCATGTTGGAATACTTTCGCCAAATATTCATTCGCCGACCTTATATCTTGCGCTATTTTTTCACGCGTCATGTGATTGAATTACGCCTAACGATTCTGTGCGTTAATTTTAACTAGGACTTGTTGCTTGGTATTTCCCCACCAAGACTTTAACATTTTCCACACAAAGGGATAAATGGCCTCCATTCTTGAGGGCTTCGCCCGAGGCTTTGCCCGCTCGGGGCTTACAATGCTTGGGTCCCAATGGCCATTTGGGGGTCCCAAGACTTTTGCCTAGTTAACGGTGCTCGTCGTATTCTGGCGAGACTTACCCAGCACATCGCTTACGGGACCGGCGATCACATCGGACTTTCCGGGGGGTGATTCCCAGGCGTCAAAGGCCATTTGTGGAATCGCCACCACCTTCAGGGTTCTAGCAGGCCCCTTTGGGGATCAAGCTCGTCCCACTTAGTGATCGCCGTAATTCTTTGTGTCGATCGGCAATTCCGATCGTCAGGGAATCCCTGGAATTTTTGGACACGAATCTCATGAATTTTCGTTTTATTTTATTGATGGAGCGCCTCATTAAAAAACTCCTTTCGGAGAAAAAGAGCACGCTTTGTTATTGCAATACATTGGAGAATTTGAAAACACTTCAGGAAATTTTCAAAGATATCTGGCCCCGGCGACTCCGCCTTGTTCACTTTCTCGCCGGCGATCAACTATAATAGTAGCGCAAGTTCAAACCATTGAACGACCGAGGCAACCGCCTTCCGTCAAGCTCTTCTAAGTGGTAGGCCCCATTACCAAGAACTTTAACAATGCGATAGGTTCAGGAAAAGTCCAAGAATTTATCGAAAAACCGATAAGAGTTATCGCACGATTAACCTACGCCTAATCCTAGGTCAAGGGTATTAGTGAATAGTTAATTTACACTTTAGGACACGATGGAAACTAATTCCAAAAATCTTCAGAGAAATGTTAGAATTTCTCTTTTTCGTCCTTAAACAAGTGGTTCGACGCGGAAACCTGGAAGGTACGAACGTCAAATTCCAATTCTCGGAAGTTTGCCGAAACGGAATCCCTGATAGTTCAAGAAACCTAAGATCGACAGACGATGAAGACTTTTTCTATTCGGAGCTTCAAATGAAGATTCCACCCGCATTCTCCTATTTCTCTCGTTATTCCTGATCTTTCTCCAGAAGGAAGTTTTCTCATCCGACGATCACTGCAAAAAGTAGTTTTTCGGGATAAACCGACTTAAACCGACTCACACCGACTTTGTATCGTTTGATTTAATTCCAAGAATCCTGTTTTGAGTTCTGGAATTCAGTCGCCAGAACCTATCTTAGAATTCGCAGAGGAACGCGAAGGAAAAATCGGAATCGCGAAAAAAATCATTTTTCCGCATTTTCCAAAACCTATAAATAGCTTGAAAAATTAGATTTTTTGCAAAAACTGCCCATTTCCCTCCCCAAACCCGCGAGCACCAAGAGAGAGAGAGAGGATCCGGATCTTCGTCGTTTCTTGCCCGTTTGCTTCACCGATAGTTGCTAATCGAAGACCTTGAGGTAGGTAAACTACATCTCTCTTCTGATCGTCGTTTCTGTCGACTTCTTCTATGTCTTTCTGTGCTCAAAGTTTTGAGCTTTTTGAAAAACTGTTCAAATAAGCTGATTTCAGCGTCTAAACTTCTTCCCTGCATGCTCCTGAGCGTGTTCTGCGGATTAGATTTTGTCAAAGGTCGACGAAATGCCGCCGGGATCAATTTTTGCATTAAATACCCATTTTTCGGTAAAGTCGCAACCTTTAAACTTAAATCTATCGACTTGGCTTAGTGCTAGTAGGATTTGTCATCATAAACGTCATTGTGGACGTCTCCATCCAATTTGTTTTTCAAAATCCAGTTTTGAAATTCTGAGCTAAAAATAATGACCAAACTACCCCTATATCAGTTTTCGATCCGAAAATTTTTCCGAGCTTAGAACCGTCTTAGTTACGGCTTATGATAACCTAGGAACCAAGTTTGATCGAAGAAAAATCGACCCTCCCAATTAAGGAAAGTGGCCGAGAGCTATATCAAGGGGGGAGGAAAATCCGACTTTTTCGAAAACTTGTCTTAACGCGTTAGATTGTCGTACCACGGAGTTTGTAGTGTACCGTGTAACCCTAGGGCTCCTTGATTGCTGAGTTTCTGACTCTTGGTGTTGATTTCTGTGATTTTTGCTTAAGGTTCTTTTGAGGAGATTCCTGGAGATCAAGGAGAAGAGCGTGAAGGACACTGTGAGGAGGAAGCTGGAAGACCCACCGGTGAGGGCTACTCTCTGAATTACTAGATAATGTCTTAGGTGTCGACGAATTCGACTTGATTTATGTGTTATGCCCATACTTGCTAAATGTCTGAAATGTTTTATGAGGCTTCGGCCGATCTGGTTGAGTACTTGATGCCATGATGTTGTGTGCTAAATGATTCACATGCTATGTGCTAAATGGTTAATTTAGGATGTGTTGGAATATGCTGTTTATGGTTATTGATTGAGCTGATTTACGCTATTCCACTTATAACTGTGATTCTGAGGAGTGAGGATTGCGGGCAAGTCATGCCGAATTTTTATGAGATTTTGAGAGAGTTTGAAAGGACGAACGAAGTTCGGACCTTGTCATATTTTTAATGGATCGAGACCTTCTCAGAAATTAATTGGGATTATGGGATCCCTGAAACTCTTAGGAAGTATCATAAGACTAAACGAAATCTATTTTCTCAAGGAAAATTCATAAGACGTTAATTAATCTCTAAAAACCCTTGAACAATGATAACAACCTTAGATAAGAGCTTAGAGTCTGAATATTAGTCTTGAAAATATGAGAAGTGTCGTCGAGTCCGAGTTTTGAGGAACTTACAAGTTTTCGAGTATGTTGATACTCTTTTGCTCAATGAGCAGGTTATTGTTTGGCTATCTAAAGTTTAGCCGGAAATTATGAGTTTCCAAGTACTTCGGTACCTTTTCGCTCGATGAGCAGTTTATTGGTTGGCTATCTAAAGTTTAGCCGGGAACCATGAGTTCCAAAGTACATTCTTCTTCTTTTGATTAATTCATTTTGTCGCAGAATCGACATTTACCTTAGGGTATTCTTTTAGAGACATTAAGTTAGTTAGAACACGTGGCGACGTGTCGAGTGAGGTCGGAGACGTTGTTTGGCTAATCACTTGCATTCATGCACTCATTTTGAGGTTAATACACGGCGTGATACCGGACCTCGGTGGATTCCAAAATGGTCATAAGACCCGGATTTCCATATTTAGGACACTACGGTGGTCCTTAGTAGCAGACGGAATGGCAGACCTACGGGTTCACTGCTGATCTGACTACTTTTGTGTGGTGTAAGAGACACGCGAGCAGGAAGGTACCCACCGTGGCTGGTGTTAGGGCCGCCTCGTTGATGTCCATCCTTCTTCCGGAATGCATTTTGTTACCCAGCATTGCATTTCATGCAACATACATACTGACTTAGTTGCTGAGTGTGATTGTTACTTGTTAATCCTATTTGGGGCATGCTAATTGTTATTATGATTCTTTCATATTCATTGTGATATATGCAACCCTAGGATGTTATCCCTAAACTTCTAGGCCTGAGAGGCTAATAATTATTATCCTAAATATATATCTGGTTTTATTATTTATATAATTCTTTGGAGTTGACCCTCGCGTCTGCTGTGTGTGTTTGGGCGGACTACGCCATTTGTCAAATAAGTATGGCGGATTGGTTTACGATGGTCAGCCCCTCGGGGGGGACCAGGTACGAGATGCTTGATCAGGATGACCCAGGTGCATGGGTGGTCGACCCCATAGGCCACCGTGTGACCTACACCGGTCGGATCATGGAGGACCGTGTTGACCGATTCTGACGCTTGACGGAGGGGGTGATGAGGAGACACATAGTGAGCTTCAACTTGCCGCCTGGTGTGCATTGTGGACCCGGCTTGGGAGGACCACCACCACCATTATCTTCGGATGATGAGGACCCCTCTGAGGAGGTGCCAGTGGGTGGGACTTCGACGGAGTCCAGTCCGTCTGCTGCTGCTGTCATCGAGGATCTTGTTCCGGGCCCCGAGCCCGAGAGGCCAGTGCAGGAGCGCATCAGGGTGGACAGAGAGGGTAGTGTTGTGTATGTCGACCTAGTCGTTCTGGATGCAGATTCGGACGACGACCGCGCTAGCATGTAGGATAGAGTGTTAGTGTGGGCTCCTCGGGTTAGGATTAATGTAGGAGTAGTGTCGATGCTCTGACCGTCATGCTTTCAGATTTGGGACAGGGTAGTTTCCTGCCGGTAGCTTTTTGTGTGGTTTTCTTATGGAGATCACAGAGAGCTGGTTGGACTTAGGAGGTCTTTTCTTAGGCCGCTGGGCCAATTTGTTCTCAGTTTTGAGGTAGGGTGTTGCGGACACAGGTTTTACCTTGGTTTGTACATATTGCCTTTGGGCGTTACTTTTCTTTCTGTCACCCGTCGCTGGAGGTTACTCGCGACGTGGTTGGTATTAGCTGGGCATGTATATATATGTAGATGTATATTAGTTTCTTTAACTTTTGTTGAGGAGGTTATTTTCTTTCAGTCTTTCATTTTAATTTCAAAAAAAAAAATATTCACGTTTTTCCGCTTAAGTTATTCTTTTGGTTACTAAAGTGACGCCACCGAAACCGGGGTGTTACATTTGTGGTATCAGAGCTTAGTCGAGTCTTTTGGGAGTTTTTGGGGAATAGGTTTTCTGTGCTAGGTTGTGTGACTCTGCAAAGAGTAAAAATTGATTGTCTGCCAAGCGATTTTTCGCTTAGAATTGCTTGAAGTTATTGCTTAATCATATTGTATAGTTATATTAGATGCTATCTTATGATGAGCACTAACTGTTTGTTTGATTTAGCAGAACATGGTGAACGCTAACCAATTAGCTGAGATGATGGCTACTATGGCCCAAGCTGTGACTGCACAGGCAAACGATAATGCTATGAGGCGTGCTGCTGAGGAGGCACGTGATCAGCACCAACGCCAGAGGGAAGTGACACTGGACCAGAACAGAGGCCTGAATGACTTCAGTAGAGGGATTGCTTCAGGATCTTATAGGCCCATGGTGGGTACTGCTGGAGGTTCTGGAGGTCAGACTGTAAACAGGGAGATGACCTGTTACTGTGAGACCCAAGTTTTTAAGCTTAGAATAAGTGGAAGAGATTTCCATTTACGATTAGGCTTGACGTATCGTGAAGGAAAACCTGAACAAGAGTTTATCGGAAGGAATATATTTATGAAGGAGAAATTTCAGGAAAAGTTCTAGGATTGCATTATGATCGATAAAAGATATAGCACGATCGTTTACGCTTAAACCTAGGTCAGAAACCCTAGTATATAGCTAATTTTCACTTTTAGGCACGATGGAAGTTAATTCCAAAAATCTTCAGAGAAATGTTAGAACTTCTCTTTTTCCATATATCAAAATCGTTTTCGAGGCGAAACTCTAGGATCTACGAACGTCCGATTCTAATCATCGGAAGTTTGCCGAAACCGAATCCCTGGTATTTCAAAACCCTAGAATCACCCGACTATGAAGACTTTTTCTATTCAGAGCTTCAAATGAATATTCCACACGCGTACACCCATTTCTCTTGATGATTTCAATCTTTCTTCAGAAGGAAGTTTTCTATTCCGACATCCGATGCAAAAAGCAACTTATCGGGTAAAATAGTTTTATACCGACTATGCATTAGTTGCCAAAAATACAAGGAGACCTCTTTATAGTTTTGGAATTCTTTTGCCAAAACCTATCTATTAATTCACGGAGAATGACGCCGGAAAAATCAGATTCGCGAAACTTTCATTTTCCCGCGATTTGCCATCTTCTATATATAGCAAGCAAGTGAGAAGAAATCACAAAACTCCACCATTTTCTACCCACCAAGGCCGCGAGTTTGAGAGGAGAGGAGGAGGAGAAGATTTTCTTCATTTCTTGCTTGATCGTTGATCCGTTAGTTGCTGCTTCAAGGTTTCGAGGTATAGTCGCTAATCCTTACCTCTGATCGCTTTTTCCATAGCTTTTCTGTAGACTTTTCTGAGCTGATAGTTTATGGGTTTTTGCAAAACTATCCTGAATATTTCATTTCTGATTCTAAACCTCTTCCTTATGTGCCCAAGATCACTTCTGCCGGGTTAGATTTTCCGTTATGTCGCCGGAATTCCGCCGGAATCAATTTTAGCCTTAAATACCCATTTTTGGAGTTTTTGGAGTAAAGCTTCAACCTTTAGGCTGAAAACTATCGCCTTAGCTTAGTGCTAGTAGGATTAGTTGTCATAAACGTCGTTGGTGACGTCCCTGTCAAATTTGGTTTTTGGGATTTCAGTTTTGAAAATCCTAAGTTAAAAATCATGACCAAAATACCCCTGCGACAGTTTTTGATCCGATAATTTTTCCGAGTTCAGAATACCCTTAGTTACGGCTAATGATAGCATAGGAACCAAGTTTGATCGAAGAAAAATCGAGTCCCCTAATTACCTAAAGTGGCCGAGCCTATAGGGGGAGGAGGAGGAAAATTTCCTTTTCCGAAAACTTGTCCTTTCGCGCTAGATTATCGTACCTCGGAGTATGAACTACTTCGAGTAACCTTAGTAAGTAACGATAGCTTAGTTTTCGATAGATTCTGATAGTATTTCTGTGATTATGCTTTAAAGGAGCTTTTGAGGAATTTCCTGAGGAGCAACGCTTTGCTTGTGAGGAAGAGTTTGAAGATCATCCTGGAATAACTAAAGGTAAGGGCAACTTACCTTACTAGCTAATGCTTTAGGTGTCGACGCATTCGACTTGATTTACTGTTTATGCACTCGTTTGTGTTTGATTGGAAAAATGTTTTATGAGGTTTCGGCTGACAATGTAGATGATTCATCTACTGAATGTTTTTGAGATTAAATTACATGGTACGTGCTAAGTGGGTAATTTAGGATGTGTGATGCATGCTTTAAATGCTAAGTGCTATGTGGCTATTTTAGAATATGCTGAGATATGGCATGTTTGTTGATTGTACTGAGTTAACTGTGCTTTGCACTGATATCTGAGATTCTGAGTAGTGAGAATAGCGGGCAGGTCATGCCGATTTTATTTTGAGAGTGTTGAGGAAGTTTGATAGGTCGAACGAGGATTCGGGCCTTGTATGGTTTTAGTGGATCGAGACATTCTCTGGAGTCATTTGGGATTAGGAGATCCCGAGAACTTATAAGAATTGCGATAAGACAAAAGTGGAAGCTATTTTACAAGGAAAATTCATAAGACCTTAAACAACCTCTAAATCTTTAAGTAATGATAATAATCACGAGGGAAGCTTAGGATTCAAATCTTAGTTTTGGAAAACGAGAAGTGTCGTCGGATCCAAGTGTGGAGATATTGAGAAGTTTTGAGTACGTTGATACTCTTGTGCTGTGGGAGCAGTTATGTCGTTGGGCTATCCGAGGGATAAGCCGGGAAATTGATAGTTTCCGAGTATGTCGATACTCTTTGCTCGCTGAGCAGTTTTTGACCATCGGATGGAGATGAGTCGGATGATTCGAGAAATCATCATGAGTTAAGTTTATATACCTTCGGGTACAGTATATGCCTTCGGGTACAGTATATACCTTCGGGTACAGTATATCTATATGCTTTCGGGTACAGTATATGCCTTCGGGTACAGTATATACCTTCGGGTACAGTATATCTATATGCCTTCGGGTACAGTATATGCCTTCGGGTACAGTATATACCTTCGGGTACAGTATATTATATGCCTTCGGGTACAGTATATCTATATGCCTTCGGGTACAGTATATCTTACGTATATGCCTTCGGTACAGTATATCTATATGCCTTCGGGTACAGTATATGCCTTCGGGTACAGTATATCTATATGCCTTCGGGTACAGTATATGCCTTCGGGTACAGTATATCTATATGCCTTCGGGTACAGTTTATACCTTCGGGTACAGTTTATACCTTCGGGTAATTCGGACATCGACGGGGGATATGATCGACCGTGAGGTTAGGATCGACCTGTTGATTGTCGGGCATGGCGGAGGGAAAAGTCGACCCGCAGGGTTAGGACTGATCCGGCTATGTCAAGGTTGTAAGTGACACTCGAGGGTTATGGTCGACACAATGCCAGTGTTAGGACCGACTCGATCGTGCCCAACCTACTTCTTCCAGAACTGTCGAGATTGACGTTGCATTGACGTTTCATGCACTCTAATTATATCGTTATGTGTTTTGATGAGTAGATGTTGATAATTATCGTATGTGCTTTGATGATTGAATTGTACTAGAGATTTGATAACATGCTATGTTTAAACCTTAGGGTAGACAATGCAGAACTTATATGTATATATACAACATATATGTATACTCCTTATACTTTACCTGTTGTCTTGTATTCTCCATACTATATTCCGTAAGTTAACCCTTGCACGTGCTACCTGTGTTTGGGGGGCTATGTATGCCCTTTTTGTCAGATATCGTCGGAGGATTCTTTCGTGATTCTTCGTCGTTCGGGGAAGACCCGGAGCGAATTGACTATTACTAAGCCTTTGACGTGGAACCAGACTTCATGCATGACCAGATGAGAGTCGATGATGGGAGTATGGGGGTTTAGAGTTTACTAGGGTTGGGTGTTAGTGTCATAGCTCTGACTTATTCTTATTTTGAGGGCTTGTGTTGCTGACACTTGACCTATCCTTGTTGGGATTGTACATTTTGCCTACGGGCGTTACACTTTTCTTTCCGTCACTGGAGGTTACTCGTGACGAGGTTGCTACCTACAGCGGGGGCTGTTTATATATTGTATATTAGTTTTATTGCTTTTCGCATTTGGGTTTTATTTAATTCAGTCTTGTCTTAGTTATTATCAAAAAAAAAAAATATTCACGTTTTTCCGCATTAAGTTTACTTTTGGTTACTAAAGTGACGCCACCGAAATCGGGGTGTTACAGTTACAGATGTGGGCAGCCTGGGCACTATGCCAATGCTTGTACTGATATGAGGCCCAAATGCTTTAACTATAACAAGTTGGGGCATACTGCTGGTCAATGCAGAGCACCCAAGACAGAACCAGCTGTCAACACTGCTCGTGGGAAGCGTCCTGCTGCTAAGGCAAGAGTCTACACCATGGACGGTGAAGAAGCTGAAGGAGTTGATGGTCTGATCAGAGGAGACTGCGAGATTGACGGTAATCCCCTAACTGTACTTTTTGATTCCGGAGCAACGCACTCCTTTATCTCTAGAGAATGTGCTACTAGATTAAAACTTCCCGTTACTGCTTTGAGTTTCGATCTTATAGTTACCACACCTGCCAAAACTCTGCTTGCAAATACCGCATGCATGTATTGCCCAGTAACCTATAGGGATAAAGTTTACCATGCTAACCTAGTGTGCCTAACTCTCAAGAACCTAGATGTTATCCTAGGGATGGACTGGTTGTCCCACTATCATTGTCTTCTGGACTGCAGCCGAAAGAGAGTGGTATTTCCTGACTCGGATCTTTCCGAGTATTTATCCGCCAATCATATTAGCGTCTCTCTGAATGAAGGATCTCAAGAGTATTCAGTTTTGTTAAACTTGGAGAGTAAAGGGAATCCGGAAGTGAGTAATATTCCAGTTGTGAGAGACTTCGCGGATGTTTTTCCTGGCGATGTACCTGGTTTGCCGCCGGTACGCGACATTGAGTTTGCTATTGACATCGTACCGGGAACAGGACCGATTTCGATTGCACCATATCGGATGGCACCTGCGGAATTGGTGGAGCTGAAGTCTCAACTTGAGGATCTTCTGTCGAAGGGATTTATCCGACCAAGCGTTTCACCTTGGGGAGCACCCGTCTTATTGGTGAAGAAGAAGGATGAGAAATCTAGACTTTGTGTCGACTATTGACAACTGAACAAGGTGACCGTCAAGAATAGGTACCCGCTACCTAGAATTGATGATTTGATGGATCAACTACGAGGAGCTGCGATATTCTCAAAGATAGACCTGAAGTCAGGTTACCATCAGATCAGAGTAAAGACTGAGGATATTCAGAAGACGGCATTCAGAACTCGTTATGGACATTATGAATATCTAGTGATGCCATTTGGGGTGACAAACGCACCTGCCATTTTCATGGATTACATGAACAGGACCTTCCATCCGTTCTTGGATCGATTCGTCGTGGTGTTTATTGACGACATTCTGATCTACTCAAAGAATGTTGAAGATCATGAAGGGCACTTGCGCCAGGTTTTACAAGTGTTGAGAGAGACAAAGCTGTATGCCAACCCTTCTAAGTGTGAATTTTGGCTCGAAGAGGTAAAATTCTTGGGCCATGTGATCTCTAAAGAAGGTATAGCTGTGGACCCAGCAAAGGTAGAGACTGTGTTGTCATCGGAACGGCCAAAGACCGTGACTGAGATCAGGAGTTTTGTCGGTTTGGCGGGATACTATCGTCGCTTCATCGAGAATTTCGCCAAGATCGTTGGACCCTTGACTCAACTTACGAGGAAGGATCAACCTTTTGCATGGACCGAAGCGTGCGAAACTAGCTTTCAGACAATGAAGGAACGTTTGACGACGTCACCTGTACTCGTCTTACCGCAACCAGAGGAACCGTACGAAGTGTATTGTGATGCTTCGCATCAAGGTTTGGGATGTGTGCTGATGCAGCATCGGAAGTGGTGGCTTATGCTTCACGACAACTGAAGACTCATGAGAAGAACTATCCGACTCATGACTTAGAACTCGTTGCTATTGTATTTTCGTTGAACATCTTGAGACATCACTTATATGGATGCAATTTCACCATATTCAGTGATCACAAGAGCTTGAAGTATTTGTTCGACCAGAAGGAGTTGAACATGAGGCAACGACGCTGGATGAAATTTCTCAAGGATTATGATTTTACCTTACAATACCATCCTGGAAAGGCTAATGTTGTTGCTGATGCATTGAGCAGGAAGATGCATATCTCATCGATGATGGTTAAGGAGCTGCAACTGCTGGAACAATTCCGAGATTTGAGTTTAGATGTAAGAGTATCTGAAGGAGAACTGAATTTCGGGATGGTCAGGATTACCAATTGATTGATGGAGGAAATCCGAGACCAACAGTTACAAGATGAATTTTTACTCGGAAAAAGGAATTCGGTAATTCAGGGTAAGGACCCGGAATTCAAGGTAGGGAGTGACAATATCCTGCGATGCAGGGATAGAGTGTGCGTACCTAACAACCCTGACTTAAGGAGGTTGATTATGGACGAAGGTCACAAAAGCAAGTTGAGCATTCACCCTGGAATGAAAAAGATGTATCAGGACTTGAAGGTGAATTTTTGGTGGCCAGGAATGAAGAGACAAGTGGCAGAATATGTAGCCGCATGTTTAACCTGTCAGAAGGCGAAGGTGGAACATCAAAAATCTTCAGGTATGCTACAGAGCTTGGATGTACCTCAATGGAAATGGGATAGCATATCGATGGATTTTGTCGTGGCATTGCCAAGAACTCAAAAAGGATATGATTCGATTTGGGTAATCGTGGATCGATTGACTAAGTCGGCTCATTTCATACCTGTGAGGACCACGTACAACGTGGAGAAGCTATCAGAGATATATATAGCTGAGATTGTGCGACTTCATGGAGTGCCAACAAGTATCGTTTCCGATAGAGACTCGAAGTTTACTTCACATTTGTGGGGAGCTCTTCATGAGGCTTTGGGAACGAGGCTGAGATTAAGTTCTGCTTATCATCCACAAACTGATGGACAAACTGAGAGAACTATCCAATCATTGGAGGATTTGCTACGAGCTTGCGTGTTAGACAACAAGGGCAGTTGGGATACCCTATTGCCACTGATTGAGTTCACATACAACAACAGTTTTCATACGACCATAGGCATGGCACCGTATGAGGATTTGTATGGCCGCAAGTGCAGAACACCTTTATGTTGGTATCAAGATGGAGAGAATTTGTTAGTAGGACCGGAACTTCTGCAACAGACGACTGAGAAGATCAAACAGATCAGAGAGAAGATGAAGGCTTCTCAGAGTAGACAGAAGAGCTATGCAGATCAAAGGCGCAGAACCCTGGAATTCGAAGAAGGAGATCATGTATTTCTGCGAGTTACCCAGACTACAGGAGTAGGACGAGCAATCAAGTCAAGAAAGCTTACGCCAAAGTTCATTGGACCTTATCAGATTACTCGTCGTGTAGGACCGGTAGCTTATCAGATCGCATTACCGCCTTTCCTATCAAACATTCACGATGTATTCCATGTGTCACAACTACGGAAGTATATCGCTGATCCGACACATGTCATCGAGCTGGATGACATTGAGTTGAAGGATAACTTGTCTTTCGAGACACCACCAATCAGCATTGGTGACACAAGGATAAAGCAGTTGAGGAGAAAAGAGATCGAGTTAGTGAAGGTTATTTGGAACAAGGACACCGGTGATGCGACATGGGAGCTGAAGGAAAAGATCAAAGAACAATATCCAGAAATTTTCACTGAACCATAAGTTTCGAGGTCGAAACTTTCTTTTTGGAGGGTAGTAATGTAAGGCCCAAGTTTTAAAGCTTTGGATAAGTGAATAAAATAAAAGAGTTTATTTGATTAAGATAAATTTGTGAAGGAAAAAGGTTCAGGAAAAGTCCAAGAATTTATCGAAAAACCGATAAGAGTTATCGCACGATTAACCTACGCCTAATCCTAGGTCAAGGGTATTAGTGAATAGTTAATTTACACTTTAGGACACGATGGAAACTAATTCCAAAAATCTTCAGAGAAATGTTAGAATTTCTCTTTTTCGTCCTTAAACCAGTGGTTCGACGCGGAAACCTGGAAGGTACGAACGTCAAATTCCAATTCTCGGAAGTTTGCCGAAACGGAATCCCTGATAGTTCAAGAAACCTAAGATCGACAGACGATGAAGACTTTTTCTATTCGGAGCTTCAAATGAAGATTCCACCCGCATTCTCCTATTTCTCTCGTTATTCCTGATCTTTCTCCAGAAGGAAGTTTTCTCATCCGACGATCACTGCAAAAAGTAGTTTTTCGGGATAAACCGACTTAAACCGACTCACACCGACTTTGTATCGTTTGATTTAATTCCAAGAATCCTGTTTTGAGTTCTGGAATTATGTCGCCAGAACCTATCTTAGAATTCGCAGAGGAACGCGAAGGAAAAATCGGAATCGCGAAAAAAATCATTTTTCCGCATTTTCCAAAACCTATAAATAGCTTGAAAAATTAGATTTTTTGCAAAAACTGCCCATTTCCCTCCCCAAACCCGCGAGCACCAAGAGAGAGAGAGAGGATCCGGATCTTCGTCGTTTCTTGCCCGTTTGCTTCACCGATCGTTGCTAATCGAAGACCTTGAGGTAGGTAAACTACATCTCTCTTCTGATCGTCGTTTCTGTCGACTTCTTCTATGTCTTTCTGTGCTCAAAGTTTTGAGCTTTTTGAAAAACTGTTCAAATAAGCTGATTTCAGCGTCTAAACTTCTTCCCTGCATGCTCCTGAGCGTGTTCTGCGGATTAGATTTTGTCAAAGGTCGACGAAATGCCGCCGGGATCAATTTTTGCATTAAATACCCATTTTTCGGTAAAGTCGCAACCTTTAAGCTGAAATCTATCGACTTGGCTTAGTGCTAGTAGGATTTGTCGTCATAAACGTCGTTGTGGACGCCTCCATCCAATTTGTTTTTCAAAAATCCAGTTTTGAAATTCTGAGCTAAAAATAATGACCAAACTACCCCTATATCAGTTTTCGATCCGAAAATTTTTCCGAGCTTAGAACCGTCTTAGTTACGGCTTATGATAACCTAGGTACCAAGTTTGATCGAAGAAAAATCGACCCTCCCAATTAAGGAAAGTGGCCGAGAGCTATATCAAGGGGGGAGGAAAATCCGACTTTTTCGAAAACTTGTCTTAACGCGTTAGATTGTCGTACCACGGAGTTTGTAGTGTACCGTGTAACCCTAGGGCTCCTTGATTGCTGAGTTTCTGACTCTTGGTGTTGATTTCTGTGATTTTTGCTTAAGGTTCTTTTGAGGAGATTCCTGGAGATCAAGGAGAAGAGCGTGAAGGACACTGTGAGGAGGAAGCTGGAAGACCCACCGGTGAGGGCTACTCTCTGAATTACTAGATAATGTCTTAGGTGTCGACGAATTCGACTTGATTTATGTGTTATGCCCATACTTGCTAAATGTCTGAAATGTTTTATGAGGCTTCGGCCGATCTGGTTGAGTACTTGATGCCATGATGTTGTGTGCTAAATGATTCACATGCTATGTGCTAAATGGTTAATTTAGGATGTGTTGGAATATGCTGTTTATGGTTATTGATTGAGCTGATTTACGCTATTCCACTTATAACTGTGATTCTGAGGAGTGAGGATTGCGGGCAAGTCATGCCGATTTTTTATGAGATTTTGAGAGAGTTTGAAAGGACGAACGAAGTTCGGACCTTGTCATATTTTTAATGGATCGAGACCTTCTCAGAAATTAATTGGGATTATGGGATCCCTGAAACTCTTAGGAAGTATCATAAGACTAAACGAAATCTATTTTCTCAAGGAAAATTCATAAGACGTTAATTAATCTCTAAAAACCCTTGAACAATGATAACAAACTTAGATAAGAGCTTAGAGTCTGAATATTAGTCTTGAAAATATGAGAAGTGTCGTCGAGTCCGAGTTTTGAGGAACTTACAAGTTTTCGAGTATGTTGATACTCTTTTGCTCAATGAGCAGGTTATTGTTTGGCTATCTAAAGTTTAGCCGGAAATTATGAGTTTCCAAGTACTTCGGTACCTTTTCGCTCGATGAGCAGTTTATTGGTTGGCTATCTAAAGTTTAGCCGGGAACCATGAGTTCTAAAGTACATTCTTCTTCTTTTGATTAATTCATTTTGTCGCAGAATCGACATTTACCTTAGGGTATTCTTTTAGAGACATTAAGTTAGTTAGAACAGGTGGCGACGTGTCGAGTGAGGTCGGAGACGTTGTTTGGCTAATCACTTGCATTCATGCACTCATTTTGAGGTTAATACACGGCGTGATACCGGACCTCGGTGGATTCCAAAATGGTCATAAGACCCGGATTTCCATATTTAGGACACTACGGTGGTCCTTAGTAGCAGACGGAATGGCAGACCTACGGGTTCACTGCTGATCTGACTACTTTTGTGTGGTGTAAGAGACACGCGAGCAGGAAGGTACCCACCGTGGCTGGTGTTAGGGCCGCCTCGTTGATGTCCATCCTTCTTCCGGAATGCATTTTGTTACCCAGCATTGCATTTCATGCAACATACATACTGACTTAGTTGCTGAGTGTGATTGTTACTTGTTAATCCTATTTGGGGTATGCTAATTGTTATTATGATTCTTTCATATTCATTGTGATATATGCAACCCTAGGATGTTATCCCTTAACTTCTAGGCCTGAGAGGCTAATAATTATTATCCTAAATATATATCTGGTTTTATTATTTATATAATTCTTTGGAGTTGACCCTCGCGTCTGCTGTGTGTGTTTGGGCGGACTACGCCATTTTTTAGATAAGTATGGCGGATTTGTTTACGATGGTCAGCCCCTCGGGGGGACCAGGTACGAGATGCTTGATCAGGATGACCCAGGTGCATGGGTGGTCGACCCCATAGGCCACCGTGCGACCTACACCGGTCGGATCATGGAGGACCGTGTTGACCGATTCGGACGCTTGACGGAGGGGGTGATGAGGAGACACATAGTGAGCTTCAACTTGCCGCCTGGTGTGCATTGTGGACCCGGCTTGGGAGGACCACCACCACCATTATCTTCGGATGATGAGGACCCCTCTGAGGAGGTGCTAGTGGGTGGGACTTCGATGGAGTCTAGTCCGTCTGCTGCTGCTGTCATCGAGGATCTTGTTCCGGGCCCCGAGCCCAAGAGGCCAGTGCAGGAGCGCATCAGGGTGGACAGAGAGGGTAGTGTTGTGTATGTCGACCTAGTCGTTCTGGATGCAGATTCGGACGACGACCGCGCTAGCATGTAGGATATAGTGTTAGTGTGGGCTCCTCGGGTTAGGATTAGTGCAGGAGTAGTGTCGATGCTCTGACCGTCATGCTTTCAGATTTGGGACAGGGTAGTTTCCTGCCGGTAGCTTTTTGTGTGGTTTTCATATAGAGATCACAGAGAGCTGGTTGGACTTAGGAGGTCTTTTCTTAGGCCGCTGGGCCAATTTGTTCTCAGTTTTGAGGTAGGGTGTTGCGGACACAGGTTTTACCTTGGTTTGTACATATTGCCTTCGGGCGTTACTTTTCTTTCTGTCACCCGTCGCTGGAGGTTACTCGCGACGTGGTTGGTATTAGCTGGGCATGTATATATATGTAGATGTATATTAGTTTCTTTTAACTTTTGTTGAGGAGGTTATTTTCTTTCAGTCTTTCATTTTAATTTCAAAAAAAAAATATTCACGTTTTTCCGCTTAAGTTATTCTTTTGGTTACTAAAGTGACGCCACCGAAACCGGGGTGTTACAATCGTGCTTATCCTTTTAAATTTATGCATGAATTTCAAAGGGAGAAATGAGACGAGGTAAATGCTCGGACAGATTTGATGAGCCTTTTGAACCCAGAGCCTTTTGAGTCTATGAGCCTTATACAAGTCGAGAGAATGATTGTCTTGCCAAAGCAAAAAAATTACACCTATGAATCTGATGTAAGAAGCAACAATATGCCAAAATTTAAGTAAATAAATACTTTCAGTTTGGTTTGGATCGGTTCGATTTTGAACATGGGAAGAAAATATCGATTTTTGCGGTTTTCAGTTTTTTTGGTTTTGATTTTTTGGACCGGTTTGAGCGATTTTAATTGGTTTGGTTCCGTTATGAACATCCATATTTCATGATCCTATTATTTACTCATTTTTCTATTGTCGATTCACAATTATATATTGTTCACCCCTTTTTTAAATCATGAATGGGAAAAACGGAAATCCTTCCATTTATCTGCTTGGATTGATAAAATGGATTTTTCCTCCATCGTCCCTGGTAGCCGGTTGTTACCAAAGGTATGATCAAAGAGTCAAAGACAACTTTTCAAAAAAAAAAGAGCCAAAGACAAAAAAGGGGAACGGGTTCAAACTTAAAAGTAATAGTCACGTGAGACTTTATTCAAAAATAAGAGAAGTCTTTGGATCTAAATAATTTTGGTAAATTATCTATTATTTTGGTTTATTTAATCTGGTGATTTATTCCTATGATTTGATTTGCGTTTTATTAGAAGTGGGGTTTCATTTTTTTGTAACATATTGATTTCTCTTTGAAATTAAATTTTTGAATCAAAATATATATTATTATTATTATTTATATTGTTATTATAAATAGAAATATTGATATGAAAAATGATCAATCGAATATTAATAATTAAACATGTATTAAAAAATTAAAAATACTGATTTAATGTATATACAAATTTTTTAGTGAATCTAAGTCTTATAAGTTAAAAAATTTCAATTTTTTTATATTTAAATAAGTAAAAATTTATGGTAGATTAATACACAATTATCAATATTAAGAACATATAGTTGAAAAAATTATTAAGATATATTTACTAAAAAGATACAAAATATAATATTACACGAAATTTAAATTATAAATAACAAAAGTCACCCATGCAGGGCACACGGGTAATTCCGCTAGTATAGAATTAATAATTAAGATTTTTGTAAGAAAAGAGGATAACAACTTGGTCGCCAGAATAAAAATCTTAAAATCCAATTGCACACAATATGACAGTTATACTGGGACCCATACCCATTACTCTGTCCACACTTCCTCTCCTCTTTATATACAAACCTCAATCCTAATCCACATCATTCAATCCCCAATTTCTCTTCTCTAATCACACGTAACATGCTCTCACCATCTTTTACCACCGCCACCACTTTCTCCGGCCAAATTGCAACTTCGCCGATAGGCTACGTCAGATCCCGGCCAGTAATCGCATTCGCCACCGCCACCGAAGCAGACTACCGACCTACACCTTCTTTGTATCTGAGCACCCACGGCGACGGCGACATGGCTTCCTGCACTTCGCTTTACGAGATTCTCGGAATCGCCGCCGCCGCGTCAGACCAGGAGATCAAGGCGGCGTACCGGCGGCTTGCTAGAGTCCGTCACCCTGACGTGGCGGCGGTTGATCGGAAGGACTCGTCGACAAACGAGTTCATGAAGATCCACGCTGCATACTCGACGTTATCTGATCCCGAGAAGCGTGCCAGCTATGATAGGAGCATGAACCGGCGGAGGCGGTCGCTGACGGCAACGGTGACGCCGAGATTATCCGGTTACAAAGGACGGAACTAGGAAACAGACCAGTGCTGGTAGCGGATCTGAGGCGTAGTTATTGGATCACCTTTGATTTTACTTATTACTAATTAATTAATTAATAGTTATTGACCAGATTGTGTACTAATATTGTATATGAGTACAATTGTGTGTACAAATATTGTGTATAAGTACGATTGTGTATACATACATAAGAGAATCAGTTGTTGAAATAATGTGTTTTATGACGATTTTAAACCGTCACAAATGTAGGTGTTTGAGGTATTGGATATATTAATTTTAAAATTGAGCAGCTGAGATTGATTGGGATTAAATTGTTAATTTACAAAAATATCCATTACTCATATTACCCATTTACCCCCACCATTCTCATCTGAGGAATCGTTTCTTTAGACCCACCAGATCATCAAGTGCTAGATCTGAGGGCTCCATCTCCTCTTCTTCCACTTCATCATCCTCTTCCTCAATAATCTCATGAATGGCCTCCACCCGTCGTCATCGGGCTCAGCTGCCGGGTGTTGGCTTCGGTGGTACAGTTAAAAGTTGTACCACGGTGGTGCAGTTTAATTTCCACCATTAAATTTAATACTAAAATATTTAATGATCCAGATGTAATGTTAGAAATAATCGCAATAAGTAAAATACCCTTTATCCACTACCTCTCTTCCTGTTTCTCCCTCTCTCAAATCATCACCGGATAACAACATAGCCACCGCAAGCAGGTTTGTAAACCCACCCAGAAAGCTAAAGACAAGGTTTTCCAACATTCTACATCACAAAAACAAATTTGTCATCCATCGAAAAAAAATCAAATCTTTCAGTGTAAAAAAAATACCCACTTGCCCGTTCCTCCAAGATTCAGTGAAACAGTACCCACAAGTGATTTATAAAATCTTAAACTCAAATTATTCTTAGGTCTAACTATCCAAAAAAAATCAAAACTATCATCAAACATAAAATTATTGTATGGAAACTATACAAACCATCAAATAACAAATCGAAACAATCTGGGTCGGCTAAAAGATTAAAACTTTGAAGGAAAAACAATCAGATCGATCAATCCCAGATTCATGACACAGTCACTCAGTGATGAATGGACTACACGAAGAGGAATTTGAGGAATAACAAAATCATGGCGGTGGCGGTGGGAGAAGCAGATCGGTTTTTTATGGAGGGGATTTCCAACATGACTGCATTTCTCTCTTTCTTTCTCGCATGGTTGGCGCTCCGACGACCTTCCACTGTTGTCTCTATTGCGGCGTTCTTCCTTGCAGAGGGTGAGAAGAAGGGGTTTGGTGCGTTTGTGAAGGAGTTGAAGGAGACGATGGAGTATGTTTATGTGTGGCATGCGATATGTGAGACGCCTTTGTTGCAGGGGACCATGGAGGATTTGGCGGTGGATAAGATGGTGAGTCATGGGGTTGGAGAGAGGCAGTGAGAAGAAAAGGAAAGTAAAAAAGAAAACGTGGGTATTTTTGTAACTTAAGTGCCAAACAGTAACTGTATCACTGTGTTTCACTTTCAGCAAAACTTTGAATAAATTCTCAAGTGAAGCCAACAAATTTCTATTCTTTTTTCAGTGCTTAATCCTAAATTAAATTATTTTTATAGTTATAATTTTGTAACTTTTAATTTATTAATGTATTAACGTCAAAAAAATATATTAATGTAAAAGTAATAATATATTGATTTGATTGATTATCAATTATAAGTTTACTGTAAAGTCAAAATTATTTAGTTACTCATATAAATTTAATTAAAAAGTGAACAAACTTATAAATGGTGAAAATATTGGTCTTACACAATTTTTACTGAAATAATCAACATGAGAACAACCTCCTCATGCAACAAAATACAGTGGATCTCTAAGAACCCAAAAGAACAAGCCCCAAACCCTACCAAAAAGCCATAAAAAGCACAAGAAGAAACCCAAACCCCACCAACCTACCCAACGACGCCGACACTACGAACCATACATATTAGGATGATTGTCCTTTAGCTGAGCCTGCAAGCCCTCAAGCATGACCTCTTCATCTCCCTCAAAACCAAGCCCTAGTTCCTTTCCCAAAACCCAAACTTGTTGAGCCCTTGTCCTCACCCTTGACGTCCCATCCCAAGAACCAAGAATCAAGAGAACAAGTTTGGTCTTCTTATTGTGACTCCCTTTGGCTTTCCCCTGATCTCTCGTTTCGACCCTTCTTGAGGAGTGACACAAACCTGACTAGCATCATCATCGACTGCAATATCACTCCAAAAGTCATCCTGGATATTGTATTCCCCGCATCAACAACTTGTGAGACCATTGCCTGATCCGAAGATAAATCTTTAACTCGTGCTCACCTACCATAACTTGTTGAAGACTAACGTCACTCGCTCCTCGAGAGTCCCCTTCTGAGTGTCATCACATACCTGCTCCGATCTAAGCCAAACATTGTTAGCCGCACCACCCACCTTGTTCCCATGAGGAGAGAACCCACTAACCAATTATGGACCCACCCAACCATAAGGACCGTGACCTCCTAACACCCATCAACATAAGGATAATACCCCATGCCACCACCCAAGACCCGCAAACGCTGGTACTGGCACATAATAAGAAGATTTTATGTTGTAATTTGGAACATGTTTTAATGGAAAACAACTATGATTACATGTTTTCAACTAGATTTGTGTGTGGATTTACTTTTAGTCTTATAGGCCGTGAAAAATAGTTAACCTTGTGTCACACGTTTGAAAAAGAGACTCCTCGTATGAAAAGACTGATTTGATAGGAGAACTCCTCAAGTGAGGAGTTTTTCTCAAAATAGTGGTGCCTCGTTCCAGGAGTTTGGAGTGACAGCATGTGTCCTCACTTTAGACGAGATAATGATGATGTAATTATTGACCATGAAAACTCTTACTTCTAGACGTATTTGTCATAAAGAAAACTCGTTTTAGCAAAAAGTGATTACCTAAGCTTCCTAAGTGGCAAAAACTACCATAGATTGGTAAATATTTATCAAAATACAATATTTTGGTAAATATTTATTATTTTTACAATATTTAAAAAAAACATTATTTTAATTACTTTCTTAATCTTAGAATAAGTATTTAGTAGTATTCTCTAGAGTGTGACTAAGGTGGGGATATTTTCTCATCTTCTCATCCCAGCATCCCTCAAAAAAAAAAAAAAAACTGCCTCACCCACCCGATGATCCACCCACATCTCTCACTTTCTCACCCATGACCCATGGCCTGAACCCACTTTCTCCTCCTTCCTCGTCCGTTCGCCGGCCGTCTCTCTCAGACTCTCACGCCAGTGTTTAGGGTTTCTGCCCCTGCTGCTGCTGCTTCCATTTCCTGCTCGCAGGTACCAGTTCTTCTGTTTAAATTAACTATCCAATTCATGAATTCAATGATTCATACAACGTTAAATCTAATGATTTACTATCCAAGCAAAATTGAATTGGGTGTTTCCCACAGTGATAAAGCTCAGTGCACATAGAAAATGCTTGATTAGATCCACTGCTTGTTTTTTAGGAACATATATTTCATAGAAATATTGTGAGTGTGTTTTGATTTGGCAGCGGCCAGACAACCGTAGTGATGGTGAGTTTTCTTACCTCACTTATCTACTGATTCCATCTCACATTTTCATCCTAATTAGATTGAATTTGGACTCTTATTTTTCCGATTGAAATGTTTGCTACATCTGCATAATCTGTTGTACTTTGAATAAAAGATTAGGTAAGTCACAAAATTGGACAAACTGACATTTTAACCTTGAAAATTTAGTATTTTGGAGAGTTGTTGTTACTGCAATTTTGAATCAATGGAGACAAGAGAGTTGTTGTTGCTGCAATTTGACTGATAAGCTATTTGAAAATGTGGTTCAAGAAGTGTCTTATTACCTAAGCTTGCATCATTCACGCTTCTACTAATTCATGTATTTTCTGACTTCTTTTAGGCGTTTGGGTTGAGGACTCACACCGTCTCCAAATAGGAGCAAAAAGAATTCATTCTGCAACTTGCAGAGGTAAATTATACTGGTAGCATATCCTGCAATGTAGGACTAATATTCTGGTGTCTCCGGCATTCACGTAGGACTAATATTTGCTTGAATCTATGTCTCCCCTGTTGATTTCTATGCCTGAATTCATGTATTTGGTATTATTTATCAATTTATAAATTTATGTACTTACTTTTCACTTAGATTTATGTCTTTTGATTGTAGAATGTCATTTGTTACTTATGTGTACTGAATGATGGCTGGCTCTTTCACATTCTATTGCCCAGTTGATCTTATTAGTGGGTGGATCTAGTTCATCCATGCTTTCCGATCTTTACCTAATTTATTTTTTTGGAAATACAGGAGTACTGTAAAGGATTAGAGTCATTGGTACAAAATGCTTCAACACCAAATTGTACAATCCCCTGCGAGGCTAGGCCTTACGAATCCTAACTCACCATCGATTCCAAACCCTACCCCTTCGAAGCCCCCTCCTACACAAACCCATAACAACCAAGACCGCCATTCGGCAACCCCTTCTGCTGCTCTACTCTCTCTTCTCCCACCCCTCCCCAGAGCACAAGCAATTCTTGTTCAAATGGCTTCCTTGACATCTAAGCTTTTTGAAGTATCATCCAACAGATCTGTTTGGGTCACTGCATTCCGCGGATCAATCCCAACCTTCCTTTCTTCCCAGGCCCAAGCACATTCGTCTACCCCATTGGAGTCTTCTCCTTCCTCCACCAAAGAAATCATTTCACTTTTCTCTACCCTTCAAACCCAAATTGTTGAAGCTATAACTGAACTCCAAGAAATTCTTGATCTACAGGATGCTAAGCAGAAGATTGACCGGGAAATTCGCTCAAAGGATATGGCACTTCTTGGATTGGCTAACAAACTCAAAGATTCTGAGCGCGGACTTGACATTCTTGTTGATGATTACTCTGATTATCGTCGCAGCAAGAGAACGAAATTAGGAGATGGTAGTGAAGATGATTCTTTGACTTCCTCGACTGTATCATCCCAGCTGAAGCTATCAGATATATTGTCATATGCCCATCGTATAAGTTATACCACCTTTGCTCCACCAGAATTTGGAGCTGGGCAGGCTCCTCTCCGTGGTGCAATGCCACCCGCACCACAAGATGAACAAATGAGAGCTTCACAGTTATATAATTTTGCAGACCTTGATATTGGATTGCCTAAAGCAGTTGAAACGAAGGAGAAAACAATTGAGGCTATTGTGGAACCTCCGCCTCAACAATCTGTGGATACAAATCCACTTGCAAATTTGTCTGCAATTCAAGGGTTGCTTCCTCCAAATTTTGCTGTGCCGCCTGGTTGGAAGCCCGGAATGCCTGTACAATTGCCTATGGATATACCAATTAAGCCTCCACCTGGGTGGAAACCAGGGGATCCTGTGCCATTGCCTCCCATGGACTCACTTCCAGTACCAAGATTTGAGGAACAACAGTTACACCCCCACATTCCTCAGCCCAAGCAGCCAGAAGTTATTCAAGTGCAGCATGTTAATCTGGATCTTGGAGGAAGTGACAGTAGTGATTATAGTAGTGATGAAGCCAGCTCTGATGATGAAGATTGAGGATTCAATGATTGATCATCTCAAATTGACAACTTTACAGGTGAGGGGTTTTGTTTATGAAATATCTTTAATTTAAAATAGTTGGAACTTGGAAATGAATGATTGATATGAATCTCCAGCATCAAATTTAGCCTTCTAGTAATTTGCACATTCTGCACTTAATAGTTTTCACTGGCCTATGTTGTATGTCCTGTCTGTTAACACCTAGTTGGTCTTTTGGTATTTGAGGCAGGGTTGTGTTTTTACTATGCTCTGCCGAAGGCTCTTAGTGTTTCTATGTAGGCTCTACAAAGTAGAAACCATATCCATGCTTAATAATCGTGAATGTTTCACTAAGCACTACATGTGTGCAAGTGGAGGTTTCTGTTTTTACAAGCTACAGAGGTGTATCATATCAGCCTAATTTTATATGGTTCTGATGATTAGCATTTTTTCATTAACAAATGACTCTAAGATAGGTGTTCTCAATTGTGACGAGACACATTTTGAAAACCTGTTTTTAGCTGGGTCATAAAAATAGAAAAAGAGACATTTTTAGTATAACAACCAGAGGCTTTTTCCTCTGTGGAGTCAACTGCATGGAGTATACGACAGCAAATTAATAAAATTATAATAGTCCATTTTTGAGGATTTGCCTCCTCTTACCAGCACATTCCTCACCCAATTATTCCTTCTTCCCGTTTCAAAATCACATGTACTAGTAACCACTTCTCAGATAGATACTCAACTCATTTTGCACAGCACCATTGTTCACTCTTTTACCAACTACAAATCTAGCATTTACTGATTTACCTTCCTTTGTTTCACATTCTTTTATGACTAAATTCTCACCACTCACCCGTTTCTCATACGCACAAGCATCTGCCTCACTCTTTCACAGGTACTCTTATTTACTTGTCTTTTTTTTTTTTTTTGACACATCAGGCTCTTCTCATACACTTATTTGGGGTGCTGTGCACATCAAAGGATTCTTTTGTCTCCATGATCATGCTTATATACAGTGGACCAAAGCACTCAGCTGAATTTTTTTACTCCCATGCATATTGATGCTCAGATTACACAAGCTGGAGGAAGGAGTTTAAGCATCCCTAGTCATCTGATATAAATAATTATCTGTCAATTTGAGAAATTTACCCATTGCTCATTGAGTCATTGGTAACCCACCAACTTTTCATTTCTTTACTAGTTATCTTACTTTTTTGTTTAAACTCAAACTGTAGAAGATACATGTAGTTAGATGATTCTGTCTTTTTTGTTCGTAACTATTGTTCTGATGATTTCTGGATTTTTTAGAGGGTGCTGATGGATTTAATGTTTTGATCTAAAACAGTAAAATGAAAAACTTGGTGATGATCCTCTATTTTATGACTAATCATTGTATGGCTTATTAATTACAGCATCAAATTTTGGCATGATGCTGTGATGCCACTGTTTATCTGTTTTCGGTCCTTCTTTGGCGATGGTATTGTTCATTAGATACAATTTTATCAATTAAAAGAGAAAGGAGGTATCTAATGTCCATATTTTGATCTCGATCTCATCTAAAAATGTACATGTATAAATATCAGAAAACTATGAACAACTCATGCCTATTATTCAATTAAGACACCCCTTCATATCTGGAAAAACTCATCTGTCTAATTAATGGTCCGTTTTTCTTTATTCCAAAATTTATCAATCCATTCATCTGTACTTTATACCATGAATTTATTAGTTAAAAACATAAAAAAAATTTTGTTAAAGAACTCAATAATAGTGATTGTTATGTTAGCAAAAAGTTGTAAACCGCAGCATTCAAAATTATTAAGTGCAACATCAGATAAACCTTAGAATTTTTTTTAATTTATGGATGAGACGGCTGAGAGCTACTCCGTCGCTAACTAATAAATAAGAGCAACTTGTACCCTCTAGAGATTTATTCCTGTATCTCTTTCACCCCAGCTCATATGTCATCTAACTCTTATCTTTTTTTTTTTGAAATTATCTAACTCTTATCATTTGAGGACAAAGTTGTGTTTTATTTATCTATTTCACCAATAAAATTTTCTCTCATAAGTTGCCCGTGTAAATTTGTAAATCCAATCAAAAGAACATTTTAGAGTTACTGTATTGGATTGAAAATTTAGTTAAAGTAATTATATTAATAAAAATAATGTAGTAAGTAATAAGTATTATAGAGAATTGTAAAGAATTATAGAAAACTAGTATGTTTACCCGTGCCGATGCACGGGGGCAAATTTCCAAAGCTATAATAAATTGTTTTTAATA
The DNA here is from genome assembly GCF_012489685.1 of Lotus japonicus. Taxonomy (NCBI): domain Eukaryota; kingdom Viridiplantae; phylum Streptophyta; class Magnoliopsida; order Fabales; family Fabaceae; genus Lotus; species Lotus japonicus. The sequence continues at coordinate 62,575,996 of NC_080043.1, forward strand.
TATGGAACTTTTTTTTGCATTAATGAAAAATAAATATAAATATTATTTTTTATTTGATTAATTTGATTATGATATAATAATATAATAAATTGTAGGATTTTTTTTATTTTTTATTTTTTCTATCTTCAAATAATTATACAAAATTTATAATATATAAAAGATGTGATATTTTTTGGTACATCGGACTGATAAATTGCATCATCCAGGAATTGATCTATGGACCTCTCCCACTCAACGAACGAAATTATAATAAAATTTGCTCTTCTCTTATTTTTTATTAAAAATATTTTAATGTAAGCTTTCTTCCCCTTCAAATTCTATATTCACAGTTAAATTGTAATGCTTTTGTTTATCTACTCCTTAAAATATTTAAAAAGTCTAGAAAAAGTTTAAAAATTATATTAAAACATTTTCTATTAGTTTCAACTTGAAGGTATTTTCATGCTAAATGTCTCTCATCGTATCAGCTTTTTACTATATAACCTAAACATCAACAAATATAGACTATATATTTACAACCCTCGTGTAATGAATTGTTCTCTCTCACTCCCCCTCCCCCCTCCCTCTCTCTCTCTCTCTCTCTCTCTCTCTCTATATATATATATATATATATATATATATATATATATATATAATGTATAAAGGACTTATTATTCCTACAACTTGTTCATTTAGAAGCTGAATTAATCTATGTTGTGATATTATTTTGCTGATTGGATACTTAGAAAGCTTGAATTTAGCGACTCAATAATTTATTTTACTTTCTCATCGAAAAAATTAAACATAGAAAAATATAAGCTATATATGTGGGAGCCTCATATTCACAATCAAATTAAAATGCTTCTGTATATCTGCTCTCATTATTAGAGTTGAGGTTTGCACTACCCTTATAAATGATATTTATGCTCTCTATGTCTAGCCAATGTGAGACTTTTAGAAAAAGTAATGAAATTATAATAAAACATTTTCTATTAGTTTCAACTTAATTGTATTTCATGCAAATTATTTCTCCCCGTATGACCTTTTTAGTATATGTAACGTAAACATAAATGAATATAAGCTATATATGTTCATTTATTCTAATTCCCTCAACATTTCATATATATTTACTTTTAAACATATAAAAAATTCTAAAATTATTTTGAAATTTATTGTTTGTTATTTTCAACTTGAAAATATTGTAATATAAATGTTCTTCCCCGTGTAATCTATATTTTCACAATCAAATTAAAATGGTTTCGTATATCTTTTCTTAAAATTATTTAAAAGTCTGTAAAAAGTACTAAAATTATATTAAAAAAATTCTATTAGTTTCAACTTAATTTTAACATCAAAATTCTTTTAAGTGTACTGATAAAATGATATTGAAACATTTTCTATTAGTTTAACTAAAAAAATTTATTACTTTTTATGGAAGAGAATATTAAATTATATTAAAATTTATCTTTAATTTTTTTTTAACTGTAAAATATTTTAATATAAATATTCTTCTTCTTGAGATCCCTATTTTCACAATAAAATTGTAAAAAATGCATTTTACATTCATTTAAACAGAAATACGGTCCAAGGATGAAAAGTTAAAAATAAAACCTATTTACTAAAATTTATTTAAACTTTATGTTAACTATAGTGGAAAATCAAAAAATTAAAATCTTCACAAATATACCAAAGCATATAAATTCTATATCTTTTATATATCTTTATAAATATTTTTTATACCATATGGCATATAGCTATAATGTTTGCTTATCAAAATATATATATATATATATATATATATATATAGCTATAATGTTTAAATTTTAGTTTCAGAAAAAACAATTAGTACATCGGAAACATAAATTGCACTCTTTGGGGATTGATCCCAATACCTCCCACTCCCAACCCACATGTCACCTAGCTCTTACCACTTTAGCCATCATTTGAGGACAAAAAAACTTTTTTATATATCCAACAACAATATAGCTAACATAAATGGTTAAATTTATAATTCAAAAATTATAATAATCTTCCGATGTACCAAAAAAATTTTTTTTTTATTTATTTTTGATTTTTGATTCTGGAAAACTTTGAAGTTATGAAAAAAAAAATTTAGTCCCCCATGGAAGTTTTCTTGTTTTACCTTCTAATTTATGATACTTTTAATTAATTTATTCATAAATAATAGACTATATTTGCTAATTTATTTCACGTGAAAAATAATTCTAAGTTTTAAAGTTATGAAAAAAAAATCTTTTAGTCCCCCGTGGTAGCTTTATAGTTTTACCTTCTTATATATGATATTCTTAATTAATTTATTCATAAATAAATAGATTATATTTGTTAATTTTTTCCGATCTAGCGTGAAAAAAATATAAGTTTTAAAGTTATGAAAAATAAAGTTATTTAATCCCCTATGGAAGCTTTCTAGTTTTACCTTCTAATTTATGATATTCTTAATTAATTTCCTTCTAAAACTATTTTAATATTTTTGAAAATAGTTCTGAAATAATGATAAAAATTCTTTACGATATAAGTTTTAACTTGAAAAAAAATTCCAATAAATTTAGTACGTCTATATGCATTCATGCTCCACTATCATGATACTTTTCTACCACAACCGTTAAACATATTTTTGAATATCAATCACCATATCACATTAGTAACATACAATGATAGTCATAACTCCCTCTAAACTTCAACTACAACACTATCCCCGTTGATATCTTTACATAATTTTTTTAATTCATTCTCGCAGAACCTGTATCATCTATTAGACAGAAAATTAGTGCTACTTTGAAGGTAGGGAGAAACTTCAAAAAAATAGGATGACCATAGAATTGAGACAAAGAAAGCACATTAAATCAAAATTTAACAAAACTAAAGAAAACAAAAATTTAGGAATAATTAAAAACATCAAAGAAATTGTCCAAGTCCTGCAAAACAGTCAGATATATTGTCCCAAAAAATAAAATCACTGATAAGATTAGTCATTGATGGAAGCAATGGCCAACATCATCAGCTGTTTTATCCCCTTTCTTTGCATCCCCAATTACACACTGTGAAATAAGAGCAAACACAATTCTTTGAAAATTCACAACAGAAAGAATTAGAAGTGTTATATTCTTTGATAAACTTTCCTATATTCACTGATGCTGCTGAGGAAATTGGTATAGCACTCAACATTATTTCTTTCACATTCTTCTTATTTACCTTGCAGTGCTTTTGAGAACCATATGTGCTTATTCCCTCTTATGCAAACAGAAAGAATCAATATAAACCCAAAGAAAAATGTCACTACATTTGGTATCATCACTACATATAGGCAAAAGGAAAAATTGAAAACTTAGCGGACTATGGTAGTTGAGTATTCTACTTGGACATTATATTACCACACAGCTACATACATCAGCAGGGTCCCTCAAGTTTAATCATCAGCCAACTTGTCTTAATGAAATTAGAAGGAATTATTGAGCCTTGAACCACTTTCAAATCAGCAGCCTCATTCGTGCTATGAATGCCACCATCGGAGCACATCAAAGTTGTCGCCGCTTTTTGAAGTCATCGCTGAAACCTTCAGCCGAAATCGAACCAGAAGCCGCGGCCAACACACACCATCATGGGTTGCATCACCTCCACTACGCAGCGGAATGGTCACCGTAAAGATGAACTACAAACCACCTCTTACTTGCTCCCTAGCCAGCTGCGTCCTTGGAGTTTTAGTCGGAACCATCGCCGCCAACACCGTGCCATTCGCGCTCACCATTCTACTTCATCTTCAGCCGGAACCACCTTCCTATCGAAGTTTCATGAAGATGGAGATGGTTGATTATTTGGGGCCAAACTCATCTTATTTATAGTAGAAGCCAAATATGTAAGGGTTGGCAAAATTAACCAATAAACACAATCTATGATATAATCTAAATATTTAAGCACAGTTTGTTGAAAATTGAAGAGGAAATAAAGATAAATTATGGCATTGGAATTCTTTTCAAGACTAACAATAAGCATGTGAATGAATAATGATAAGAAGTTTTGATTTCACCTAATTTCATTGGTGAAATTGGGAGGCAATAATTTTTTTTTAATTATCAAAAAATGTAGATAGTTATAGTTCAGAATGGAAATAGGTAGAATACAAATTGGCTATAAATACATTTAATTTTTTTTTTGAAACTCCCAAATGAATATTCAAAATTGAAAATCCTCAATTAAAAAGCTACAATTTTGGCCGCTTAATGAAGCACTATTTCCAAGGTATTCGTATAAAGGTTAAAGAGAACTAAACCAGAAACAACCAGAAAGGGTCGGTATCCAAAAAAAAAAAAGGTCGGTATCTTGAAGTGTCAAAAAAACCAAATATCAACCATGTGCATCAACACAATTTGAAAAGCATTAACTTATTGGAAATGCTTTGATAACCACTGCGGCTTCCATGATTTGCCGCAAGAATTTCTTTCTCGTCAGTAAGTTTTAACACAAAAAATAATGGTGTAATTAAAGTGATTTTGGAATTTGAACAGAAGTAACCCTTCATTTGTTAATGGCTTTCACTGCTTTGTGAGCTGCTTCATCTAAATCTTCAGCCGTTATTAATGTCATACCACTTTCCTTCAAAATTCTTCTTCAAAATTATTAATATGCATCATTGAATATAAATGCATTAAAAAAGAAGTGACAATGCTTCATTTCTTAACATTATTTTTCTACTTCATTTTCTCTATCCAAAATTATTTCTCCCTATGATTGCATATGTCCAAAAGCTCATCCTTCCTTCTACTATTTCGTTGAAGAAATCGAGTTTCCTAGATGAATATTAATGCATTAAAAAAGAGATGACAATGCTTCATTTCTTAACATTATTTTTCTAGTTCATTTTCTCTATCCAAAATTATTTCTCCCTATGATGGCATATGTCCAAAAGCTGTTCCTTCCTTCCTTCTACTATTTCGTTGAAGAAATCCAATTTCCTAGATGTAGTTTCAAAGCAGCTCTTCACGTTATCAAATCATGTCAAGCCTGTGCAGACTGTACGCCTTACCTAGGGAAAATAGAAGTATTAAATGCAAATGAAAATCTAATTACATTCAGCCAAAGAAACAGCCTGGAGCTATGCACTGTTTTCAAGTAAGTAAAATTCAATTCTAGTCCTCCCCTCCCTTTTCTATCTTCTCTAGTCAAATAATTTTTTCCTCTTTAATGGTTCGTCCAAGTGAAAATATAATTACATTCACTATCATGGACCTCTCTTTCCCACCTCCCTGATGAATTTTGACCCTAATTCACATCTTCTTGAGCAACTATCATAATTACTACAATTATTATTAAAATTCAAAAAACAAATGATCAACAATAATTATTAGCTTAACCATTTCCTTTTCTATTATTTTGATTTTATACCTTCTGAAATCCTGAGTATGAACTGAGTACTTTTATGTTGTGAACATCTTAGTTGTAGTCTTCTAGAGATAATGATCTGGGGAGAATAAATTTTTTTCAAAAGAAACAGATATGAATTATCATGAAATATATCAACCACCTGACATAACATGAGCAATGACTATTATAAAGTGTTAGCTATCCTATATGCCATTCAGTAAACATGCTAATCAGCAAGACCATACAACCAAAACTGACCATTCTAAATGTGCACGCTTAACTGGATCTGCAAACCCATGTCAAGACATAACATTTTTAACCATCTCAACAGAAATTATGCACTTACCATTCAGCAGAACTGAATTATCAGTGAAGGGGCCACTGCCATCACATCAAGAAAAGTTCTCACCAAAAATAAAGTAGTAAAGGCTTTTATTGGGAACAAACTCATAGACCAGTAACTTCTCTACTCTTTCCAAACTGAAACCAAGTAGCCTGACTAAATTTATGTGTTGTAGCTTGGCCAACAACTACACCTCGTTCTTGAATTCCTCATCCCCTTGTCCTGAATTTGTAAATAACCTCTAATCCATTGGAATGCTTACCCTGAAAATATATCAGTTGATGTAAATGTATATCAGATCCGAGAGTAAGTGAATACCACTATATGAAAATTATTATTGATCTAAAATGTAAGCGCATATCATTACCTTGTAAACAGGTCCAAATCCTTTGTCCTAGAATATTTGTGTCGGAAAAGTTATTTGTACCCTTTCTTATGGTCTCCAAGTTGAATTGCATTGTATTAGCAGGTTCAATTCCACTGTCATCTTCAGCTACACATGTGAATGGAACTTAATCAAATTTAGTTCTTCAATGGTGAATTAAGATAAACAGCAGAAAATTAAAAAAAAAAAAAAATAACATGATGGTAAACGGTAGATTTGCTTTCTTTCTCTGAGTGAATCAATACCTTCTGTTATAGATACATAAAGTACTTCATATGTTATTATTTCTATTATGATTAATTGCTTGTATTGTATTGAGGAAAATTATATCATGTTAATACTGAAAGTTGATTAAACACTAGTCCAAAGTACAGTAATATTTGAAGTCAAAGTTGCAGTTGATAGCACAACATGAACATGAAAGTACACTTTCTCACTAAGGGTCTAAACAGTAAACACTAAAATGGGGGAAATGGCATAACTAAGGCCAGTCAAGAATTTAACATGCAACAAAGGCACCTAAAGCATCTCAAATACTGCATCTCCTTAAAGTAAAAAAATAGAGAACCTGCGTGAACATGATAATAAGAGAAATAGCAAAGATGGGTTAGCATCAGAAGCATCAATTATTGCCTTCCCCAAGACAGAGTTATGCTTTGGATTTGAGTTCAGCTCAAGCTGCTAAAGCTTTTCAACCGCCTCAGCCTTTGTGCCCTAGAAGTTAAGACATCATGATCAAAGAATATGCTGCAGATTATCAGAGAAAATTGAAAGTGAAAGAAAAAATTATTGATGCTGGAAACTAATATAAAAAATGTCTAATGACTTCATGAAGGCAGCACCAGTTATTAGAGTTAACATGAAAAAGATACCATTCCAAGAAGGAATAAGCAGAAAGCTTCCTCAAATTTCAGATCAAAGCCATCTGAAGCCATCAAACAATCAGATATGTCTTTTGCTTTGTTAATCTGCATCATATAAATAACAATACTGGGTATCAGGGTGAAATTAGGAAACCCATTGTTTGAGAATGTAAGCAAATAAAAAACAATATGGATTGTAACAAATATTAAAATGCTTCAGCTTTGAAGAGGGTGTTACCAATTCTTTTTGCTTGCTGGAAAATCGAAGTGCCAAATGAGCTGTAAAAATTATATAGAAACAACTTGAATATAGTATTACTCTTAAATTCTGTGATTCAATTGTCTACTTATTCTTTCGCATCACAGCTAAGATATTCCAAGGAAGGAGATAACCTATCTCATTAGCCAGCAAACTTCCCAATGCTTGGCTTAGAAAGGAAGGCCAGTCATGTACTTGGCATGAAGCTCCAACATCAAGACCCTGTCTAAGCAGTTCTCACAAAGCTGCTATTGCTCCACGTCTCCTATCAAAATTTTCAGGGGTATTTGACATGCTCAGGAGTTCCAAGATGCAAGCAGGTGCAAGCTCTTCAAGAGATTATTCAATCTAGAAACCATGAAAAGCATCCTCAGGGGTGTGTTCCATGCGTAATATACAGCTAATGTTTCCAACCATCACTGCAGAATGGCGAATTCTCAAGCCACAAAGCATATGATGGGGGATGACATAAATTATGAAAATGGAATTTATCAAAATCTCCCTTAGACATGATTCTCATTGTTCTTCTTTTCCAATCTCATTTGCATCTGGATTCATTTCACATATATTGTTCTGCAGATAGATGGGTAGTTGCTCCACTATATTATTCAAGAGACTGCAGCGAACCTATGAAATCAAATGAGACACAAAAAATTGAGAAAAAATGTGATGCAGAAACGACAGCATCAGAGAGTGAGAGAGCAGAAACGAAAGCACTTCGTCTTCTACATCTTCTAGCAAAATTGTGATGCAGTTTCGGTGGAAGAGCTCCAGGCTTTATGCTAACTAATGGGTCAAGCAGGGTATGGAAGCTTGAGATTTGCGTTGGAAGTTCCTTTTCAAAAAGAATAAAGAGGTTTACGTTTCCAACAATGGCTTGGGAGGGGAAAAGACAGAGGCGTGCTATGCAAAGTCAGGGTTTTTTGTTCAATAGAATTAAAATCTGAAAAGGCTTCGAAAAATTGGGCTCTCTTAATTTCTTTTTAATTCAAATTCAGTTTTAAATGTTTATTTAAAATTTGGGATAACCCACTTGTTTCAATCTGCAAGGTACATTGAATTGAATTGAGTAGATTTTTTTGAACGTGAATTGAGTAGGTCATGGTGACATTAAATAGATTGTGAACAAATTTTTAAAATGGTTTAAGTTGTTAAATAGTGATTGGCTTAGAAATAGGTAGTGGATAGTTAATGTGAATTAATAATTAATGTTACTCAGATTAAAGGTTAAAAATAATTCGAAAATAAAGTAAATTTCAGGTGCTATTACATGGCTACCCTTCAATAAAAATACAATTAGCAAAGATGCCACTCTCAAGTTTCTAAAAGTAGTAATAATATTTTCTTTTTGATTTTTTTTAATCTTACAAAAAATGTTGAAACCTCCCTCAATGGATGCCAAGTGTCAAAACTTGCCATCTTTTAGGTTCTCTTTTATATACTATTTAGATTAGATTTACTTTTATAACGCACATGAGTTTCGTCATTAAAATTGCTCTAATGATAATTTGAGTCCACGACAACCTTTTATTAATCACCACTCTTTTGTGTGATTTGACAGGCTCGTCCAATCAATTTTCACCCATTTAAAAGATTTTGCAGTTGGCTCATAGGTTTGGTGTTCAACTTATGTGAAAATGGACAATGTGTGTGAGTTGATAAAAGTGAGACATAAGATAAGACTGAAATAAGGATAGGAGATAGCTGATGCGAGGAAATAGTTTGTTTGAATAGAATTGAGCTTACTCCTATTGGTATGCATGTTGTATTGAAGCCACTATGACAGGTAGGGAATTCTTTTTCACGTTGGGATTTTTGAGGAATAATTTCAGGTGTATAGAGGTGAAGGAAAGGGAATTTTGTGATTTTTATGTCATTGGAACACATATATACGATTGTTTATAGGGATGATTGTCTATTAGGTGGTTCTTTTCAAATGTGCCCGCGACATTTGGATGGAATAGGGCACCAAGCTTCTATTTGTTGGTGGTCCTAAGTAGCTAGTAAATAATTTATAAAGTGTTGATGTGTTTTGTGGTAGTACACGTCGCGATTTAAAACCACCGGTTATTGCTTTTAGCATCTTCTACCAAAGGTTGATAAAAATGCCACAAATGATGAGATTAGGATGTTTGAGAAGGTGCACAACGATTGAGATAAGTGTCAGTAAAACATTTAGTGACCGTTATAAACTGACATCGTAAAAAAAAACACAACTAAAAATAAATTTTAGTTAGTGTAATTAACTAAAAAAAATTAAACAAGGTGGAAAAAAGGCTTGTTTGGCAACCACATAAAGTATACGCAAAAAATTGTAAGCGGATTAAATTTTATAATTTAGATCAAACCATGTAAAAAATTACAACAAATATCTTCCTTAGACAGACAGCCAAACCCAAGTTTTGCTTTCATCTGAATTCAACTATTTATTGGTGATTTCAAAAAAAAAAAGATCAACCATGTAATTTTTTCTGGGGGCATATGGATAGGATGGGGGAGGTCCAGAGCCAATTCGTGGGTGCAATTTATCTTTACGATGTACTAAAAAAACCATGTAATTTTTCTTTTTACCGATTAAATCATGCAAATTATTTTTGACGTTGAATCATGCAATTTAAGTATTTAACTCATTAAAAACAACATGTTAAATGCGAATAGAAAAAACTCATTGGTCAGCCCCCTACCGCTTAGTGCGCTGACCGTGGGGCGAGGAATTAGTCTCACGGCTGTCGACTGTGGGGATATTTTGGTAAAAAAAATAGTTTTAAAAAAAAGGCATATTAATAGAGAAAACATAATTAGACCCGGTCGATAACAAGACCCAAAATCGGGACCAAAATAAGTGATGCCCATACATTAGGATTTAGGAGGTTACCTAATACCTACTTGTGGTTGTTCGACTTTTTAGAATTCAAGAAAGTTAGAAATTGAATTTGAAAAATAGATGAAATTCAGAAATTCATAAAAGTCCACCCTATTTTCCGGAACTCATAAATAATGTGTGTTAGTTAGTTCTAGAAGACGAGTAGTTAAAAAAAAGGTTCTAGAAGACTAGTGGTAGCTCTTGCCTCAGTGGTACTCGTCGGAGGATTTTGAACCGCAGAAAGTTTGGTAGCAGTGTGAATCACATTTATAGCGGCTTTGCTGGGGAGATATAAACGTGAAAACATAAATGTCCGCTATTTAGAAGCAATATTTTTCACAAAACAAACTATTTACACAAACTCCCATTCAAAGTGTAAATTAGTATAGCACAACAGATAAATAGTTGAGTTTCTTAAACATATACTCCCTCTGTTCCTATTTATAAGTCTATTTTACCCAATTCTCTTAGATTAAGAAAAGTTATTACAAGCAATAAATTTGTAAAAGAATTTATTCACTTTCCTAGATTACCCTTATTTAATTTCTTATAAATTTTTCTCTCCAAGTTATTATTTCAAAATCTCATTGTCTCTTTCATATTAAATAAGAGGATAGTTTTGGGAAAAAATAATTAATGCTCCATTGATATTGTAAATGGACATATATTTAGGAACAAGAAAAACACTCAAAAATGACATTATAATAAGGAACGGAGGGAGTAGGTCATAAATTCGGAAGATTAATCTCATGAGTCATGACTATCGGTTATGAAATACTTAAAAAAACAATTTTTTTTTCCAAAAAACAGAAGAGTTTTACTCATAATTAAAGAGATAGTGAAGGGACTATCTCAATAAGGAAAGTACATCCCTCCCAAAGTGCAATACAAATTACAAACCACCAAATCACACCCCAAAAGAGAAATGGAAAGTTTAGAGTGGTCTAACTAGTCTACAATTAGAACAACACATTACCAATACAAAGTTTAACTTATACAACACATACTCTTTTTATATGACCGATTTTAAGATATGAAGCTGTGGTCTCTATGTCAGAAAATAGATCTTATTTGAATTAAAATAAAAATACAACCTTTTTATTTTTGAAACATACAACCTAACTCCTTTATCTTATGTGCGTGACACAAAATGATAGGGAAGTCGCGCGGTGTATATATCAAGATTATGTTTTCAATTTATTCTTCAACTAGGATTTTTGTTTTGTTTTTTTTTAATGAAAGAAAAGGAAGTAATTAATTTCAATATATATATGAGTTTAATGGATATGCACTGACAGTGTAAAATAGTTTTACACAGTCATCCAATCAAAGCATGCCACATAGGAGAGATAATTACATTTGACTTTAATTTTAATTAAAAGAATAAGATATTTTTTGATTTGGCGGAATTCAATTGGATGTCTGTGTAAAACTATTTTACACTGTCAGTGCATATCCATTAAACTCTATATATATATATATATTTTTTTTTTTTTGAAAGGAAGTAATCATTAGATTTTGTTTGTTTTCCAATTAACTTCCATTTCTCTTTTCACATTTTTTTCAAAATATAAGAGATTATTTTCCTTTTTCTGAACAAAAAAGTTTTGTTTTCTGTTTTCATATAGAATTGAAAAATAAACAAGTTTCTCTTTTCACATTTTTTAAAAAATTAGAGGTTATTTTTCCTTTTTCTAAAAAAAAGTTTTGTTTTCTTGTTTTCATATAGAATTATTGAAAAACAAAAAAGTTCAGTGTTGTATGAGCAAAATGGCACAATGTGTAGCAAAAATATTTGGGTAAATTTCTTTTAGATTTAATTTTTTACTTCTTCGGAAAATAAATAGATCCAACACATACTACACCGCAAAAGAATCATGCAACACTAGTGTCTCGAGCTCCATGGGAGGGGCCTCAACAAGATGTACTCGGAGAAGGGGAAGAAGAAGCAAATCTTGCAAACCAATCAGCGGGAGCGTTACATTCACGGGGAACTTGCTTGAACGACACCATCCAATTCTTCGCACGATAGCAATTAATTTCAGCAATCACCCTGCAATACCTGTCGCTATCTTCATCTTCCTTGGCCGTCGAGAGAGACGCAAAATGAATGTAACACCCCGATTTCGGTGGCGTCACTTTAGTAACCAAAAAGAAAATAAAGCGGAAAAACGTGAATATTTCTTTTTCGATTTGTTTAAATAAAATAAATAAATAAAAAGACTTGTCGAAGTAAAGACTCTACAACGAAAGATAAACATAACTAATGTACAATATATTTACAGCCCCCGCTGTAAGAAGTAAGCCACGTCACGAGTAACCTCCAGTGACGGGAAAGTAACCGAAAGTAGTGCCCGTGGGCGAATATGTACAAACCAAAATAAAAGGTCAAGTGTTCGTACTACAGTCCTCCAAAACGAAAGTAGGTCAGCCCAAAACAGCCTAAACAGGACCACCTAGTCCGACCAACTCTCTGTGATTTCCATAAAGAAAACCACACAAAAAGCTAAAGGTCGGGGACCTACCCTGCCCCAAAATGAGAACATGACGACCAGAGCTGTAACGCTACTCCTACCCTAATCCTGCCTAAAGGAGCACACCACAACACTCCCGACTACATACTGGCATGATCGTCGCCTGAATCAGAATCCAGGACGACTAGGTCACTGTCTGCATCCATCTCCTCTCTCGCTACTGCCTGGGTCTCTGTAAGACCCAAGTTTTTAAGCTTAGAATAAGTGAATGAAATTCCTATTCACTATTAGGTTTGATGTATCGTGAAGGAAAACCTGAACAAGTGTTTATCGAATGGAATAAATTTATGAAGGAGAAAGTTCAGGAAAAGGCTAAGGATTGTATCAAAGTCGATAAAAGTTATAGCACGAGTAGTATTCGCTTATATCTAGGGCAAGAGCACTAGTAAATAGCTAAATTGCACTTAAAGACACGATGGAAACTAATTCCAAAAATCTTCATAGAAATGTTAGAACTTCTCTTAAACTTTCCATGACAATCGTTTCGATGCGAAACCCTGGAATGCACGAACGTCCGATTCCAATTCTCGGAAGTTTGCCGAAACTAAAACCCTGATAGTTCAAGAAACCTAGAATATACGATTGATGAAGACTTTTTCTATTCGGAGCTTCAAACGAAGATTCCACACACGTACACCCACTTCTCTTGATGTTTTCAATCTTTCTTCAGAAAGAAGTTTTCTCATCCGACATTCACTGCAAAAAGTAACTTTTCGGGTAAAATAGATTTACACCGACTTTGGATGGTTTACCTTAATTCCAAGAAACCTCTTTTGAGTTTTGGAATTCCGTCGCCAGAACCTATCTTAGAATTCACGGATGATGGCACAGGAAAAATCGAAATCGTGAAATTTTCATTTTCCCGCATTTTTCATCCCCTATAAATAGGAGAAAAAAATAAAAACCCTTCACCATTTCATCACCCAAACCCGCGAGCTTAGAGGAGGAGGAGGAAGAAAAGATTTTTCGCCGTTTCTTGCTTGATCGTTGTTCTGACAATTGCTACTTGAAGATATCGAGGTATAGATGCTAATCCTTCCTTCTGATCGTCAATTCCGTCGTTTTTCACTATGTCTTTCTATACTCTAAGTTTTGAGGTTTTTGCAAAACTATCCAAATAACTTCATCTTTCTATCTAAACCTCTTCCCTACGTGCCCAAGAGCATGTTTAGCGGATTACATTTCGCCGATTCTCGCCGAACTACCGTCGAGTTTCAATTCTGCTCAAAATACCCATTTTTGGCTAATGTTTTGTCCTTTAGGCTGAAAACTATCGACTGAGCTTAGTACCAATAGGGTTAGTCGCCATAAACGTCGTTGCTGACGTCCTCATCAAGTTTGTTTTTCGAATTTCCAATTTTGAAATTCTGAGCTAAAAATATTGACCAAAATACCCCTGCGACAGTTTTCGATCCGATAATTTTTCCGAGTTTTGATTCGCCTTAGTTACGACTAATGATAGCCTAGGAACCAAGTTTGATCGAAGAAAAAATCGGCGCACACAATTAATGTGTGTGGCCGTGAGCACCTCCAAGGGGGGGGGGGAGAAAATCCTTTTTCGAAAACTTGTCCTATCGCGTTAGATTATCGTACCTTGGAGTATATGCTACTTCGTGTAACCTTAGTGAGTATTGATTGCTGAGTTTCTGACTGATTATGATGGAATTCTGTGGTTTTTGCTCTAAGGTTCGTTTGAGGAATTTCCAGAAGAGGAAGGCGGAGAGTGTGAAGGAACGTTTGAGGATAACGCTGGAGGAACTACAGGTGAGGGCTACTCACTGAATACTAGCTAATGTTTTAGGTGTCGACGAATTCGACTTGATTTATTGTTTATGCACTTGATTGTGTTTGACTGAGAAATGTTTTCTGAGGCTTCGGCTGACAATGATGATTATTCATCTCTTAATTGCTTTTGAGATTGATTCACATGCTATGTGCTAAGTGGTTAATCTAGGATGTGTTGATATATGTGCCATGACTGTTGGATTGTGCTAATTTGACTATGCTATTACACATACATCTGTTGTGCTTCAAAGTGAGGATAACGGGCAGTTATGCCGACTTTATCATGAGATTTTGAGTAAGTTTGACAGGACGAACGGAGGTTCGGGCCTTGTTATTGTTTTAATGGATCGAGACATTCTCTGGGAGTTACTTGGGGTTATGGGATCTTTGAAACTCATAAGATTTGCGATAAAACTAAAGGGGAACTATTTTACAAGGAAAATTCATAAGACATTAAACAACCTCTGAATCTTTAAGTAATGATAACAATCTCGAAGGAAAGCTTAGTATTCGAATATTAGTTTTGAGAAATGAGAAGTGTCGTCGAATCCAAGTTTTTGGGAAAACCAATAAGTTTCTGAGTATGTTAATACTCTTTTGCTCGATGAGCAGTTTGTTGTTTGGCTATCTGGAAGATAAGCCGGGAAACGGGTAGTTTCCGAGTATGTTGATACTCTTTGCTCGCTGAGCAGTTTTGACCATCGGATGGAGATGAGTCGGATGATTCAAAAAGTCATCATGAGATAACACTTTTTATAATTAATTGTATTTTGTCGCCGAATCGACATTTGTCTTAGGGTATTCTTTTAGAGACAATAAGTTAGCTAGAACACGTGGCGACGTGTCGAGTGAGGTCGGAGACGTTGTTTGGCTAATCACTTTGCATTCATGCACACATTTTGAGGTTAATACACGGCGGGATACCAAACCTCGGTGGATTCCAAAATGGTCATAAGACCCGGATTTCCACATAAGAACACTGCGGTGATTCTTCGTAGCAGACAGAAATGGCAGACCTTCGGGTTCACTGCTGATCTGAATACCTTTTGTTTGGTATAAGAGACACGCGAGCAGAAATGGTCCCACCGTGGCTGGTGTTAGGGCTGACTCGTTGATGCCCATCCCTCCGGAATGCATCTTGTTCCTCGTCATCTCACTCATGCAACATGCATACTGACTTAGTTGCCGAGTGTGATTGATACTTGTTAATATTACTTGATGCATGTTAATTGGTATTATTGTCATTTGTATTCATTGGGAAATATACAACTTTATGATGCTATCACTAACTTATAAGCCTAAGTAGCTATCCCCTAAACTTATCTATTGGAGTTATTACTTACATAATTCTTTGGAGTTGACCCTCGCGTCTTCTGTGTGTGCTTTGGCGGACTACGCCCATTGTCAGATGTCCATGGCGGACTGGTTCACGATGGTTCACCCTTCGGGGGGGACTAGGTTTGAGATGCTAGACCAGGATGACCCCGACTCATGGGTGGTCGACCCCGCTGGCCACCGAGCGACTTACTCGGGGAGGATTATGGAGGACCGTGTCGACAGCTTGGGACACTTGACGGAAGGAGTGTTGAGGAGATGTACCGTCAGCTTCAACCTGCCACCCGGCGTGCACTGCGGACCCGGTGTAGGAGTACCACCACCACCGTCATCTTCGGATGATGAGGACCCTCGGAGGAGGAGCCTGTGGGAGGGACTTCTTCAGAGTCTAGCTCACCCACTGTTGCTGTCATTGATGACTTTGGTTCGGGCCCTAAGCCCGTGAGACCAGCACAGGAGCGCATCGCAGTAGCGAGAGGAGGACGGATGGTGTACATTGACATAGTCGTTCTGGATTCCGATTCAGACGATGATCACGCTAGCATGTAGTTTTGAGTGCTGGTGTGAACTCCTCTAGACAGGATTAATGTAGGAGTAGAGTCATAGCTCTGGACGTCATTGTTTCATTTAGGGACAGGGTAGTTTCCTGACCGATAGCTTTTTGTGTGGTTTCTTTACGGAAATCACAGAGAGTTGGTTGGACTAGGAGGTCTTGCTTAGGCCGTTTGGGCTGACTTATTCTCATTTTTGAAGGACGGTGTTGCGAACACTTGACCTTTTACTTTGGTTTGTATATATTGCCTACGGGCGCCACTTTCTGTTACTTCCCGTCACTGGAGGTTACTCGTGACGTGGTTCGCTACTTACAGCGGGGGCTGTAATTATATATTGTACATTAGTCATGTCATCTTTTGTTGTAGAGTTCATTTCATTAAGTCTTTAGTTTTATTATTTGAACAAATCGAAAAAAAAATATTTACGTTTTTCCGCTTTATTTCCTTTTTGGTTACTAAAGTGACGCCACCGAAATCGGGGTGTTACATTGTGGTATCAGAGCTTGTCGAGTCTTTCGGGAGTCTTTGGGGAATAGGTCTTCTGTGCTAGGTTGTGTGACTCTGCAAAGAGTGAAAATTGATTGTCTGCCAAGCGATTTTTCGCTTAGAATTGATTGAAGTTATTGCTTAATCATATTGTATAGTTATGCCAGATACTATCTTGTGATGAGTACTAACTGTTTGTTTGACTTTACAGAACATGGCGAATACTAACCAACTAGCTGAGATGATGGCCACTATGGCCCAAGCTGTGACTGCACAGGCAAATGATAATGCTATGAGGCGTGCGGCTGAGGAGGCACGTGATCAGCATCAGCGTCAGAGAGAAGTGACTCTGGACCAGAACAAGGGCCTGAATTACTTCAGGAGACAGGATCCACCAAAGTTCTCGGGTGGTACTGACCCGGACAAAGTGGATCTCTGGATCCAGGAGATTGAGAAGATATTCGGCGTATTGCAGACTGTTGAACGTGCCAAGGTGGGCATGGCAACTTATCTACTACTTGGTGATGCTGAGTACTGGTGGAGAGGCACCAGGGGAATTATGGAAGCCAATCACGAGGAGATCAACTGGAACTCCTTCCGAACGGCGTTCTTGGAAAAGTATTTTCCAACTAGTGCTCGGGATGAGCGGGAGGCGCAGTTTCTGACACTCCGTCAAGGAGGTATGTCTGTACCTGAATTTGCTTCCAAGTTGGAATCCCTGGCGAAGCACTTTCAATTTTTCAACGATCATGTTGATGAGCGCTACATGTGTAAGCGTTTTGTTAATGGACTGAGACCTGATATCGAGGACTCGGTGAGGCCATTGGGAATCATGCGCTTTCAGTCATTAGTTGAGAAAGCCACAGAGGTGGAGCTGATGAAAAACAGGAGGTTGAACCGTGCTGGAACTGGAGGGCCGATGAGGTCAGGCTCTCAAAACTATCAAGGTAAGGGGAGATTTCAGAACATGAGACCGTATCAACGTCCTGCTGGGAGAGGGTTTACCTCCGGATCTTATAGACCCATGACGGGTACTGCTGGTGGTTCTGGAAACCAGACCTTGAACAGGGAGGTGACCTGCTTCAAATGTGGAAAGTCGGGGCACTATGCTCATGCTTGTCCCGACACGAGACCCAAATGCTTTAATTGTAACAAATTGGGGCATACTGCCGGTCAGTGCAGGGCACCCAAGACGGAACCAACTATTAACATTGCTCGTGGAAAGCGTCCTGCTGCTAAAGCGAGAGTCTACACCATGGATGGTGAAGATGCTGAAGGAGTCGACGGTCTGATCAGGGGAAACTGCGAGATTGACGGTAATCTCCTAACTGTACTTTTTGATTCCGGTGCAACGCACTCATTTATCTCTAGAGAATGTGTGACCAGATTGAAACTTCCTATTACTGCTTTGAGCTTCGATCTTATAGTTACCACCCCGGCCAAAACTCTACTTGCTAATGCTGCATGTATGTATTGTCCGGTAACATATAGAGACAGAATCTATCATGCTAACCTAGTATTCCTAACTCTCAAGAACCTAGATGTTATCCTAGGAATGGATTGGTTGTCTCACTATCATTGTCTTTTGGACTGCAACCGAAACAGAGTGGTATTTCCTAACTCGGATCTTTCTGAGTATCTATCTGCCAATCACATTAGCGTCTCTTTGAACGAAGGATCTCAAGAGTACTCCGTATTTCTAAGCTTAGAGAGTAAAGGGAACCTGGAAGTGAACAATATTCCAGTTGTGAGAGACTTCACTGATGTTTTTCCTGGCGATGTACCTGGATTGCCGCTTGTACGCAACATTGAGTTTGCTATTGACATCGTACCAGGAACAGGGCCGATTTCGATTGCACCATATCGTATGGCACCTGCGGAGTTAGTGGAATTGAAGTCCCAACTAGAGGATCTTCTGTCGAAGGGATTTATCCGACCAAGCGTTTCGCCTTGGGGAGCGCCAGTCTTATTGGTGAAGAAGAAGGATGGTAGATCTAGATTATGTGTCGATTACCGACAACTAAACAAGGTAACTGTCAAGAATAGGTATCCGTTGCCTAGAATTGATGATTTGATGGATCAACTTCGAGGAGCTGCGATATTCTCAAAAATAGACCTAAAGTCGGGTTACCATCAGATTAGAGTAAAGACTGAGGATATCCAGAAGACGGCATTCAGAACTCGCTACGGACACTACGAGTATTTGGTAATGCCATTTGGGGTGACGAACGCACCTGCTATATTCATGGACTACATGAACAGGACTTTCCATACATTCTTAGACCGATTCGTCGTGGTGTTTATCGACAACATTCTGATTTACTCAAAGAATGCTGAGGATCATGAGGGGCACTTGCGTCAGGTTTTACAAGTGCTGAGGGAGAAGGAATTGTACGCCAATCCTTCCAAGTGCGAATTTTGGCTCGAAGAAGTCAAATTCTTAGGCCACATAATCTCTAAAGAAGGTATAGCTGTGGACCCAGCAAAGGTAGAGACCGTATTGGCATGGGAACGACCAAGGACTGTGACTGAAATCAGAAGTTTTATCGGTTTGGCGGGATATTATCGTCGTTTCATCGAGAACTTCGCCAAGATTGTTGGACCCTTGACTCAACTTACGAGAAAGTATCAACCTTTTGCATGGACCGAAGCGTGCGAAACTAGCTTTCAGATGATGAAGGAACGTTTGACGACGTCACCTGTACTCGTCCTACCACAACCAGAGGAACCGTATGAGGTGTATTGTGATGCTTCGCATCAAGGTTTGGGATGTGTGCTGATGCAACATCGGAAAGTAGTGGCTTATGCCTCACAACAACTGAAGGTTCACGAGAGGAATTATCCGACTCATGACTTAGAGCTAGCTGCCATTGTATTTTCACTGAAAATTTGGAGACATTACCTATGTGGATGCACTTTTACCATATTCAGTGATCATAAGAGTTTAAAGTACTTGTTTGAGCAGAAGGAACTGAACATGAGACAACGACGATGGATGGAATTTCTCAAGGATTACGAGTTTACCCTACAATATCATCCTGGAAAGGCTAATGTTGTTGCTGATGCCCTGAGCAGGAATATGCATATCTCGTTAATGATGGTTAAAGAGCTGCAACTGCTGGAACAATTTCGAGACTTGAGCTTAGATGTGAGATTGTCCGAGGGAGAACTGAAGTTCGGAATGATCAGAATCGCCAATGGATTGATGGAAGAAATCCGAGACCAATAGTTACAAGATGAATTTCTACTCGGGAAAAGAAATTTGGTAATTCAGGGTAAGGACCCAGAATTCATGATAGGAAGTGACAATATCCTACGGTGTAAGGATAGAGTTTGCGTACCTAACAACCCTGACTTGAGGAGGTTGATTATGGATGAAGGTCACAAGAGAAAGTTGAGCATTCATCCTGGAATGACAAAGATGTACCAAGACTTGAAGATGAATTTTTGGTGGCCAGGAATGAAAAGACAAGTGGCTGAGTATGTAGCTGCGTGTTAACATGGCAGAAAGCTAAGGTGGAACATCAGAAATCTTCAGGTATGCTACAAAGCTTGGATGTACCAGAATGGAAATGGGATAGCATATCGATGGATTTTGTCGTGGCTTTGCCAAGAACTCAGAAGGGATATGATTCGATTTGGGTAATAGTGGATCGATTGACTAAATCGGCTCACTTTATACCTGTGAGAACTACCTACAACGTGGAGAAACTATCAGAGATTTACATAGCTGAGATTGTACGCCTTCATGGAGTACCGACCAGTATTGTTTCCGATCGAGACCCAAAGTTTACTTCACATTTTTGGGGAGCTCTTCAGGAGGCTTTGGGGACAAGGCTGAGATTAAGTTCTGCTTATCATCCACAGACTGATGGACAGACTGAGAGAACTATACAATCATTGGAATATTTACTGCGAGCTTGCGTATTAGACAACAAGGGCAGTTGGGATAATCTACTGCCATTGATTGAGTTCACTTACAACAACAGTTTTCATACGAGTATTGGTATGACACCAAATGAAGCTTTGTATGGCCGCAAGTGTAGAACACCTTTGTGTTGGTATCAAGATGAAGAGAATTTGTTAGTAGGACCAGAACTTCTGCAACAGACAACCGAGAAGATCAAGCAGATTAGAGAGAAGATGAAGACTTCTCAAAGTAGACAGAAGCGTTATGCAGATCAAAGGCGCAGAACTCTAGAATTTGAAGAAGGAGACCATGTATTTCTGCGAGTTACACAGACTACGGGAGTTGGTCGAGCAATTAAGTCAAGAAAGCTTACGCCAAAGTTCATTGGACCTTATCAAATTACTTGTCGGGTAGGACCAGTTGCTTATCAGATCGCACTACCACCATTTCTATCAAACATTCACGATGTATTCCATGTGTC
Organism: Lotus japonicus; assembly: GCF_012489685.1. Classification (NCBI taxonomy): domain Eukaryota; kingdom Viridiplantae; phylum Streptophyta; class Magnoliopsida; order Fabales; family Fabaceae; genus Lotus; species Lotus japonicus. Next base: position 62,597,152 of record NC_080043.1, read on the forward strand.
ACAACTGAGGAAGTATATTGCGGATCCGACACATGTGATCGAGCTTGATGACATTGAGTTGAAGGATGACCTGTCTTTCGAGACGCCGCTAATTAGCATTGGTGACACGAGGATAAAACAGTTAAGGGGAAAAGAGACCGAGTTAGTGAAAGTCATTTGGAACAAAGACACCGGCGATGCGACGTGGAAGTTGAAGGAAAAGATCAAGGAACAGTATCCGGAACTTTTTGCTGAACCTTAAGTTTCGAGGTCGAAACTTTCTTTTTGGAGGGTAGTAATGTAAGACCCAAGTTTTTAAGCTTAGAATAAGTGAATGAAATTCCTATTCACGATTAAGTTTGATGTATCGTGAAGGAAAACCTGAACAAATGTTTATCGAATGGAATAAATTTATGAAGGAGAAAGTTCAGGAAAAGGCTAAGGATTGTATCAAAGTCGATAAAAGTTATAGCACGAGTAGTATTCGCTTATATCTAGGGCAAGAGCACTAGTAAATAGCTAAATTGCACTTAAAGACACGTTGGAAACTAATTCCAAAATTCTTCAGAGAAATGTTAGAACTTCTCTTAAACTTTCCATGACAATCGTTTCGATGCGAAACCCTGGAATGCACGAACGTCCGATTCCAATTCTCGGAGGTTTGCCGAAACTAAAACCCTGATAGTTCAAGAAACCTAGAATAAACGATTGATGAAGAATTTTTATATTCGGAGCTTCAAACGAAGATTCCACACGCGTACACCCACTTCTCTTGATGTTTTCAATCTTTCTTCAGAAAGAAGTTTTCTCATCCAACATTCACTGCAAAAAGTAACTTTTCGGGTAAAATAGATTTACACGACTTTGGATTGTTTACCTTAATTACAAGAAACCTCTTTTTGAGTTTTGGAATTCTGTCGCCAGAACCTATCTTAGAATTCACGGATAATGGCACAGGAAAAATCGAAATCGCGAAATTTTCATTTTCCCGCATTTTCCATCCCCTATAAATAGGAGAAAAAAAATCAAAACCCTTCACCATTTCATCACCCAAACCCGCGAGCTTAGAGGAGGAGGAGGTAGCAATTGTCAGTGCAACGATCAGGAAAGAAAGGGCAAAAATCTTCTTCTCCCTCCTTCTCCTCTTGCTCGCAGGTTTGGTGGTGATGGTGGTGAAGAAATTTTGATTTCTCAAGCTATTTATAGAAGATGGAAAACGCGGGAAAATGAAAATTTCGCGATTCCGATTTTTCCTGTGCATTCCTCTGTGAATTCTAAGATAGGTTCTGGCGACAGAATTTCAGAACTCGAAATGTAAGACCTGGATTTTCAGAACAAGCTAGTTTCCGACTCACGCGTAGAATCAGTGTAAGCGTGACAGGAGTTTGACATTTGAGGAAGATTAATGAAGAAGAAAGTTCAGGAATTGCTTGAGGAATGTTGCGTAGCTGTTTTCGGAGTTAGTGCGAGTCGTCTGCACACCTGCCTTATGGCAAGCGTGTCCAGAATAGACTATTTCGCTCTTAAAGCAACGTTTTGAGTGAGATTTCGAACTCTCGGAAAATTTAAAGATTCTTTTTATTTTTCCATCGACCAGCGTTTCATTTCGGAACTCTGGACTGTACGCACGATAGGTTTCACTTTTCGGATGTCCGCCGACGCTAATTTCTTTGCTTCGAAACCCTATTTTCGAGCAATGGATGAATACTTTTTCTATTCGGGACTTCTAACGAAGATTCCGTCCGCGTTGCCAGACTTGTTTCGACGTTTCCAATCTTTCTTCAGTTGGAAGTTTTGTCGTTTGAGCATCACAGCAAAAAGTAGTTTTTCGGGGCAGATTAACCGACACCGCTTTTGAGTTTTTCGATATCGTTTTTCCCAAATCCTAGATATTTGTTTTGAGTTCTGGAATTCCGACGCCAGAATCTCTCTTAGAATTTCTCGGTGATCGTGCTGCAAAAATCGGAATCGCGAAATTTTCATTTTTCCGCGATTTCACCCGCCTATAAATAGCGCGAAAAAGCAAAATCCTCTCATTTTCTTTCCATTTGTGGCTGATTTCGTGGGGAGCAAGGGGGGAGGGGATTTCCGCGAAAACTTGACCAATCTTCGTGCAGTTCGTCCCTACTTCTAGGTATCGAGGTAACTATCATGAATCCTGCCTCTGATTTCTGTTTCTGCTGAGTTTCTGAAGTCGTTTCTGTGCTCTAAGTTTTGAGCTTTTTCTAAAATTGTCCGATTTCTCTGATTTCTCGCTTGGGTTATGTTCCTTATGTTCCCCTGAGTCTAAAACCTCTGTCAGTAAACTCTGATTGCGATTCAGTTGTCCAGGATCTGAAAAATTGACTCAAAACTCTTTTTGTCTCACATTTCGAAACTTTATTGTCGAAAAGACTTAATATGACTTCGTGCCTTTAGGATTTGTTGTCACGGATATCATGAGGATCGTTGCTGTCAAATTTGTTTTCAGAACTGATAACTTTGAAGTTTTGAGCCTTTATTTTGGACCAAAATGCCCCTGCGTAGTCGTATTTCGGCCCGATTGTCCGAAAATTGTTCTGACAGTTTCTTTGCCTTAGTTTTACCCTAAAACTACCTTGTAAACTGATTTGATCGAAGAAAAAGAGCCGAAGCCCTTTTCTCCTTTTGGCCGTGGGTTTTTCCTAAGGGGAGGGGAGTTTTTCGTTTTCGAAAACTTGTCCTTTCGTACCTGTTTGTCGTATTCTGAAGCTTTGATGCTTTGTCTATCGTTTATGTATTGTATTGCGATCGAACTAATCGATTTTGTGTGGATTCTGCTTTGTTTTTCCTCCGAGGTTCAGTTGAAGGAACTTTGGAAGTTTCAAGGCATTCCTGTGAAGGAGATTTGATTTGCGAAGCTGGATCAGCTCGAGGTTAGGGCAACTTACTATATATTAGCTATGACTGCATGATAGGCGTCGATAAATTCGACTTATGTTTTATCTGATGTTGTTTTTGATGATGAGTTGATGTTATGATGCTTTTCCATACTTGTGATGTTGTGCTTTTGTTGGATTGAGCGTTTTGACGCAATTTCGGAGTGGAGATTCATTGATCTGGTGATCTTTGATATTTCGGGTTGGATGAACAACCCTAGGCAAGTCCAAATGTGGGGTTTGAGACTTAGCCATATGTTGGAATTCTTAGACTTTCCCCGGGAAATGTATTTTGGGTGGTTGATCTTTGAAAACTTAGAATGATAGAGCTTTGAAAAACTAAAGACTTGGGAAACTTAGACTTTGAGAAATAAACTCATAACTTGACTAATTCGAATTGAAACAATTTTTATTAACGTTTAAGCATAGGAGAACTGAAGGGGAAAATATTTACGAAAGACGGGGAAAAGTCGACTTTGTTGTGGGTTTGGAGAGTTATCGGAATTGGGGGAAGCCACTAAGGTGAGCTATGGTGATGATTGAAAGTCACCGAGTACTCTAGTACTCTTGGGGAGTGTTGTGGAGCCGTGTTGTATTGACCGACACCTAGTGCTCTTGTTGTTTGGGCTGTGTTGTATTGACCGACACTAGACCCTTGTGTATTCTGTGGGTGGAGTTGTGTTGTATTGACCGACACTTACTCCGAGTTGTGTTGTATTGACCGACACTAACTCATGGGTTTGTTGAGATTGGGTTGTGAGCTAAACACTTTCGTGGTAAGGACGATTCGTTGTTTGGCTAACCACGTTGCATTCAATCGGGTGAATAACGGGAATGGTTCACCTGTGCATATCATGGTGAATAACGGGAATGGTTCACCTTGCATTAATGATGAATAACGGGAATGGTTCATCATTCGGTGAATAACGGGAATGGTTCACCAAGGATGAATAACGGGAATGGTTCATCCAGGATGGATTTCATCCAGGATGGATAACGGGAATGGTCCATCCATAGTGAAAATGCTTCACTTGTGGCGAACGGGAACGCGTCACAAATCCGGATACATATTGTGCATTTCACGCATACATTCATGCTGACTGAGATTGTGTGTTGTTTGTTTATTGAAGCAATGTTAGAGCCATAACATGCTAGGATTGTTTATATGTATATATATCAACATATATCTATACCCCATATCACATGTTGAGTGTATATCTACTTATTGCTGTGAGTTGACCCTAGCGCCTTGGCTTTGTTTGTATGTTTGTGTTTGGGCGGTCGGCCTGCTGCCAGATGTCGATGGCCGACTGGTGTTCGATGGTCTCTCCCTCGGGGGGGATCAGATATGAGCTTGTGGATCGGGATGCCCCCACCGCTTGGGTGGTCGATGTTGTGGGTCATCGAGCGACGTACCGGGGAAGGGTCATGGAGGACCGGACTGACGAGTGTGAACATCTGACGAAAGAAGTTCTACGACGCATGGAGCTGAGCTTCAACTTGCCGTCTTCAGTTCGCCGAGGACTCGGATGTGTGAGCAGTTATGGGTTGGTAGAGTTAGGCAGGCGTCATATTTGTGTAGAGCTCTGATTCGTTTTGCTTTTGGGACGGGGTAGGTTCCCGACGCATGGCTTTTGTGTGGTTCTCTTATTGAGGGATCACAGTGAGTCAGTCGGACTATAGGGGTCTTTGCTTAGGCCATTTTGAGGCCGACTTTCTCCCAGTGGATTGTAATTATAACCTTTTCACTCACACTTCTGGATCTGTAACTATTTGCCTACGGGCACACTACTTTGGAGTCACTGCGAGTGCGCGTGAAATGGGAGTGCAGCTGAGGCTGTACATGTGTATATATTTGTGTGTTGGTTGGGTTTTGTCTTTATTTTCTATTGCTTGATTTAAAAGGTATCAAACGAAAAAAATTACCTGTTTTCAGCGTAAAGTCTATTTTTGGTTACTAAAGTGACACCTGGAAATCGGGGTGTTACATTGTGGTATCAGAGCTTAGTCGAGTCTTTTGGGAGTCTTTGGGGAATAGGTCTTCTGTGCTAGGTTGTGTGACTCTGCAAAGAGTGAAAATTGATTGTCTGCAGAGCGATTTTCGCTCTAATTGCTTGCGTTACTACTCAATCGGATTGAGTGGTTTGTCTAGTGCTACCGTATGGTTAGTACTAATCGGACGTTCGATGGGATATAGGATGGTGGATCTTAACCGGATGGCGGAGGCTACACGTGAGCATCATCAACGACTGATGGCGACAGCAATGTATCAATAAAGAGGAATGAACCGAATTGGAGCTGGGGGACCAATGAGGTCAGGTTCCCAAGGCTACAACGGAAGGAAGAGTTACCATAAGTGGGGACCATATCAGCGTTCCGAGGGAAGAAATCTTATCTCAAGAGAGTACAAACCGACGACTGCTGATACTGGGGGGGAAGCCAGTTGGTGACAAAGGAGTGACATCTACTCGTTGCAGAAAGTTTGGGCATTTTGCTAACAAATGCTCAGTGATTGGACGGAGATGCTTCAAGTGTAACCGAGAGGGGCATCTAGCTGTGAACTGCAAGACCAAAGAAAGTCTATGCTTCAATTGCAACCAACCGGGACATTTCTCCCAAGATTGCAAGGCACTCAGGGGCGAATCATCAGGGAATGTTGGGAAAGGAAAACAACTTGCTACAGAGGAAAGGATTCATATCAAGGGAGGAGCAAGAGTTGAGGAGTCGAACGAGGAAGAACGTGGGAACGATGGTAATATTTTAACTGTTCTCGTATTCTAGAATAACTTACTCTTTTATATTCAAGCGAGTGTGACGCGCCTAACTTGTATTTACTACTTAGACTATGATCCTATGATTATTATCCCTAGTAGGACCTTATTCGAAGTTGCTCGTGATTTAACTATAGAGGTTACACGAGATCTAGAATAGCACGCGGAGCTAGGGAGTTGTTTTACCGAGGCGTTGATAAGGAAGCTAGGATCTCAGGGAAATTCCTTATGGGTACGAATCGTAGGATTTTAGGGCGTTTAGTTTTGAAGCGGAGTCGTTAGAGGATCTTTCGGCAAAAGGGATTCATTCGACCGAGTGTTTCACCATGGGGAGCGCCAGTGCTTTTAGTCAAGAAGAAGGACGGAAGGTCGAGATCGTGGGTGGATTATCGACAATTGAACAAGGCGACGATCAAGAACAGATACCCGTTGCCAAGGATAGATGATTTGATGGACCAACTACGAGGGGCTACCGTATTTTCCAAGATAGATTTGAGGTCAGGCTATCGTCGGATCAGAGTGAAGATTGAGGATATACCGAAGACTGCTTTCAGGACACGTTAAGGACACTACGAGTACCTAGTGATGCCGTTTGGAGTGACGAATGTACCTGCTGTTTTCATGGATTACATGAACCGCATCTTTCAGGAGTTCTTAGATCGGCGTGTGGTGGTGTTTATTGAGGACATATTGATCTATTCGAAGGACGCGAATAAACATGAAGGACATTTGCGCCAAGTTTTACAATTGTTGAGAGAGAAAAAGCTGTATGAGAACCCTTCCAAGTGTGAATTCTGGCTGGAGGAAGTCAATTTCTTAGGCCATGCTATCTCGAAGGAGGGCATAGCTGTGGATCCGGCGAAAGTGGAGACTGTTTTGGCTTGGGAGCAACCGAAGATGGTGACAGAGATCAGAAGTTCTGTGGATTTAGCTGGATATTATAGACGCTTCATTGAGGGATTTGCCAAGATTGTTGGACCTTTGACTCAATTGACGAGGAAGGATTAATCTTTTACATGGATTGAGGGTGTGTGGTTCCGTAGCGGAATCGTTAGGAACTTGATATCAGGATAATTGTGGTTACTGGATGTTAGGATCTCATTGTCTGTTCCAGTGGGTTTTTCTAAATTTCCACCTTCGATGTATTAGGCCTGATCAACCTAATATTGAGGGGGTGATATTCGGAATCACAGCTGGTTATGGACTTTGATAGAAGGACGGGTAAGATGAATTTGAATTGATTGAGGATTAGTCGGATTTGGGAGGAAAGTTCGTGTTAAGCATTTGATTGTACAAGATTAAGATTTGAACCTTTGGAAGTTGATGATTTTCGTATAGACATTGATTGGTTAGTTCGTGTGATTACTCCAAGTAGAGGTAGACTAAGCCAATAGAATTGATGTTGGAAAATCTTTAAGTATTTTCTCGGAAGTTATGAAGTCATAGGTTATGTGATTTCTGACGTGGGATTATTAGAGATTAGATAGGTTGGATTTAATATCCGGTTATAGATGATTGTTTGATGGTAGCGAGATTGAGAAGAATTAACTCTGAACTAGATTGTTATAGTCGAGTTCGAGGAATAAGTTTTGCTAAGCGTTGGATTAATATGTGGAGACATTATAGTCTTAAGAGATGAATTTTCGCTTGAAAAGTGTTGAATTAATGATTAAGTTGGAGAAAGAAAGTTTTAGCATAAGTTGAATACTTGAGGTTGGTGATATGGATTCCAAGGAAATATGCTGAGATTACTAAGTGAGATTTACTAAGTTGGATTGAAATCTTAGGGTTAAGATTGAATCTTGAGAGCCGAGAATCACGTACGAGTAGGAGATCTTATGGTTGTAGGTGTGACAATAGGAGTTGAATCTTAGAAGATTGAAGACCTGAAGGTGAGTTTCGGGTTAAGACCATTGAGGTGTAGTATAAGAGAGATCTTGAAGTAAGGGAATTCTGGGTTGTGTGGAGTGTTAAGGTTGGTGATCGATTGATGTTGATTATGAGGTTGCGGACATCATGACCATGTGATAAGATTTGAATGATGTTAGCATAATAAGTTATGATTATGGATAGCAGGATCAAGTGGTGAGTGTGGAAGCATGACGACACTTATCAGGTCGTTTGGGTAAGTGAAGGAGTTATAGTTTTAAGGAACGGATATTCATTTAAGAAGTATTGAAGAATTAAATGTTATTAGAGGACCAAACTTGGTGAAGGTGTAGGTTTTAAATCTATGAATGTCTGTCTAAGGTGTAGGACTCGAAGTTTGTCAGAATTTGATTGAGAGATTAAGAAGTTGATTGACGAGATGGTGATTGAGTCACAGAAAGGAAGGTGTTAGTATTAAGATGAATACCTGAGGTTGTTATATTTTGACGAGTTTCGTAGAGTATAAGAGTCAATGGGACTTTTTTATGGATTTTGATAATGCATATTACGAGTAACAAGTGAATTTTACTAAAGTTGAATGAGAATCCTAGGGCTAAGGTTGACCTAGTGAGCTGAGATTCATGTACACATAAGAGATTTAGTGGTGTTAGCGGTTACGATAAGAGTTAAATCTCAGAATGTTGAAGGATCGGATGATAAGATGGCTAGTTAAGTCCCTTGAGGTATAGTTATGATGTAATCTACTAGAGGATAAGTCTCGATTCGTGCGAAGTGTTAGGGATTTCAGTAAGTGTAAATAGGTTTGAGTGAGGGAAGTTCTAAGGAAGAAGACGATAATAATGGATTGTTAGATATTAAGAAGAGGATTATCTTATAAGTTGTTGGTAACTTGATGTTGAAGGGGATAAGATTAGTGAAGGACAAGAAATAAGGACATAAGTCGATTTTTAATTCGAATGGTGACTAAGTAGGAGATTGATTTCATTGTGCGAGTGATGATAGTTACGAAGTTGGATGTGACGTTAATGGACTATTAGATTCCAACGCAATGTTTCGTCTAAGAGTTATCGAACGAACAAGTGATGGACTGTAGATGAAGATCACGAGGACAAGTTGAGTATCTACTTTGAGATGACAGAGAGGCACTGAGTTTAAGAAGAATTCCGGACGACCGAAAGTAAAGAAGTAAGTGGCTAAGGTTGTGCGACTGCACGGAATGCCAACCGGTATCATTTCAAGCAGAGGTCCGACGCAAGTAATCGAGTCAGACGACATGAGGTTGAATGATGTTTTGTCTTTTGAGACGCCGATAGTTAGCAGTGGGGATAGAAGAGTGAAACAGTTAAGGGGAAGGCAGATTGCTTAAGTAAAGATTTTGAGGAACAATGACACAGGCACTACTACATGGGAATTGGAAGATAAGATCAAGGAACTGTATTCCGAACTTTTTGCAGAGCTCTGAGTTTCGAGGACGAAACTTTCTTTTTGGAGGGGAGTATTGTAAGACCTGGATTTTCAGAACAAGCTAGTTTCCGACTCACGCGTAGAATCAGTGTAAGCGTGACAGGAGTTTGACATTTGAGGAAGATTAATGAAGAAGAAAGTTCAGGAATTGCTTGAGGAATGTTGCGTAGCTGTTTTCGGAGTTAGTGCGAGTCGTCTGCACACCTGCCTTATGGCAAGCGTGTCCAGAATAGACTATTTCGCTCTTAAAGCAACGTTTTGAGTGAGATTTCGAACTCTCGGAAAATTTAAAGATTCTTTTTATTTTTCCATCGACCAGCGTTTCATTTCGGAACTCTGGACTGTACGCACGATAGGTTTCACTTTTCGGATGTCCGCCGACGCTAATTTCTTTGCTTCGAAACCCTATTTTCGAGCAATGGATGAATACTTTTTCTATTCGGGACTTCTAACGAAGATTCCGTCCGCGTTGCCAGACTTGTTTCGACGTTTCCAATCTTTCTTCAGTTGGAAGTTTTGTCGTTTGAGCATCACAGCAAAAAGTAGTTTTTCGGGGCAGATTAACCGACACCGCTTTTGAGTTTTTCGATATCGTTTTTCCCAAATCCTAGATATTTGTTTTGAGTTCTGGAATTCCGACGCCAGAATCTCTCTTAGAATTTCTCGGTGATCGTGCTGCAAAAATCGGAATCGCGAAATTTTCATTTTTCCGCGATTTCACCCGCCTATAAATAGCGCGAAAAAGCAAAATCCTCTCATTTTCTTTCCATTTGTGGCTGATTTCGTGGGGAGCAAGGGGGGAGGGGATTTCCGCGAAAACTTGACCAATCTTCGTGCAGTTCGTCCCTACTTCTAGGTATCGAGGTAACTATCATGAATCCTGCCTCTGATTTCTGTTTCTGCTGAGTTTCTGAAGTCGTTTCTGTGCTCTAAGTTTTGAGCTTTTTCTAAAATTGTCCGATTTCTCTGATTTCTCGCTTGGGTTATGTTCCTTATGTTCCCCTGAGTCTAAAACCTCTGTCAGTAAACTCTGATTGCGATTCAGTTGTCCAGGATCTGAAAAATTGACTCAAAACTCTTTTTGTCTCACATTTCGAAACTTTATTGTCGAAAAGACTTAATATGACTTCGTGCCTTTAGGATTTGTTGTCACGGATATCATGAGGATCGTTGCTGTCAAATTTGTTTTCAGAACTGATAACTTTGAAGTTTTGAGCCTTTATTTTGGACCAAAATGCCCCTGCGTAGTCGTATTTCGGCCCGATTGTCCGAAAATTGTTCTGACAGTTTCTTTGCCTTAGTTTTACCCTAAAACTACCTTGTAAACTGATTTGATCGAAGAAAAAGAGCCGAAGCCCTTTTCTCCTTTTGGCCGTGGGTTTTTCCTAAGGGGAGGGGAGTTTTTCGTTTTCGAAAACTTGTCCTTTCGTACCTGTTTGTCGTATTCTGAAGCTTTGATGCTTTGTCTATCGTTTATGTATTGTATTGCGATCGAACTAATCGATTTTGTGTGGATTCTGCTTTGTTTTTCCTCCGAGGTTCAGTTGAAGGAACTTTGGAAGTTTCAAGGCATTCCTGTGAAGGAGATTTGATTTGCGAAGCTGGATCAGCTCGAGGTTAGGGCAACTTACTATATATTAGCTATGACTGCATGATAGGCGTCGATAAATTCGACTTATGTTTTATCTGATGTTGTTTTTGATGATGAGTTGATGTTATGATGCTTTTCCATACTTGTGATGTTGTGCTTTTGTTGGATTGAGCGTTTTGACGCAATTTCGGAGTGGAGATTCATTGATCTGGTGATCTTTGATATTTCGGGTTGGATGAACAACCCTAGGCAAGTCCAAATGTGGGGTTTGAGACTTAGCCATATGTTGGAATTCTTAGACTTTCCCCGGGAAATGTATTTTGGGTGGTTGATCTTTGAAAACTTAGAATGATAGAGCTTTGAAAAACTAAAGACTTGGGAAACTTAGACTTTGAGAAATAAACTCATAACTTGACTAATTCGAATTGAAACAATTTTTATTAACGTTTAAGCATAGGAGAACTGAAGGGGAAAATATTTACGAAAGACGGGGAAAAGTCGACTTTGTTGTGGGTTTGGAGAGTTATCGGAATTGGGGGAAGCCACTAAGGTGAGCTATGGTGATGATTGAAAGTCACCGAGTACTCTAGTACTCTTGGGGAGTGTTGTGGAGCCGTGTTGTATTGACCGACACCTAGTGCTCTTGTTGTTTGGGCTGTGTTGTATTGACCGACACTAGACCCTTGTGTATTCTGTGGGTGGAGTTGTGTTGTATTGACCGACACTTACTCCGAGTTGTGTTGTATTGACCGACACTAACTCATGGGTTTGTTGAGATTGGGTTGTGAGCTAAACACTTTCGTGGTAAGGACGATTCGTTGTTTGGCTAACCACGTTGCATTCAATCGGGTGAATAACGGGAATGGTTCACCTGTGCATATCATGGTGAATAACGGGAATGGTTCACCTTGCATTAATGATGAATAACGGGAATGGTTCATCATTCGGTGAATAACGGGAATGGTTCACCAAGGATGAATAACGGGAATGGTTCATCCAGGATGGATTTCATCCAGGATGGATAACGGGAATGGTCCATCCATAGTGAAAATGCTTCACTTGTGGCGAACGGGAACGCGTCACAAATCCGGATACATATTGTGCATTTCACGCATACATTCATGCTGACTGAGATTGTGTGTTGTTTGTTTATTGAAGCAATGTTAGAGCCATAACATGCTAGGATTGTTTATATGTATATATATCAACATATATCTATACCCCATATCACATGTTGAGTGTATATCTACTTATTGCTGTGAGTTGACCCTAGCGCCTTGGCTTTGTTTGTATGTTTGTGTTTGGGCGGTCGGCCTGCTGCCAGATGTCGATGGCCGACTGGTGTTCGATGGTCTCTCCCTCGGGGGGGATCAGATATGAGCTTGTGGATCGGGATGCCCCCACCGCTTGGGTGGTCGATGTTGTGGGTCATCGAGCGACGTACCGGGGAAGGGTCATGGAGGACCGGACTGACGAGTGTGAACATCTGACGAAAGAAGTTCTACGACGCATGGAGCTGAGCTTCAACTTGCCGTCTTCAGTTCGCCGAGGACTCGGATGTGTGAGCAGTTATGGGTTGGTAGAGTTAGGCAGGCGTCATATTTGTGTAGAGCTCTGATTCGTTTTGCTTTTGGGACGGGGTAGGTTCCCGACGCATGGCTTTTGTGTGGTTCTCTTATTGAGGGATCACAGTGAGTCAGTCGGACTATAGGGGTCTTTGCTTAGGCCATTTTGAGGCCGACTTTCTCCCAGTGGATTGTAATTATAACCTTTTCACTCACACTTCTGGATCTGTAACTATTTGCCTACGGGCACACTACTTTGGAGTCACTGCGAGTGCGCGTGAAATGGGAGTGCAGCTGAGGCTGTACATGTGTATATATTTGTGTGTTGGTTGGGTTTTGTCTTTATTTTCTATTGCTTGATTTAAAAGGTATCAAACGAAAAAATTACCTGTTTTCAGCGTAAAGTCTATTTTTGGTTACTAAAGTGACACCTGGAAATCGGGGTGTTACACGAAACAGGTTTCTCAGAATTAAGGCAAACGATCCAAAGTCGATGTAAATCGATTTTACCCGAAAAACTACTTTTTGCAATTGATGTCGGATGAGAAAACTTCTTTCTGAAGAAAGATTAGAAACATCGAAAGAAATCGGTACACACGTGTGGAATCTTCGTTTGAAGCTCCGAATAGAAAAAAGTCTTCATCGACCATTTATTTTAAGGTTCTTGAGCTATCAGGGATTTAGTTTCGGCAAACCTTCGAGAATTAGAATCGAACGTTCGTACATCCCAGGGTTTCGTATCGAAACGCTTGTCATAGAAAGGATTAAGAGAAGTTCTAACATTTCTCTGAAGATTTTTGGAATTAGTTTCTATAGTGCTCTTAAGGGTAAACTAGTCGTTTACTAATGCACTTGTCCTAGGTATAAGCGAATAATACTTGCGCTATAACTTATATCGATTCTAATGTTATCCTTAGCCTTTTCCTGAACTTTCTCCTTCATAAATTTATTCCATTTGATGAATACTTGTTCAGTTTTCCTTCACGTTACCTAATCGTGAATATGAATTTTATCAATTTATTCTAAGCTTAAAAACTTGGGTCCCACAATGAACCTCGCAAATCACCTTCCTAAAGTCATTGTTCCACACCAATTCTAACCATGCTTCACAACCATTAATTGCCCCCCGCAAGTAGCGGATTTCCCCCTCTTTCAAACACATGAAAACTGTAACACCCCGATTTCGGTGGCGTCACTTTAGTAACTCAAAATAAAATAAAGCGGAAAAAGCAGGTATTTTTTTTTGTTTTGTTTAAATAAAAAGACTTGTCGAAATAAAGACTCAACTCAATCGCGATTAACAGCGATTAATATACAATACAAGCACAGCCCTCGCTGCAACTAAACATCGTCACGAGTGACCTCCAGTGACGGAAAGGTAGTGCCCGTGGGCAAATATGTACAAACTAAAACAAAGGTTAAGTATTCTGAGTACAGTCCTCCAACGAAAGTAAGTCGGCCCAAAACGGCCTCAAAAGACTTCCTACGTCCGACAAACTCCCTGTGATCCTCATGGAAGGGAATCACATGAAAAGCTAATAGTCGGGGACCTGCCCTGCCCCAAAATAAGGAATGACAATCAGAGCTATGACTCTAACAACCATCTCAAAGACTCTAACCACCCATAACCCACACTACTTTCATCGACCCTTCCTCGATCAGGCCTGAAGTCCGGGTCCTCGTCGAAAGCTTCAGTAATAGTCATTACGCTCCGGGTCTTTCCCGCACAACGAATCATCATGAACCGGCTGACGGACGCCTGGCAGCAGGCCGACCGCCCAAACACAAACATACACACAAAGCCAAGGCGCTAGGGTCAACTCACGGAATAAAATAGATAATACAAACAACACGTGATAAAGGGGGTATATATATATGTTGTATATATACTTATAAGTCATGTATTGCCTACCCTAAGGTTGATACATAGCATGTTTATCAACATAAAATCATCAAGATATATATAACGATGTTTATCAACAACAAATCACAATAACATTCACAAGTATGGTTAGGTGCATGGCGTGCCAGTGCAATGTCATGCTCAAAAGATGATCCGGATAAAATGTCACCATCTCGATGGATGGGACAAGCCAAGCACCTCGCTTCGCTAAAGCACCTCGCTTTTATGAAGCAGCACGCTCCTGTGAAGCAGCACGCTCCATTTGGGGCATCAAGCTCCGTTGAAGTCCGATCTGAGATCGTCCTTCGGAAAGCAGCACACTTTCCAAGAAATGTATGCATGAATGCAATATGGTTAGCCAAACAACGAATCGTCCTCACCAAGGCACGCGTGTCTAGCTAGAGTACATTGTCTCTACAATACTCTAAGGTAAACAAAGAAGTGCTAATCGCATTTGGTAACTTTACTAGTCACTTGGGCTCACCGTCACGATGGCCAAACAAACTGCTCAACGAGCAAAAGAATGCATCTGGCATTCAGTGACTTTTCAAGTTACTTTGACTCACCAGCTCGATGGTCAAATGGACTGTTCAACGAACAAGGAGAATGCTGCTCGCACTCAGTGACTTTTCAATTTACTCAGGCTCATCAGCTCGATGGCCGAAAGGCTGCTCAATGAGCAAAGATGGTGCACTCGCACTTGGGGACTTTCCAATCATCCCTGGCTCATCCTTTGGATGGCTAGATAAACCGCTAAAGGAACAAAAGGTGCTATCGCACTCAAAGTTTTCCTCACACTTAGGTTGTCGACCCTTCCCGTTTTCCAAACCATTTTCACATCCTAAGTCTTTTCCAAGAGGTTATCATCATTATTTAAAATGTGTTCTATCTTTGATTAGTGTATTATGAATTTCATTTACAAATCAAGTTCTGATTTCGTTTGTTTCAAAACTCTATAAGTAATAGATCCCAATAAACCCAAGTAATTCCCCGGGAAGGTCTCGATTCCTAAAACAATAAAGGCTCGAACCTTGGTTCGACCTATCAAACATTCCCAAAACAAACCCGTCATTGCCATGACGAAGATAAGTGTAATCCACACTCCGAAAGTCGCATTAAATGCACGAATACAGTCAGCACATTTTAATCTTAAACACAAATAAATCAAGCTCTATTGAGCGATGAAACATTAATGCAGTGCTGCAAAACATAACCCTGTCATGTCCACTAGAAAGCGATAAGACAGAAACCAGTAAACGGCCGAAGCCTCTCAGAAAACGGAGACACACGTCTCATATAAGTTCACTCGGTCGAAGCCTCTAGAAAACATTTTTCAGAACAGTTCATGCAATATTTGTGCAGAATTTAACAAATAAGTCGAACAAGTCGACTCTAGGTCATTAACTAATAACGGTGAGTTGCCACTCATGATCACAATACATTCAAGTCGAATTTATCGACGCCTACACACAAAAATAGCTAGTAAGTAAGTTGCCCTCACCTCGAGTTGTTCCAGTCTCGCGGTGTAGGTCTCCCTCACAAGCTTGTTCAGTCAATCCCAAGGTTTCCACAATTGAACCTTTGAGCAAACAAAGCAATAATGAATCAACACAAGTCGATACAGTCGAAACAATCCTAACTAATGTTCGACTAAGCTCAAGAAGCTTCAGAGTACAACATTTAGGCACGAAAGGAAGGGCTTTCCCCGAATGGATGAGTTTTGACTCGATTCAGGTTTTGTACAAAAACACTTTATTCGCTAAAACGTGCATAACTTGAGCTACAGAACTCGGAATGACACGAAACCGGCGCCAAAATTTCCACAATTGAAAGAGCTACGCAATGGCTCAGGTCATAGAGACTCAAAAATTATTTTTGGACCCGGTACCCAAGCAAATAGGTTTCGGCCACTATAGAAAATAGGGTTTTCGAACTTTTTCTTCGATCTAAATCAATCCCTAGGTATTCTTAGGCGATATCTAGGCCAGGGAAACTCTCAGAAAAATTATCGGGTCGAAAATTGTCGCAGGGGTATTTTGGTCATTATTTTTAGCTCGGAAACTCAAAATCAGAATTTCGAAAAACAAATTTGATGAGCTCGATCCTAACGACATTTATAACAACTAATCCTACTGAAGCTAAGCTCAGTCGAGAGTTTTTGATCCAAAAAGCGGAACCTCTGTCAGAAAATGGGTATTTTCAGAAAACTTGACCTCTGCGACGATTTCGACAGGATTCAGTCGAAAACAACTGGATATTCATGCTCTAGAGCACGTGGGCATTAAGTTTAGACACCAAAATCAGCTTATTTGGACAGTTTTACAAAAAGCTCCAAACTTTGAGCTCAGAAAAACATAGAAAAAGTCGACAGATCTGACGATCAGAAGTGAGGGATAGTAACTATACCTCGATGTCTTCGATTAGCAACGAACGGTGAAGCAATCGGGCAAGAAACGACGAAAATCAACTTCTTCCTTTTTCCTCCTTGCACCCCTCGGCCGTGTGTGTGTTTGTGAATTTTTTTGTTTTTTTTTCATTTTTCATACTATATATAGGAAATGGGAAATGCAGAAAAATGAGAATTTCGCGATTCCGATTTTTCCTACTGATTCCAACGTATTTTAGACACGATATTCTTCCCGCTGAATCTTCTAATTCTCCAAAGAAATATCAGTATGATTTTTGGTTTTCGAGGCTTGTTTTTAATGTTTACCGGCTTAAAAATGCACTTTATGCACTTTATGCTTTTGACCTCGGATGCAGAAACTTCCTTCTGAAGAAAGATTCAGAACGTCGATTAGAGTGGGCGTTCGCGGATGAAATCTTTATTTGAAGCTCCGAATAGAAAAAGTCTTCATCGTCCGTCGATTTTAGGGTTTTTGAACTATCAGGGATTCCGTTTCGGCAAACTTCCGAGAATTGGAATTTGACGTTCGTACATTCCAGGGTTTCGCATCGAAATACTTGTTTACTGACGAATAAGAGAAATTCTAACATTTCTCTGAAGATTTTTGGAATTAGTTTCCATCGCGTCCTAAAGTGTAAATTAGCTATTTACTAGTGTCTTTGACCTAAGATTAGGCGAATGTTAGTCGTGCTATACTTTTATCGGTTTTGATACAATCCTTGAACTTTTCCTGAACCTTCTCCTTCATAAATTTATTTCATCCAATAAACTCTTGTTCAGGTTTCCCTTCACGATACATCGAACTTATTCGTTAATAAGGAATTTCACTAATTTATTCTAAGCTTAAAATCTTGGGTCTCACAAAAACAACCAATCCAGTGGCCCTCTGCGTCACACATTAGATCCTCGCCTCCCATGCAATCGTTATTCTCTTAGAAACTCCCATCAATATTCAATTTAATCATACTAATAAGAGGGATATGCCAAGAACAACTCATCATCTCACCGCTGGCAAAAAACTATCCTACCCAGAAATCGAATCCATTCATCATATATATATATATATATATTGAATAGAAAATAAATTTATAATAAATTATTTAAATTAAATAAATTTTTTAAATAGAAAATAAAAATAATTTTAAAAATAGAATTAAAATATAGATATATTATATTATATCCTATATTGTTGGCCACTTGTCGTTCCAAAATGTAAGCTGAGAAAACATTCTTGCAACTTGCAAATAAGGTTCAACATAACTTCTAGAAAAGGAAAAATAAATGCAAAGGTCATTTAAATGAAATGAATAGACTAATAACTTGTTTGAATTAACTCATTTTAATTTGTTCAAGATCAACTTTTTCATTCTGAAACTTCTCAATATAATCAGTTGACTTTAGAAATTAGAATGAATAGCTAGTAGGAAACTTTCTAGATAGCATGCTACAATTATATTTCCAAATAATACTTAAGTAAAAAAATCGAATTTAATTTTATTTAAATGATAAAAATAAATGCAAAGTATATTAAAAATGTAGGAAATCTCATACTCAAATTGAGATAAAATTAGTTTTTGTTTTTATCAGAAATACATATACTCAAGTTTTTGTAAGGTAGAACAACCAGTCCTCGTGGCTGTGTTATATAACACCACCTCGCCTTCCATTCTCTTACCTGTCCCTCAACCTCAACACTCTATTAATTCCATCACTCCCCACCATTCTCAAACCCAAAAAAACAGAGCACACACAAACAAACTCTGAAACTCTAACCAACCATCCAACAATGGCATCATTCAAACCCAAAACTCTCACCACACTGGCTCAACAAAACACCCTAGAGTCCAGCTTCGTCCGTGACGAAGACGAGCGCCCTAAGGTCGCTTACAACAATTTCAGCAATGAGATCCCGGTCATTTCCCTCGCCGGAATTGACGAGGTCGATGACCGGAGATCTGAGATTTGTAACAAGATTGTTGAGGCTTGTGAGAATTGGGGTATTTTTCAGGTTGTTGATCATGGGGTCGACACTGAATTGGTTTCCCACATGACCACTCTTGCTAAAGAGTTCTTCGCTCTTCCACCGGAGGAGAAGCTTCGGTTTGACATGACCGGTGGCAAAAAGGGCGGTTTCATCGTCTCCAGCCACCTCCAAGTAACAATCACACACTCTTCACATTTCTAGCTAACAATTATTTTGAGCAGTTATCTAAATATCTAAATCACTCAAAGCTTCATGCAAGTAAAAATCACTCTAGTTTAGATGACACAATAATATTTTGACATGCGTCCGCTTAACTGCACACACATGTCATAAATTATTGAATCATCTATATGACTAGTGTGATTTCACTCAATATTTACTTGTAGTGATTTAGATAATCTCAAATTTTGAATGTATTAAGCCCGACCTGAATACTCAATTTCATCCATGAAAGTAAAATTGTAAGTATTGAGCAAGTTAGTTCTTAATGCGACACAATTCAGGATTAACTCTTCAACCCTTACACTTTCACTTCGTTATGGATGAAATAAATTAATTTTCTTAAAAACTTAATATATGAATGATTTTGTATTAAAATGATTTAAAACAAATAATTAGCATACCCAAATTACATGCTCTGTTTCAATGGTGATTTGAATTGAGGATGATTTTTTGCTATTACAGGGAGAATCAGTGCAGGATTGGAGAGAGATAGTGACATACTTTTCATATCCAATCAGGAATAGGGACTACTCACGGTGGCCGGACACCCCAGCAGGGTGGAAGGCGGTGACGGAGGAGTACAGCGAGAAGCTGATGGGTTTAGCATGCAAGCTGTTGGAGGTATTGTCTGAGGCAATGGGGTTAGAGAAAGAGGCTCTAACAAAGGCGTGTGTGGATATGGACCAGAAGGTTGTGGTGAATTATTACCCAAAATGTCCTCAACCTGACCTCACTCTTGGGCTGAAGCGACACACTGATCCTGGCACCATTACTCTGCTGCTTCAGGATCAAGTGGGTGGGCTTCAAGCTACTAGGGATAATGGGAAGACATGGATCACTGTGCAGCCTGTTGAAGGAGCTTTTGTTGTCAATCTTGGTGACCATGGTCATGTGAGTACATGTTGCATTTCTTCTTTCTTTTTCAACTTTCTTTCAAGTTTCAAGACTTCATAATCACAAACTTCCATGATAAACAATTTTGATGTTGAATAAAATACTTAATGATTTTGTTTTAAGTGATTTTTTGAAAAGTATAAATTAATTTATATTTTGGTATAAATATCAAAATTACTTTTCACTTAAAATACATTAAAAATAATTTATTCTTTCCAAACCTACAATTTAGGTGGATATATTTATATTTAGTACTTTAGTTAAACAATCCCATATGTATTGTACGTTTTATATGGGATGTGCCCATGCTCTTTTGTCCTGTGCCTTGTAGTAATGGTAGTTAGGTTTTACATATCAAACCATTAAAATTACTCGACTCTTTAAAGCAACTTGGTTGGATTCGGAGAACCACAAACTACAACAACCACAATCACAACCACACACAAGTTGATGGCGGCCAAGCCATTAAGGCGTGTGCTTCAAAAATATTCCCTATACTATTTACCATAACATAACAGTAACAAACTTATATACATATAATTATTTTCTCCCTTATATCTTTCTTCTAGTTATATTATAGTATATATCACGTTTATTATTTTCCTCTCTTATTTTAACTATACACCCAAATTTTCTTTATATCTCATTTTTTATATTTATCACATTCATCACTTATTTCTCTCTTTTTTTTTCCCTCTACCTATCAATTCAATATTTTATTTATAAGTCAGAGAATTGTATTAAAAGGAGGCACAAGGGGTGCACCAACCCTTAGTACAATAGAAAGAAGTAAAAAATAGGAAAAAGAAAAACGAAAGCAATATTTGTGGATATTAACAAATCATTTTTTTAAAAAATTGTATAATTCTTATATAGGATAAGACTTATTTTCATTTTGTAGGTTATAATGAGATTTTTTCTAAACATTATAATGAGATATTTAATAAGGTAGATATTTTTTTTTTGAAGTTAAGGTAGATATTTAATACTTTATTAAATTAGACAATCCCATTTATTTTACGTTTTATATGGGTTGTGCTCATGCTCATTTTTGGCTTGTACTAAGTACTAATGGAAGTTAGGTTTTACATATCAGGTTATTAAAGCAATTGATGTCTCAAACCCCTGATCTCTCCACTATGGTTCAAAAACTTACGGACCAAACAAAAAAAAATGTTGAACTCGTGGCTTCCCTTGCAGCCAGAAAAATTTGTCTTTTTAATTTTAATTTATACTGAAACTCTAACATGATTCAATTAAAAATCTATGCACTAATGATTCTCAGTTGTTACAAGAATCATTTTGGCACATATATTAACTATTAAGAGTACATTCAGATTTTAAAAAAAATATTTCAACTCTCTAAAATGTGAGATAATTTTCATAAATTTTAAAGAAAAACATAATTAGTTTATTTGTGTTTAGTTGCACTATTTAAAATCATTAAAAATCAAGTCGAATTTGACTCAGAAGCCAAAACATCTGCACGAACATAAGATGACTCTAACAATATTTTCTTTAAAAGAATCATGGTTAAATTAAGAATTTAGGCAAAACTATTCAATTGTTAAATAAAAAGGACTCATACATTTTTTTTTCTTCATAGTTTGTTTAATTAATTTATGAGGGTGTGGGACATGAATGCATGCAGTATCTGAGCAATGGAAGGTTCAAGAACGCTGATCACCAAGCAGTGGTGAACTCAAACTCAAGCCGTTTATCAATCGCCACATTCCAGAACCCGGCACCAGATGCAACTGTATACCCTTTGAAGGTTCGAGAGGGAGAGAAGTCAGTAATGGAAGAACCAATCACATTTGCTGAAATGTACAGGAGGAAGATGAGCAAGGACATTGAGCTTGCTCGGATGAAGAAGCTGGCTAAGGAGAAGAAACTGCAGGATTTGGAGAAGGCCAAACTCGAACCCAAAGCCATGAATGAGATCTTTGCTTAAGCCAAACTCGACCCCTACTATTGGTGTTATTTTTTCATTTGTGTAGGGTCAATAGTTAATCTTTATAAAAGCTTTTATGTTTGTGGCTTTGCATTGAATGATGTTAAGCTTTGTCCTCGTGGACCGGCGTTGTTCATTTATTTGCCTATGAACTAGATCCTACGAGGTCTTTGTAGTGAACCTATATTTAAATGAAAATAAGACCCCATTTCCTTATTGGCTCCATAGTCTATACTTTATTTTTCCTAGATAATAGTACTAGATACACTTTTTAGTATAATTTTTTTTACACAAACATTGACATTTAGTTGTTTTCTGACACATCATAAAATATAACATTAATTTAATTTAAAGAAAATATGAATGTAACATAGTTTAATTTGTCCTTATAGAATGGTTGAATATTAGTGTTTTTTTTTACACTGACGGTATATATTTATTGAATTTTTTTACAAGATTGGAAACGAAAAAAGTGATACAACAAAAGAAAACGGTCACTTAAATATAAAAAAGGTCACTTAAATATAAAAAAGAATCCCAACTATAATAGCTCCCAACTATAATAGCTCAAGTGCAGGGGCGGACCCATTCACAGGCTAGGTGTGGCTTTAGCCACACCGATTTTTATTTTATTTTATTTTTAAATTTTATATGGTTGAAAAATAAAGAAAAACATTGTGTTTACTGATTGTTCTCTCACCACGACTCACGCACGCACGCTCCTTCTCTGTTCTCGCACTCTCCTCTCTGTTCTCGCACGCTCCTCTCTGTTCTCTCCTCAGTGACTCACGCACGCGTCCCCCTCCGCCTCTCTCTGTCGACTCACGGCGCACGGCGTCCCTCTCTGTTCTCGTGCCTCTCGCCCTCTCCTCTCCTGCTCTCTATCGAACTGACGAAGCTCCTGCCTCAGTGCTCACTGCTCAGTGCCTCTCCCTCTCAACTGATCGAAGCTCTCACTCTCAGTCACTCAAAGTCAAAAGGTAATGCTTTCTGCCTTTCTCACTCACTTCCCTGAATTTTCTTTGTATTGGGTATTTGTGTTTTCTGAATTCTCAGATATGTGCAAAAGGGTTTGGGACATTGGGTTCTTGTTCTAGGGTTTGAGGAAATTGAAATTGATATGTGGAAACTGAAATTGATATGTGGAAAAGGGTTTTCTGAATTCTTGTTGGACATCTAAAGAGATGGAATGTAACATAATATAGCTATCATTCCATTATTGATTACATCTAATGCAAATTGTTGCTAAGTTATTTTGGTTTTTGATGGTTTCATTATCTCTTTATAGGATGAAGAAATTTTTTGAAAATCCATCTGCTTATTATGTGCATTGTTTTGCCCATCAACTTCAATTGGCACTTGTTGCATGTGCTAAGACTCACAAAGATGTTAGTGGATTTTTCGGGAAGGTCAATATGCTTGTTACTTTCATACGGTCTTCTAACAAGAGACAAGAATTGCTTCGGGACAAACAAGTATCTCAATTTGCTAAATTGGTTGAAGAGGGTGAGATAGAGACTGGTAGTGGATTAAATCAAGAATCATCTATTGCTAAAGCGGGTCACACTCGTTGGGGTTCCCACTTTAGGACTCTCACTAGATTGATGACTTTATATGGTGCCATTATTGAGGTACTTGAAGAAGTCGGGAAAGATCCGTCATTTGAAAAACATGGTGAAACAGTGCTTTTGCTAGAAGTGCTTCAGTCCTTTGATTTTATTTTTATGTTATACATGATGGTTGAGATTTTAGGATTTACAAATGATTTAAGTGAAGCACTACAAAAGCGTGATAAAGATCTTTTGAATGCTTTATCACTTGTCCAAGCCACCAAAGAAGAATTGCAAGAAATGAGGAATGATGGATGGGAAGAACTTATATCTAAGGTTATGGAAATTTACAATAAGCATGATATTGATGTGCCTGATTTGGATGCGCAAGGGAAGAAACCTAGACGACATGTTATCACTTCTAGTGTTTCTAATTTGCATCATTATAAGCATGATTGTTTATTTACTGTTTTAGATTTGAAGTTGCATGAGCTCAATGCTAGGTTTGATGAAGAGAATACTGAACTTTTACAATGTGTTTCATGTTTGAATCCCTCATCATCATTTGAAGCTTTTGATGTGAAAAAATTATTGAGGATGGTTAAACTTTATCCAAATGATTTTGTTGATGTGCCGGAAGTGGTAGTGCGACATCAACTTCAGAATTATGTTAGAAATGTTCGATGTGATCCAAAATTTGCAAAGTTAAAAGGACTTTCAGATCTTTGTGCAAAACTTGTGGAAACAAAAAAGTGCAACACATTTGATATAGTTTATAAGCTTCTGAAGTTGGCTTTAGTCTTGCCGGTAGCTACTGCAAGCTTCGAACGTGTGTTTTCAGCTATGAAGTTTGTGAAGAGTCAGTTATGTAACAAAATGGGTGATCAATGGTTAAATGATCGTCTTGTAACTTTTATAGAAAGAGATGTTCTTGGAACAATTGACAATGATGTTATTTTAGCACATTTTCAAATAATGGATAGTAGACGATTTTCATTGTAAACTCTTGGACTATAATGTAAACTCTTCTATTTCCATGAGAAACTTTCTCTCATGGTTTTATCTATAATATTTCTCTTTTAGTCTATAATTGCTTTTATATTTAGCCTCACTAATATTTAAGGTCTGGATCCACCCCTGCTCAAGTGGTACGTAATAGCTGATAGACAAATGACTTGGGTAGATGAAGGTTCACAGATCGACTCTGGATGGTTGTAGTTTATTATCGTTCTGTTGTACAATAAGAATATAGAAATAATCAATATTATATCAATATTAAATATTTGATATGGTTATTAATATAAGAACCAACCAACCACTTCTCATCTCATAAGAATATCGGTTAATTTAATTAATTGTACTATTTAGTTTGTTATCAAATACTTGTGAATTTTCAAAACTACCCATAACCTAGTTTTCAGTATAAAGACAAGTCTTGAAGAGTGAAAAGAAGAGATTATAATTGACATGACATTACATTTCAATTTCATAGTTAAATAAGGATAATATTGTCTAAAAAAAATTAATATGGTACATAATCCAATATAATTCTTATAAAAAAAATTAAAGTGCATCCTGAATTTAATTCTTATAATATTTTTTATAGGTAAATATTAGTAAATTATTATGTACCAAAAAAAAATTATATCAATGCAATTTATTTATGCTCAGGGTTCGAACCGGCCCTGACCATTTATCTACAATAACTCTTAGCTCAATCAGTGAGTTATCCACGGACCTCGAGTCTTTTTTCACAAAAACTAAGAAAATTAATTATAAAAATAACAAAACAACATATTTTAAAAATAGTAAATTAAAAATTACTTCATTATTAGCATTCCTTTTTTTGATAGACAAATGATAGTGGTTAATTGTTAGTAAGTTAGAAAATCCCAAATTTTTCTTCCAGGATTCGAACTCTAGACCTTCCCCTCTCCAACCCTTGTGTTCCCTATCTCTTACCACTTTAGCTAATCCTCGGGAACTCATTATTAGCATTCCTTGAATCTCAGCCGTTTATTGTACCTAGTTAAATATCCCCACAATTTGACCGTCAGAGCTCAGACTAACGTGGCCTTCCGTGATCTCCATCTCTTCATGAAACTCAACCGTTCGTTTAACCTACCACATCCACAATCATTTCTAAAGCTTTTTCTTTTGGTGTCACAATCATTTCATTTGTAAAGTTTGCCCGAATGAGAAGTAGCACAGAAAAAAGCAACTATTTGGATATGTTTGGTATGTAGAGGGAAAGTAAGAGAAAAAAAAAAGAATAAAAATGAGATAATGTTTAGATTGTTTGGCTGAAGAGAAAGTGAAAAGAAAAGAGAGAGAAAATAAAGAAGTATTGACATATAATTACTATTTTATTTTATCCTTAAATATACTTTTTGCAATTAATTTATATTTCATTTTTTAAGCATATGATAATTATTATAATTATAATTTAAATTATAAGAAATAAAATGATAATTGTAATATTTAATTATATTATACCTCATCTGTCAAATTATTATTATCGTTAAAATAAAAAGAGAATAAAATTAAATAAATCAATTAAAAATTACTTCATTATTTCTGTACTCTCTTTACTTGATGAATTTTTTTATTTTTTTATGCTACCAAACGAAGCCTTTGTGAGTTTGTGTGCTGGAAAAAAATCTAAAAAATTCATATTGTATTGACAGTGATAAATAAATAAATTTTTACGTATGTCTCTCTCAGTTAAAGATATCGCCGCCACATCTTCACCTAAGTACGTCCCAATTCGCCTCCGAGAGACTTCAAGGAAGCTTTTTCAACGTAAGGTGATGATGACAGGTTGTTGAACACTAAAAGGAATAATTTGAGGATTCGAACTTTGAATCTTCTGGGTTTGAAAGGTTTTGGTGAAGGTTCAAACCCTTAATCTCCTCTACTCTCTTCTCCCACACATCTAGGGATTGCATGCCTGATTCTGTGGGATGAGAGTGATTGTAGGTTTCAGATACCGCACCACAATTCCAATTATTTTATTTTGATTTTGGTTGTGAGGTTTGGGTGAGAGCAGTTATTTGTTATAGTCATAGTTTCCAAAAAAATGATGTTTTGGGGTGAGGTTGAGAGTGAGTGTTTATTAGTTCTGGCTGCAGGGGTGATGTTGTAGTTGTGGTAACCTCTAGTTCGAGGTTGACCAGGTTGAAATGAAGGTTTGGTGGCTTTCACGAAGAGGTAAACGATGATTATGCAATATCCATTACAATTGCGTGGCGATAACAAGGGGTCGATGAAGGATTTCAATTGGAACTTTGAGGTTTTGGTTATGGGAAATAGTTTCTCGCCTGGTGGATGATGGTTGGGTTTAAGGTTCGGGGAAAGGGTGGGGGAAGGGGAAGAGGTAGAGTTGTGGGGAGAAGGAGAAGGGTAGGGGAGAAGGCCGTGGTGCGGTTAGAAGAGCTTCTGCCTTGATAGCTGATAGTAGATAGTCTTTGGAATTTGTTTTCAAAAAGAAAAAGTTGCAAGGACTAAAAACATACCACATCTAATGTTGATATGAACTTCCGTTTGATTTAAATGAAAAAGTTAACGTCAAGGACGGAAAATAAAATGGGTGATATTCAAAAGATGAAAAATGAAAAGATAATTTTAAAATGACTAAAATAAAAAACATAGTATATTCCATGAAATAAGAACATATTTTAGTCTAATTTAAATCACCTAAGAACAAGACGGTAAGATACTTGAATATATAATCAAGATATTATAAGATGAAGAATTTGATTATTTGACATTTCTTAAAAACAATTTTTTTAACGGAAGAAGATTTTGACATTAGGTATTTTTTTAAACCACCTTCAAATTAAATTAAATAAAATCTGACATAGAAGCCAATACATCACTGTTAATCAAATGAACAACCTCTAAAGGAACCTCCTCCATCCACACCCACAAAATATAAACCCGAACTAATATATATATGTTTTTTATTTGTCTTAGAGATTTATGAAGTTTTAATTTGCACGGTTTTCTTTCAAAAATATCTGTTTTTTTTTTGTCAATCTTTCAAAAAAATTTGTATGGTGGCCGAAGCAAAAATGTTTTGGTCGTGGACACTACTTTAGTGCACTGGGCCTTGCACTTTAAATATTACAAAACCAATCGCGGGGAAATTTTATTCTAACATACACAATTATTACAAAGAAATGTTTGTTATGAAATGAAGGCGTACAAGTGAGAGATGAGAGAGCAGAAGGAGAAATAAGAGTCAGGCAAGTGCCTTCAAAAAAAAAAGTCAGATAAGTAATACTGTGAAATTGGGGTATGTTGCTTGGTTTAACCACCATTTTATATATAGCATTGGGTCATGACAAATACACATGAGCCAAGTTCATAGACTTTCTAGCGTAGCCCAAACACCTAACCTTGATGGTCATCCAACTATTCATAAACACACCCTGAATGACCATCACGTAAGAATGTGCTTCATTAAAACCTTATTAAGAAAAACCCGATGGGATAAAAACTTAATGAAGAAAAAAGAGTACAAAGTATGTATTTGAGCATTGTCCCGTCAAAAAACTTTACCAAGAAAAACTCAATGAGAAAAATGGTTAAAGGAAAAAGAGTACAATGCAATTTAGTTTAAATCTTTGACCGGTTGAACTTCGATACCTCGTACAAGCCTTTCAAATTTTGTAGTTGAAATAGCCTTCATCACCATTTCTTTGTAGATCGTGAGTGAAGAATAGTTTTGGTAAAATGTGTTTTGTCCTATATCCCGTGATGTATCCTTCTTGTATTTAAGAAATGCATGAAGTATTATCTTCATATATAGTTGTTGCTGACATTTGTCCAGAGGAAAAACCACAATTATTAAACACGAATTGAATCCCAGATATCAGTCAAAAACATTATTGATGTGCTTTGTGAATGTTAATGTTTCTCATGTCACTTAAATACAACGACTCATATATATAAATATGCTTTATTGGATTTACACCTTTAGGGCGACTTCAAGTCCAAAAACCATTATAGTTGGCAAATGAATTGCTTCTTTTTGTTTTTGTCAATCACACCCATTATTTTGGGTTCAAGATTCTCGCACATATTTATAAAATTGAGCGCTGCTTTATTTTGTCGAAATTTTTTCATGTTCTTGGTTCCATGTTTTTAACTTGTAGAAACATAACTCGATTGAGATCTCTTTATATCAGTAATGACTGGTACCTGAACCTCATCTGGAGGTTTAAACTTTTTTGTAGTCTCTACACTTTTTAACATAGTTTTCATCAACATGATCATTTCCCCTCTTTGAGTAATTGATTATGGTAATTGATTTCCATTTTTCTCTATCCAGGTCGAGGCTTTTGATGATATTAATATCGAGTTTTCTTAACTTGTTTTAGTATTTTAGTATTTTATCTTATTAGAAAACCTATTTTTTTCTTGCATATAAAAATCATTTTTATGTTGATTGAGAAAAATTGACTAGAAATCAATATTTGAGTGACGTGCTTACATGTAATTGATTATCTTTACCAAAATCCTTTAGATTTCACAATCCCCCACTTTAGTCGGTGGGGGTACCTTTTTTGTTTCAATCTCGAGCCATATTAGTAACCCGATGTTGTAGTAGAGGGTTCTAATGACACAAATCACTATACTAGCCACAAAGTTTTGCATTGTTCAATTCTTCTACCCCATGATTCAGACTAGGTTTGCTGCCTCAAAAACATGTTCCTCTTATATTCATGCATGATCCTTCAGCTTCATTTCATGAACATTGTCATATCCCTATTCTCCTTCAATCAAACTACTCTTGTAAGGCTTGGGAAACATTTTATTCGAGGCCTACAGTTGACACTAATGTTAATACAATGAACCTAGGAGACCTAGCTAGGTTAAAAAAATGAATTCCCAAGTTATCCTCTTGTTCCTCCTTTACAATACAAGGTTGTAATTGTAATTAAATCATAAATGAGTTCACAATCATTCCCTTGCAAAATTCCTTGATTATTGTCGTGGTCGCTCGTCCCTTCTTTTGTGATGTAACTGACATTGACATACATTGTTGGCCAATCAATATTTCTTAAGTTTTAAGAGCGTAGCAGAAGTTTACATATATTTTAGACAATTGGTCAGTGTCATTATATGCCTTAATGCCGATCAACTTTTATGTATGCACATAAGTCTCCAAAGCCCCGAGTCTTGAGGAAGACGAATCGAGTCTTAAAATAGTCCCCACAGATGAAGTACTTAGACTCGATGAACCTCCATATACAAACAATTATGAATCCCCAACTTCAGGGACCTAAAAATGTGAAAAAGTAAAAGAGATTCCCGACCATGAATTCCTTTATAAGAAGCAAATATTGGCTTATTTCCTACATGACAAAACATTATATACAACACTTCAATTCAAATCATGTTTCATACCCTAGTCACCTAGTGTGCTACCGGCAATATCTCAACACCCATAACAAAGGATATGCTCTAAGGATTGGGATTGGTAATGAAAGACCATAAATCATGATTTCCAATTTTCCATGCTAGTGACAAGAGACCCATGTACAATTTGCCATTAAAAGTATTCATTTCATGCTAATTTATAAGCTTACCATTTTCGTTGTTTGTAAGTTTTGTTTTACTTGAGTTTTATTTTTTATATTTTTCATTCATATATTCTTTTAGCGTTTTGAAGAACAATATTATAATATGAGTAACAAATTCTTACAAAAATAGAAGCTAATTCTTCAATATATATATATATATATGAGAAGGACTCAGTTTACACTCTTATAAATCTTACACTCTTACACTAATTTTCCACCATTGATCTAATTTAATCTAGGCTTAAATGCACTTTTTGACCCCCCAAGTTTATATTTTTTGCGATTGTTGACCCTGATCTTATTTTTCTACGAATGGAGACCCTAATCTTTCAAAATGTTGCACCGTTTACCCTTCCGTCCAAATCCGTCAAAAACTTGACAGAACCCACTTACCTGACCTTCCGAGAGAAGGGTAAACGGTGCAACTTTTTGAAAGATTAGGTCTCCATTCAAAATAAAAATAAGATTAGGGTCAACAATCGCAAAAAATGTAAATTTGAGGGTCCAAAAGTGCATTTAAGCCATTTTTTAAAAATCACCCTTTTATCCACGTGGAAGGCCATATCAGCGTGTTCCATCAAGTTTTTGACGGATTTGAACGAAAGGGTAAACGGTGCAGCGTTTTGAAAGAATAGGGTTCCCATTCGTAGAAAAAAAAGAGAAGGGTTGACAATCGCAAAAAGTTAAAACATGAGGGTCCAAAAGTGCATTTAAGCCTTTAATCTAACGGATCAAATATGTTGAGATTAGTGAGTCACGTGACCTTCTTCCCTTGTTAATGACTAATGGTAATAGTATTGAATCTTCAAGCGTGAGCTGCCACCCTTCACTTCAGTAGGGGGAGTGGTGGGTCACTTGAACATAGAACCAATAAGCACTGATATCCAATGTTCTGAAAACCGGACCGGCCATCGAACCGGTCGAGGCACTGGTTTAAGGTTTAAAGGTCGAACCGGGGTTGAACCGAGGTCGAACCTTAAAAGTAAATATTAATTAAATATACCTACTTATATATAAATTTCAAAAATTACATAATATTATTGAAAGAGAGCATTATTTTAAAATACATATTTTAATTACATATATAAACAGTAAGTAGTGTAGCATTGTTAGTTTCAAAAAAAAAAGTAGTGTAGCATTGTTAAAAAAAAAGTAGTGTAACATTAATTTTAACTTTTTAGAAAATATTATAACTTTTTAAAAAAATGATACGGTTATTTTGAAGAGTTTTGAAATACATATATACGAATATGAATATATATAAGAAAGTAAATTAAAGGTTAAAGTTTGAAGCCCATTAAGCAAAAGGAGATGTTGGAGCCCACTTAAATCTTTAAGTAAAAAGCCATCTTCTATCAAACCCTATAATTTTTTTGCTGTTGGTTCCTTGGCCGTCAACCATTGCACACTACCATCTCTTTCTCTCTTTACTGGTTCATCATCTTCTATCATATACTCCACATGACCACATCATCGATTCTGATTTATTTCTTTGTACAAGTGAGATCGTTCTTCAAATGGAGCATCAGATCTAACACCACCCCCACCATGTTAGTTCACCAAATTAGGATTCTAGCAATGGTGCAAGATGAACGTGGAACTGTGGAAGATACACTTTCAGCAACTTTGAGCCACCAAACTTCAAACTCTGCATTTCTATTTTCTACTTTTTTGGTTTTTTTTTTCGAAAATCATAATCTAAACGACGTCGTTTGGGGCTGAAACAAGTAGGTTGTGCCAAATTTACTCCAAAACGACGTAGTTTTAGCAACTTTAACAGAACCGAAAAAACCGGCCAACCCGCGGTTTTTACCGGTTCGGCCGGTTTAAGTCCGGTTTTCACGGTTCATTTACGGTTCTCTGCACAGCCGGTTTTAGAGGTGTTCCGGACCGGTACTGGGTCCGGTTCCCGGTCGAACCGGTTGGACCGGCCGGTCCGGTCCGGTTTTCAGAACATTGCTGATATCCAATAAAGACAAAATCAAGACATTCATTCCACAATTTAATCTTCAAAAACTGACGTTCATGTAGTCACAGGCAATGGGCGTGACAACCTTATTGCTTAAAAGTGGTTTAAAATTGGAGTAACAAGTTTACATTTTTAATGATTGAAATATTCTTCTCATGGGAAAACCTTTAACCTGTTCATCTAATAACTGGAGAAAAGCAAATCAGGATGTGCCTACTTCACAGATTAATTAATAAGATCGAACAATTCTTTGACCACTTGCCATCACCGTTTCCTTCTAATAGTATTGAAACATAGACATTGGGATAAAAATCACGACGGTCAACGACGAGCTTCCGACAGCGAGAAATCCTCAGTGAGGGGTTTTGGGAGACAAATGCAGCGATGAATAAAGCTCGAGTCAGAATCAAGAAAGGAGGACGCAGCGATGAATAGGGTCGAGAAAAAGCACCTGTTGGCGGCGCGCCGCTGGTGCTGGCGTCCAAGAGAGGGGGCTTGGAAAAAGGAATCAGAACGACCAAGCAGTAGCCAGTTGCAATGAGGGGTTTCAGGAAAGGAAAAAGGAGTAGTTGTTTGTCACGTGACTCACTAATCTCAACATATTAGATCAATGGTGGAAAATTAGTGTAAGAGTGTAAGATTTATAAGAGTGTAAACTGAGCCCTCCTCATATATAGAGGATGTATCATGTGAGAAAGGTATTCTTATGTGAGAACATGAGAATAAATCATGACCGTTAGATCATGTTATGAACGGTCCAGATTAAAACAATTTAATACTCACATGATCACTTAAAAAAGTCATGTGACTTTCTTAAAAACTCACATGACTTAATGTTTTAATCTAGACCGTTCATGATTAGATCTAACGGTCATGATTTATTCTCATGTTCTCACATAAGAACACCTTTCTCACATGATACATCCTCTATATATATGAGAAAGATGTTCTTATGTGAGAAAATGAGAATAAATCATGACCGCTAGATCATGTCATGAACGGTCCAGATTAAAACAATTTAATGCTCACATGATCACTTAAAAAAGTCATGTGACTTTCTTAAAAACTCACATGACTTAATGTTTTAATCTGGACCGTTCATGATTAGATCTAACGGTCATGATTTATTCTCATGTTCTCACATAAGAACACATTTCTTTCTCACATGATACATCCTCTATATATATATAGGGGATGTATCATGTGAGAAAGATGTTCTTATGTGAGAAAATGAGAATAAATCATGACCTTGTAGACTTCTGATCAGAGGAATGCTTCGTGTTAGAACTTGTGAAGCTTGTTGATCAGAGTCAGAGGGAAGTATGGATCCTCTGACCGTTGCACCTTCTAATTCTGACCTCAGAGGAGAAGTACTTGGTCTTCAGAGCCAGTTTGCTTCTGGACTTCAGAGTCTTCACTCTTCAGCTTCTGGATCTTCAGAGTCTTCTACACCATTAGAACTTCTGAGCCTTCAGAGTGTCTGGGTTGTCAGAACGTCTGGATCTTCAGAACTTCAAGTGAGCTGAGTCCTTATCAGAGCTTGATTAACTTCAGATCTTCTGAAGCTTTTCTACTGTTCAGATTGAACATAGATATTGCGAAAGCGTTGCTAGGGACACTCTTTAAGCAAAGTGCTTCTGATTTGTGTGGGATTATCTTAAGGTCAGAGCCTGTTAAGAGCACACTCAGAAAACACGTTAGAGTACCATAATTGTTCATACTAAAATGTTAATTTGTAATCTTCAAAACATAGAGTTGTACTACTAGATCAAAACTTGATCTTACATCTTCAACGTGTTCTTCATCTTGAGTCTTTACCCAATGTTTAAACCTTCTCAAATCATTCCTAAACCACCACCATCATGTTCCTGGACGCCTAAATATAAATTATGGAAATTTTCACAAAATTATGGGTTTATTTGGGCTGTTTATGGGCTCATTATTCAAGTTGTTTGTCGTGTTCTTCACTCCCACCGATAAGATAATTTAACTTATCCATATTATAAACATTTGATTTTTAAAATGATCCTTAACCTGCGTACGTGATTCTTAGGATGACTAAGGTGATTTTTAATGCCACTAATTAATTTTAAGATAATTAAAGTTGTTCTTAACGTGATTAATTGATCCTTATAATGATTAAAGTGATTCTTAGCACAAGTAATTGCTTCTTTATATAATCTAACTTATCCATATTATAAATATTTGATTTTTAAGATGATCCTTAACCTATGTAAATGATTCTTTTGATGAGTAAGATGATTTTGAATGCCACTAATTAATTTTAAGATGATTAAAGTTTCTCTTAAAGTGATAAATTTATCGCTATAACAATTAAATTGATTCTTATCACAAGTAATTGATGGTTGAGATATTTTAACGTATCCATATTATAAATAATTGCATTTTAAGATGATCCTTCACCTAGGCAAGTGATTATTAGGACGAATAAGGTGATTTTGAATGCAACTAATTAATTTTAAGATGATTAAAATTGTTCTTATGGTGATTATACTACTAGAAAATATACATTTCACATCAGCGTTTTCACAACGGTGGATAAAATACCCGATGTGAAAGATACGCGGTGGCAATATTGAAATTATATTGAAGTTTGATTAGCGTTTTTTGAAATGGGTAAGGATTTGTCACAACGGTCGTGAGAATAACCGATGTGGAAAGTAATATATTTCACATCGGTTATATTATATGTTAGATCAAGATTTGATCAGTGGTTGCATCTCTATATTTTGATGATTACAATTAAAGTTTTTGAGGATAAACAATTATGATACTCTAACGTTTGTCTTTTATAGTTGTGACAAACAGGTTCTGATTCTGACCCAAGCCAATTCCATCAGAAGATGAAGACTCAAGAGTAACCAAAAGAGAGTTCTAAAGCTCACCATGTTCGTTCAGAACAGTGGCAAATCCTTCAGAAGTTCTGAAGATAGAAGCTCTCAAGAGGTACTGAAGAACGGGAGTCAGAAGTTCTGAAGACCAGATGTTCCAGAAGGAACGGTCCTAAAGTAGAAGACTCAAGTTCTGAAGACCTGCAAGAAGTTGGCTCTGAAGACCCAAGCTATTCTAGCTCTGGCGTTCAGAAGTTCTAAGGAACTTGTCCAGAAGCAGAAGTTGCAAGGTCAGAGGATCCAAGCTTTCGTATGACTCTGATCAGAAGCTTCACCAACGTCCATCTGAAGCACTCCAGATCATAAGTCAGCTGGTGAAAGGACAGGTCGCTGTCATAGTACACATCGTACTGTCATAGCCTGTCCGCTGTAAGATCAAGTTTTGATCATGTAGTACAACTCTATGTTTTGATGATTACAAGTTAACATTTTAGTATGAACAATTATGGTACTCTAACGTGTTTTCTGAGTGTGCTCTTAACAGGCTCTGACCTTAATATAATCTCACACAAATCAGAAGCACTTTGCTTAAAGAGTGACTCTAGCAACGCTTTCGCAATCTCTATGTTCAATCTGAACAGTAGAAAAGCTTCAGAAGATCTGAAGTTAATCAAGCTCTGATAAGGACTCAGCTCACTTGAAGTTCTGAAGATCCAGACGTTCTGATAACCCAACACCAATCTTGAGTAGTCTTTTTTTTTTGAACTTAAAAAAAAATCTTGAGTAGTCTTGGTCAACTAAAGTCAGAATTTCAACTTCAGTCCTAAAAAAATCAGATATTAATTATAAACTTGTTTCTAGAAAAAAAAAATTGGGTTTAGATTCATGACACGGCGTTTTTCCTATCATCTAGTTTTTACATACTTTCTTTTCTTTTCCTATTATGTTATTTATTACATCTCTAATTTTTGGACCTCAATCTTCTCCAGCAACACACTTAATTTGTCTAGTCCCTCCAACACATTCTCATTATCTAATGGCTGAAATTAATTCAACCAAAAATGCTAATTAAATTACACTTAACTAATCTCACATTTATGTTAGCTGCCCTGCCGGGCATGATCTTCTTTGTCGATCTGGTTTAATAATACTGCTTATCATAGTGAGTTTTATGGACCCACTAGACCAGAAGTTTCTCAAGCTCAAGCATTTACTTTTCTAGTTAGGGATCAACGTCTTGGGGCTAATGTAGAATTTGCTCAAGGGCCTACCGGTTTAGGCAAATACCTAATGTGTTCTCTGACCGAAGAAGTCATTTTTTGAGGAGAAACTATGCGGTTTTGGGATCTTTGTTTAATTTCTTATTTTTCTCTCTTCTATTTGTGCATCTCTCTTAGCCTATGTGTGTGTGTTCAAATGGAAATGCAACATTCACACCACACATTTTTATCTATCTCAATTTAATTAATTTTTATTATTTTCAGTCACATCACTTATTATGTCCTTTTATTTATGTCTTTTTCGATCTCTTATAATATCATACTAGGTGTTAGGTGTCGTTGTTTTTTAATGTGAATCAAACTTTGAAGTAAGTCTTGGGTGAGCACTAAATGGGAGTAATGATATATACACACCTCCTTATTTATACACTTTATTTTTACCTATTTTTATTTTTATCTCTCTCCTCTTATCATCTATCACATCTTATACTTTCTCTCTCTTACTTTTTTCTTTTCTTCTTATCTCTCTCCTCTTCCACCTCTTTCCACCTCAATTTTAGAGGTGTGGACATATAATTATTGCACTAAATGGTCCACAGTTCACTTGTAGATAATATCTCTAAAATATAGGCGTGAACAAATCATCATTGCATTGATAATTGTAAGTTTCTTAGAAAGTGGCTTGCCAAAGAGAATCCCGTGACCATGTTTGTTGCCATATGCATATAGTTTACCTGACAATACAAACCAGTTAGTGCATCAGCATCATCATCATCATCATCATCATTCTCATTGGAATGGCTTCTTCAACATCCTTATTCGCTCTTCTCCTTTTGCTTTTCCATGTTCAACATTCATCATCATTCTCCCTCTCCGTTGAGAAACTGGAAGAGGACGTTATAGTCTCACCTAACCGCACATTCACTGCAGGGTTTTATCCTGCAGGGGAAAACGCATATTACTTTGCCATATGGTTCACCCAACCTCATGATCAAAACACCACCATCACGGTTGTTTGGATCGCGAACCGCGACCAACCAGTGAACGGAAAACGGTCCACACTCTCCCTTCTCAAGACAGGGAACCTCATCCTAACAGATGCAGGCCAGTCCATCGTTTGGTCCACAGACACCAACTCAAACTTCCCTCTTGAGATGCATTTGCAAGAAACAGGAAACCTCGTTCTCCGAAACCAGAACAACAAAAGCTCTGTTTTGTGGCAGAGCTTTGATTTCCCAACAGACACACTCCTTCCTGATCAGAGCCTCAAGAGGCACATGAAGCTTGTCTCGTCGGTAAGCAAAACCGACTACTCCTCCGGCTTCTACAAGCTCATCTTTGACGATGACAACGTTCTCCGTCTTCTCTACGACGGCCCTCGAATTTCAAGCCTTTATTGGTATGATCCTTGGCTTGTGAGCTGGCAAGCTGGTAGAACCACCTACAATAGTAGCAGGGTCGCGACGCTCAATCGTTTCGGGTACTTCAGTTCTTCTGATGCTTTCGCTATGAAAGCATCTGATTATGGATCAGATCAACTGATCCAACGAAGACTGACCCTTGACCACGATGGTAATGTTCGTGTCTATAGCCGCAAACATTACCATCGTGGTCAAGAGGGGTGGTCAGTGACCGGGCAGTTCCGTCAAGAACCATGTGTAATTCATGGGATTTGTGGACCCAATAGTATTTGTAGTATTGATCCAAGCAGTGGAAGAAAGTGTACGTGTGTTCCGGGGTATAGCAGGATCAACAATCGAGATTTGTCTCGAGGTTGCAAGCCAAATTTCCAACTTTCATGCAATAATAACCTGTCAGGGTCTCGTTCTCTCTTCCATTTGCTACCCCATGTTGAGTTTTATGGATACGACTTAGGATTCCAGAAAAACTACACCTACAAGCAATGTGAGGATTTGTGCTTGCAAGAGTGCAGCTGCCTAGCCTTCCAGTACAAAATATCGGACGGAGATACTGTGTTTTCGTGTTATACAAAGACGCAGTTGCTAAATGGGCGTAGCTCGCCAGATTTTCAAGGATCAGTCTTCTTGCGATTGCCCGAAATCGGAGAGTTTTCCCTCAAAGATAATGGCTTGGTTTGTTCGAGAAATGGAGAAGGAGAGCAAGTAGAGAGAGCATACTCGAAAGGAAAAGAAAATGGTTCTGTCAAGTTCATGCTTTGGTTTGCAACTGGCTTGGGAGGGGTTGAACTTGTGTGCATCTTTCTGGTGTGGTGTTTCTTGATTAGGAATAATACTAGTAAAGACAACCAAGGCTATGTTCTTGCAGCAGCAACAGGGTTTCAAAGATTCAGCTACTCTGAGCTGAAAAAAGCCACAAAAGGTTTCAGCCAAGAGATTGGAAGGGGTGGTGGAGGAACTGTGTATAAGGGTGTGTTATCAGATGATAGAGTTGCCGCCATAAAGGTACTGCATGCTGCTGCAGCAAACAACCAAGGAGAGAGTGAGTTTCATGCTGAAGTGAATTTTATTGGAAGGCTTAACCACATGAATTTAATTGGCATGTGGGGGTATTGTGCTGAGGGAAAGCACAGGATTTTGGTGTATGAGTACATGGAGAAAGGTTCTTTGGCTGAGAATCTCTCCTCATCAAATGCACTTGATTGGGGAAAGAGGTATAACATTGCTCTTGGAACAGCAAGAGGTCTTGCCTATCTACATGAAGAATGCTTGGAGTGGATTTTGCATTGTGACATAAAGCCCCAAAACATTCTTCTTGGCACTGATTACCAACCCAAAGTAGCAGATTTTGGCTTATCTAAACTACTTCAGAGGAACAATCTCAACAATTCAAGTTTCTCAAGGATAAGAGGGACAAGAGGTTACATGGCACCAGAATGGGTTTTTAACTTGCCCATAACTTCCAAGGTGGATGTTTATAGCTATGGAGTTGTTGTCTTGGAGATGATAACTGGAAGGAGTCCAATGACAGGTATCCAAAATGGAGCAGAAGAATTACTACATCATGAGAGATTGATACCATGGGTGAGGGAGATCAAGAGGAGGAATGTATCAGAAGCAGGGGTATCTTGGGTGGAAGGAATCATTGACCCTGCATTGGGAACAGATTATGACATGAATAAATTGGAGACTTTGGCAACAGTGGCTTTGGATTGTGTAGATGAAGAGAAAGATGTGAGACCAAGCATGAGTCAAGTTGCTCAGAGGCTCCAAAGTCATCAACATGATTCTTGACTGTATGCATAGCAATGGGAATAGACATCTCTCATCAGTGTCTCTTTTTCTGTTTATGTTTCAGTTCCTCATGATATGATGTATGTTGTTCTGTTAAGACATGCACTTTCCTTAGTAAATTAGTTTTCAAATCCTTAAATAGTTTACAGTGACTATCTCCATGGTTCAATTTTGTGCTTCTCATCACTGTCTTATTGTTGAAAAATATTCAAGAGAAGATGCACTGGGAGGAGAAGTGCTGTTGTTCCAAAATATTTGGTTACCACTTTGACAAATCTTAACAATCTTCAATCAAGTCCTTCCATCCTTAAATATCTTAATTAGTTGATTGGGACTGACATTAAGAACAAAGCAAAGCAAGAGTAATTAAATCTTCTTGTAGGCCTTGGATTCAATCAATTTCATTAATTTTTCACATAGAAATCTCTTTTTGATGTTACTAGTATAATCAAGTGGTTAACTCTACTTATGATACTGTTCAGCTGGTAGTCCCACTGTAGTTTGCTGAAATGCCCTCATACACTGCTTTTACCATCACTAATCAAAACTAACAACATTCCAAAACTCCCAACACTTTTTTACCATCACTAACCCAAGACCAGTGATTTATTCACACCCAACTTATCTTCTATTCAATTTCATTTAGTTTTTGTACTTATCTATGTCTTCTTTTCTTACCACATCATGTATCATATCTTTAATTTATCTCTCATCTATCTCTATCTTTCACTGTAAATAAAATTGGTGTAAATGGTTTATCTAACCAAAACTCCTAACATATTAAAAATAGCAGGTCCATAATTAGTATAACCCTTCCAATCTCATTTTAAAAATTGGATAGTTATTTATTTACACTTTCTCGAATCATACTCTAAGAAAGATGAATTGTTTTAAACCTCATTATTCCAATTCAAATATTAGGAGATGAGCAAGTATTTGATTATTGCTGGTAGCACATGTACGGGTGCGGTACCGGGTACAGGGTACGTCATTTTTAGAAAATCCTAGGTATGGGTACATTACAGGTACGTTAATATATATATATTAAAAATATATATAAATATATATATATATAGTGAAATAAATAAAAAAATAGATATCAAATAATCTATCTTACAGAATATTATTAATTACATATCAAATCTCTCAATATTCATATATCTTGCATATAATAACAATCCAAAGGACTGAAGCTTTCTGTTAAGCACATGGTAAAACTTGTAAAAAAAAAAAATACATGGTTTCAAAGTACCCAAGGCGTACCGGTACCCGGTGCGTAGCCGGTTTCAAAGTACTCGTGCTTCACAGCTAATGGGTAAGCGGAAAATTTTAAATCCAAAATTGAATGAATCCATAGATAACAAAAAGCAAAGGAATTGGATTTTTTTTAATAAACCCGCAGTTGTAAGAAATTATTTAATGATTAAATAAGTTGTATTGCACACAAAACTAAGGTCTGCTAAAAATAGAGACACTATGATTCTTTTATTTTTACAAGTATATCTTGCTCACATTAAGGTCTTTGGGTTTAGAATTAATGTCAAATTAAAAGGTGATTTGATTAGTAATTGTAAACATCAAAACTTAAAGAGAGGGCTAGACAAGATTGTAATTTTTTTTGGGTAGAATGATGAGAACTCATGCATAATCAGCAAATTATAAGGAGGACATGCCAGAAGGCTCTTGGAAGACACGCGAACCAACCTCAGAAGAAGGAATTTGACTTCTCTACAATGACTCACTTTAGAGGGTAAAATAAATATTACATATAATAGGAATTATCTACTATAAAAAAGTCAATAACATAATTCAAGCAACGGTTGTGATGCTCAATATGATCGGATTAGGAGGAATGAAAAAGTGCAGGATAAGGAGGAACGACTCTGACTGACAAGGATGACAATGATGTCGGAAGCACGTCGAAAAACAGCTTCCCCTGGACAGGTTCTAGAGGGAGGCTGGCCTGTGGTCATAGAATGTGTGCTAGTAGCAGTTTGAAGCATATGTTAATTATAAATTGGTGCACCTATGGAGTAAAATCTTTTTGGTCCACCCTTAAACTACAACCCTTACAAGTGTGTTCTGATATGTCTCCCCCATCCCATGCGATATCTCTCAATTATCCAACATTACAGCTCAGCTCAAGATAAAATGAGGGAGGAAATCATGGTACCTATGAAAAATAACCATGACAAGCTACAGCATTTTTTATTCATTGTGAAAATTATCATCCATAACCTTCAGGCTTGGAAATTAAAAAGTTGTTACGCTCAAAATTTGCTCCACGCTGGAGACATATCCCCCCTAAAGATATCTATCCACTCAAACTGTACAGGCCAACCGAGCACAAAACATGTTTTTGGAGAAAATCAAACCAAACTTGTAACCAAAAAACATAGATGATTAATTAGCAGCTTCCATTGCCATTGGCATATACTCCATTTGAGGAACCATTGGAAGATTTGAACCCATTTCCATTATGTTCTTTCTGCGTAGGAGAGTGTCCATTTAAAACGCCATTGGGTGTTAACTTGGCATGTCCGTTGCTTACCGGCAGAACTGTCCTCTCACATGCTGCTGCTATTAATCCTGTTACAATGAGCCATTCATGAGTGCAATTCAATGACTATAAGACAAAATGCATCAAACAAACATAAATAAACACTAATGCAACACTCTGATGGAATTAAAGGCCAAAAATTAATAGACCAAAATTTACCCATCAATAGAGCACATAAATGACCATATTGTATTTCTGCATGATTGTTAAATAGATCCTCCATGTTACATAATCACATTTGAAATATAATGCATAGATGTGTAGCAAACATAAATAATAGAAGCATAGCATATAACCAAAGATTTTATGGACAGGCAGTGGCTAGTATAATGAAGAGATTTGAATTCTTAACCATGTTTATAAAACAGAGTGCTTAATGTGACAGACTCCATCAAGTGGGAAAAGGCTTTTCCGAAAAGGCTTTCATTGTTTTTAGCTTTAGTAGAGTATTGAGTACTGAGTAATTTGAATTTATCCTAAACCCTAAACCCTGACTTACATTTTACTAACACAAGATTAAATTCTTTTAATAATGGTCAGTTGGCAAGTCTTAGCCAATGCATCAAATTTGTGCATGATTCAACACTAATAAGGAGGATTCATACAAGTTCATCAATAATAGCCAAAAGCCATGTAAGAAAACAAATAGGATAACAAAAGCTATGAAAGTGCATCAATAATTTCATGTTTGGAAGAAAAACATCAATAGATGAAGTCAAGTTAAAACAGATGAAGTAACTCTGGAAAAAATAATACCTGAGAATAGTGGAGAAGGTTTTCCAGGTCTTGACTTGAACTCAGGGTGAAATTGAGCACCAATGAAGAAAGGATGACCAGGCAATTCAATTATCTGCACGTGTAGCATGCAAATAATGGCAAAAAGTATAGTTAATAATTTGTGGCAATCTCAAATTCTGAAGATCCATGCCATGAGGGTTTCCTGCAAATACGCACCTCCATGCGCCTCCCAGTTTCATCTTTTCCAACAAAGGACAGACCAGCTTTCTCAAGTTGTGGTATCATGTCAGGATTAACCTGTACAGCACAATACATCACAGTATCACACATCTTTTATATTTTTCTCATAAAAGAAGTTTTGAATACAAAACACAAGTTACCTCGTATCTATGCCGATGTCTCTCATCAATAAAGCTTGCATTACCATACCTATACAAAATATATTGGATATCAATGTTTGATGAAGAACCATAAGATACCTTATTGAATTAATTTTTATTATACAAGTATGATGATGACTTTTGTTGTTGGGTTAAAGATGACAAAAAATTTCACATAAACAAACTGAAGAACTGAAACACATCCATGATTCATCATTGTGTCATCCCTTAGGAGATGATAGCATATGCAAGATGTTTGTATGTATATCAGTAAATTAGAGCATGGATCATAGTCCTTACAACTTAGCTGATTTGCAATCAGCAACTTGGAAGTATGTTCTCCTTGAACCAAGACGCATAGTTCCCCCCATATGAGTCTTTGAAACCTATCAACAGAAAACAATTCAAACAAATTAATTTCTAAACGGAAGAATATTATCATTAAAGTAAAAAGAAATTATCAGACAATATACTTCTGGCATAAATATGACGCAAGGATTTTTGGCTTCCGGATCAAATTCTGTGCTATTAGCATCATGAAGACCAAGAACAGATCTGGCAAACTCAATGACAGCAATTTGCATCCCCAAGCAAATGC
Source organism: Lotus japonicus (assembly GCF_012489685.1). Classification (NCBI taxonomy): domain Eukaryota; kingdom Viridiplantae; phylum Streptophyta; class Magnoliopsida; order Fabales; family Fabaceae; genus Lotus; species Lotus japonicus. The sequence continues at coordinate 62,640,342 of NC_080043.1, forward strand.
CCAGAAACGGAACGCTGTTTTCTCGAGCATACTTAGCAGCAAGAATTTTCCCTTGCACTCCTCTATCACCAAAACCTCCTGGAACAAGAATCCCATTAGCACCCTGCAACAAAAGTCCATTTGAATTCAATGCAGTATTAACATGGGGAAAGTGAAGAGATGAATTCAGTCCAAAAGAGTTTAAATAGTAGAAAATTGCAAAACCTTCAAAAGATCCCAAGCAGCTTTGTATGCATCAGGATCCTGCAAGTAATAACCATGAGACGTTTAGGATGAGGTGATAGTTACCGTTACATACAAAACAATATAAAGATCAGTAATCACCTCTTTAGAAGTAGCATCTTCAAGATCCCCAGCAGGGACCCAGTCCAAAATAAGCTTACGATTGTGAGTGATAGAAGCATGCAAAAGTGCCTGCACAAAAGACCATGCATATAAGCTTTTGAAATATCGTAGTTCACAGGAAAAATAACACTCAATACATGCCCAAAGTCATACATATCAATCATTTGTGAATTAAAACATGTATTTTAAGGAATACGGAGTCTCTGGCCTTCTTCTCACTACAAAAATTAAATCCTGTTACATGAAAAAGAGGAAGAAGAGCTGATAACGAAGCAAATGGGTCATAAAAACTACATCATATTTCATGGGGTAAAGTAAAAGGTAGCAAGAAATTGAGACAATAGAATCAGCATTAAAAACCATAAACATGAAAAACTACAACTCATTACTGATGATAATGCTGCAGATCAGCAATCCTGTGTGTATCTATGATTGAGACAATAAAATCAGCCTTAAAAACCATAAACTATTGATTAAACTATAAAAAAGCTACAAAATAAAGATGATGCAAAGAGTCACAGACCAATAGTTTAGTACTTTAGACCAGACAGTTCACTGTGCTTTTCTTAACAAATTCAAGTGCTAAAAATGAAAGTTCCAAAGAATGCAAAAATAAATTATTGAAGAAAAAATACACCTTCAGTACAGAAAGGTAAGCATCTGAAAGGCTTGTATATTTTCCCACCATAGCAATTCTAACCTGTAAAGAACATATAATTGTGAGGTCAACAATTGGTATTTCGCAGTATTCTAAGTTGAGTATCTAATTATGCATTATATCAGGAGTACAGAAACCCACAGATCCATCAAATTTGTCATAAACTTTTGTTCTGGTGATCCACTCCTTAAAATTAGGCTCTGTAGCAACACTGCAAGTAATTTAACAGGACCATTAGCAGAAAGACAGAATCACTTTAAGGTAACAGAACATCAATGGAATAGGATAAGGATTCTTTCAGGGGGGGTAGGGAAGATTTACACCAAAACAAGAATGAGTTTGTTAGACAAACCCTTGCAAGTTTAATGTTTTCAGGATAGCCTCGTGTGCCTTCTGGTCCTATTTGTAACAGATCAATACCCAAAATGAAAAACATATCGTTACCAAATGAATCACATAACATTAAAAAAAATGCAATTCAAGTACCCAGGCAAAAAAGATTATAAGGTAAGGAATTTAGAAATTTTACAAACTAGGTTCTAGTAATACTAGAAGACAACAGCAGAAAGAAGTTTCGTAAAATATAACAAAATTACTTACTCTTAATAGTAAAGGAATGTGCCAAATATTTGGAACATCATAGAGAGTAAGTATGTTTAATGACTGCAGAAACAAAAGTTTGCTTTGAGAATATGTGTAAGGCTATAAAGATAAGCAACGTGAAAATTTTCAACATTTATATCATGTTTACCGGCATGTGACAAAACTGAGCAAGCTTGGCCTTGACATTGTCATCAAGCTCCTGATAAGGATAAATCAAAAAACTTCAACCATTATTACATGGAACCTACAGAAAAAGCAAAAGAGCAAGAGGTAGGCAGGCACCTTTGAACTACGACAGGCAAGAAGATTTGGGATCATCCCTAAGCCTCTAAGTTGGCGGACACTATGCTGAGTTGGTTTTGTTTTCTGCAGATAAAGTTGAAACATTTATAGAAAACGAAACAATGAAATTCCAATTTATACTTACTAGTTACTAACAATTCTAATTTATTTTTATTTAACTCATAAGCATATATAAAATAATAGAAATGTTCATAGATGACATATAGTTTGCAGTATACCTGTTCACCAACAACATTGAGAACAGGCACCAGGCTGACATGAACCAAACAGAAATTGCTAGAGCCTAGAAACAATAAGCAATAAGATAAACATGATCAACTGCTTCACTAAAGTACACCCAACAAAAAAATTGTTCATATTAATGCAGTATTCTATGAGATCTCAAAGATGATAAACCTTACCTACGCGGTAGGAAAATTGGCCTAGTGCTTCAATAAAAGGCATAGATTCGATATCCCCTGCATAAAAAAAGTTATTTAGAATTGATGTCTCATAATATTGAGGTTCTAGCACTTTCATAGTTCTGCAATTCTGCTAATATCAATACTATTTTCAGTCACTATGTGCCTAACAGAAACAAGTTTGAATTTCAGCTTCGCCTCATTCATGACTCTAAAATTAATGTCTCATGATATCGAGGTTCTAGCATTGTCATTGTTCTGCATTTCGGCTAACATCAAATACTAAGTTCAGTCACTATTTGCGAAGCAGAAAAAAGTTTGAATTTCAGCTTCAACCTTGTTATATCTTAGTATTAATTAAAAAGTTATCCTCGAAAATCAAAATACTAATTCACCTATAGTTCCACCCAATTCAATGACACAAACATCAGCTGGGCCTTCTTTTCCATCAACTGGAATATGTGCTACACGCTCTATCCACTCTTGGATGGCATCAGTAACGTGTGGAACAACCTAGCAGTAGAGTAAAGTTGAAATCAAAACCATGATACAATCAACCATAACAATTTGATTCAGAGGGAAAAATCAGAACGATAGAACATACCTGGACAGTCTTTCCAAGATAATCTCCTCTCCTCTCCTTCTCAATAACAGACTGTTATGCATTCAAAACAAAAAAACATTAGTAAACCCTAAAAACAACTAGTAAACAAAAACAAAATACATTAATTTGCAGACATTTGAAAAGAAGTAAAAGAGTATTGTCCACCTGATATATTTTTCCTGTAGTGATGTTATTGTCGCGAGTTAATTTGGTGTCCAAGAATCGTTCATAGTTTCCAAGATCAAGGTCAACCTTCAAGCAAGAAAGAGAAATTTGAAAACATGAATGAAAAGGGAATGCAATTACCCTATTATTGTAATTGCACTTAGACTCATGAACTCGGAGAACAAAAAAAGGCTATGTTTGGATATACATCAAGACACTTGTGCAAACAAACGTTAGTACGCACTTCAAAATAAAACAGTAGTGCACACAGACGTTAGTACGCAGCACATCAAAAAGTGAAATGAACTTTTCTTATGGATTGAGAAGTAAGTCAGTTCAAATTGAGAATCACACTCAACTGGTATCTAAACCACCCACTAAGTTGTATGTTTAAGTGAGTTGAGAAATCAAAAGGAGGCACCATGACACAAATAAGTGATGCATCACATGAAAATGGCTGATACTATGTTATTAAGAAAGGAATCAATATAATCTCAAGCAACCAATTTAGCCACGGAAAGGGACAAATAATTTGCACCTACCTCACCCCCATCATCCAAGACAAACACCTCTCCATGCTCAAAAGGAGACATTGTCCCTGCATCAGTGTTCAGGTAGGGATCTGCATGTAATAGATAAGGTTAAACACAACAAGTACAATTAAAAACAAAAAGCATTATTTTGCATAATAGTAGAAGTTGTTTCACAAGTAAGAAAGACAGACGAAGCTTCTACTGCATTTATCAGCTCAAAAAGAGCAAGCTAGTCCTTTCCTTTATGCCAAATTGCCAACATAGATACATAAAAATCAATCCATTCACAATTGAAGGGGAAAAGGGGAAAAGATTGAGAATTCAATTCAATTCAATAGAGGAAAATACCAATTTTGATAGAAGTAACTCGAAAGCCACAAGCCTGAAGGAGCACCCCAATGCTGCTAGCAGTGACTCCTTTCCCAAGTCCACTAACAACACCACCTGTCACCAACACGTACTTCATCCTTCTCAGTTTTTTCTAATGCTGTTGGACAAAGTAAGATCCTCTTCTGCTGCAACATGCAAAGATGACAACAATTTCAGCACACTAAGACACACTCAAAGATTCAGTACCAGCAACTCAGCAAGCATCACTCCCACTTGTTTAACCTTGAAAAAATCTATAATCTAAATTTTCTAAATAAATTGTTATTTCAGTTTAAACAATACTACAACAATTTCTACAAAAATCTCTGATTTTTTTTTTAAAAAAGAGCTTTCAACTTTTGAGATCCAACACTAACATGTGTGCTGTGTAATTACCATGAAAAAGATGACAACAACAACACAACCAATAATAGGGATTGAAATAACAGGATAAAACAGATAGATAGCACTGACATTGACATTGATATCACATCACATGCAAAAAAGGGGGAAAACGAAACCTCTCAATGAAAGAAAAGATGGGTATGTGAAAAAATAGCGCAGACAACAATGACAGGGTGGTTCTGAATGTTTCATCTGAGAAGGACAAGAGGGAGAAAAAGGGTACCTTGCTGGTTCGATTTTGTGAATCAACGAAGGAATGGGGAAGTGTCGGAAGGGAAGAGACAATGCAACATGCAAGAAGAGAAGAGCAACGTTGTTGAAACAAACAGCGGCGTTTTCCCTTTTCCCTTTCCCACTCCAACGTTGTTGAGTTGTTGTTGGTGTTGGTTTCAGGCGGCGGGTAACAAACGAAGAAGCTTAGCTTCCACCCTCTCGACTTATAGCAGAAGCTAAACCCACAAACAAATTAAAACAAGAAAGAATAAGAGAAAATAAAAAATGAAAATAAAATTTTTTTATATATAATTTTCTCTATTTTTTATTAATTTCTTTTTTTTTCCTAATTTAAACATGATCAATTCATCAATTAAACCTCCTAATTGTAACCCTAAGGGCCCGTTTGGTGCGACGTATAGTATAAGACCTGATAGTATAAGACCTGATAGTATTAGGCATGATAGTATAAGCCCTGAGAACTTTCTTATACTATCCAGCGTTTGGACATACTCTGTATAATTTACCATATCGTTTAAATTAATGCAATTTTATGTTTAATAAAATATTGAACAATGGTATATAATAAAAATCAAATATGGAGGTGATTATAACGGTGGTGGCAGTGGTGATGGAAGTAGTGGTAGGTTGGTGGTGGTGGTGGCAATGGTGGTAGGTTGGTGTTGGTGGCGGTGGTGGTGACAGTGGAGATAGGTTGGTGGTGGTGGTGGCAGCGATGGTGGTTGTGGTGGTGGCGATGATAGGGTGGTGGTGGTGGTGGTAAGGCGGTGGTGGAGGCAATGGTGGTGGTGGTGGTGGTGGCGATAGGGTGGTGGTTGTGGTGTCGGTGGTGGCAATAGAGTGGTGACGACGATTATGGTGGTGGTGGTGATAGGGTGGTGGTTGTGGTGTCGGTGGTGGCGGTTGGGCGACGGCGGTGGTGGTGGCGGTGGCGGCAACACCGGTGGTGGCGGTGGTGGTGATCGGGTGGTGGCGGTGGTGGCAGCGATGGTGGTTGTGGTGTTGGCGATGATAGAGTGTGGTGGTGGTGGTAAGGCGGTGGCGGCTTAGTAAGGTGGCGGCGACGATGGATGGTGGAGGCAATGGTGGTGGTGGTGGCGATAGAGTGGTGGCGGCGATTATGGTGGTGGTGACGATAGGGTTGTGGTGGCGGTGATTATGGTGGTGGTGGCGGTAGGGCGTCGGCGGTGGTGGTGGCGACGACGACGGTGATCTGGTGGTGGCGGTGGTGGTGCCAATGATGGTGTAAGTTGGCAGCAATAGAGGGTAGTGGTGATGGTGACTTATACATCACAACTTTATCATGCCTTATACATCACAACCTTATCATGTCTTATCAATCACTCACATGATGGATTAAATAATACGTCATTTTAACGTATAAGGGGACTTTGATGGATAAGTTTATACAATACAATGTCATCACCAAACAATGGATAAACTCATAATGTATTGTATAAGCTTATACTATCATGCCTAATACGGCGTGCCAAACGAGCCCTAAAGGCCCGTTTGGTGGTTAGGATATGATATGATATGTGAATAAGATAAGAGCAGGATAGACTCTTATCATATCATGTGTTTGAGGTGCACCTGATAAGGATAAGATATGATAAAGAAAAATGTATTGAATTTATATTTGAATAAAAACTAAATTTAAAAATTGATCATTCTATTAAATTTAATTTTTTATACATTTTTATGAATGGGTCTATATTTTAAAATAAATAAAATAAATTTAAATTTTATTATTTCAAAAGTACTTTATATTTTAATTATAAATTATTATATAAGTAGATAAGTAGTTTTAAATAATAGGAGATGAAAATAAAAAATCAATCTATTACTATTAAAAAATCAAAAATTGTAATGAGTGGTTTTCACTTAGTTGTGACACGTGATAAACAATAAAAATTAACTAAATTAAAAATATTATTATTTCAAAAATACTTTATATTTAAATTATTATATAAGTAGATAAATAATTTTTAAATAATAGGAGATAAAAATATTAAATTAGTCTATTATTATTAATAAATTAATATTTGTAAGTGAGTAGTCTATTTTACTATTTATGAATAATAATTTTATTTATTTTTTATTTTAGTTAAATTAATATTTTTATATTTATTAATTAATATTATTATAAATTATATAATATTAAAATAAATTAATTTGGAGTTAGGATACTTAAAGAAAATATATAACTGGTATCATATCCTATTCTATCATAACTCCCCTCAGGATAACTTTTACACATGATTGACAGAAAAGGAGACACGATAGTGTTATCCTATCCTGCTGGTGCAACAAACAATAGATAACAACAAGATATGATTATTATCATGCCCTATCCTATCTTGTCCTGGCCACCAAATAAGCCCTAAAAGTGTCTTAAAAATGTGTAAAAATCTTAGTGGATTCTTCTTTTTAATCTTTATTATTCTCCTTTTCGGTTATTATATTAGAACATATTTTCAAAAAAAATATATCCAATTTTCATTTTTATTAGTGTAATTTTTGTTTTTATCATGGGAGAAACCATTTGCTTCAGGTGGGCAATCCAGAAGGCTATTGATATGGGGCTCGAGAGACTCAATTTTGAATCTGATTGCCAAGTTTTGGTTAATGCTTGGCACAATTTGGGTCAGGATGTTTCTTATTTTGCGTCTATTTTACGTGATTGTAAGCTTTTAGTTCCGTACTTTGAGAGTTTTTCTTTAGCTTTTGTTAGAAGAACTGGAAATTAGGCGGCTGATTTTGTTGTAAAATTAGCGTATGATTATCCTAGTGTTACTTGGGTGGAGGATGCTCCCCCCGGGTTTAGTTGTTTTCCTTCAGGCGGATGTATTGGGTGTTGTTTCTACTTTATATAATTTCGTTTCTTATAAAAAAAAGTATCAATAACATTGGTAGATAACTAGATATAGGTGAGCTTCTCAAATATAAGTTGAAAAACAAAACAAATTATACCTTACCCTATATTTCTTTACTAGTTTTTTTTACCCATGCGATGCACGGGGATATTCATTTTTGTTTTCTTTTTAGTTTTTAAAAATTTGTGTTATTTTTTTAAAGATATTTTTTAATCATAAATTTGAAAGGTTTTTTTTTCTTCTGAAATGAATGTGTTTGACATTTTTTGTAAAAGTGCAATAATTATATTTATTTGTGTCTTTTTTTTTGTTTATATAAATGTTGCATTATTTTATTTAGCTTTTTTATATAATTATTTAATAGTTTATTGCAAATAGTTGGAGTAGGTGAGTTACACATATGTGCTAATGAAATATACTGGTTAAATCCCTCAATTTTTCTTTTTTCAACTAAAATAATTATATTGAAAATAAAATTGGAAATTATGATTCTCTTAAGGAATTTTCTGAAATAAATAGAAAATAAATTAGTTCAATGGGCCAATTTCATTTTACTTTGTTTTATAATTTTTTTAAGCCTATAAAAAGCACGGACTTATATAATAACTACATCGATGACGAAACTTACAATTGTTATTATCGTAACATATTTCCTAAAAAGAAAAACATAAAAGAATACTTATGAGTATAATTTGATTGAATGGATTTATATAGATTTTGACTTATATATAATGATCCAAAGAACTGATATGATATTGTAAAAAACTTCTTTATAAACTACATTTAAATTAGTACGGAAGGGTGGATAGACCGTCCACCCATTGTCACTACCCACTTCTACTAAGGCTGAGCTTAATAGGAGTGGCCATCATTATTGTAAATGATCATTTTTAATCATGTAGAATTTATAACTCCAAAAGATGCTACATATGATTGGTTATGTTAAAATGTCAATTTTGAAAAATATAAACCAACATATTTCAACTTGAGGCGCATCACTTTTTTTTTGCAGAATCTAACATGTATGGAGCATCATCACCCACATATCCACCAAGATTCAATGGAACTATTCCGAATTGAAGGATGAACTCAGAATTTTTAGCTGGAAAGGGCTATAAAAATGTTGATTGTAAACATTATTAAAAATAAATATAATTCTTCAAACTGACCATAAAATAAAGACATAGTGAATGATGCTTACCATCTAACGTTAGACTGACCAGTAGTTTGAGTGTCATAACACATGAAGGTAACTAATTTTAGGAAATTATTTTTTGCACACCCCATTTTTTTATTTACCCATTCATTTCTTTTGAAATTAAAATCTAAAAATATGAGTTTAGGGTGTGTAAATAATAAAAAATGGGTGTGGGAAAAGCAATCCCCTTGATTTTATAGCACGGAACACAGCTGTTTCACTTGCTTTTTCAATATGGGTTGACACAAATGGTTATCCAAAATTTATTATAATTATTAATCATAAATTGAAAAATGTGAAGAGTTTATATTTTAACTGTATATATATTTATTCAAGGCACTTCACTTTTGTAACTTGGTGTGCCGCCTTTGGCTGTTAGGGTTGACGCTCTTTATCTACGTCGACCGTCGAGAGACACGCTCTTGGCGGTGTGTGCGTTCTTTGTGTTTGCATGTGGCCATAGTTGGACTCCTTTGTCTTGTGCACGTACTCTTGTTACGTTGAACCTGAGGTTTCTTTTTCTGGTTTTTGCTTCTCTGCAACACCACTGCTCCTCTATTTTCCTTGTTCTGTGTGTATGGCCGATATGGAACAGAATCTGATTCTTGAAGGGGAAGAGGATATTGCACTGGAAGTAGATGCTTTTGTAGAGGATCCAAACCTGGCAGCAGACGTATGGATTGTGGGCAAGGTTCTGGCGCAACATCTGGTGAACGTCATGCAATTTAAAACCGTGATGGAAGATCTTTGGTCATCCAGAAACTGTTTGGAGGTGCTTCATGCTGGGCAGAATATGTTTACTTTCCGCTTTGCTTCCACTGAGGACCGGGATCTGGTTCTAAAGTCGGGACCCTGGTTTTTTGATCGCTGCATGATCACCTTGGCCAAATTTGATGCCCGTGAAGACCCAGCGAAGGCACCTCTGCTCATGGTGCCCTTTTGGGTTCATGTCTACCAGTTACCAACGAATGGTCGAACGGAGGCTATGGCGAGGCACCTTGGCGATTCCTTTGCCGGTTTTCTAGATTGGGACGGGTCAGAAGCTAGTAGATATGGAAGCTTCTTTCGAGTCCGGGCATGGGTTAGAGTTGATGAGCCGCTGAAAAGAGGCCGGAGGATTGCCCCGAAGGGAGGCCCTCCCTTCCAGGTTACGTTTAAATATGAAAAACTCTTCAATTTCTGCTATAGATGCGGTCGTCTCAATCATGTGATTAAATTCTGTGAGGAAGAAGAGAGGGAACCGCTGCCGTTTGGTTCTTGGCTTCGTGCTGACGAAGAGCGCAGGCGTGGCGGTAGAAACAGAGGTAACCCGAGGGGTAGGGACATGTTTGATCATCAGCCACCAGAGGATGAGGAGGGTCATGGGCAAGAGCTAGATGAGGAAGTGGAGCAGCCGCAGAAGACACAGCCCATGAATGACGCTCCTAGTGCTTCCAAGGTGCCTACGGTGGTCTCACCAAAGCCTTTGGAGGTTCCAAAATCACGTGGGGCATCAAATGCTCCAACACGTAAGTTTTTCAATGTCCATGGTAAAAATAATGTGCCTAATAATGTTGGACCTTTTGTTAACAGTAAAGATAATGTGCCAAAGAAAGATGGATTTACTTTCAATAATAAAACTAATGTGCATAGACATGATGGGAACAAGTTGATTATTGGTGGCAATGATAAAATATTGGACCACAATGCCCGTAAAAGGCCAAGTGGTGCCTCATCTTCTCTCTTTGGAAACAGTACTGGGGTCTCACCCCCCTTCAAAAAGGTGAACTCTGATATGGGATTGGGATTGGCGGAGACTGCGGAGCAGTCCCGCCAACCTCAATGAAGATTATCTCGTGGAACTGTCGGGGGCTTGGGAACCGACCGACAGTTCGAGCCCTGCAAGGGCTCATTCATGCTGAAGCTCCTGATGTGGTTTTCGTTATGGAAACCAAACTGAGTAATTCTGAAATGTTGCACCACCGGGGTATGGGTGGCTTGTCTGGTATTTTTCCTGTTGCTTGTGCAGGTAGGGGGAGGTCGAGGTCGGGTGGCCTAGGCCTTCTTTGGAGGGACAAAGTGAAGCTGGGTGTAGTCCATGCTTCACTCAACCATATTTTATTCACTATATCTCATCCTGTTAATTCTGATGTAATGCAGATCTTGGCCATCTATAGCTTCCCGGAAGAGCGACATAAGGCTAGGACTTGGGATTTAATTCTACGTTCTAAGCCCACTCATCCTATACCTTGGCTCTGTATTGGTGACTTTAATGATATACTTTCCCCAGCTGATAAGCTTGGTGGTGATATTCCCGACATGGGACGTTTGCAGATTGCAAACCATACTTGTAATGGATGTGACTTTCATGATGTTGGTTTCTCTGGATATAGGTTTACGTGGTCTAATAACAGGGACGACCCTCGTTCAATTGAGCTTGGAGTTGTATGTGGCCTGTTACCAAGGTTCGCCATTTGCCTAATTATAAATCTGACCATAATCCTATTGTTTTAAATTGTTCTGCTCGCAGGGGTCATAGAGAATTGAAAAGGGCCAAGCTTTTCAGGTTTGAAGAGCTTTGGCTCCAGAGTGGTGATGAATGCACCGAAGTTGTGGCAGAGTCTTGGACCAAAACGTGGTCTGAAGGTGACCTAAATGGTAAATTTGAGGCTGTTAGCAGTGCTCTTGGTAGTTGGGGAAAGCAAAAGTTTGGTGACATGTCGAAAAAGATCTCAGATCTAAAGGTTCGTCTTCAACAACTTCAGAGGAGTGCTAAAACAGAGGCAGTTTTGAGAGAAATGCGAGAAGTTGAGCGAGAGCTCGATGTTCTGTTGGAAAGAGAAGAAATTTGGTGGTGTCAAAGGTCGAGGGCATCTTGGTTAAAACATGGGGACCGTAACACCAGGTTCTTTCATCAGAAAGCTAACCAGAGGAGGAGAAGAAACCTTATTGAGGTTATCACTGATAATGAAGGCCGGGAAGTGGAGGATGATGTGCATATCTCTCAGGTTCTTATGAGTTACTTTCAGGGGCTTTTTACTTCCTCAGACCCTTCGGGTATTGATGAGGTAACCTCTTTGGTTGCTGGGAGAATCACTTCGAGCCATATTGCCATTATTGGTCCACCTTTCACCAGAGAGGAGGTGGAAGAGGCTGTTTTCCAGATGCACCTGACTAAAGCCCCAGGTATGGATGGTTTTCCAGCTTTATTTTACCAAAAATACTGGCATATTGTTGGGGATGATGTGTCCCGTTATTGTTTAAGCGTTCTAAATGACTTGGAACTTCCTGCTGCTTTGAATAAAACTTTGTTGGTCTTGATCCCAAAAATCAAGGAGCCTTTGCATGCTACGCAATGCAGGCCTATAAGCCTCTGCAATGTCATTTTTAAAATTATTACCAAAACTATTGCTAACCGTTTGAAACTGATTTTGCCTGATTTGATTAGTAACACTCAAAGTGCTTTTGTGCCGGGTCGTCTGATCACGGATAATGCGTTGATTGCGTACGAGTGTTTTCATTATATGAAGAAGAAAATTTCTGGCCGGAATGGCATGATGGCCTTGAAACTCGATATGTCCAAAGCATATGACAGAGTTGAATGGTCTTTTTTACAGGCTGTATTGGCAAAAATGGGATTCCCCGTTCATTGGGTGAAACTCATAATGAATTGTGTGTCCACCGTGGAATTTTCTATTATGCTTAATGGTAACCCCCAACCTGTGTTTTCCCCTCTGAGAGGTTTAAGGCAGGGTGACCCGTTGTCCCCATATCTGTTTATCATTTGTGGGGAGGTGTCCTCTGCTCTTATTCAAAGGTCTATTGCTTCTGCCTCCTTACATGGTATTAAAATTGCGCATAATACACCTGTGGTTTCTCATTTGTTGTTTGCAGATGATAGTATCATTTTTGCTCGAGCTAATGATCAGGAGGCTGAGACGGTGAAAACTATCCTAGCCACCTATGAGCGAGCGTCTGGACAGATGATTAATTTGGACAAGTCAATGCTTTCAGTTAGCCGTAATGTGCCTCAGAACCGCTTTTATGAGCTTAAACAGCTTTTGGATGTTAAGGCCGTGGAAAGTTTTGATAGATATTTGGGCCTACCTACTATCATTGGTAAGTCTAAGTCTCAAATTTTTCAATTTGTTAAGGATCGGGTATGGAAAAAGCTTAAGGGTTGGAAAGAGGGATCTCTTTCGAGGTCAGGGAGGGAGGTTTTAATTAAATCTGTAGCTCAGTCTATCCCTTCTTATGTTATGTCTTGCTTTATGCTTCCTAATGGTCTTTGTGCAGAGATTGAGAGTATGATTTCCAGGTTCTTTTGGGGAGGAAATGTCTCAAACAGAGGCCTACACTGGACTAGTTGGAACAAATTATGTCGTTCTAAATGCGATGGCGGGCTTGGCTTTCGTGATCTCCATGCTTTCAATACAGCATTGGTAGCTAAGAATTGGTGGCGAATTTACTCTCATCCGGAGTCTTTGTTTGCTCAAATTTTCAAGGGAGTGTACTTCCCCAAGGGGTCTCTGGTCAAGGCCAAGAAAGGTTGGCGTCCAAGCTATGCTTGGTCGAGTATATGGAGCACTAAGTGGGTTTTCGAACGAGGTGGACGATGGAAGATTGGAGATGGTCGTCAGGTAGATGTGAGACGGGACAATTGGTTGCCGCATGGGTCTCCTATCATTTATAGTGAGGATCTTTTGGTTGAATTGAATATTAATAATGTTTCTGATTTGCTGTTGAGTCAGGGTAGAATGTGGAATAGAGAGCTTGTTGAGCATGTTTTTTGCCCTAACACTGCTTTACAGATTCTCTCCCTCCCGCTGTCTGTGCACGGCGGTGTAGCAGATTCCCTTTTTTGGCCAGGTTCTATTGATGGTGTTTACTCCTCAAAGCTTGGGTACTCTTTCATTAGGGACCATGATGCAAGGTCTCAGACATCTGCTTCTTTGGCGGTCTCTCCTTTGCCTGCCAATCTTTGGAAAAAATTTTGGAAATCTAATGCAATACCAAGGTGCAAAGAGCTAGCTTGGCGTGCTTGTTGTTCCCTCCTTCCGGTCCGTGATTCGTTATGGCGTAGAGGTGTGGAGGTTGATCCCACTTGCCCTTTGTGTGGTGAGGAGAATGAAACTGTGAGTCACCTTTGGCTCAATTGCCCTGTGTCTAAATGTTTCTGGTTTGCTTATTCTCTTGGCCTTCGTTTGGATTCTTTTTCATCTTTACCTGAGTTTCTTTTACAGTTTTTAGCTGATGCTGATGATGGGGCCATTTCTCGGTGGCAGTCGGCTTCCTACGCCCTGTGGGAAGCTCGTAACAGAGTTATCTTTCAGGACAGACCGTTCTCGTGTGATGTTGTGCTCCAGCGGGCGTTTCGACTTGAGTTGGTGGATGATCCGCCGTCGACTCCCTTTCATCCAGCGATGGAGCAGGCCGTGAGTTGGTGTCGACCTCCCCAGGGGCTCTTCAAGGTTAATGTTGACGGTTCTTGGAGATCAGATTCAACGTCGGGTTTGGGCATGGCTGCTAGAAACCATGAGGGCTTGATTCTTGCAGCAGCAGCAGATGTGGTGGAGAGGACGTCATCAGCGTTGGAGACGGAGGCTTTAGCGCTTCGTTGGTCCATTGGTTTAGCTATCTCTCTTGGCTTCCGACGAGTTTGTTTGGAGACGGATTGTCTCAAACTGTTCCAGCTGTGGAAAAAACCTCCAGATGGGAGGAATTATTTAGCTACTATTCTTAACGATTGTTTCCAGTTTTGTCGCGCTTTCGATTTTATTTCCATTTCTTTTGTTCGCCGCCCTGGCAAAACTGTGGCTGACTATTTGGCTAGGCATGCTTCCTCTTTCGCCGGTTGTGTCTGGATTGAGGAAGTCCCTCATGAGGTTGAGACTTTTGTAACCGCAGACATTTTGGCTTCTATGCCCCCGTTTAATATATTGCAGGAACTGTTCAAAAAAAAAAAAAAACTTTTGTAACTTATGTCCCTCAAGCTTCACTCAAATGATTTATGAATTCGTTAATTATATTTATGTCTTTGAATGACTTACATTCTGTAACTGTTATATATTTATAGGGGGAACTTTATTTTTGTAACTTATATCGTTTTACTATCCACTTTCAAAGCTTCACTCAATTGATTTATGAAATCATATTATCTATTCCTAGAAGGTTTAAATATATTTTTGGTTACTCTAAAATCTGGGTTCTTTGATTTAGACCCCTCTAAAATTATAATTCTTTGGTTTAGGTCCCTTTAAAATTATGTCACGTCAGCGTGATTCGGTTGATAATGGATGAAAGGTGACGACAGGGGTTGAAAAAAATTACTTAGAAGAGCCTGAACCAAAGAACCCTGAATTTAGATGGACCAAAAACATATTTAAGCTTGTCTATAAATACTAACATTTTAGAAGAATTTAGAGTAAATTACACTCAAAATATTACACTCAGAATATGGTAGATTGTAATATTTGAGTAAGTTTGAAGTTTAATGTCATATAAGGAAACCTCAAGGTAGTGCAATGTAGTTAAAAAAAAGGTAGTGCAATATAATTTACTCAAGAATTTATTTGTTTATTTGAATCATTTGAAACAAAATATGTTATTACATTTTCTTCCATAATAATTGTAACAAAATAAAGTTCCATGATTTGATATTGGTTTGAATTCAAAATTTTAGTATTGGATGGTAAAAATAAAAATAAAAATCAAAGAAAATCTTTTTAAAATCAAATATTTGTGTTTATTTTAATTCGAGGATTTGATATAGATCTTAAATCTATATCTCTACTTTTTCTTCCTCAAATATTAATTCATTCTATTATTATTTTTAAAATTATTAATTAATTTTTTTCAAACATTTTCACATTTCTCATTTTTCTATCATTACCACTACAATAAAAATAAAGACGTGAGCTTTATATATTCATATTCAGATTTTATTAGAACTATAATTCATAATTCATTATAATTATTAATCATGAATTGGAACTTCAAGAATTCTCATTCAATAACTGCATTTTTTTTATTGAAGGCACTTAAGTTTTGTAACTTAGGCTCCTTCACTATCTACTTGAAAGCATCACTCAAATTCCATGTGAATGATTTTGTATCGAATTCCATGACTTATATTAGATTTATCAATTTATGATTAGATTTATGAATTCATTATTTATATTTATATGTTTTGGTCCACTATTACAATTTGTCATATTAACACTATACAACAAAGTGAACGACTTATTTGTTTATTTTATCCATTTGAAGCAAAGTATGTTTTATTATATTTTCATCTATAACTGGAACAAAATAGAGTTCACCTTTTTTTTAGCTCATGAGCATCCCAAAAAAACTATACAATTTAATCTTTAAATGTCTCAACCCCATATCACAATAAATTTCACAGCCTTAAACAAAATATCCAATTTTTCTATGTAAAAAGGTTCATAGACCAAAGTAAACTTCAATTTATAAAGAACACCCTAAACAAACTTACCTATACTCAATTACCTAAGGACATGTACAACTGATTAGTTTTCATAAACTTCTCTATGATATTCTTCAATGCAGGAGCACTAACAACAAATCCTACCAAAACATGACTTACCTTCTTCAGCAGCCTTACAAAGCTTTGAATCTAAAGGAACCTTACCGAGAAAGGGTACCCTCATTTCATTGCACATATTCACTGCTCCACTACCACTATTGTCAAGTGCTTTAGTGCAAGCAATCAAAATTACCATTTCTAGTGCTTTTTCTCTCATGTAATCCAAAATCCACTGTGTAACATCTTTCTCCACACTATTTTCTAACAACTTCAGAGACTTGAAATCTGTGATGATTGGCTGGAATAGCCCACTCATATTCTCAATCTTCATACTCTTTAGGGTCTTTGAGCTGGTACTGCCAGCAACACTTCCATGATCCTATCTAATTTTCCCTTAGAAGAAATGAAATTCACTTATTCTAATGCAACATCCAAGAATAATTTATCTGCAAGTTCATTGTCTTCACCCTCTTAGCAGCAGAAAACTGATTGTGGCCCAAAGAATATAATAGAAATCCTAGTAAGTCCTCCACTGTTATTCTTCAAGATCTTCAAGTTAAAAAAGCTCAAAAATCAATCGGGAACCCTTCCACAAAACCCCATTTAACAGAGGTATAGATTCCAACAGAGGGACCAACCCAATTGCTCAAACCTCCACCATTCCACCCAGCAGCAAAATGATAAGGAAAGGTTGAAGAAATATTCACAATAAAAACTTAATGACTGAAGGAGAGATTTAAAAAAAAATCTTGTGCATACCTCATTACAATCCTTAGGTTCCTCTATGGTTTTCCGTTGGTGCATGATAAAAAATCCTCCTCCAATGTGTACATATTACGTTCAGTAGATGTACATACATTCCAACTTCACTACATGTTCCAACTTCACATAAGCTCTTTTGTTCTCTTTGGTAATAATATTTTTGTCCATGATTTTCAATGCATATACAGTTCTCGTGTCCTCCTTCTTTGCCCTTACAACCTATCAACATAATAAGTAAAATATTGGTCAACAATTGTCCAGTAAAAAAGAATATGTCACAATTAAAGAATAAGAATTTAATGAATCAATGTATCATATGAAAAGAAGATAGAGAAGAAATCACAAAGAGAAGTAACCCGTAGGAAAATAAATTATTGAGAAAATATACCCAAGGCTATGTACACAGACAAAATGTGTCTTGCAATGCACTAAAATATAGCCTCACAATGCCAGAATGATCTAAATGACTAAGACTATGCATTCCTCAACAATTGTCCAGTATAAAAAAAAGATCTGAAACAGTAAAAATTACAAAAACAATTTCCTTCAACGTCTTAAGTTTTTGTGCATAGGCAGCCAAAGAAGTTGGTCGAAGAACGAAAACGAATCATAAATCAAGCAAGACAGAACAGAGAATGCAAGTGCAAGAGCTAGAGGGTCATGAGTTCCATAACACTAAAAAAATGGGGAACTCTATATTCTGTACAGAAAGTATGAGAGGCTGAAAAATTAATCACCTAGAATGAAGGTTATGAATTGGGTTGCGACCTAACCTCTGGGCTGTCCTATTCTCAATGATGTCATAGGAGGCTCAGTGGTCGAACATGAACGTCGTCTTGCAGCCAGGACTCTGCATCCTCACATCAGCTATTTCTAGCAGCTAGAGAGAACTTGAATTCAGAGGCTCTGATACCTATTCGAACCAATTACACACAAAAGTACTAAAATTAGCGCATATAGAGAGGTCGAAGGAAGTGAAACAGGAGAGAGAGCCAAATCCAAAGAGAGATTGAATTATGTGATTCAAGATGTAAATGATCCAAATCTGAAATGAACACAAAGAGGTATTAGGGAATGAAATTAGGGAGTTTGAAGGGAACTAAAATTGAAATAAGAGAAATTGAGAGATTGATGTTTTAGCACAGACACCAAAGTTACAAAAAAAAAACAATGTATTCAACCTGACCACTGCCAGAGTAGACGGAATTTCATCAAAGAATCAGATGCAATGCAATTTCACATACCTAAGACCAATTTGATATAATTCTGGGATTCATCTTGTGAACAAAAACTCTAGCGATTAAAGCATGTAGTCTCCGGAATTTGAGAAAAGACGCCGCAATGTGGAATTCGATTACATGGCCATCTTGGTGAAAATTGAAAAACCTAGAAATCTCACAAAGAGGCGCAGGAAGAGACACGTCCTTCCAATGCTGCTCCATTATAGCAAATACTCTCTCTATTCCCAGGCTTACACCAACCGCTGGAACTTGATTTGAACCTAATATCCCAACATGTGTTCTCATATCAGTCACCACCAACAATTGAACCAACTTGTATAAAAACCATAAATCCATGCTTTATTGGTATACATAAAGCTTAATTTTGCTATTCAAATACTTCATCATACTCACCCACAGAAGGGAAACCGGAAGATGTGAATGGAACAGCGGCGCCTTTAGAAATGAAGAGGTGGTAGAACAGTTCTGAAGTCCTGATGCATCTCCGACACATTGGGGTTTCATGGAGCCTTAACTCCCAATTTCAAATTTCAGAAATGAGAAGGATGTGAAATCAGAAAAAATGCGGATGAGGCAAATCCAGAAGAAGAAAGAATGGATGTATGGGGGAAGAACGAATCCCAGATGCGAGAAAGAGAAACAAACCTGAAAAATTGCAGAAAGCCTCTCTCCCAAATCTGTCAATTTCGGACCCTCCAGAATCTCCATGACTCGCGCCGCCTTCTTCGTCCTCCCAGTCCTGCAAAAGTTACGAATCAGGCAAGTGCAAGCAATAACATCAAGTATATCTCCTTGGTAGGTCATTCGCTGCAAAATCCTAAAACATCCTACAAAAGAATGCGAATTCTTCACTGAAGCAGAGATGGGCAGATACATGAAATTCTCAGAGGAAGGTTTTAAATGATTTTGAAACGCTAGAGAAACGGCTCAGAGAAGGAGAAGAAGAAGAAGGTAAGGTGAAAGGGGAAGCGTTTCTATTTTTTTAAACTGAAAAGCGTTTCGATTGAATGAAAGAAGAGTCAAACTGATACAATTGCGCTGAGATCGAATATGAGTGAAATAAAATGTTTTTTTATAAAAATATCCATACTCAGCTTTTATAGTTTTTGGAATAAATTGTTGAAAGACTTTTTTGTCCTCAAGGCTACAGAAACTCTGTTTTTATATATATTATAGATTATAGATTATAGATAGATAGATTATAGATTATAGATAGATAGATAGATAGATAGATACACACATTTCATTTTGGGTGTTTTTTCACCTTTAAATAAGGACTTTTACATTCTAGAATTAAATCTTTTAAATTAACTTTTTTTATAAAGCACAATTTTTTTTACAAAGTAAAATAATATATTATTTAATGTCTGAGAATAAAATTCTCAATAAGAGAAGCCAGATACGGTTGATTTACTACAACAAAAAGATAGCAGACAAAAAAAAAACCCAAAATCAAAGGACCCCTAGGAGCCAAAAGAAAGCAACAAGGCAACCCTCAGCCAAAACCCACCGTATACAATAGCAAAGCCCAAGATGAAAAGCTTAAAAGGAAGAGTGGAGGAGAGTAGCAAAAACCTAGGCCAAAACAACATAAAACTACAAGAAAAATCTAACCAAAGAACTAATCACACAAGAGAATATAACAATCCCACAAGCACCTTCATATAACCTCGGATGGTAGCTATAAGTTACTTAGCATAGTTCTTAATGGCTTCCTCATCAATCTCATAAAAAACAACTAAAATGTTTGCCAATTATTAAATCCCCTATAACTCGTCATAATGTCAGCTGATCCAATGTTTTAGGAAGTATCAACGGTGATTCCTTTGCATGTACCTTAGTTACCGGGGTCCTTGAGTCAAATTCAATTAAAGCTCCAAAATCTTTCTTTTTCCTTTCTTGAAATGATTTTCTTTGGTCAACCTCTCTCTGGAAAGTTGTGCTCAAGTGATGTGATTTTCTCAAGGTTTGAGCCTTTTTCCCGTTTTCCTTGTGTGGAGAAGGAGCCCTCTAAGGGCCCCGGTTTTTTGTTGGGAAAAAAAGAGGTCAGCTTAAGAAAGTCACTAAGAGGGGAAGGAAAAAACAAAGGTTTCAGGTTGTTGGTTCTCATGTCATAGACTTATTTGGTTAGATTTGGGTTTCTATGTTTTACTGAATTGGTTTTTACTTAGCGGGTTTCAAAGGCACTTCTAGGGGATGTTGTACTATTTTTCCTTCACTAGGTTTTTATCCCAATGAGTTTTTTCCAGGGAAGGTTTTAACGAGGCACGTTCACTAGGTGTGGTCTTTGGGGTGGTTTTGCTTGGTTGGGTTTTATTTATTTGTCCTATTTGTGAGAGGGTTGTCCTCATGAAGTTTGCCTATCCAATAATATATATTTTTTGCTGTAAAAAAAATAAAGCACAATTGGCTCGTTAAAACCCGTTTAGTATGTTTTCCTTAACACCAAAGCACAATTGTGCTCGTTAAAACCTGTTTAGTATGTTTTCCTTAACACCAAAGCACATTGAACTTAAACTTAGAATATTTTCACTTTTGTCATAAAACAATTACTTCAAAAGTTTAAGTTTTTGAATAAAAGATTTGGACAAAAGATACATGAATGATTTTGCGTCGTTTTAGCATCAACGTCAAGGCAGATAGTAAAAGAAGCGTTGAGTCGAATGTCTAGCTGATGCAAGCTTTAACTTCAATTTGACTAATTTAAAAGTGACACAACTCGCCAGGGTCGAAGGCCGACACACATTCTTAAAAAATTAGAGTCGGTCGTATGGATCGACACAAATTAGAGTTGGTTATGGTCAATGCAAACTTTGTTAGTCTATGCAAAAATGGTGATGACTTACACTATTTGATCACAATTTACGAGATCATAAATTAGTCGCTCTATACCAGACAATGCACTGCCACTAATATGAAGTTAATACATCCAATATAAACTTCTAACAATTAATGTATATCACACTACATTGAAGTCAATGACTAATTATAATACACAAATTTAAAGCACATCATAAAGAATTATAACTTGACAAATATAAAATGATGTTACAAAACAACAATCATCAAGGTTCTGATAATCAACAAAGGTTCTGGTACCGAACAAGGAAATCAATTATCAAGGTTCTGATACTCAAGAAAGGTTCACAAAGGATTTTTTGTCACTTCTAAAAGCATCTCCAATGGTAGGAACTTATTTTGAGACTTAACTCAATTTTTGTGGGCCCAAATTGCCACATAGGATTTAAGACACTCATAAGGTCTTCATGCATATTTCACTCTAGTGGTTGGGATCTTATTTTACTTTTGACTGGACCCACAGTACCCAATATATTTATATTATTTATTTCTCTCCCTAATTTTCACTTTGGTTATGGTATTGAAGGAGAGAGAAAAAAATATTATTTTATTTAAGATCCCACATTTGAGAGTACCTGAGCTAAGGCACGGATCTTAGCTTTTGCTAAGATCTCATGCCATGTAGGATAGCTCCAATGGTGAGATCTAATAAAATCCAGATCTTATTTTAAGATCCCAAAATAAGGACTCCATTGGAGATGCTCTAACCTCAACCAAGGCCCCAACGCTAAACAAATTCTTTTGCTTTGTCACTGCTAACCTCAACCGAGGTCCCCACGCTAAAAAATATTCTTCTTTAGCTTCACAACTTTCTTAGACTTCATGGTTTTAATTTCACATTTCGCATTAATAACACCTTGTTCATTTCACTCTCCTATTAAATCAGTTAACATCATAAGAATCAACTTGCAATTTAGCCCAAAAATCCTCCTAATACAACAAATCATAATAAAATTTGAATCAACACATAAGCATACCTAGAACGTGAGCGGGGCTAAGGGGATAGAGTCATGGCGGCAGAGGAAGAGTGACAACGTTGAGGGAAGAGTGTCATGGTGGGGGCGACAAAGTCTGAGCGGCCAAGGGGTTATGGTGAGGGAAGTAACAAGAAATTGCAGAGAAGTTGCAGAGAAAGGTAAGAGAGAGATAACAGCAACGGTGCTTGATTCAATTCACTGAATGACTGAATGAATACAATGTACAATGGATAAGGATTATATACAGAGGGTGAAAGAGTAAAGTTAGCTAACTAACCAGCTAACTAACCTAACCAACTTGAGTAACCAATCCTAACTAACCCAGCTAAACTAAGGTAAAAGCTGAAAGGTTAGTATTATTATTATTTACTATCTATTAGCCCCCCGCAAACTGGAGAGTGTATGTTAAACAATCCCAGTTCGGAGAAAATGTGACGAAAAGGAGATGGACTCAATGGTTTTGTGAAGATATCCGCAAGCTGAAAGGAAGAAGCAACCGGAAGAAGATGCACAAGGCCTTGTTTGAGCTTCTCGCGAACTATGTGACAATCTAGCTCGATGTGCTTTGTTCTTTCATGAAAGCTTGGGTTGTGTGCTATATGAATAGCAGACTGATTATCACAAAACATGGAGACAGGTGCTGTTGGTTGAGCTTGTAAATCATGCAACAAGTAACTGAGCCATTGAACCTCACAAACCGTGGCTGCCATGGCCCGGTATTCTGCTTCACAGGATGATCGGGAAGTGGTAGTTTGCTTCTTGGATCGCCATGACACCAAGGAAGAACCCAGAAACATACAATAGCCTGTGATAGACTTGCGAGTGTCCACACACCCTGCCCAGTCAGAATCACTAAATGCTGTGAGAGTAGTGGAGGAATCAGCAGGGTAAAAAAGACCACAGCCAGGATTAAGTTTGATGTAACGAAGAACCCGCTGAGCAGCAGCTTCATGAACATCAGTTGGAGCTGATAAGAATTGGCTCAATTGATTGACCACATAAGCAATATCAGGCCTGGTAGTTGTAAGGTAGAGCAATCTACCAATAAGCCTTCTATAAGAGGCAATATCTGTAAGAGGAGTCCCTGATGCAGTGCCTAGCTTCTGGGAGCTATCCATAGGAGTAGTAGTAGGCTTGCTTCCTAGCAATCCTGAGTCTGATAACAATTCAAGAGCATATTTTCTCTGATTCAAAACAATTCCAGCCTTTGATCTTGCAATTTCAAGGCCCAGGAAGAATTTAGCCTCACCCAAATCCTTGATACGAAATTGAGAGTGTAAAGATTGCTTGACTAACTGGATTTCACTGAGATCATTGCCTGCTAATAAAACATCATCAACATAGAGCAATAGAGCTGTGAATGAACCTGCATCAGTCTTCTTAATATATAGTGTATGATCAGCTGAGCTCTGTGTAAATCCCAGTGTTTGGAGAGCCTGACATAGGGTAGTATACCACTGCCTACTGGCTTGCTTGAGACCATAAAGAGATTTCTGAAGAAGACAAACTTGATTTGATTTGTCAGTATGCATTCCTTGAGGTAAGCACATATATATTTCTTCATCTAGCCTGGCATGTAAAAATGCATTATCTACATCCAGCTGATGAAGAAACCAGTTGTTGGATGATGCAAGAGCTAGTAAGACCCGAAGAGTGGTCATCTTGGCCACAGGAGAGAAGGTGTCAAAGAAATCAATGCCTTCTATTTGGGTATAGCCTTTCACAACTAACCGTGCCTTGTATCTATCAATAGTACCATCTTGCTTATACTTGATTCTGTAAACCCATTTACACCCAATTGGTGTTTTATCAGGAGGTTTATCCACAAGAATCCAAGTCTGATTTCTCTCTAATGCCTCAATTTCTTGATCCATAGCCTTCCTCCAACATTCATGCTTTACTGCTTCTGTGTATCTTGTAGGCTCAATAGCAGTAGTGATGTTCATGACAAAACTATGGTAAGAAGGAGTCAGGTTATTATAGGATAAGACTTTGGACAGGGGATAGGATGTACCTTTGCTTGATGGCATGGATGGCACAGCTGTAGAGGCAGTCAGAGTACAGTGATAATCCTGTAAGTAAGAGGGTGGTTTTCTTACTCTATGAGAAACCCTTTGGGTAATAGCTTGAGAAGGATCTGCAGAGAATCCTGAGATAGGAGCTGGTGATGGCATATTTGGTTTAGGTGGAGCAGGGAGTATGTAATCAAAAATATCATTTGCTGAAAATGTTGGCTGAGGAAAGTCATGGGACTGAGATGTATTGTCAATAGGAGACTTTGCATAATAAGGAAATATGTTCTCATGAAATACTACATTTCTGGAGATGGAAATGTTGTGAGTTTGGAGATCATATACTAAGTATCCTTTGGTTCCTGACTTGAACCCGAGGAAAACACATTTGTGGGCTCGAGGGTCAAACTTTGTTCTGTGGCTAGCAAGGGTTGAAGCAAAACAAAGGGATCCAAAGACCTTTAAATGAGACAAATCTGGTAACACTTTATAGAGTAGCTGAAAAGGACATTTATTATCTAACACAGGTGTAGGTAATCTATTTATGAGGAAAATAGCATGGGCAATAGCATGAGCCCAGAAGATTTTAGGAAGGTGGGCTTGAAATAACAATGCACGAGCCACATTGAGAATGTGTTGATGTTTCCTCTCAACAATTGAATTTTGTTGAGGGGTTTCAACACAAGAGGTTTGATGAATTATACCTTTCTCAGCATAAAAGTGACTCAATGCAAATTCTTTCCCATTGTCACTTCTAATGACTTTCACAGTGGTTTCAAATTGATTAACTACCATAGCACAGAAATCCTGAACAAGGGTTTTAACTTCTGCTTTTGACTTTAGTAAATAAACCCAAGTGTATCTTGAATAGTCATCTACTATAGTCAAAAAATAAGAAAAGCCATGCAAAGACATAACAGAAACTGGGCCCCAAATATCAACATGTATTCATTGGAAAATAGTGGTAGATACAGTGGTACTGAGTGGAAAACTCAATCGTTTTTGCTTAGCTACAGGACAAACATCACAAACATGAGCTTTACTACAATGTACATATGGAAATAGCTCATTTATTGAATGACCCTTAACAAGTGAGGGATGACCTAACCTATAATGCCACAAATTGTGTGCATTTGACTCAAAACTACTAACTAGACTTTGAGTAGAGGATGAATTTACAGAGGCTGGGACAGAATTACTAGCTGTAACTGAGTTCATGTTGAAGATGTAGAGACCCTTGACTGCCCTAGCTGTGCCAATCATCCTCCAAGCACTGATATCCTGAATTAGACAAAGATCATCATGGAATGTTAGTCTATAATGCAAACTTTTCACCAGCTTATGAACTGAAATCAAATTAGACTCAAAATTTGGCAGATATAACACATTGGTCAGTGTGAAGGAGGGTGTAATGCAAATTGTGCCTTTGATTTTAGCTATCTCAACAATCCCATTAGGTAGAGACACAGGAATGGGTGCTACATGCTTATAGGTACTAAAGTAACTAAGATTGTTACATATGTGATCTGTGGCACCAGTGTCAAGGATCCAAATTGTATTGAGAGGATCATTATCTCTAGATGAAAGAAATTTAGTACTGTTATTACCATTCTTTGTAGGAAGCACTTGAGCACAAGAATTTACACTAGCTCCATGCTGAGATGTTGAACTCTTTGTCTCTGGTGCTGGAAGTAATGCAAGTAGATGATGGTACTGATCAGCAGTGAAACCAAAACGAGTTGCTTCTTGCCCTGAAGCATTCTCTTGGCTGGTAGATTCCTGATCCTCATCAGTAGTGTGAGCTAAATTGGCTGACTTGCCAGCATACTTTGGATTCTTGAACTTGAATCCAGGAGGAAAACCATGTTTCTTGTAGCAATCCTCTATGGTATGTCCCATCTTCCCACAATATGAGCACTTCTTGGTGGTGTATCTATTGTTCCCTGAACTAGAAGAAGAACAACCTCCAGAATTTCCAGAATTGGAATGATAATTTCTACTGTGATCTGAACTAGAACCTCTATTATCATTAGAATTCTCTCTTGAAGCCATTAATGCTCTTGACCCAGAAACATTCTCAGCAGCAAATTGTCTTTCTTGCTGAGCAATAAGAGCAAATACTCGATTGACATTAGGAAGGGTATCTAACAGCATCAACTGTGATCTAACTCCTGAATACTGATCATTCAGACCTCTAAGAAATCTTACTACTTGATTTTTGTTTCTTTCATCCTCAATGTTCTTGATTGCTCCACAAGAACATCGAGGATTGCAAGTACACACAGGCAGTGGATTAAGAACATCTAATTCATCCCAAAGAATCTTCATACTCGTATAGAATTTTGAGACAGAATTATCACCTTGTTTCAAACTGAAGATTTCCTCCTGAAGCTCTGAGATTCTGAACAAGTCTGCTTGAGAAAATCTTTCACGAAGTTCTTTCCAGACGTCGATAGCTTTATCACGCCACAAAATTGACTGAGCGATCTCAACGCTCATGGACTTGATTAGCCAGCTAAGAACAAGCATGTTGCAACGTTGCCAGAAGGGAGAAACAGGATGATCTTGAGGCGGTTTTGCAATCGACCCATCCACGAACCCTAGCTTGTTCTTGGTGAGAAGACTCATCTTCATAGCTCTCGCCCAATTGTGATAGTTCCCCTCCGATAGCGGTGGCGAAACAAGAACGGTGGAGGGGCTTTCGTTTGGATGTATGTAGAAGGTATGAGAAGGAGTTTGTGCATCTTGCACAGTGAAGGGATAAGCGGCGAGTTCAGCCGCCATGGATGCGAAGCGGAAGCAGAGCTCTCTCTAAGAGAGCTCTGATACCATAACAAGAAAGTGCAGAGAAGTTGCAGAGAAAGGTAAGAGAGAGATAACAGCAACGGTGCTTGATTCAATTCACTGAATGACTGAATGAATACAATGTACAATGGATAAGGATTATATACAGAGGGTGAAAGAGTAAAGTTAGCTAACTAACCAGCTAACTAACCTAACCAACTTGAGAAACCAATCCTAACTAACCCAGCTAAACTAAGGTAAAAGCTGAAAGGTTAGTATTATTATTATTTACTATCTATTAGGAAGCGAAAGGTGAAGGTAGAGGGAACAATGTCCTAGTGGGGACGACAGAGTGTGAGCAACCAAGGGGATATAAAGTGAGGGCACCGAAGGAAAGGAGACAAGGTTTAGGGAGAAGCGTAACCGTGGAGGTGGCGGAGGGTGAGGGCAGAGGGAAGGGCGCCGTCACATGGGTGGTGGAGTGTGAACGGAAAAAGGGGATTAGGTGAGAGTATCGGAGGAAATGAGATAAGCCCGAGGGAAGAACGTCGCAGGAGGGAGCTGGCTGAGGGTGAGAGCCGTGATTGTGAGGGATAAAGGAGCGAAGAGAGAAGGACTATAATGATGGTGGGACTGTGAAATCAATAACTGTTAGCATTAGCTGAGTCGACAATATGGTAATATTGTCGTGTCAGACACATCACCTAGTCAAATCGTACTTTAAAAAAATTTCTCCGGTCATACACAACGGAATGTAGATTAACAACTATAGAATTGGTTGGAACAAGAAAAGGGAACAAGTGAATGCATTTATATTTGATTATAATATGTATTATGTGAAGTTAATAAAATGAATACTTCTATCACCAACTTCAACATCGTGTAGTGGTAAGACATGAAGTCATTGTCTCTCAAGTCATGAGTTTGATTCTTTTCCACTACATTAATTATACAATAAATGCATGTGTGTAAAAAAACAAAGAAGAAAAAATTAATTCCCAAATAAAGGACCATTGACTCTCCGGTCCAACCAAAATCCGGTCGAGTCACAAGTTCAACCCTTAAACTAGCTAAGTCGTATTGGTTCTCACCAATTTCCTTGCATTTCTGATCCGTTGAGAGGCTTGGACCGGTTAAGTAACTGAGTCCCAATCTAAATGGTTGGACCGACCTGTCTGAGTTTAAAACTATGATTATACTACTCAATTCGCCACAAATATATTCATATATTAGATCTCCAGGGGCTGGATATTGGAGCGTGGTAGAGTCTCATAATTGACAAGTTGTAGGTTCAAACCTTCTCTTATTCCGTTGAGGTGACGCAAATGTAGGTTTTCTATAAGTGCTTGTTGAGCTCAACAACTTTCCCTACTTTGGACAGTGACATTATACACCCACCCTAATTTTTTCTTAAGAAAAATATATTCAAATATTAAAAATAGGAGAACTATTAGATGCCACAGTGAAGAAAAGGGTATCCAAATGGACCAGTAAGAACACACCACATACAATGCATAAAAAGACTAAAAAAACTTGTAACCTTTAGACAATGTAAACGAAGCAGTAGTATTTGGCAAGGAAAATGACGAAATAGAACATAATGAAGTAGAACGTAACTGAATTGAACTAGACAATGATGTACTGTGTTTTGTGTTTGGTAACTTCAGATCACCAGTTTGCATAGTTGAGATATAATCGAGTGTAAAGAGGTAGTTCATAACTCTCCCTTGGTGTGTAACGTTCACATGAGTTCTCTCTCAAGATGAACAAATGTTTTAATGATGACAAAACAACGAAGACTCTGATAAAACGAAGAGGCAATAAAGCTCTTCATGAAGAATGAAAAGGACAAATGCACTACAAAGAGAAAAGTCAATTGAAGCACTCAAGGAGAATTCAGCTAGTGTTATGATCTAGCATTGTCTATACAATCATAGTCTGATCCCTATAGTCCAAGAGATCATTACTTGCAGTTTGGATCGGCCAGAGTCCCATCATCCCACAAATATAAGGATCCAAGCATACCATTGTCTGATTTCTACTCCTATGCAAAAGGACTCTCTCTCAAGGAGAACCAAAGTTGAAGATTGAAACAATCAGAAGATAGATGGATCGTTGATGAAGGATCTGAAGCAAAGAACTATATGTACTCATATGTGATCTATTCAATATGACAAGAGTACATTGTTCAGAATCAAAAGTACATAGCTATCACATCTTCAGAAAGCTATGAAGCGTGCCTATATATCAAAAGAAGAAAAGTATTATCTGGCACCTAGCTTCAACGGTCAAGAAGCTCTATAAGGTCAAAACAAGTGTGAACTCCTTAGCTAAAAAGAAGAAACAAAGTACATCTTACAACTATCATGGATGATGAAGACATACTGAAAGTATTTCTCTACACTACTAAAGTCTTCATTCATCTAAAACATATCAAAATATCTGCTATCATAGTACTTGTGGTCAGAACATCTATGTTCTATTCTCTAACATCTACTGCAACCTACTCAGTGAGTCTTATACACCGTGTAACAGTCATATGCACAAGACTAAGTATAAATGAGATGAGAAGATGAAAGATAATAAGATGATGAAAGTAGATTGATGATCAAAGCTATTGAGAGTGAGATGGAGAGAATGAATTAAGAAGAAAAAGAGAAAATGAAAAAGAACAAGTGATACAAAAGAATAGGAGATGAAGAAAGTCAAATACAAAGTGATTAAAAGAAGAAGAAGATGAAGAAACATAAGAAAAAGAAACAGAATGCATGAATCGAGGGGGAGTATGTTAAGTTCAAACACATTATATCGTTTTAAAATTCAATTTTGATCAATAACAATTTTTATATATAGAAGCACTTTGATAAAAACTAAGCTTCTCAATCAATTTGAATTTCAGGAATTATTCAATTTTGAATAAAGTACTTCAACGTCAAACTATTATGAAAAGAAAGATTCATAATTCGCAAGACTGTCTGCCACACATGCGACACAAGTTAAAGCCATATTCGCTCTTGATCGTTCAATGCCAGCTCATCATTCAGAGAGTTGAAAACAAATTTCAAGGAGCCAAAGATAAAGTCAGAATGCAACCAATTGTTAAGGATTTAAATGAGATCACGTCAAGACTATCTCTTGTCAACATCAAATTTCCCAATTGTCAGAAGAGAACCTTTGTAGAACCAAACAATCTTGTAAAGATTGTAGGAACAATCTTGTAAAGATTGTAGGAGAAGTCCTGAACAATACTTGTAGGAGAAGTCCTGTAGAATACTTGTAGGAGAAGTCCTAGAGAATACTTGAAGGAGAAGTCTTCAGAATACTTGTATTGGAGAAGTCCTTGATACTTGCTAGTGAAAATCTTAGTGGTGGCCAAGTATTGAACGTAACCCATCGTTTAAGGGTGAACCAGTATAAATCTTTGTGTGCTGATTGTCTGCTAACTATGTTTACATTTCCGCTGCACTCACTAAACGTTTACAAAAAAACATTTCAAAATATAAATTCTTTTTGAAAAGCAAAGTTTTAAAAAGTACACAATTCAAACTCCCCCCTTTCTTGTGTTATTTACTTACATCTCAGAGTATACTCAATTGATGATGGAGTGCATCACCTAAATGAGCTCTCTTGGGCTGAAACAGTTCATCAATACATGAGTCATGTAGCAAGAGGAAGCAACTCTCTGAAGTTGAGGTTCGTTTTATGCAAGTTGTACATCTAAAAAACCTCAAGAGAAATAACAACAATGATGCTAAGAAGAAGCAAGGCTATGCTGAATTTCTCATAGCATCTATGCCATATTTTAGAAGAAGAGCTAGAGACTTAAATGATAAGATACATGTTCTAAGTCTAGAGTGAAAAGTGAAGAGTGATCTTGATCCTGAGTCTTCAACGTCTACTTTACAACTAGAGATAAACCATTGTTTGTTAAATTTGTTAACATCTCTGAAGTCTGTATGAACCACACCTCAAATGTGAATTTATAGTTCTTAATGCCTGAAGAGACATGACAAAAGAATACTCGTAGTGCCTGGAAAGGCTTGGGAAATAATAATTAGTTGTGCATGAAGAGGCATGGTAAAAGAATACTTGGTTGTTGTTGGAGAGGTATGATAAAGTATACTTGTGTTTGGAGAGGCATGAGTTGCAGGAATTTTTGACTCTCACAATGTTGCTGTTTTCCTGTGGATTGTTTTGGCAATTTTTGGTGCTCTGGTGTTGGTGGTTGCTGTTTTGCTATTTTCTGCTGCTGTTGCGGCTTCTGTTGTCAGTTTTGCTGTTGCTGTCGCTACTGTTTCATCTGTTTTTGTTTTCTAGTTGTTGTTGTCGTTGTTTGCTGTTTTGGTGCTGCTGACGTTGGATTGATGCTGCTTTTACTGTTCACGAATTTGCTGCTGCTATTTGGGTTGTTTTTTCTGTTTTTGGTTGCAGAGTGGCTTTTCCAAGTTGGTGGTACTCTTTTTCCTTGCTGGGTTTTCGCTTGGTTTTCCCAGCAAGGTTTTAATGAGGCTTCTTTTGGGAATTCGGTAGTAGCTATTCTGCGAGTGGGTGGTGGGTTTTGTGCACTTTTATGCACTTTGATCTTTCATGATCTGTTCTTGTTCAGATTGTTTGCTCTTGTCTTGAGTTCATTTTGGCTCAAGCTATTATATTAATAATATTCATTTTGTTTAAAAAAAAAACTAAAAAAGATTAGAAAACTGTTATAAGGAACAAGATAAGATTGCGTTAGGATAACTTTTA
The DNA here is from genome assembly GCF_012489685.1 of Lotus japonicus. Classification (NCBI taxonomy): domain Eukaryota; kingdom Viridiplantae; phylum Streptophyta; class Magnoliopsida; order Fabales; family Fabaceae; genus Lotus; species Lotus japonicus. The sequence goes on from NC_080043.1 coordinate 62,671,942, forward strand.
CACATGATGGACGTGATAGAATAAGGAATAAGATAAGATGCGTTATCCTATCTTGCTGGTATAATAAATAATAGATAATAACATTATTAAAATGACATTTGACTAAAACAACTATTCAGTGTCATTTAAGAAAATTCTTTATATCATTGAATTGTATTTTTTTTATAGCATTACCATAATCTTAATAAATATAATATTAGTTAATTGATTGAAAGTCAAACAATTATTTTCTTCATAACCTATTGTATTTACCATTTGGAAGATACCAATTGTTTCTCTTTCAATCAATTAACTAATATTTATTGAGATTATGATGATGTTATAAAAAATTATTATAAGATTTCAAGTAAATTCTTGTTTAACAAAAAATGTGCATTAAGAAAAAAAATTATGAGTCAATTGATCAGGAAACTTTGTAATGGAATCAATTTGGAAGTGAAAATATTAAATATCCATCCGACATTAATTTCATTCTTTATTCGCAACATTCGATTAATCCAACAAATTAAGTTCCATAATGTAACAAAAATATATTAATATGTCAACATTGAAATATCTTAAATCACTTTCCAATGCAATATTTGTATATCATCACAAATCCAAATTAAAGTACTTCCAAATCTAGCAAATCAAACAATACACGCATGTTATTTTCTTTAATGCTAATATTTTTAAAAATATACACTGAACAATCACTTCCTTTCAACTTTTTTTTTGAAAGGTCCTTTCAACTTATTATTTCTTCAAATTTTGTGTACAATCTCAATTTCCACCTAAACTTTCACTCTTATAAATAGCTATTGAGAAAACAACTGACATGCTAGCAAATTAAATTTAAAGTTTAAATCTTGTGCATATTTGCGATAACAACAATGACACCGTGTTATGTTTTTTCACTTCTTTTGTTCTGCCTCTATTGCATCACCTCTCTCACTCATTCTCTAACCAATGGCTTCAGCGTGGAACTCATCCACCGTGACTCTTTAAAATCCCCATTCTACAATCCCTCACAAACCCAATTCCAAAGACTCGCTACTGCCGTACATCGTTCCATCAATCGTACCAATCGTTTCAACAAAGCCTATGTTCATGCAAATACAATTGACCCAATTGTAATACCATATCCCTTAGATGGTGAATATCTTATGAGTTATTCAGTTGGCACCCCACCATTCAAGCTCTATGGTATTGTTGACACAGGTAGCAACCTTGTTTGGTTTCAATGCAAGCCTTGTAAAGTATGTAATAGCCAAACCTCTCCCATATTTGATCCTTCAAATTCCGAAACATACAAAACCCTTCCTTGCTTCTCTGCTCAATGTCAGTCTTTTGCTACCTCTTGCTCTCAAGATAATACTCAAACTTGTGAATATACTGCCAACTATGGTGATGGGTCTTACACACATGGAGATCTTAGTGTGGACACTCTTACTTTAGAGACCACAAATGGCTCTTCCATCTCATTTCCCGAAACTGTTATTGGATGTGGATACAATAATGTTGTTACGTTTAAGGGACAAAACTCTGGCATAGTTGGCCTTGGAAATGGACCTCTATCCCTTAGAACTCAATTGGGTCCTTTAATTGGTGACAAGTTCTCCTATTGCTTTGTGCCAATACTTTCAGAGAATAACTTCACAAGCAAACTCAATTTTGGCGATAGTGCGGTGGTTTATGGAGATGGGACTGTCTCAACTCCTTTTATCCAAAGAAATGGAGAAGCCTTATATTACTTGACTTTAGAAGCATTAAGTGTGGGAAACAAGAGAATAGAGTTTGTAAACCCCTCCTATGGAACTATTGAAACGGGGAATATTTTGATTGACTCCGGCACAACAACTTCTCGTTTACCAAATGATGTTTACTCCAAGGTTGTATCCGCGGTGGTAGATGCGGTGAAACATGAGCCTATTGAAGATCCTTATAAAATATCAAGGCTTTGCTACCAAACTACATCAAGACAATTGGAGTTTCCTATAATCATAGCACATTTTAAGGGTGCAGATGTCAAGTTGAATGCTAACAATACTTTTATTCTAGTTGAATATGGGATTGCATGCTTCACTTTCCTCCCAACTCAAGCCTATCCTATCTATGGGAACTTGGCGCAACAAAACTTCTTGGTTGGTTATGACCTCCAAAATAATGTTATCTCCTTTAAACCTACAGATTGTACGAAGCATTGATGGGTGTAGTTGTTCACTTTATCGTTTTTAATTACATCACATGATATAATAGTAGTGCGTTGCAATGGTTTATTTACAATATTTTGTAATATTATATAAAAATTATTATAGTTCAAGTAAATGAATAATTATTCAAATAGTTTTTAATAGTAAATATAAAAAATAAAATATAAAAAATAATTTTGTTGAGAAATTTCCATAATTAGTATTAGAATTCTCTTTGTGTAAACAGCTAATATTTACTCAAATTTAATAATTGATATTTAATAATTAGCATTAAATTAATTTTAAATATTTCATAATTTATTTACTTAATAGTATGAAAAATTATTAAGTGAATTTAAAATATTTTAACTCAAGTAATAAATTTTTATTATCATCAAATAAATTATAATAATTACTTATTTTTTATACTTTTTATCAACAATAAAGTAATTTTAACTATTAAAATTATAATAAGATATAAATTTAAGAAAGTAAAATATTATGCAATAAATTTAAATTTATTCAACTTTGGGCCTAATAATTTTCCTTTATTATGCTTTTTTAATTCAATTTTACTTTTTTTTTTGAAAATGAAAGTAATATTATTATTTTAGCAACCATGAGAAAAAGATCTCAAAGCTGAAAAGAAAGTACAAGGTCCTATATCCCTCAAGCAACATAACATGCCAGGTGACCATGTGAGCTAAAACCACCCCAGCGAAACTCGCAAAATGGCAAAAAAAACTCTTAAGAATAAGCCTCATTAAAACCTTGCTAAGAAAAACCCAGTGAGAAAAAACCTAGCAAGGAGAAAGAGTACCACATCCTTAAGATTGCCAATTTTGCATCCCTTACAATAAAAGTATCACACAAAAATTCATGACAGCACCATAACTTCAAACGACAACCAGCAGAAGGCAAAACAACAGCATCAATTTCATCCCTGTTCCAGTAAAATTCGTGATAGCAGCCAACGGCAACAACAAACAACAATGGCAGCAACGGCAAATTCGTGACAGCATTCAACAGCAACAACAACAACAACAACAAAAACAACAACAGCAGCAACAGCAACAACAGATGCAACATTCTAAATTGACAGCAGCAAATAAACTACCAGCAACAACAACAAAAAACCAACAGTAATAACAGCACCAAAACCACCAAAATTCACCAACAACATCAGCAAAAAAGCCCCATCACACCTACATTAAATTCAGAAAAAATGGAGAGCACCAAAATTCCCCTTCCATGGCCTTGTTTTCCGAAACCATCTTTTGCCAAAGCATCCGCTTCTCCGTTTTCTTCCCTTAAGAGATGGCTTACCCCACCAACAACAATAATAGTCACTTTGCATCTCCACATTTTGCACCACAAATTGTTGGCAGAACAAGAGAGCGAACAATATGGCTAGTACCACTGTTAACACCTGTAAAAAACATTCCCTCCACAAAAACATACGGCCCCCTGTTGTTCAATTAGAGTACACCTCAACATGACGCAATAGCTGCTCATTTAACTTAGTCTCCTATAACATCAACAATTCTAGCTTCCATTGCAAGATGGCCTTCTTCACTGCCTCTCACTTCGTTAAGCCTCCCAAACCACGCACATTCCAAATAAGCCATGAACCTAGCGTATCACCTGAGATGGGGGTGATTTTGTCGTATTTGAGCCTCTATGCCTCTAAGCATCAGAGCTTCTGACCTTCTAGGCTTCAAACCCAATTGCTTCCCAACCAACCAAGCTCGTTGGGCTCGCGTCGTCACTCCGTCCTCCCCCTGAACGGGTTCCAAGAGATCAATTGGGAGGGGCTTTGGCTTGTTCTTGCTACCTTTAGGGCGCCCCCGTTGCGAACTTTTTCGTGAGGAATTGGTTTGTGGAGTAATCACCACGGCTGGAGTCGTAGGGGAAGCGGACTCGACACAGAGAAAGGATAAAATTTGCTGCTGCTTCTCCTCTGGCATAGGAGCGACACACGCAGGAGAAGGACTTGTTGTTGTATACGCACGTTGCCTTACAATTTGATTTGAGGATGTATGGACAAAAACATATGAATTTTCACGTGTTGCTGCTTCTTGTTCAAACTCGTTAATACCTGAATTTTGTTTAGCCAAACACACCTTCCCCTGAGCACTATAAAATGCGTTTTGGCCAACTGTGGAAATACCCAAACACGCCCCCCCCCCTCATGGGACCATGTTCACATACAACGACTGCCAAAAATAAGCTGAGTTTAAAATCAAATCTTCTGCATTGAATGAGTATCTTGTAACAGAATAATTTCGGCCATCATCTTTGGGGAGATATTCTATCTTTTTACTCATGATTTTATTTCCCTCATCAAATCATTCCGTGCAATTAAAGATTTTTTCTGAATTGAAATCCCCTCATTTGAATAACCTGATGCAAGCAGGTCTTGTAACTGCTACCTTACTTCCACGCCTGCAATTAACTCCTTCACGTTCAAATTCAAATTTTGAAAATCAAGGTTTTTTTTCTGCAATCCGGTCACCAACCGCAGGCTCCTCCACCACCGGCCAGACCCGCTGATCACCAACCGCCACCGTCGGAAAAACCTCGCCACCCATCCCATCATCTCTACATGCGTCTTCTTTCTCATCTGTTGACACATCAATCGCGGACTCATAATCCTTGTCGTTAGGGTTTGGAACAACAACGTCATGAGTGGCTGCCATGGTCGCGTGAAACCCATCTGATGTGTCGTCCTCCTCTTAAGCATCATCCTCCTCTGAATTGTACACTTTCCACGGCGTTGACGGCATGTCGTAAACCGTACCATAGTCGTAAGAAGCATCATCCTTTTCTACCAAGACTATACATGAAGTGCCATCCACATCAACTGCCATAGTAAAACACTGTAGTAGCGGATGATTCATGCGAACTAAAATTCGTGCATAATCAGCCCGATGACGCGACTTGGTTGCTGTATCAGACTGCACAAAACTCCCCAACCTGTTTCCGACAGCAACAAAGAAAGATTCAATCCATAAGCCCATTGGGACTTGCCACAAACGAATCCAAACAAGATGTGCAGCACCAAAAGTTAACGTTGTGCACCGTTTAACATCAGACAGTTCCTGCGCCAAAAAATCGCCACACTCCGAGATTGTTTCCTGCATTTCTTCCTTATTTTCAAATTCTAGCAAAACCTCATTGGCACCAAGTGGGATCATAGAAAATTGTACAAACCTATTTGTTTTAATTCAATTTTACTAATATATAATATATCAAAAGATATATTAATTAAACTATTTTTCGTAAATAATAAACATAAAATCATAAATTTAGGGATGGATCCAGAAATTTGATGTTGTGAGGGAAATGTATGCATATAAATTCGTAACAAAAAAAATTAACAGATACTATTAGAAGTGAGAGCATTTTTTACGAAATGAGTCATAAGAAACCACATACTCTTACTACTCAAGTGAGGGCATTTAGTGCGGAAAATGTCTGATATTATATTGATTGGTAAAATGATACATGAGCAGTATTTATAGAATACAAATGACTAAAGACCTGGGCACTATTCTAGCCTAAAAATCAGGGAAAATATTCTCTCTATGAATGCTAATAACATTGACATAAAAGTCCTAATTAGCTGTACAAATCAGACTCTAATTATTCGAATTAGTGTGCTAATTAATTGCATTTGACTTTCAACACTCCCCCTCAATCTGGGTGGAAGATATCTATCATACCCAGATTGGATCTGATATTTTCATATATGTTCCTTGGAAGAGCTTTAGTCATAATGTCTGTTGTTTGCTTGCATGATGGAATGTGATCAACACGTATAATCTCTTGATCAATTTTCTCCTTAATGAAATGCATATCAATCTCCACATGCTTTGTCCTATCATGGTGAACTGGATTCTTAGCAATGCTTATAGCAGCCTTGTTGTCACACAGTATTCTCATGGTGTAATTGGTAGGAATTCTGATCTCATCCAGCATTCGTTTGAGCCAAATTCCTTCACAAATACCCTGTGTCATAGCTCTGAATTCGGCTTCTGCACTACTCCTAGCCACTACAGATTGTTTCTTACTTCTCCAAGTTACCATATTTCCCCATACAAAGGTGCAATAGCATGTGGTAGATTTCCTGTCAGATAAGCAACCTGCCCAATCTGAATCAGTGTAGACTGCAATGCCTCTATTTGAGTTCTTCTGAAAATAAAGTCCTCGACCAGGTGATCCCTTTAGGTATTGGAGGATTCTGTTCACAGTCTTCATGTGAGTCTCAGTTAGGTTTGACATGTAGCGACTAGCCAAGCCTACAGCAAAGCCAATATCTGTCCTGGTGTGAGTTAGATAAATTAATTTTCCAACCAGACTTTGATATCTATCTTTATCAGCTGGTATACTTTCCTCTTCACTTCTTTTGACCGGCTCTATGGGGGTTTTAGCTGCTTTGCATCCGAGCATCCCTGTTTCTTGAAGTAAATCCAGAGTGTACTTCCTCTGAGAAACATAAATGTCATTCTTTGTCCGAGCAATTTCCATCCCTAGAAAGTACTTGAGCTGGCCAAAATCCTTGACCTCAAATTCATTGGCTAAAAGACTCTTTAGACGTTTGATTTGGTCATAATCGTTTCCTGTAATAACGATATCGTCAACATAGACAACGAACAAGGCTATCTTCCCATCCATAGAGTGCTTAGCAAACATAGTATGGTCTGTTTGGCATTGAACAAAACCATCTTCTTTGACAACCCTTGTTAGTCTGTCAAACCATGCTCTTGGTGATTGTTTTAAGCCATATAGTGATTTACGGAGTCTGCATACCATGTTTGAGGTGTTGGAAGATTCAAGTCCTGAAGGTATTTGCATATACACCTCTTCTTCTAACTCACCATTTAGAAAGACATTCTTTATATCTAGTTGGTGAAGAGGCCAATCTAGATTTGCTGCCAAAGATAACAGGACTCGAACAGAATTGAGTTTTGCCACAGGTGCAAATGTCTCTTCATAATCCACTCATATGATTGTGTAAATCCTTGTGCAACCAACCGGGCTTTGTACCTGTTTATACTTCCATCAGCATTGTATTTGACTGAAAATATCCACTTACATCCCATTGGCCTCTTTCCTTCTGGTATAGTGGTGATTTCCCAAGTCCCATTTTTCACCAGTGCTTGAACTTCTTCTGTTACAGTTGCTGCCCATTCAGGTTTCTGCAGAGCTTCTTGAATATTTTTGGAAATTTCTATGTTGTCAACAGCAGCTACAAATGACCAGTATTTTTGTGATAACTTTCCATATGAAACATATCTCTTAATAGGGTGTTGAGTACAAGTTCTCACCCCTTTTCTCATGGAAATAGGAATATCAGTGTCAGTTGCACTCATGTTAACAGGAACAGAATTAGGAACAACATTACCCGTAGGGACTTCATTTTCTAGGGCCTGGTTGGACTCATGGTTCTGCGTTGGAGTTGTGCTCGACTATACTTCCTTCCTCCTTTTCCTTTCATAAGCCTTCAAGTTTCCTCCTTATACTTTTGGGTCTTTATTCTGTTGGGATGAAGTTAAAACTTCAACTCCATCATTTTCGGTTTCTGCTACAACTTCTGCTGTCCTTTCAATTAGCTTAGGTGTTGTTTCAGCTGGTTGAGAGGAGGCTTGGGTTGGTAAGGTTTGTGCAGGTTCAGTTTGTTCAAGTACCAAAGATTGGTATTCCAAAGTTTCCAAAGTTTCAGTTGGATACCTGTATGATTGCTCCCCCTGAATGCCAACTTTGGTGTAATAGGCTTGATTCTCAAAGAAAGTTACATCCATAGTGTGGTAAAAAAATTTAGTTATGGGAGAGTAGCACCCATATCCTTTTTGGTTGGGTGAATAACCAAGAAAAATGCACTTGATAGATCTTGGGTCCAGTTTGCTACAGTGGGGGTTAAGGTTGTGGACAAAGGCTGAACATCCAAAGACTTTTATTGGAATGGAAGAAAGGATTTTTCTGGCTGGAAAGGTGGTTTGAAGTGTGGATAATGGGGTCTTAAAGTCAAGGATACGGGAAGGCATTCGATTTATGAGATATGTGGCCGAAAGGACAGCTTCTCCCCAAAATTGTTTTGGAACATTAGTAGCCGACATGATTGATCTAGTCACTTCCAGAAGGTGTCTATTCTTCCTTTCCGCAACTCCATTCTGTTGGGGGGTGTCTACACAAGAACTTTGATGAACAATTCCAACCTTTTGAAGGTAGGAAGTTAGAGCAAGATTGTAATACTCACGACCATTGTCAGTTCTAAGTATCTGAATCTTGTTTTGAAATTGTGTTTGCACCATGTTATGAAATACTTCAAAAATCTTCCCAACTTCTGATTTTTCCTTCATTAGAAACACCCAAGTGACCCGTGTGTGATCGTCAATGAAGGTGACAAACCATCTTGAGCCAGTAATGTTGTGAACCCGTGAAGGTCCCCATACATCACTATGGATTAATGAGAAAGGTTGAGATGGTTTATAGGGTTGTGGTGGGTAATGGCTGCGAGTATGCTTAGACAATTGACAAGTTTCACACTGAAAATTCTACTAGTTTTTATTGAATAATGAGGGAAAAATCTTTTCCAAGTACACGAAATTTGGGTGGCCTAATCTGTAGTGCCACAACATTACATCATTTTCACTACTTGGAACTGTTGCTACTGCATAAGAATGGGTCTTCAATTCTTCTGATTTTTCAACTTTGAGGAGGTAGAGTCCAACACACTCTTTAGCATTGCCAATCGTCTTCCCCGACTCAAAAATCTGAAATTCACACAGGTTATGGGAGAATTTAGCAACACATTTCAAATCTCTTGTAATCTTGCTAATGGACAACAAGTTACAATCAAGTTTGGGCACATATAGAACTGATTCAAGTGTAATATGTGGGGAGATAATAATTGATCCTTTACCCATGACCTTAGAATGTGTTCCATCAGCTATTCGAACAGTGTAGTTATAGGGACAAGGATAATAACTACTAAACAAAGTTAAGTCTCCAGTCATGTGATCTGAAGCTCCTGAGTCAATGATCCATGACTCTATTTTTCCTTTGCTATTGTTTAAGGCATATAAAAAATTACCTTTTTGAGCCACTGCAGCAGTACCACTTTTTCCTGCAGTTAACATGGTCTGCTGAAGGAGTTTTTGAAGAGTCTCCATTTGTTCTTTGCTGAATGGTGATGAATTAGAGTTTACCTCAGAGTTTTGGTGGTGAACCACAGTGTTTCCTCTGCCTTCCTTGCTTTTGAATTGTTTGGCTTCTGGAGGTTTTCCATATATACTCCAACAATTCTCCTTGGTGTGGCCTGGCCTCTTGCAGTGATCACAACAGGGGCGAGTTTTCTTTTGTGGTGGCTGAGGTTGAATTCCTCTTGCTGCCATTGCAGAGCTTTCAATGGATGGGGCTGAGATGGATGTCCCTAGCATGAGTTTCCTCCTGCTTTCTTCCCTTCTTACTTCTGAGAAAGCTTCCCGAATTTTTGGAAGTGGTTTGGTTCCAAGGATCCTTCCACGAACTTTATCAAGATCCTCGTTTAGTCCCAATAGGAACTTGTAAATTCTATCTTTTTCGACCAGGTCCTTGTATTTCTTCTGATCCTCCGTACAACACCATTTAACTTCTTCATAAATGTCCCGTTGTTGCCAATGCTTGTTGAGTATGTTAAAATACTCAGTAACTGAGGATTCTCCCTGTCGAAGGTCATGGACTATACTTTTTTATCTCAAACACAGCAGATGTATTGTCGACATCTGAGTACGTCTCCTTCACTGCATCCCATATATCTTTTGCAGTGTCATAGAACATGAAATTTTCACCAATTTAATTTGTCATGGTGTTGAGCAGCCATGTCATCACTTTGCTGTTCTCAAGTTGCCATTTTTGAAGATTGGTGTCCCCTTTCTTAGGACACTTTGAATCTCCTGTGATGTAGCCTTCTCTTCCTTTTCCTTGGAGGAAGATCGTGACTGACCTTACCCATTGGTTATAGTTCTGGCCATTCAACTTATGATCAGTGATAAGGTGAGTAAGCCCGTTGTGTGAGTTGGTCGGAAATGATCCAGCCTCCGCCTTGAGTGACTCATCAGATTTTTGGTCTCCCATGGCTTGACGGTGCTAGGTTAGGGATGGTTCAGATCGAGCTCTGATACCATGCGGAAAATGTCTGATATTATATTGATTGGTAAAATGATACATGAGCAGTATTTATAGAATACAAATGACTAAAGACCTGGGCACTATTCTAGCCTAAAAATCAGGGAAAATATTCTCTCTATGAATGCTAATAACATTGACATAAAAGTCCTAATTAGCTGTACAAATCAGACTCTAATTATTATAATTAGTGTGCTAATTAATTGCATTTGACTTTCAACATTTAGCAATGTGGGACACAAGTGAGGGAAATTCTTACCAAAGGGGCCTTGGTGCTGATCCGCTGATCATGGCTAAGAGAATTCGGAAATTTTTTCCTCCCAAGGTTGTCATCTTCTTATGGCAAGCTTCATTGAATGAGATAGTTGTAAAGGAGAACCTTCTAAAGAGAGGTGTGGCTGGGGAAAACGATGGTATGTGTAGTGTATGTGGTATCTCCATGGAATCAGTTAGCCATCTTCTTTTGCATTGCCCGAGTGTTTGGAGGCTTTGGTGCTCATTTCTGTCTCGTGAAGGGTTGTTATGGTGTTGCCCCCAAAAGGTTGAGGATATGTTATTAGAGTGGAACAAACTTCAGCACTCATAGGATAATGTTCTTTGGAAGTTGATTCCCATTTTCTCTATGCTGGAGCATATGGCTTGACAGAAATAAACTTGTTTTTCAGAATGTTCCTTTCTTCGGTGAAAAGATATGGGATATGCATATCTCTAGGATAGCTTGGTGGATTAAAACTTGGCGTGAGGATTGCCCATATGCAATGACAGATTTTTTGCTGAACTTTGAGGTGATTAAGATGAGTAGTATTGCTCCTCATCCTCAAATTGCTACCTGGTTTCCTCCGCTGGAAGGAGTGCTTAAATTTAATGTTGACGGTTCCTCTTTAGGAAATTTGGGGAGAAGTAGTATTGGAGGGGTCTTGAGGAATTCTAATAGGCAGATGTTGGGTGTCTTCTCCGCTGCAACTGGAGTCTTATGGGCTTTTGAAGTAGAAGTAAAAGCAATACTAAAAACCTTGCTATTTTGACAACATTTCGGGTTTCGACGTATGATAATTGAATCTGACTCATCTCTTGCTGTTGGTTGGGTTTCTTCGGGTCAAAATAGACCATGGTAACTAACACAAGATTTGATCCAAATTGATTTGCTGTTGAGTGAGGTGGATTGTCTAGGTGTAAAACATGTCTATAGGGAAGCAAACTACCTAGCTGATCATCTACCAAAAACAGGCTGTCACAGGGTAAACCCGACTTGGGCTAAATTTTAAAAGTTGTTTTCTGCTATGTCTGAATGTTGATATGTGTTACGTTTGGAGCTTTGACTTATCTCGCGTTCTGGAAATGTCGGGCTCTTTTCTCTCCTGTTTTGGCTACTGTGTTGGTGTTGTTGTTTCTGTCACATTTTTTTATGTTGGTATGAGGTCTTGTTTTTGCTCTGTGCCCTGCTGAGAAGTTCCAGCTTTGTTTGGACTGCTCCTGCCGTGTTCGCTAGTGCTCTTGTTGTTGTTGTCTTGTTTTTCCTTTCTGCTCGTTATGGTTTGTGTCTCTGTTTTTTTTTTTTGTCCTGCAGCTGTGTGTTTAAGCTCTCCTTTCTGGCGGTTGTTTTCTTCTCTTTTTCTCTTTTAGTTATCTATGTTGTTTGCTTTTATTTTGCCCACTTGAGAATGGATGTTCTCAACTTTTTACTCTCTGTCAATATATTTCTTTTTTCTAGAAAAAAAAACACATACTTTTACTACTCAATTTTTTTCTAACGATTTTTTTCAAAATCAAGTGAGGGCACCTCCATCCGTCCTTGCATACATTGTAGATAAATGTAAATACCTTATATTGACAATTATCAATTTCAAAACTATTTTGTCTAAATCATTTATCAATAAATAATATTTTATTATTAACTCATTTAATTATCAATATTTTTTACATATAAAAAATTAATTAGTTTTTTTTTAAAATTATTTTTCCCTTAAATTATGATTTGTAATTAATGTGTTAAATATTTTTAATTATATTAATACTTACTAAATTGTTTTTTTATATGAAACTGGAAAAATGATAATTAATAGTTTATAAATTTAATAAGATAGAATCAATATCATCAATATCAATATATATTAGAAAAGAACAACTTCTAGGATGACGTGTCGCTCCCACAGGCCAAGTTAGTGACGTGTCGCTCTCAGATTAATTCTCCCTTAATATTTTACACGTCAGCTCTTCCACTTTGGCCCTACTTGCCACATGTGCCTGCCTGATTTCTCCTTTATCTTATTTCTCCTGCTAAACCTAAGCTCTTCCTCCTCTCTTTCAATTGTGCCCTGATTTCTAATCGTTCTTCTCACCCTTTCTCCAGAACCCTAATCGTCTCTCCCAATTCCCATCTCGCTGCGTTCTCCAAAGGAACGCCTACCAATCTACCACTGGCTCAGTGACCACTGAAATTGCTCAAACGAAGATTTCTTCGGTCTTGATCGCTTACAATTCCTTTGTGTCACCGGCAAGTACTATCCTGGTACGTTAATCACTTTTTAAAATTAGTTTTTCTAATATATATTGATTGCAAGATGTTTGTTAATGGAGAGCGATGAGGTCTACTACAGATTTTGGCCGAGATAGGAGGACAGGATCCGATGGTGGCCATCGATTTGAGTTTTTCTGTCATTTCTATTTGGTCTTCTTTTGTTGACTGTTTCTTTGTCTATGATGGTTTCAGGTTTTTCATGGCAGTGCTTGCTCTGACGCAAGTGCAAGGAATTGAAGGGACAGATCAGAGATGCGCTTTATCTGTTAAGAAAGAAGCTATGGCTCTAAGAAAATAAATTTGAGAAGCACTTCACTTCTGCTGTGGATTATGAGTGTCATGTAAGGTTGTAGTTAAAATTCAAAGTATTCGTTGTTCTAGACTGGCTTATCTAAAGTTCTCTTTCTATCTGTTTTCAGGGGATTTTGCTATTTGAATCATGTATATTTGGAGTATTTCTTTCACTAAGTAAAATGATTATTTTGAGGTATAATCTTTACTTTTGCTAGCAAATTTTTTACCTTTTTTGTTTTGAATGTTCATAGTCTGGTTTTCATTTTGTGAGCATGTAGAGGATACAAAATCTCTTTTTATACACTTGATGGTGTGTTCTACAGCCAAAATGTCTCATGTTCCTCTAATTATTATCAACATGAAGAGAAGTAACTACCAATACTTTAACACCAACATTCTTATAATGTTTAAGGTGTTGAAGCTGTGTAATAGACTAATAGTGATTTGCTGTTTCAAATGGACTAATACCATTTTCAAATGGACTAATAGCGATGGTGTTTAATTTGTGGATATTGTAAAACTATCATGATTTTTCTGCAAATCTTCTTCAAAAGGGTTTCAAACTAACCAAGGTTCCATAGTTAGATAAAAAAATAGTTCTTCTCACATAGTCTGTGAATGAATTTTGACATTGCACATTATAGATCTTAACTTATCTATCTGAGTTTGTTTATAAAAATAAAGTATTTTCCCCTTTATTTTCATTTTCTTTTGTGTCACTTAAACACCAACTGGATAGATTCTTATCGAATGATCGGCGATAGTTTCTTCCATTTCGACTATGCCCACTAGATATTTATAGAGGGGCTGAATTGTGCAGGTGCTATTGTGACTACTGCGAGAGTGAGACCGGATGGCTTGGTCTTCACTACTGCTTACGATTTAATCGTCGAGGAGAGAAGCAGGTCTTTCGGAAGCACTGGGTTGAGGCTGCCTTACTCTCTCCTTGATTCACTAGCAGGTACCAACACCGGAGAGGGGATGAAGCATCGCTTTCCCTATTGAGATAGGGCAATCTGCATACTGGCTCACAGCCCCAAAGGTAACATTTTTATTCCATTTGGTTTGTCTTATTTGTTGTAGATAGGTTCAAAGATTTTGTATGTAGGAAAGGGCACATAAGAAGGGAGACTGTAAGCAGATTTTGAACCATTAATTTGAGGAGAAATGAAAGCATTAACTCTTGAAAATTAAGGTATCATGTTTTCAGTTGTCTTAGAATGTTAAATCCACCAACATGAATAACCTGATGATCCTCACTTTAAATATTGCAACCTTATCTGTTTTATGCACCTCTTCTAAATCAATCTTCCATTCCCTTGCTTTTCCTAATTCTGTAAATTTCTATTTTAAAATTACATCAATTTCTATTAGTCTATTTCCATTATGTGCCTTGCTACAATTTTTGCATCCTTCACATGAATGAGTTAGTATGTTCACAGTTATTTTATCTACATCCCAATGAAAAAGATAGGTAAAGAAGAATGAGAGATATAATAGCTGCCGATGTTGATATTCTTTTTTTCATGTGAATTTCTTCTTTTATTTACAGGTTCTGCTCTTATTAAAATAGTGTGGTAGGAGAAGGTCCCTGGATAACCAAAGTTCAGAGTTTTTAAGATCAACCCCATTGAGCTCTTCCCAGCACCTTTTCTTGGATATGCAGGTTTGATATGCTTGCTTTTTGACATTAGATCATAAAATTGGAATGGAAGAGAAATGATATGACTGCATAATAATGAATATTATGAACAGTTATGATACATGTCCAAACCTGTATCACATCTGGTACGATATGGATTGCTGCAAATTCATCATTGACCTTACTTTTCCGGTCATTTTCTTTTTCCATTTTCTCTGTAATTCTTGGTTTAGTGTTTGGAAATTATGAATGACAAAACTGTAAGTGTTGATTCTAAGGCAACTCCTCATCCAAGTTCTGAAGAAGTGGTTATTGAAAGAGACTAGAGGATCTGAGGAATGGGAAATATATTATAGAGCATGTTAATAACACAAGCAAGGGTCATGTTCACATAATTGAGATTGATTGGTGACTTTTCTTTGGATAGCTTAAGATTATAACATAAGATTATAATTTATTGTGTTGGTGACTGTTTTTTTTATTAGTACAACCATAAAGCAAGAGACTTAGAGGCCTTATTTTTGTCACTTATCATTTTTTAACTCAATTTACAATGTTGCAGCAGGTTATCAATGAGTAGAGAGATGACCATTTTATCATTGAGAAGGTCCAAAAGAGGGTGAGGGAAGGCAAGTGACAACAACTAATGGACTGATACTTCATAGAGAAATGACATATATAAGAAGGGATAGAAATAAAAAGCATGAAATGAATATCTATAAAAAAAACTAGCTAAAGGAATACTAAAGCTCTAGCTTGGTTATTGACATTGTTCTATTGTGTTCTATTGTTCTAAAGGAATACTAAAGCTCTGACTTGGTTTAAGGTTGGCTCTACTGTTTAGCTTATTTAGTGTCTTCTATGTTAATTCATAATCCAGTTGTTTTGTGTTCTTTATCCAGTTATTTAGAGTTTAGTTCTTCATTAATGTCTAAGATCATGAAGCAAATCATCCTAAACCTAAACTAATCAAGGACTAAATTGGAACCAAGTTACAGCTATTATTTTTCATTATTTTTCCTAAACAACTATAAATTTATTAGTAAAATATTTATTTAGATACAAATGTTCTAAATGTTTAAATCACATGATAAATAGTTTTCATGGGAGGTATTATTTTACATGAGAATTTTATTTAAAAACTAATAGAAAATTAAATTCAAATAGTTTACAGTACTTTTGCATAGTACTTTTCACAATTTTATGAATAACTTTAAGAGTTAATATGTATAATGTGATAGTTTAATTTGATAGACAAAATATGACATTACCGAGTAAACATTTTCAACAAGAAGAGATATTTTATATGAAAATAAATTAATGTTAAAATTAATAAAAAATAAATTTAATATAATTAATTTTATATGCTGTCAAAGCTCCACGCGCAATGTTGTCTACCAAGAAATTGTTGGGAACATATGAGCGGAAATGAACGTAAACGTGCATAATCGTGTCATGGTAGATTAACTCAAGCTATTGTTTATTAGCCACAATTAAACCATTATCTTATATGTTTTGCAGTATTTGAGATTTCGTTAACCAATCTTTTTATTAGTAATTCAAATGCGCAAATCACAATCTATGCAACAAGGGTTTCAATTTAATACTTTTTTACCACTTTGTTTAGCATTTCAGACTCTTCTATTTCATCTGTTGTTTAATATGTTGGTAATTTCTTATATCTATGATTTGTTCTATTGTCATCATGTTCATGACGAATGTCAAACCAGTTCCTGTTGATCTGGATCAGGCTTAGAAGAGAAGTATTTTTCTTCACTTTGCTTCGTATTTCAGACTCTTATATTATGAATATATTTTAAAAATAAGTACTGATTAACGAATCAAATACGATAGACATATTCCTCGTGCAACGCGCGGGTAAAAAAACACTAGTAGTTATCAATAGCTTATGAATATTGTTATTAAGACAAAGTTCAAGTGAATTTTACTCATCTTTATTGCTGTCATGATTTTGCCACTGTCATGGAGTCCGGGCGCTGAATTATTTTTCTCTGCTATTGTCGCGTGTTTCTAATATGCTGAAGTGTGGGCTTTCTAATTTGTCAAATTGATCTGCTATTTTCATGATCTGCTGCTGTCATTTTCTTGTTGTTGCAGGTTTGCCTACTTTCCTTTGTGGCAAATCTTCTATGCGTTTTTTTATAAGCAACAAAGATTATATTGAAAAGAAGTACAAGAGATACTTCAACCCAATACAACAGGGAAAATTTTCTATGAGTGGTTTTTCAATGCAGGTGAGGAGTAGCTGTGTTTGAGGTGTATCTATATCATGGAGTCTTGTGTGTGCGTTCCATAGGGAGCTTGGTGAGTAATTCTCAAGCACGTTTTGAAGAAATGGTGGCATTTTCATTATGAATCATAGTGGCTTCGAGAATTAGCTATGGACCAAGCTTTTGTGTTTTATTTTTTGTAATGGCGTATGTTTCTGCTTTTTTTTATTGGGACATTTGATTGGTGGCCTTATGAGGCATTTGTATTGTTGGGTATCTCTTTATGGTTAACTTTGGTGGATGACTTGGGTTAAATATGAGTACTCTTTTTCCTTCGCTAAGTTTTTTCTCACTGAGTTTTTCCGACGAAGGTTTTAACGAGACTCATTCCTAAATTTTGTTTGGTCACCAAAGTGGGGAAGACTTTCCTGTTTTACCCATTGCATGAGAGAGTTTGTTCTTATGTTTATGTTATCTTTAATAATATCTTGTTTTCGAAAAGAAAAAAAATGTAATAAAATTTTTCTTGCTTAATGCCAAAACTCAAGTAAGTTATATATATAAAATGTGATTTTATGCGAGAACATGAGAATAAATCACAACCATTAGATCTAATCATGAATGATTCAGATTTAAATAAATTAATGGTCATGTGATCACTTAAAAAAGCCATGTGACATTTTAAAAAGTCAAAATTAATTAATTTGTTTTAATCTGGACCATTCATGATTAGATCTAACGGTCGTGATTTATTCTCATGTTCTCACGTGAAAATATTATTCTCATAATATACATTCCATTGATTGTGACTTGAGTGAATACACACTCAAGTGAGATTTGTACTTGAGTACATGAGGCTGTTGGGGCCATGGCCACTGTGAGCCCCTCGACAGAAGGGGAATATACACTCAAGGTTTCATTTCACATGTCTCAAATATGTCTAACACAAATCAAAACAAGTCACAATAAAATTATTAGTGGTACTTACTAAGGCGGTAATGAATGGGCAGTGGTGGCGCAGTAAGGAAGCAACGACAATGAGATGGAAGCAGCGCAATGAAGCTCATGAAAGTGGGGTGATAATGATCAAACCGTGCAGGGAGGAAGGAGGCAGATCTGTAACTGTCACTAGAAGAATGGGGAAGAGGACGAGAGAGAGAGAGAGAGAATGGTGAAAGAGGAGGAAGGAAGGACAAAGGGAGAAGTGTTGAGATTGTAAGGAAATAACACAGCTGAAGAAGTAAAATAAACCAGGAGCGCAATCAACAACACAAGAATATAATGTGGAAACTCCAAAACCGGAGAAAAAATCACGGCCGTTGTCAAAACCGACAACCAGAGAATAAACACTATGTGAAAATTGTTACAACACATAGACTTCACTCTCAACCACCCCATGACCCCAGTACACCCACACTCTCCAAAGTAAATATTTGAACTACATCTCACAATGCTCTAAAACAAGAGCATAAGAGAAAAAGAAAACACAAATATAAACTTAAAGTGTTTTCAGGTGCTACATCTTTGGTGTTTTGGTGTGTTGAAACAAGGAGTCTGAGATCCCTATATATAGTCTTGGACCCTCCCACCCCTCACTAATCTAAGCGATGTTGGACTTCTCCAAGATGCATAACTTGATCTTTTTCTCCTTCATTAGCAATGTGAGACTTACATTGCAATCAACCCCAACAATCTCCACCTTGATTGTAATGGACTTCAGTCTTCATTGTCTATACCGACAATCATTGTCTTCACCGACAAACATAATTCTCATTGTCTATATGCCGACAAATTAAATTATCATACTCCACCATAAAAGAGTACACTACACTTGGAACTAAACCATCCCAAGAATTTTCTTCACTCGGAACTAAACCATTCCAAGAATTTCCACATGCCGAAACCTTGCTGAAAATTTATGGTGCAACTTCCATGTTGGCTTTCTCCGGAAGTTCATCAACCATCGACATAACCACGTACCTTGCATCAACGCCAACTAATGCCCGCACGCTATCACCACACACCTTGCATCTATATCAACCAATGCCTGTGTGCCACCTGGACAATTTCATGCCCAGAACGCCTTGTGTAATCATGATTGCATCAACTCCTCCATCATAGCATCATCGAAGCTGTAGAACACACTTTTTCAGCACCTTCGCAATACCACACAAAGTGATATCCATCGAACCGGAAGCTCTGATACCATTGTTAGGAAATAACACAGCTGAAGAAGTAAAATAAACCAGGAGCGCAATCAACAACACAAGAATATAACGTGGAAACTCCAAAATCGGAGAAAAAACCACGGCCGTTGTCAAAACCGACAACCAGAGAATAAACACTATGTGAAAATTGTTACAACACATAGACTTCACTCTCAACCACCCCATGACCCCAGTACACCCACACTCTCCAAAGTAAATATTTGAACTACATCTCACAATGCTCTAAAACAAGAGCATAAGAGAAAAAGAAAACACAAATATAAACTTAAAGTGTTTTCAGGTGCTACATCTTTGGTGTTTTGGTGTGTTGAAACAAGGAGCCTGAGATCCCTATATAAAGTCTTGGACCCTCCCACCCCTCACTAATCTAAGCGATGTGGGACTTCTCCAAGATGCATAACTTGATCTTTTTCTCCTTCATTAGCAATGTGGGACTTACATTGCAATCAACCCCAACAGAGATTGATTGCAATGTAAGTCCCACATTGTTAATGAAGGAGAAAAAAGATCAAGTTATGCATCTTGGAGAAGTCTCACATCGCTTAGATTAGTGAGCGGTGGGAGGGTCCAAGACTATATATAGGGATCTCAAGCTCCTTGTTTCAACACACCAAAACACCAAAGATGTTGCACCTGAAAACACTTTAAGTTTATATTTGTGTTTTCTTTTTCTCTTATGCTCTTGTTTTAGAGTATTGTGAGATGTAGTTCAAATATTTACTTTGGAGAGTGTGGGTGTACTGGGGTCATGGGGTGGTTGAGAGTGAAGTCTATGTGTTGTAACAATTTTCACATAGTGTTTATTCTCTAGTTGTCGGTTTTGACAACGGTCGTGATTTTTTCTCCGGTTTTGGAGTTTCCACGTTATATTCTTGTGTTGTTGATTGCGCTCGTGGTTTACTCTACTTCTTCAGTTGTGTTATTTCCTAACAGTGGTATCAGAGCTGATGGTTGGTGTAGTCATGGTTACGGCTCCTTGTGTCGAAAGTCTTCCAAGCGGTGTAGCTAGGCGCCGGGTTCCGTTGACGCGGTGAAGTGAACGACGGTGCAAGAGTGGATAAGCTTCCGCGGAGGGGGGCCATGATAATGTGGAGGAGACTCGCACTTGAGGGGGAGATTGTTGAGAATTCAAGTGCGGAGTTGGAGTTCCATATTGGTTAAGTATGGGTGAGGAGAAGAGTTTATAAGAGATGTGACCCATAAACCTAATGCCTTAAGGTTTTGGGTTAAGATGTGGCGTCGAGATCTCTTGGTGTCTTGCTCCTTGACCCATGAACTCCCTTGTCTCCCCCAACAAGTGGTATCAGAGCTTCCGGTTCGAAGGATATCACTTTGTGTGGTATTGCGAAGGTGTTGAAGAAAAAGTGGTCTGCAGCTGCAATGATGCTGTGATGGAGGAGTTGATGCAATCATGATTACACAAGGCGTTTTGGACATGAAATTGTCCAGGTGGCACACGAGCATCGGCGGATATAGATGCAAGGTGTGTTGTGATAGCGTGTGGGCATTGGTTGGCTTTGATGCAAGGTACGTGATTATGTCGATGACTGATGAACTTCCGGAGAAAGCCAACATGGAAGTTGCACCATAAATTTTCAGCAAGGTTTCGACATGTGGAAATTATTGAGATTGTTTAGTTCCAAGTGAAGAAAATTCTTGGAATGGTTTAGTTCCAAGTGAAGAAAATTCTTGGGATGATTTAGTTCCAAGTGTAGTGTACTCTTTATGGTGGAGTATGATAATTGAATTTGTCGGTATAGACAATGAGAATTATGATTGTCGATGTAGACAATGAAGACTGAAGGCCATTACAATCAAGGTGGAGATTGTTGGGGTTGATTGCAATGTAAGTCCCTCATTGCTAATGAAGGAGAAACAAGAACAAGTTATGCATCTTGGAGAAGTCCCACATCACTTAGATTAGTGAGGGGTGGGAGGGTCCAAGACTATATATAGGGATCTCAAACTCCTTGTTTCAACACACCAAAACACCAAAGATGTAGCACCTGAAAACACTTTATGTTTATATTTGTGTTTTCTTTTTCTCTTATGCTCTTATTTTAGAGTATTGTGAGATGTAGTTCAAATATTTACTTTGGAGAGTGTGGGTGTACTGGGGTCATGGGGTGGTTGAGAGTGAAGTCTATGTGTTGTAACAATTTTCACATAGTGTTTATTCTCTAGTTGTCGGTTTTGACAACGGCTGTGATTTTTTCTCCGGTTTTGGAGTTTCCACGTTATATTCTTGTGTTGTTGATTGCGCTCGTGGTTTACTCTACTTCTTCAACTGTGTTATTTCCTAACAAGAAGAAGATGATGATGGTAGTGGTAGAGGAGGAAGATGAAGGAGCCAAGGTAGAAGAAGAGGGTGAAGGTGGAAGAGGAGGATGGTGGAAGAGGAGGAGGTAGGGGCCGATGGAGAGGAAGAGGGTGACGGTGGAGGAGGAAAAAGGAGAAGCCGATCGTGAGGGTGGCGAAGTAGAAGGAGGCGTCGACAATGATTGTGCGGAGGGGGAAGGGGAATAGTCGATGGTGAAGGTTAGAGTTTGGAGAGTGAAGGATAGAGAGACTTATATTGAAGGTAGGGCGGAGAAATCAATCTAGCCGAGGCTACACCTCGGGCCCTGCGAAATGAACTTGTACTCTGAAAAATTAGTGTTGACTATTATTGACGCTTGGCTAGGTGATGACTTAGCGTCTGTCACCAACCGTCGCTAAGCATCAGAGTGCGAACGCTGCATTCGCTGACAATTTTAGTGTCTGTTTAAACTAACACTAATTTACAAATAGGTAACGCAACTGTCAGTGTAACAGACGCTACATTTAAATAAGTTTTCTCTTTTTTTTCTTCGGTAATTTGCATCGGCTTTGCAAACTATTTTAGTGGCTCTTTTAACCAAGTTCGAGGGCTTGTATCATGAAGCTTCAATCGTAAAGCCAAGGCTGCAATGCCAATTTTTCTCATGTATAGACCTTAATTTCTTCAATGTATTTCTTTTTAATATATATATATATATATATATATATATATATAAGAATTTGGATAAAAGTCAAGAATGTACTTAGGGTTTGTTTGATTGCAATTTCTGAAAACTATATTTAAAAATTGTTTTTTGAAGCTGTTTTAAAAAACTGTTTTTCTAGAAAAAATTATTTGAATTAGATGTTTTTTAACATTAAAAAAATTGTTAATTTGAAAACTAAAAGCTGAAGCAGAAAACATCTTTTAGTTGTTCTAGTATTTTAATTTTAAAAAGTGAAATTAAAAACTAAACAGGTTTTTAAATTTTTCTGTTTTTAAAAAACCGAGGACATTTTTCAAAAACGGCAAGGATTCATTGATTTTGTCTTCCCTATAAAACCTTAAACAATTCAGAGTTCAGACCCTTGATTAGTGAAATATGGTCATCAATTTTGTTTCTGAATCATAAATGGAAACCTTTAGTTTTTCAAGCAAAAGTTCTATTGAAGTTGTTTGCATGGATAATACATAAAAATGACTATTCTCGAAATTAGTTTTCATAGTCAAGTGATGGGACTTTCTTTAGAGTAGCAAACCTGAGATCACTTGTATTCTAATAAAGTAAAGTGAGTGTTTATTCTCAACAATATGACTGATATTTTCCCTTATTTTTGCTCTATTCTTTTACAATAAGTTGGAGAAAACAATTTACACCATGGAACTGAAGCTAAATAAGAGCCAAACTAGAAGCCCTGCAGCCAAATTGTCAAACCCGAACAATCTTTTCTCCTTGCACATTGCATCATTCTTTTGTGTGGCAGTGGTTGTCTGGCTCCTTGCAGCACTTCCTCCAACTGCAGCCACATATTACATAAATGAATGGCACTTATGCTTTCATATTAACATATCACAAGAATTTGCAATGTTTCAATTTGTGGTCCATAATTTTTAACAATTTCAAAGATTGTAAGTTGTAATATATCAGGAGTAATGATATATACACACCTCATCTTTTAAACACTTCATTTCCACATATTTTTGTTTCTACCTCTCTCCTCTTATCATCTATCACATCTCATACTTTCTCTCTCATACTTTTTCTTTTCTTCCTATCTCTCTCCTCCTCCACCTCCTTCCACCTCAAAATGAGGTGTGAAGAAATCATAATTCTTACCAGAAGTACTTGGTGCAGGACTTGGGCCACTGTTGTTAGAGCCTTTGTTCAATTGATAAAAAACTTGAGCCTCTTTTGATTTGGGATCCATATGCAGAAGCTCTGCTTTCATTACAAAATGACAAAAGAATCAAACTACTATTTTACACCATGGCCCAAAATCAGTCTTAGTGTATGTTTGGAAATCCTTCTACAACTGATTTTAAAATCAAAATCAATTCTGGGTAAAAGCTTCTGTGATAAGCTTCTGCATGCCAGAATTGACTCTGAGGAAAGAGAAGCTGATCCAAATTGTATGGCCACAATAAAAATGTTACCTGGGCACTTGGAAATATTGGCAGGGGCATTGCAAACTGTTGGCAAGCTCAAAGCTGAAGTCACATTAATCATTAAACCACCTAAATCTGGATCATTACGATCTTTAATAATAAGACACAAACACTTCTTGTTTTGCTTGAGCACTTGCTTGAGACCGCTACAACAATCTGGCGGCGGAGCTTTTGATTCACCCTGAATATAAGGCAGGCATGTTGCTAGCCCTGTCAGTTGCTCAGTACATTCCTGTTTGTCCGTTGATGAATCTGCCATTGCAATGCCAACTATCATTGATGCTAGCAACATGAAGTGCAAAAGGGCTTTTTTGTTGTGGCTGAACATTTTGGTTAGAGATAGGAAGTGGTAGAAGACTTGAAGTGAATGTGAGATTGGGATTGCTTAAATATTGATAGAGTGGTTTTGTGTTGTTGGTGAAGAATGGTTTAGTTTATAAGATTAACAAGAGAGCGGTGTTTGAGTGAGTTTCGAACTTAAAATGGGGTTTTGCAATTTTCTATTGAATGGCCTACTTATGAGCACACTTGATTTCAAGTTAGTTTATGATTGGGGTTGGGACTAGCAACAGATGACAGCAATCTGCTTAAAAATTTAGTGTACCTTTTGATTTGTGAAAGCAAGAAAACGAACAATTCAGTGGACAAAACTAGAAAAGTGCAATTACTTAGTGCGTCACTAACTTCACCAACCCACCATAGGGCTACAAAATGATGCATAAGGATGATTGTGGTGTATGTGGATGACAAGTGGCTAGAAAACATGACATCACATATTACCTTCTAATGACTTCATTACAAATCTTCATTCTTTCCGAACGAGAATGTCTTGAAATTTGGATCTTCCCAAATTTGTCACCTATGAGTCATCCTCTCATTAGCATTCTCAATCTCAAATCTCTAACAAGTAAGTCATTGGGCATTGGCAATGTATGGTTTTCGGTTGAAAGTACATTTAACGTAAGTATTTGGCTTTTTAATACAGTTTTTTTCAATGGACCAAAACTGTTGGATTGAGAAAAATATATTCACATTCAATTCAATGGTTAAACAAACGCACCTTTTTTGAGAAAAACACATTTATAATATTCTTTTAAATTTTGCAGATGTTGACATATAATTTTATTGGTAGTTCAAATATTTCTGATATGTCTATATTAAGAAATATTGTCACTCAACTTAGTGAAAAAAGAGAATATGAATGATGAATGTGTTGAAGAATCTTTGAATGATGTTACATTATCATCCTTTTATACTAATTAACATTAACACTAAAGCAATTGAAGATCCAAATTTCTCAGATGATTATAGTCATAGATATGGAAGGGTAGGTGTGGTAGTGGTAGTGGGAGTGTTAGTAATGAACTTCTCCCTCCGGCAGTCCCTGGGTGGCTCTCGGTTCTTGAGCATGTTGGGAGAGGAGATTAGGCGGCAGTTGAAAGAGCTGCTCGAAAGCTTGACGATCGAAAAAAACCCTTTCTTTCTTGTAATTAGTAAAGGGCTTTTCCCTGACTTGGTTAACATGTGTTTGAACTTTGAATCCAAACTAGTAATGATCAATGTAATTAAACAATTTCATATTACTCATTCATTTAACTATTTGTTTGAAGAGTCAATGCTAGACAAATATGTGGTGAGTCCCAAATTTGGCAATGGATGTGAAAAAAATATAAGAGGACCGACCTTTCATTATTGAAAAACCTAATAAATGGTAGATAAAGAAGATTAGGGTCTTCTTTTTGGCTTGTATCCCTTGCCTTGGTCTGAATTGCTCTTTTGTTTACTGTCAAGCTACCTCGCTTTTATTGGGGTTGTACTCTCTCCTTAAGGATTTTATCCTTAAGGTTTTTTGTGGATAATAATACATGATCCTTTATTTTTAATAAAAAAAAGATTAGTCGTGTCCATACCTACATAACTTCATTGATTTCACAAGATCATAAAAAGTTAGACTCATCTGTAATTGTTAAATTCATTGTTGGGTTAGTAAGTGTAGATCTTAATCTTTTAATAAAAGTTTTGACTGTAAAGACTAGAACTCATTTTAGCTTTCCTGTAACTTTTTTTTGACGGTCAGCTACTCTGTAACTTAAAGAAAGGCTTTGATTGCAAAACAAAAAGAACTTGCAAGGCTACTTGGAGTTGGGAAGAATCATACAGTTTGTTACTTAGATATTTAAATGTTGTCCAACACTTTGTACCCGGTGCATTTGTTTAATATGAAACTTCTCCAGTACTGATACACGGTATGGGTCTATGGGAGATATCCTCCGGGTTTATCCTTGATTGTGTGTTCTTATCATTTAATTCATTTATTGGGGCTTTCCGTATTGTAAACATATTATTCAAGTGGATCAGACATTTTTTACGAGAAAATATTGTGTCACATTATTAGTTGTTGTGATTCAAGATGGAAATTGTGGCGTCTTTCCAATCACGTTAGCAATTGCCGAAGGAGACCAAAAAAAAGCTTGAATGTGATTCTTATACAACCTACACACATTTGTTACATCCCAGCTGATTCTTTGTGTAGTATCCCTTCGCTCCTTTTTATAAAAAGCCAAATTGAAATGCATCTTAGTCATTTTTATGAGAACTAACTTGAAGTTTGTAGTGCATTAATTATTTTTTGACAAACTTACCCTCATTTAATTGGATTTTTTCTCTCTTTCCACTATACAACGCATTAATGATTAATATAAATTTTAAAAAGTGGGTTGTGACAATTTTGGAAAGTTGATATAAATTAAGAATAAATTTAATGCTAAAAACTACTTTAATTACATTTCTTAAGGAATATGCATTGGTGGTTTGGTTCTTATAAAAAAGAACAGAGGGAATATCTGATAGAGTAAAAGCGTTGCTAGTAGCTTTATGAGATTAGCGAGTCAGGTGGGTTAAATCTAGTGCACCTTATGTTTAATGCGTACATGGCAAGTAATTTTAATAAATGATTTCAAAATTTTATTTTTTTACCGTTTAAATGACATGTACCTGTTTGAACAACCTCGGTTAATCCTGTCGTTTTTTTATAAGAATAAATACGATCTTTATAAGGTTCCTCAACGATTACGCGAGTTGTTTAAACAATCCCAATCAGCCCCTCTCACTGTGGAAGAACAGGTAATAACTATTTATACTGGAACTAATGGTTATCTTGATTCATTAGAAATTAGACAGGTACGGATGATCTAACGAAAATGTCATCACATGGAGATATTATAATATGGGCAGGGACGGATTCAAGTGGAGAGGCATGAGGGCAAATGCCCTCACTTGAATTTGGTAAAATACATTAAAAAAAAATTTGAGTAGTAAAAGTTTACGGTTTTTTATGATTTCTTTGATAAAAATTGCCCTCACTTAATTTGAATAGTAAAAGTATGATTTTTATTGACTTATTTGATAAAAATTGTCCTCACTTATGTCCCACATTACTTAAAGTTGAAACTTTTGTACTTAGAGTATTTTTTTATTTGGTGTTTCTTGAATCTTGACTAATGCCCATCAGATATTAGTATTACTATTACACCATTCTTTCACTCATTTCTTTTGTCCAATGGTTATACCATGGCTCACAAAATATCCCCAAATCCTCAACTTTTCTCCTTCTTTCATTCAACACTCGACAGCATACAACAAAGTAGAGAAAGAAGGAGCCGTAAAATGCAATATATGAAAACTCGTAGGGAACAATTATGATGTGCTTTAAAACTTCTAATAGTATATGTTAATTTTTTTGTGACGTATTTATATGTATATACTGCCCTCACTAGATTAAATTCCTGGATCCGTCACTGAATATGGGTAAGTAGATGTATGTTTAACCTCTAGGCCAAGTAATAGGTTGAATCCTCTTCACATTCGCATCGGCTCAAGTAATGCTAAGTCGGTTACTAATATTAAGCTCAGAACCGCCGGTAATGACGGGGCGCTTATCAACCCGCCAATATCACTTTACGTCGATTTTGGGACAAGTTAAATTAAATTGTCAAGCCAATGCTAATTTTGACCCTAAATATAATTATTTCTTGTAGTATTTATTAAGTGTGAGTTTAATTTCCCGAATAAAATGTCTCAGAAGTATTGTGAATGGAAAAATCTGCTGAAAGAGTTAGTCTGACCTTGAATGCAAAGACAAAATAAATTTTTTTCATAGACAAAGATAATTCAAACGTTAAAAAAAAAAAAAAAGATAATTTGAAGTCAAGATGTTACTTAATAGAAATCAGACAAATATATCTACCTAAACTATGTTCACAATTATAATATCTTGTTTATTTTAAGAGGAGTTTATAAATATATTTTAAATTAGAGCATGCATGTGATTCAATTACAAATCACTAATTTACACAATAATTAAATTAAATTATAAAATAGAAGTGTATCTTCACTTGATAGTTTAAGGGGTAAGAGTTAGATGACATATTGGTTGTGGGGGTGGGGAGGTCTAGGGATCAAACCCTGGATGATGTGATTTTATATATCAGTTGTATATTTTCAAAATAGTTTTATATAATATATTAGTTGAATTTATATAAAAGCATATGAAACCCAAAAACCCTACACATACTCATACGCAGTATAAATTAAATATTGGTCTCTTTCTTGTGCCCAGTGCCGCAACAAGAGAGCAACACCGTCTCTTGTATTTGCAAAACATCGACACTGATTCTGATGGATCATCTTGACATTGACAAACAGTCCCTGACTGCACCCATAAAATCTGCAGTTGACAAGTTCCAGCTTGTTCCTGAGTTCCTGAAGATTAGAGGATTGGTGAAGCAACATATAGATTCCTTTAACTATTTTGTGAAAACCGAGATAAAGAAAATTGTTCGTGCTAATGATCTTATTACGTTGCATAACTACCCGCATATTTATCTAAGATTTTTGAATGTCAGAATTGGTTACCCACCATCAGTGACCATAGTTGGTAGTCCTGAACACATTACCCCACAGACATGCCGCTTATCTGACCAAACCTATGCTGCTCCGATATTAGTTGATGTTGAGTACACTCATGGAAGTAAAGAAAATCCAAGAAAAGATACAAAGAAAAATGTTGTCATTGGAAGAATGCCTATTATGTTGAGGAGTTGTTGTTGTGTCTTGCATGGGAAAGATGAAGCTGAGCTTGCAAAACTTGGTGAATGCCCTCTTGATCCAGGAGGGTATTTTGTAATCAAAGGGACTGAGAAGGTGATTTTGATACAAGAGCAGCTTTCAAAGAATAGAATTATTATAGATACTGACCACAAAGGAAACATTACTGCATCTATTACTAGCAGCACCGAGGCAAGAAAAACAAAAAGTATTATTGTGATGGAAAATGCCAAGATGTGGTTACAACTGAATAAGTTTTCTAAGAAGGTTCCTCTTATGATAGTAATGAAAGCTATGGGGATGGAGAGTGATCAAGAAGTTGTACAAATGGTTGGAAGAGATCCTCGTTATGGTTTGCTACTTTTGCCATCTTTTGAGGAATGTGCAAAAAATGAAGTGTATACACAAGAGCAAGCATTGGCGTACCTTGATAAGAAAGTAAACAAGTACATGTATTCAAACACAAACATATCATCTGAAAAGGAAGGAGAAGGAGGAGCATTTTTCACCCTAAGTCATGTATTTCTTGCAAATGTACCCGTGCATCAAGGTAATTTTCGGGCAAAATGTGTATATGTTGCTGTTATGATGAGGCGCATAATGGATGCAATTCTAAATAAGGATGCAATGGATGATAAGGATTATGTGGGGAACAAACGGTTGGAGTTATCTGGGCAGTTAATAGCTCTTCTTTTTGAGGATCTTTTTAAGTCAATGCAGACTGAAGTTGTGAAATTGGCAAACCAAAGGTTAGGTAGCCCAGACAAGGCTAAGAGATCTAAGTCATTTGATGACATTTGTCAGATTCTTGGCCATCGTGATTTTATCACTAGTGGTTTGGTACACACTCTTTCAACTGGTAATTTTCAAGTGAGAAGGTTCAATATGGAAAGGAAAGGAATGACACAGGTTCTACAAAGATTATCATTCATAGCTTTTTTGAGCCAAATGACTAGAATCTCTCCACAATTTGAGAAGTCCAGGAAAGTGAGTGGTCCTAGAGCTTTGCAGCCTAGCCAGTGGGGCATGCTTTGTCCTTGTGATACTCCTGAAGGTGAAGCTTGTGGACTAGTAAAGAATCTGGCTTTGATGACTCATGTTACTACTGATGAAGAGGAGGCCCCCTTTAATTTCTTTGTGCTATTCTTTGGGTGTTGAAGATATGGAACATCTCTCTGCAGAAGATTTACATACACCAGATTCCTTTCTTGTCATCTTTAATGGTTTGATCCTTGGCAAGCACAGGAGGCCACAGCGTTTTTCCACCGCAATGAGAAGGTTGCGGCGAGCTGGTAAAATCGGGGAGTTTGTGAGTGTCTTTGTCAATGAAAAGCAGCATTGTGTCTACCTAGCTTCTGATGGTGGTAGAGTTTGTCGTCCCCTTGTCATTGCTGACAAGGGAATCTCAAGAGTCAAAGACCATCATATGAATGAGTTAAGGGATGGAGTGCGCACATTTGATGAATTTTTAAGAGATGGCTTGATTGAGTATCTTGATGTCAATGAGGAAAACAATGCTTTGATTGCTTTAGATGAAGGAGATGCTACATTTGAAACCACACATATTGAGATTGAGCCTTTTACCATCTTAGGAGTTTGTGCAGGGCTAATTCCATATCCTCATCATAATCAGTCTCCAAGAAACACTTATCAGTGTGCTATGGGGAAGCAAGCTATGGGAAATATAGCATATAACCAGCTAAATCGGATGGACTCATTGCTTTACCTTCTGGTTTATCCTCAACGGCCTTTGGTGACAACAAAAACAATTGAGCTTGTTGGATATGATAAGCTTGGAGCGGGTCAAAACGCCATAGTAGCTGTAATGAGCTATAGTGGTTATGATATAGAGGATGCCATTGTCATGAATAAGTCATCTCTTGATCGAGGTTTTGGCCGATGTATAGTTATGAAGAAGTATACAGTAATCAAACAAAATTATTTGGATGGCGCAGTATCCGATCAAATACTTAAGCCCACTAGAGATGGAAAAGATGCAGAACTTATGCAGATACTTGATGATGATGGGCTTGCTTCTCCTGGGGAAATTATCAGGACAAATGACTTTTATGTCAATAAGCACTCACCCGTCGTTCCGCGTACTCAATCTACAGGAGGATCTGCACCACACTTGAGTACTATTACATATCGTTCAACGCCAGTAACATTCAAAGGTGGTAATGGAGGTGAAGTAGTTGATAGGGTAGTTCTTTCCACTGATGAGAGTAACAAAATGCATATCAAATTTGTTATCCGTCATACTCGAAGACCTGAGCTTGGTGATAAATTTAGCAGTAGACATGGGCAGAAAGGTGTTTGTGGTACAATTGTCCAACAGGAAGATTTTCCTTTTTCAGAGAAAGGTATTTGTCCTGATCTGATTATGAACCCTCATGGATTTCCAAGTAGAATGACAGTGGGAAAGATGATAGAGCTTCTTGGAGGGAAAGCAGGGGTTTCATGTGGTAGGTTTCACTATGGCACTGCTTTTGGTGAAAGAACTGGTCATGCTGACAAGGTTGAAACTATAAGTGAAACTCTTGTGAAACATGGCTTCAACTATGGTGGAAAAGATTTCATTTATTCAGGTATGGAAAAAACTTAGATGAAAAATAAATGATATTAATTAAGACTTAATTGCTAAATTTTTAAAAATTAGACAAATGTCACTACATGATTGAAAAAGTTGATAGAATGAATATAAGGAACTTGATGTAAGTTTCATCCTTTCAGGTATTACGGGCTGTCCATTGCAAGCATATATTTTTATGGGGCCAATATACTACCAGAAATTGAAACATATGGTGATTGATAAGATGCATGCTCGTGGTAATGGTCCTCGTACGAAACTTCAGAGACAGCCTACAGAAGGGAGAGCTAGAAATGGAGGTCTACGAATTGGAGAAATGGAACGCGATTGCTTAATTGCGTATGGTGCTAGTATGTTGATTTTTGAGAGACTCATGTTATCTAGTGATCCTTTCGAAGTTCAGGTCTGTAGATCGTGTGGGCTGTTAGGATATTACAACTATAAGTTGAAAACTGGTGTCTGTCCATCATGTAAGAATGGAGACCAGATTTCTAACATGAAGCTACCTTATGCATGCAAACTCTTGATTCAGGAACTCCAATCAATGAATATTGTTCCCCGCTTAAAACTGGAAGATCCCTGAGATTAGTTTATGTTCTTATGGAGCCAATACAAGCCACAACATTGGCATTTCTCAAAGTTTTCTTTAGTTATTAGTTTTTCTTGCACATTGTAGATAAGCAGAAAAGTTTTGACTTATTTAGTTCATTTAATATTAGTTTGTTGTGACTTGGGATGGAAATCACGACATCTTTCCAATCGTGTTTGCAATTGTTGAAAGAGAAACGAAAGAAACTTGAATGTGGTTCTTATTACACCTCAACTAAGTCTATGTGTAATATATGACAGAGGAAAAATGGTTGCTACCAGCTTTGCAAGTCGGTGGGTTGATCCTAGTGCAACTCAGTTTATTGCATTCGGTTGTTTGATTTTGATCCCATTCTTGTGCTCTTTCGATTCCAATCATGAATTCTCTCCCTCTCTCTCTCTCTCTCTCTCTTTAGAGCATTTGGTATGTAAGATGATGTAGATTTTGTTGCTTTGGAGTTCTGATGATTGAAAGAACTAAATACGCCTATCATTCCATTGTGCTATGATTTTTTGGTAATTCAAGGGGTGCATCCTTGTGAGTTGTGATAAGAGAAGAAGCATCGCCGAGTATCATAATATGTTTCCGGCAATTGATTTTTCACTGGTAATTGGTCTAATTTGATTAGCTCATAACCTAGCTGCTACTTCAATAAATTTTGCTCTGATGTGTTTGTTGCTAAAATAAAATTGATATTTGGTTAGACAAGATTGATGCTTAGGCCTAAGCGTGCTGAATCAAAAGAATCATATTACTACGATTGAAGTTTAAGCTGAAAAGTTTAGAATTGGTTGGATAAGGTTGACTTTTTTGTTTACCAATCTACACTAGTTTTGATAATGTCAAGACATTCAAGCAATTCATGTGGTTGCCCAATTTGTGTTCAACTCTCTAGTGTGTTGTTGCATGGAATCTGAAGCAAATATTTGCATTAGTCCATAGTTTTTCTGCGTTTTGGTTGCTTTAGATTTTAAGGTATCATGTTGAGCAAATATCTCGAGAGGAAGATAAAGCTTCAAGTCTATAAAATATAAACCAAACTGAGTATTTTCTTTTCACATTACCTTATTGGTCCAGGTTGTGGGCATGCAAATATAAATTTGCTCCCTTTTGTTGCTTTTGTTATTTGGTTTTGGTTTGACCGTCTCTTTTTTATGTGATTTTCTCCATCAACAGGCTAGTAAGGAGAATGCTGAGGTTTACACACAGGTTACATTGTTTCCTCAAGCAGAAGTTGGTTTTTCATTTTGTCTAGTTATTTCTGTTTTGATGCATCTTTAGTTAATTTTGGTTTGAGTTTCTTCTTTGAAAATAGACAAGTAAAGAATCTGGAGTCCTATCATTAGGAAATGTTATATGAAAGGTTTGGGTTCAGATATTGCTAGTGTATACCGGTTGATGGAATCTCTTGAAACTAGAGTTTTCTTTTTTCTGTTTGGAATTAAAATAGTATTTGTTTTTAATAATATGATGCTAATAGGGAGAAATTTTTACTATCAGGGCTCCCCAAGATGTTTTTAAGATATATTTTATATCATGTGTGATTGTTCTCATTGTCCTCGGTAGATAATACCTTAAGTTAATGATGGTTCCTGATTTGGTCCAAGACAACTTTATAGGTAATTAGTTCATAATGTTGCTTGCATTAATCTGTTCATAATGATGTTTACTTCCTTTTACTCCCCCTCCCCCAATCTGTTCATAATGCTCACATTGGTTTATGGTTTGGAATTGTGTGTTTGTCTGCTATAGTTCTGTAACTAACTAGATTTTCCAGATATCTTCTTTATGATACATCTTGTACATGATGTATTTCTGAATGCTTTTATTGATTCAACAGGAATAAAGCATATATATTTTTCTGGTTATAGAGCATGTGATGAATTGATGGTTAAGCATGCCTTGAATCTAAGGGATATTTATTATATGTGATTTGTTGTTTTATCATATGTTCTGTCTAAAAAAATTCTTAGTTAAGTAGAAGGGGTTTCTACTTCTAGTGTTTCTTCTAGTTTTGGTGGGATGGCACTGCCACTGACTCAGTCACTGCTTGCTTTCCTATAATAGGAAAGCTAGCAGATTGTGCAATTCTTGTTCAACAAGGCTGGTACTTATTTACTGTAATGAGAACCTCTGTCCTTAACTTACATGCCCTTTTCTTTTAAAACAGGCTTTAATCATTTGTTTCCATGAGAAATTTCTAATTTCCACTTATTGATCAGGTGGTAACAATGATGTTTCAACTTTCAATAGGAATCTCACAGGTACTTGAAGGAATTGTATTCCGTGAATATTATTGATGGGTACCCTATTTATATAATTACATGGTTGACTAATAATAAATCTAAACAAATCTAAATCTGATTACATTCGTAATTACATTGGTAAATAAATAAAGAATATTCTAATCTAATATTCTATTATATTCTAACACAGTCGAAGCTGGAGGTTCGTCGTTGCTGAGACTGGAGCAAAAATCATCAAAAAGAACTCAAGGTAGGCTTTCGTGAAAATAAATTACTCTTCAAAGGCGAGAGCGGCCGGAGAAAACTCTGGGTGACCTGAAGAGGAGGAACCATTGTTGGCGTAAGGAACAACCGTTGGCGTCGGAGAGCCGGGATCGGAGTATGATCTGCTATAGGATGGACAAATAAAAAAAAATAAAAAAAAAAAAAGCTAGCTCCAGACCTGTTCAGTCAGACCTGTAGATTGGCCCTTATATTACAAAATAATGTAGACCTCTTGCTTATCACTTTCATTATCTGTTGTATAATTCAAGGTGGTAAGCATGAAACGACTATTTCTAATTCTACATCCATATAAAGAAGCATGAACCTTTGTATGATATTTGGCCCACCGTAAGGTGAAAACTTTAGCTATGCTCACTTGGATGGTAGGTTACATCAATTTAAAGAGCCCAAAAAAAGCTAGAAAGCTTATCTTGATTTCACCATATTGTCTTTTGTTAAAAAATAATATTCTACTTTAGCACTATTTGCACACTCTACTCTGCTACGATATGGAAGAATGAGATTAATAACAAGGAAAAACTAGCAATTGTGTTGCTTCCTTTGTCTGTTGAAAGAAACTGAGGAAAGTGACATCGGGTGCACGCAGATGTTGTATCATATTGATTAACATCTCTTCATTTAATAAATTTATTCTAGTGTTTTCTTATATTTTTGCATTTCTGTTTTTGAATACACAAGTGCACAGCAATTCACCGGTTTTTTTTGTAGTGTCAAGCTCAAGCATACCAGATAACTCAGTTTTTTGTTCCTTGTATGAAGAAGTGTGGCTCAGATTTAACCAAACTGCTAAACTTCTCTTGAGAAGGATTCCCTTGATTCTAAGTCAAAGAAGGAAAAGGGTCCTTGTTGAGTTAATTATATATTGTTTCCCTCTATAAAACATGGCCTGCTCTTTTAATTAATGAATGACATTTTCCAAAATCAAAAGTTCGGTATATATGCATTTGCTGGACCAAAATATCCTATCTATATATATATATATGAAAAGAAGGTTTTCTTCTAGAAGCTTTATGCCACATGTCTCCCCCTAAATAATTTATTTTCCCTTCAAAACAAAAAACTTATTTTCACTATTTTTTTTGCACATTAATTGCGGTGTTTAATAATACTTATGAGTTATTTATGAGTTATGACCAAATACACAATAAATAAATTAATAATTTACGAAAAGGGAATATAAAATTATTTTGTCTAAATCTATGACAGTGTTAGTTTTTGAACTCATCTATAACAGTTTTTTTTATAGGCAAATCTATAACGGTATTATTCTCTCAAAGTATAAATTTTTAAGATGAAACCAAGAACTTTTTATTTTATTGTCACACTTAGAAGTGAATTATTTTTTTAAGAATAAAACATAAGTTTACAATATGGGTTGGGTAGGGGGGTCCAGGGATCGATTCCTGGCGGGTGCAATTTATCTTTCCGATGTACCAAAAAAAAAGCTATAAAACTATATATATGAAAGGGCTCACCCATACGGTGGT
Source organism: Lotus japonicus (assembly GCF_012489685.1). NCBI lineage: Eukaryota > Viridiplantae > Streptophyta > Magnoliopsida > Fabales > Fabaceae > Lotus > Lotus japonicus. Next base: position 62,707,963 of record NC_080043.1, read on the forward strand.
TATTAACAATTGAATACTAATCTTTCGAAAAAGAAAAAAAACAATTGAATACTAATTCAGTAATTCTAATGGTTTTCAATTTTTCAACATGGCACCCCAAATTCATCCATTTTCCCTTCAAGAAAAAAAAAACTATTCTACTTTTTTGTCACAAAATACAAATTCATGACTCATCTATTTATTATTGTCTTATTTAATTAAAATTTCAATTTTCATTTTAGGACTTATATTAACGAACAACCATATTGAAATTGAGTTCAAAAAAAAAACCATATTGAAATTAATATGTTAATTTTTTTTTTAATTTTGAAACACATATTTTGAAACAGTGGTCATTAACAATTAAATACTAATTCTAATGGTTGTCAATTAAAATAGTACTACATTCAAATTTTGTCAATTAAAATAGTATTTCTCCAATGTTTTCAGATGAAGCAAAAATAAAATTTCTCCAAACACTACCTAAAGTCAAGGTAGTATTTAAAACTAATAATTATATCTCCAAAATCAGGATTGCGAACAATAAAGCTTGGAAGATAGTTGCCAGAGTGATACGACTATGGAGAGTCATCAACACAAAGCAATCTGACAAGCCGAACTTCATTGACATGATCTTCATGAATGCTAAGATTTGTTAAAAAAATCATATCAAGCGTTTTTTTAGAGATAAACGCTTTTTCCAAGATCTGAGTATGTTAATGTTTTTTCCAAAAAAAATCTTGCATCTATAAAATGTTTTAACGAAACTCCTACATTTTTCAGGTGACAAGATTCAGTGTATAGTTTGGTGTAGCCCCGTTGTAAAATTTGAGTCAGCCTTAAAAGAGGGTGTTCTGTACTAGGGCAAGCTTACGTAAGAGAAAGACAAAAAGTAAACCCTAGCAGAGCACTAAAATAGCAAAACTACCATAAAAGGAATATTCTCCTTAATGCTGAAAAAGTTGGTTTCGTACAAGTGGATGACCTCCCCTTTTATAGAGGGGGTGGTCATGATATGGATCTTTCCTATATTTGGGCCTGACAATTAGGGCCCAAATCCCCGTACATATAAGACAAATCCAAAGGAATCTTCCAGCTGGCTTGTGGGTCCATTATCTAAGGGAGGGCAATGAAGCTCGTTGTGGCGCACTTCCCGCCATGGCTATCTTCAATGGCTTATTGTTCATTTTGGGCGGGACATAATCTTATTTATGTCCCGCCCAGTCCACATGCCCCCAAGACATGAGACTTGAGTAATTGAGTCGAAATGTCTTTATCGTTACCCAGTAGTTCGCCTCTATTGTTTATTCATTCATCGCCATTTTTCTTTCGTTGTTACATCGCCATTTTCACGCTTCTCCACCTTTGTTGTCGTTTCAAAGATATGTCGCCTTCAGTTATAACCGTCAACCACGTCTTTTCAACTGACGCACGTATCCTTATTTTCCGGGATTTCGTCATCATTTGTTATAAATGCAATCTTCAGTTGTGCGTCTCGAGGAGTACGTCTTTTCGCTTCCCACCTTTTCGAATTTCAAATCCCAAAATCTCACGATCTTCCCCCATTCGTTCTCTCTCCTCCTTTCTCTCTATAAAAACCCCTTTTCACTTTACATTTTTCACTTTCTTAAAACTTTTGCCCTGAACCTTTTCACCGCAGCTTTCATTCTCTTCTTTGAACTCCGGTGAACCCTTTCTTCCTCCGGCCGTCGTCATTGCGCGGTGCTCCCCTATCGCCGACGTTCTCCTTTCTCAAATCCACAGTTCTTCCCCTGGTTAGTTTTTCTCTTTCCTGAGATTCTTTGTTTACTTCTTTTCTCTGACTGTTCATCTTCTTTCTTCTTGACTCTGTTCATCTTCTTTCTTCTTGACTCTGTTCATCTTCTTTTTTCTTGACTCTGTTCATCTTCTTTTTACTTTTAGTTTGTTCATCTTCTTTTTTCTTTTTATGAAACTGCCTCGCATGTCTTTACCAAACGCCAGCCTTTCTTCCCTAGAACTTTCTTCGCCCTCTACGGAGGAGGAAGTTGTCGCCCCCTCTATCATTGAAATTCATTCCTCGCCCTCTACCCATGATGATTCCGGTCCCGCCGGCTCTGTAGACTCAATTCTCTCCTCTAATGGAGATTTGTCTTCACCTGAATGGCGCTCTGACGTGCATTTAGTTGAAGATAAATGTCTGTTGCATTCTATCTGGGGCAGCATTGGGAGCATTAATTCGCTTCGAATATCTGCTCAAGGGTTTACGAAGATAAATCCCGCCACCTCGAATAATGAAGATCATCTCTTGAATGTCCTCCCATGTGGCGAAGATGACTGTGTTCTGTTGCGTAAAGAACCAGCCGATGAATCGCCCGATTTCTTCTTTGTTTATGGCTATTTCTTCTTAGACTTGAACATCAAACTTCCTTTCTCGCCGTTTATATGTCACGTTCTTTCTTTTCTGAATGTGGCGCCCTGCCAACTCCAGCCCAACGCCTGGGGTTTTCTCCGCTGCTTTGAAATTCTGTGTGAACACTTGAGTTTCACTCCGACCTATCCTTTGTTCTTCCTGTTCTATAAATCAGTCACCACTAAACCTACTTCTGTGAAATGGGTTCCACTATTAGCCCGTAAGAACATGAGTCGGTTCACCGCCCTTAAAAGTCATTACAAAGTATGGCAGAAGAAATACTTTAAAGTTATGGAGTCGCCCGAAATAAAAAACCTGTTCCGAGATTCCGACAATAACCCCCTCTTCCCTTTTTACTGGACAAAGAACCCTCGCCGAAAAATATCCGTTTCATACGACGCCTTGGATGAATCTGAACAAGGCGTCGCCGATTACCTCCGCACACTACCAGTATTTTCTGGTCACGACTTGATTGAGGCGTCGAAATCCGGCACTTTAAATCAATTTTTTAGTAAGTTTATAATCTTTGTACGTAACTTCTTTTTCTTTTTGTTCATGTATCTCGTCTAATTGGTGTTTTCCATACAGCTACGATGGGAAAAGGCAAGGTTGACGCGAACCCACTCAAGATGAAGGAGTACCTCGCCCAGTCTGCTGCGGCGGCGAAGAAGAGGGCCGCCGAAACTGAGCAGAAGAAGAAGAATGAAGGTACTTCGGGTTCTGACAACGTCAGGGACCCTAAACGTCAAAAAACTTCAGGTGCTGCTGGTGGTAAGCCTCTCCACCAATCGACTCTTGATTCAAAAAGCCGTCCATCTGAGAAAAAGAAGGGACATGACAATGTCCCGCCCCCTCAACAAGATTCAAGCACGCTGATCAACCGCCCATCAACTCCATTTGGCCAGGCTAGCCCTAGTTCAGCCATTGGTGGCGAAGCTCCTCCCCCCTTGCTGAATTTGTCAGATCCTCACTTCAATGGGCTGGAATTCATGACCCGTACTTTTGACAACAAGATCCACAAGGATGTTTCGGGTCAAGGTCCCCCCAACATTGCTTCTTTGGCGATCCATCACGCGCTTTCTGCCGCCAGCACTGTGGCGGGAATGGCTCAGTGTGTGAAAGAGTTGATCTCAGCCAAGAACCGTTTTGAGAAGAAGGCAGCTGATTACAAGACAGCCTATGAGCAGGCTAAAACTGATGCTGAGACTGCCAACAACAAGCTGAAATCTGCTGAGGAGAAGTGTGCTAAGTTAACTGAAGACTTGGCTGCTTCGGACCTGCTTCTTCAAAAGACAAAGTCTCTTAAAGAAGCCATAAATGACAAGCACACTGCCATTCAAGCCAAATATCAAAAGTTGGAGAAGAAACATGATCGCCTGAATGCTTCCATCCTAGGGCGTGCTTCTCTCCAATATGCTCAAGGCTTTCTGGCGGCCAAAGAGCAGATCAGTGTAGTTGAGCCGGGCTTTGATCTTTCCCGCATTGGGTGGCTGAAGGAGATCAAGGATGGTCAAGTAGTTGGTGATGATGACATTAGCCTCGACCTCCTTCCCCAATTCAATGATGAGAGTGAGCCTGAAGAAGATGGCGAGGATGGGAATGAGCAGCACAGGAATGAGGATCAAGGGAAGGAAGATCCTCAAGCTGGGACAAGCCAGGGCAACAACGCCAACAACGAGAACCTGGCTTGAATTTGTTTTTATTTTATGAAGTTGAAATTTTTCTTTGGGCATTGCCCTGTCTTTTATTTTCGTTCCAAATTATGTATGGGCATCGCCCCCTTTTCTCTACTTTAAATGGATATCATCTTAAGTTCATTCGTTGTTTTAGTTGTTTCCAACTTTCGTTGTTATATACCTTAGCCGATTTTTCGACGAGGCTTGGTTTCTAGTGGCCACTAGAATTGCCAAGGCTTTTAACTTTTGAAGGCGATACTTTCTTATTCCGAAAGGTTTACTCGCGGTATTGCATACCTTGATACGATTTGCATTGCATGAACTCGTAATAAAAATTCAAAAAACATATACGATTCTGTTGAAATGATCTTTTCATTAATTTTCTTTCGTATGGGAACAATTGTCCCTTCATTACAATTGTCGCCTCATTAAAAACCTTTCCAAAGAAAGGGAAAAAGAGTGCGACTTCATTTACATTTGTTGTTTCTACTAACTAAAATACTGCTTTAGATGAGAGGCGTTCCATGTTCGTGGAACCTTTTGACCGCTTAGTTGTTCCAACTTATAAGCTCCTCCTCCAACATCGCCAATAATCCTGTAAGGCCCGCCCCAGTTGGGTGAGAGTTTGTTGTGTTTATCGGGTATTGTATTTTTTCGGAGCACTAAGTCTCCTACCCTCATTTTTCTTGGCACCACTTTTGTTGAGAACTTTCTTGCCACCTTCACTTTTCCCGCCTCATTTCTTATGTGGGCCTCTCGTTGTTCCTCGGGCAGCATGATTAGATTTGCTATTAAGTTTTCTCCGTTGTCATTTTCATTAAACCGAGCCACTCGCCAATTTTGGTTTTCAATTTCCACTGGGAGCATGGCGTCAGTTCCATAAGTTAGACGATACGGGGTTTCCTTTGTGCTTGACTGCTCCGTGGTGTTGTATGCCCAAAGAACGCCTGGTAGTTCCTCCGCCCAAAGCCCTTTTGCTTCATCCAGTTTCTTCTTTAAACCCTTCAGGATAACTTTGTTAGCCGATTCAGCCTGTCCATTGGTCTGTGGATGTTCTACAGAGGCAAATCGCATCTCGATTCCCATTTCTGTACAAAATTCTCGGGTAACACTACTTGTGAATTGTGTTCCGTTATCCATTACTAATGCCCTGGGGACCCCAAATCTACAAACAATCCTTCGCCACAGGAAGTTCCTGACCTTGGCGGCCGTGATAGTTGCCACTGCCTCAGCTTCTATCCACTTAGTGAAGTAATCAACCGCCACGATGATGTACTTCATTTGTGCCTTCGCCACAGGGAATGGTCCTAAGATATCAGTCCCCCACATGGCGAACGGCCAAGGCGCCATCATGGTTGTTAATTCTTCTGGTGGAGCCTTGTGTAGGTCAGAAAAGACTTGACATTTTTCACATTTCTTAACATACTCCAAACAATCTTTCTTCATCGTTGGCCAATAGAATCCTGCTCTTATCACCTTAACTGCCAAGGATCGCCCGCCGATATGACTAGAACACACACCTTCGTGGACTTCCGCCATTATTCTGAGGGCGTCCTTGATATCGACACATTTGAGCATAGGAGACATGATTCCTCGCCGATACAACTCACCACCCACCAGTGTGTAGAAACTGGCTTCCCTGCGTTTTGTTCTCGTGTTCAAATCATCCTCCTTTGGTGGGCTCTCTAAGAATGTCTTAATTGATTCCATCCAAGATATTTCGCCCTCACTGACTGACTTTACAGCTTTCAACTTTATTTCTACCAAATCAATGCTCGGGCGAGGCAGGGTTTCTTGAATGACTGTCTGGTAGTTGCCCAATCTCCCTGTGCTTGCCAACTTCGCCAACACATCAGCCCTCTCATTTTGTCCCCTCGGGACATGTTCTATTTTGATTTCTTTGACCTCTATCATCAATCTGCGCACCACTTCCAAATATTTGGACAGTTGCGGATCCTTCACCTGGTACTCTCCTTTCACTTGTTTAACCACTAACTGCGAATCTCCTTTGATAAATAACTTCTGGACTCCCAATTCAATGGCCAACCTTAAGCCGGCAATCAGAGCCTCGTACTCAGATTGATTATTGCTCGCCTTGAACTCGAACTTGAGAGACTGTTCAATGATCATTTTATCTGGACTTTCGATTGTTATTCCCGCCCCACTTCCAGTGTTATTAGAGGATCCATCCACAGACAGGACCCATTCTCCTTGAGTCTTCTCTCCTTCAGTGGGTGTTAATTCCGCCACGAAGTCAATTAAACTCTGGACTGTGACTTGGCCCCTTGGCTCATATTGTAAGTCATACTCTGACAGCTCAACTGACCAGCTAACCAATCGCCCTGATAAATCAGGCTTCTGAAGTACTTGCCTTAAGGGAACATCAGTTTTAATTTTGACTTGGAAACTTTGGAAGTAAGGTCTGAGGCGCCTTGCAGTTTTCAGAATCGCCAAAGCCGCCTTTTCAATTTTTTGGTACCGCAATTCTGCCCCCTGTAAAGTATGGCTCACGAAATATATAACTTTCTGCTTTTTTCCTTCTTCCTGGAGCAAAACCGTACTTACCGCCTTGTCAGTAACCGCCAAATAGAGCACTAATGGAACGCCTGGTGTTGGCTTGGAGAGTACCGGTAATGTGGCCAATGTTTCTTTCAATTTGGTAAAAGCTTGTTCGCATTCCTCTGTCCACTGAAACTTTGAATTCTTTTTTAAACATGTGAAGAACGGGGCCGCTTTGTCACCCGCCATTGGCAAGAAACGTGACAAGGCGGCCATTCGCCCTGTCAAACGCTGAACCTCCTTTACACTTGTTGGGCTTTTCATCTCCAAGATCGCCCTTCCCTTATCTGGGTTCACTTCTATTCCTCTTGATGTTAACATAAATCCCAAGAACTTTCCTCCCTGGATCCCAAAAGAACACTTCTCAGGATTCAACTTCATTTGATATGTTCTTAACTGATCAAACGCTTCTTTAAGGTCGCCACCATGATCACTAGCCCTGGCGGATTTTACAATCATGTCATCCACATACACCTCCATATTCCTGCCTACTTGCTTTGAAAAAATTTTGTCCATGAGCCGTTGGTACGTAGCTCCTGCATTCTTCAAACCAAAAGGCATTGTCTTGTAACAATAGTTCGCCTGATTGGTCATAAATGCTGTACTTTCCTCATCCGAGGGATGCATCATAATCTGATTATAGCCCGAATAAGCGTCCATGAGACTTAAAAGTTCATTCCCTGAAGCTCCATCCACAAGCTTATCAACATTGGGAAGTGGGTACGAATCTTTGGGACACACTTTGTTCAGGCTCGTGTAGTCCGTGCACATTCGCCATTTCCCATTGGCCTTCTTGACCATTACAACATTGGCGAGCCACGTTGGGTACTGTACCTCACGGATGAAGCGAGCCTTGATCAATTTTTCAGTCTCTAATTGTACAGCCTTATTCTTTTCTTCACTCATTCTTCGCCTTGGTTGGATGACCGGGGTCGCCCCTGGTCGTATGGCTAGTTTGTGAGTGATCACCTTGGGATCAATCCCTGGTACATCATTGATGGTCCATGCGAAGAGATCTAGATTATCACCCAGAAGGGTGATTAGTCTGTCCTCTTGTTCTGTTGTCAAACCACTGCCAATCTTTAGAAACTTGTCCTTGACTTGCACCTGCTTGGTTTCTTCCAGCGGTTGTGGGCGAAAATCATCAGCATCATCTCTTGGGTCCAAGCTAAATCCTTCTTGTGGGAAGATTTCTGTAATTCGATGGCTCTCCTTGGCGGCCTTCCGCCCATAGAGCGCCACGCTCCTCAAATAGCATTCCCTTGCTGCATTCTGGTCTACACGCAATATCCCGACCTTCCCGTTGCAGGCGGGATATTTAACAGTTAAATGAGCAGTTGAGATGACCGCGCAGACCTTGTTGAGGGTGTCTCGCCCCAAGAGTACGTTGTAATTGGCTCTACACGCCAATACTAAGTACTTTACTTGAAACTTCTTGACAAACTCTCCTTCTCCAAAGGCAGTCGGAATTTCGACGTATCCCCGCACACTGACGCGGTCCCCTGTGAATCCCACCAAAGTTCCCTTGTATGGTTTCAAATCTGATTCCTTTAGTCCCAGGCAATCAAAGGCGTCTCCATAGATGATATCCGCCGAAGATCCCTGGTCTAAGAATACTTTCTTTGTCACATAATTGTTAACCCTAATTGTTACCACAATTGGATCGTTGTCATGGGGAATTACATGCGCCAAATCCTGAGGGGTAAATATAATAGGGGAATGATTCACCCAACACTCGCCTTCGTTCGACTCCTGTACTGAGTGTACTGCCGCCACGTAGCGTTTTCTAGCCTTACTTGAAATTGCACCCCCGCCAAATCCTCCTGCAATAGATGAGCATTCCCCAACAGGATCGCCCAACTCTTCAACTATCTCTTTGCCTTTGCCTTTGTCCCCTTGAGTGATTTTAGCTACCTCCGGCGCTGCTGTGTCTTTAACAAAGTTTGCCAAATGGCCGGCTTTAATCAAGCGATCAATTTCCCGCCTTAAATTCCAGCAATTATCTGTCGTATGCCCCAACGCCTTGTGGTACTCGCACCACCTATTGGTGTCCACGTTAGCTGGCGGCCGCCGTGGGGGTGGTGGGTACTGCACAACGTTGGTCTGTCCAACCGCCCTTAAAATGGTACTTAAGGGTGCATTCAACTTAGTACGTGGAACTGGTGCAGGCGAAGCACCAGTCTGACCAGCTGTGGCAGCAGGTGGACCTTGTGGATTTCTGTGCCATGTATTTTGAAAGCCAGGTTTAGAGTTTTGGTATGGTCCCGGTCTTGGTACACGGGGGGTCTGCGCTATCCTGGTTTCCTTCCCCGCCTTGGATTTGTCCTGTGAAACACCACCAGATTGAGACTGCTTGCGTCCTTCCTCTCTTTCTTGTTTCTTCTGATCATCTTGCTCGATTAATATGAACTCTTGAACACGAGCGCGAAGATCCAACATATCCTTCGCTGGTCGCCTTGTTAAGTCTCTATTCAAATCTCCCGCCCGAAGGCCATTTTTGAATGACGCCAAACAAACATCTGGATTTTCATCCTCCAACAGCACCGCCATCTTGCTGAAGCGTGCCATGTAGGTTTTTAATTTCTCGCCTGGTTGCTGATGTATGCTGATAAGATCAAACATTGTTGCTTTTGTGGTTTTATTGGCGGAAAACTGAGTCAGAAACTTAGTGGACAGATCAGTGAAATTATCAATGGAGAAGGGCGGTTGTCGAATGAACCACTGCATCGCCATGCCTTTGAACGTGGAAGGCAATAATCGACATTTTACCGCATCCGTTGCCCCGCCGATCACCATTTTGGTATTGAAATATCTAAGGTGCTCCATAGGATCAGACTCGCCTGAAAAGGCGTCTAATGCCATGGTTTGAAGGTGCTTTGGAATGTCCACCCTAGTGATGGCTAGAACAAAAGGTTGGAATTCAACTACATCCTCCGCCTCCAAGCGTTGTTCTTGCTTAAAATCCTGCCGCTGAGTGAGATACTCAACCTGGGCTTGCAACTGCTCGTTTTGGGACTGCACCTTCTGTAAGGTATCTAACATTTGTTGCAAAGCCGCAGGCGTGATACCTGTCACTGCCTCTTGTGCTCTCCGTGGAGCAGTGGTTTTAAAGTCTTCCAAGTTCACATATTCAGGCGGCGTTGAACGCCGCCGAACACCTGGATCTGATTTAGCGATCAGATCTGAAGGTCTTCCCGGAGCTGCATTCACCAATGACGCTGGCGACGGCGCCACTGAGTGGACCCCCTCCGAGGAAGCTTCCTGCTCCTGCTCGTCCAGTACGGGACGGTTGTTGCTTCGTCTGCCGCCGCGACCACCATGCCGACCACCACCGCGCCGGCGATGATCGCGTCGACCCATACCGCATGAACGAGTCTCCATGGCTCGCAATTCCTCCTTTTGTCACCGGAAGAGCTGAGCCACAGACGGCGCCAATGTTCTGTACTAGGGCAAGCTTACGTAAGAGAAAGACAAAAAGTAAACCCTAGCAGAGCACTAAAATAGCAAAACTACCATAAAAGGAATATTCTCCTTAATGCTGAAAAAGTTGGTTTCGTACAAGTGGATGACCTCCCCTTTTATAGAGGGGGTGGTCATGATATGGATCTTTCCTATATTTGGGCCTGACAATTAGGGCCCAAATCCCCGTACATATAAGACAAATCCAAAGGAATCTTCCAGCTGGCTTGTGGGTCCATTATCTAAGGGAGGGCAATGAAGCTCGTTGTGGCGCACTTCCCGCCATGGCTATCTTCAATGGCTTATTGTTCATTTTGGGCGGGACATAATCTTCTTTATGTCCCGCCCAGTCCAGAGGGGTATGCAACGAAATTGTCATACTCAATGTCCCTATCAATATTCAATATTCAAGTTGCAAACTGAAGTAAAACCTATAGAAGCTGGAAATTTTTTCCTTTTACGGGTTTAATTTCGCATCATATCCTTCAATATTTAAAAATCCTAAAGATGATGAGAAATTGATCGATATGTTTCAAACGTATTTGTATGCGGAAGTAAGCTAAGTAATATAATTTAATTGTCTTTCAAATTTTTAAATTAAAAAATTATCTAATTACTTTAGCAATTAAATTCCAACGAAAGTAAAATCTTGAAGTGTACACTGTGGAGAGATTTCGCTCAATAATTTTTACAATATGTTGCTAAAGGACACGATGGTCCAGTGGTTCTTATTATGCAATTGACTAAAACGAAAATGTACAAATGTACTAACATGTTACCAAAAAAATTATGTTTTATTTATTGGTAAATACTTAAATCATTTCTATTTATTGGTAAAAACGAAAATATATCATAAATAATCAAAAATTATAAATTAATATTTTACATACAGAACTTTAAAAATAATAAATACAGATAATTATTTTTCAAATATTGAAATACATAAGTATTTTCTTAAATAATAATTGAAAAAAAGTACGAAAATACATATTTTTAAGAACTAAAAACTTCACGTCATCCTCTCCAATGGTTAAGAACACTCAGAAATAAGAACTAAGAACCTTGCATTGGAGATGCTCTTATAACTCTTCTAAAATTTTAGGGTTAATCATCTACTTGGTCCCTGTTTTTGTCTCGCCGTCTGAAGTAAGTCCCTCCCCGGAAAATTTGCAAATCTAGGTCCTCTTGTTTGCAATTTGTGTGGAGCAGGTCCTTGCCGGAGCCCGGAGCTCCGGCGAGTGATGAATGGGCGTGCTGACTGGATAAATGAGGCTGACATGTCAAGAAAAAAAATTAAAAAATTAAAAAATATACAAATCAGTTTTATTTAATTAACAGTCCCTAATTAACCCTAAAAACTAACTAATCCTAATTAACCAATCTATGCAAACAGAACCCAGAAATTTTTTACTTTTGGAATGTTCCAGAACTGTTTCTTCAACAAAACTTGTAAATCCAGAAACACAAATCAAAATCCAGAAACAAAATAGCTTTTTTTTTTGGTAAGCCAAGTTTATATTAGAATATGCACAAGAGGTGCAAGTAAATTACACAGTACAAGGAGTATACAAAAGAAAGAGAATAGACAGGGGGAATAACTAGCAGCAGCAAGAAACAGATAGAACAGAAACATGAAATAGTGGTGGAAGAAATAGGGGAGCACGGGTTCAGATCAGAGAAGAGTGACAGAACAACAACATCCTTCATATTAAATCCTCTTCCCCATCATCAATCAAGCAGTCGAAACCCCCCACAGCAACAAAATCACTCACTCCCAGAAACAAAATCACTCACTACCGCTACCCATCCCACACACACAACACGCACCCACCGTCCAAAAAGCAAGGCACCTCTCCAATCGAAACACCAATGGAGGCAGCCCGTAGAATTAGTGGCGGTGGCCAAGCCGTGAGTGGTGGTAGTGGCCAAGAATCTCGTTCGCGAATCTCGTTCTCTGTTCCTCTCTCTCTCTCACACACCGTCTTCTCCTTCTCCTTCTCTGATAAACTCAGATCCAAACCCAAAATTTTGGATCCGAACTCAGATTATTAGAACCAACTCAAGCTCTTTGTTGTTTCTTTCTTTCTTTCCCCTTTCTGGTGTTAGATTAGGGTTGGGGTTTCGGTTATGGGTGGGGTTCAGGTTAAGGGTGGGGTTCAGGTTATGGGTGGGGTTCAGGAGTGGGGGTTTTGGATTTCGGTTGGGTGGGGTGGGGGTTGGGGTTTCGGTTGAGGGTGGGGGTGGGTGTGTATGGTGGGAGAGGGAGGAAGAGGAGAAGATGGAAATTTTTGTTTTCTGAAAAGAATTGGTGAATGATGAAGAGGGTAGAAGACCTCAGTCAGGAACCCTAAATTGATAGAGATGAATGGGAATTTGGGGGTAATTTCAGGAATTGAGATTATTTGGGGGGAAATGAATTTGTTAGTTAATTATGGTTTTATTTTGATAATTACATTAAAAAAACTGACATGTAAATAAATTTATTTATTTATTTATTTTTTCCTTGCCACGTCAGATAAGTAAATCCAGTTAGCACGTCCATTCATCACTCGCCGGAGCTTCGGGCTCCGGCGAGGACCTGCTCCACACAAATTGCAAACAAGAGGACCCTAATTTGCAAATTTTCCGATGAGGGACTTACTTCAGACGGCGAGACAAAGACAGGGACCAAGTAGATGATTAACCCAAAATTTTAACATAATGAATCAAGGTTTCAAAAAAACATAATGAATCAAATTGGTTGGCTCTCATATTTAACAAAAAAATTCAAATTCAAATTCAAGTTCAAAACTTTATATAATTTGTAATTTCTAGAGAAATCTCAACAATCAATCATGAATCTTCAATTCTACATGTCTTTTGAAATAGAAAATCATTCATTTTTAACACACATTCATTATATAGATAGAGACTTTAACATCATTTTATCAATCTTATACACATTTTTTTGCCTCATGTTCTCCTTTTCCATGTTAAAATAACACTCAGTCCTTATAATATTTTTTCAATTGCATTGTACACTTCGTTCTCTTACCCATGAGATAATGTGTTCTATCTTCTAAATTTATATTTTCCCAAGTCCGCTACTTCTCTAGAGAAAGCAAAAATTTGTGCAAGTGCATTTGTGTTCTTCTTCTATTCTATTTTTCCTAATATAATTAATAGTGTTATCTTTTCTCCACGATTTCCTATGATCTTCCCTTGTTCTGATTTTTTTTCGTCTAGGTCTTTTACTTCTCCGGAGAAAGTACTCATCATTTGCGCAGGCATGTGTGCATTTCTTCTCTTTACTTTCTTGTGATATACTGTGTGCTATCTTTTTCTTCATGATTCCTTTTTTCGTTTTATTATTTTTTTAACATGCCATGCATAATATTGTGAACGATAATTTCCATAAAATTGTGCGTGATTTGGTATTTGTTCTACTTTATGTGGAGTTCTTTTCTTCTATCTTCTCTATTTTCCCCTACTTTCACTTTGCTTTGGTATTTTCCTCAGTCATTTTAGAGGCAAGGGGATCGATATAAGGGAGCGCTCAGTCAAATGTTGCTAGATATTGAGGATGAGCATGTAATGAGACAAGTTCAAAGGAAGACATGAGGATGTTTTATTTCAACAAAGGAATGATGAGTTAGGCCAATGACAAACCTATCAAGGGATAATATTCGAGAGCTCCAAGATAGAAAAACATACACAAAATGAATTTGAAATGTGATCCAATTTTGTGTGAATTAAAATAATTTTTCATTTTATATTTTATATTTTTCACATAAAGGTTTAACTTTGATCCATACTTTTACACATTTAAAGATCCTTCACTTTGTAATAATTTCATTTTTACAAGAAAGAAGATTTAGTAAGTCAGACGATCAACTTTTTAGTTTGCTCAAAACATTAACCTGCTAGATTTACAAATGTTTTCTAAGTAATATGTTTTGATGCACAGTTTGATTTTTATCTTTTGTATGTAGAAAGCGTGAAAAAATAACTTAATAAAAGTAAAATATGCAACGTTCGTTGCATTTAGAAAAAAAAAATATTTATTTAATTTTTAGATTACCATTTCAATAATTTTATGGGTTTATATATATATATATATATATATATTTTAAAAAAATTAATATATACTTTTTATCCCTACTGAAAAATGAATTTTAAAGTTATTAGTGATCTTAATATAAATATTAAATGCATTTTATATAATTTTTTTGTTACAAGCATTTTATATAATTTGTTTGCCTCATATATAGTTTTGCCTCATTATATAAGAGTACTTTTTAAAAATAATATTAAATATTTTATAAATTGATAATTATGAAAACAATACCAACAAATTGATCATTCTAAACCATTGATGTCACAACTTTTTTGTTATAAAAATAGTAGAAGGAAGAAGCGCTGAGGAGGCCAGCAGAGGCTCACTCCTAGAAGGCGCGCTGAGGGATCTCCCATAGGAGGGTTACTGCCAACTGGGTAGGGGATCTTAATCCTCGACCTATGAGGATGTGAAAGTTAAACCCGAAGTCAGTTGTGTCGACCCATGTTGGCTTGATGTCACATTTTTTGTTATTATGGTTTTAAAATAAAACATCTTTTGTAAAATTTCCATCCAAAAGATTTTTCTCAATCGACATTAATATCTCTTTTTTTTTTTAAATCAATGTATAAAATTCATTAATTAAATAATCTATATTATATATATATACCAAACATTTATATATTTATGCAATTAAAAATTGTACAAAATTGCATAAATATAATATTACACTAATTGTAAATATTATATATAGTAAAGTAACCCGTGCAATGCACGGGTGATTCCGCTAGTTATGTATCTAGTTAAACAGTATGTATCCAGTCGTGACAATTTTAGAAAAAAAATATCAGTACAAACCGTGACGGTTCCAGAATTTTATTGTTGTGGGGGCAATATGCACAATTAAATTTGTAACATAAAAAATATAGAATATTATTATTAAAAGTTTGTAATTTAATTTTATAGGCAAATGTTAGTAAATTAGTCCCTCATCCGGGTTCGAACCTGGGACACTTCACCCTTCAACCCACCCAACTCCTATGTCCCTAACTCTTACCACTTGACCTATCATTCGGGGACATTAAAAGTTTGTAAATACATCATATTGTTGGGGCATTTTCTGCTCTGTGAGGGTATTTTCTACAATATAGTAACATAATAACACTTATTATATTAATACTCACATATATCCTTACTTATTTTTTAAATCAAGTGGGGGAAAATGCCTCCACCACTGTCAACGTGGATCCATGCCTGAGTACAAACAATTGAACTGTTGTTTCATACAAATGGTAAATTACAGTGATTAAACCGCAATTTTATACAACGCATGAAAAGTTACAAATTGCATATTCCAATACACTGTAGTAAATTAACCACTGTAAATTATGACGATTGAAACC
Organism: Lotus japonicus; assembly: GCF_012489685.1. NCBI lineage: Eukaryota > Viridiplantae > Streptophyta > Magnoliopsida > Fabales > Fabaceae > Lotus > Lotus japonicus. Next base: position 62,723,467 of record NC_080043.1, read on the forward strand.
GTCGTTTATGCACTTAGTGAATTTGGTGGGTGCAACAACGATTTCCCGAAACCGGCATTATATAGTGAATGATGAAAGGAATTATGGCGTTAACAAAAACTGTTGTTATTATATATAGTGGTGGTTTAAACCGTTGCGATTTGCATTTATTTGTAATGACAAAAGGAGAAGATAAGTGACAGAGTTTATGCAATGACAAAAACCAAATCCTGCAACACAAAAACTTTTCAAAGCTACTGTAATTTTGACAAAAAACCATCAATTCCAATACAAAGATTCAGAAATTGGCATTAGAAAATAATATTACAACTTGCAATGATCAAATTTTTAAAATTTTGTGATCACAACGACATGAACAAAGGCGAGGACGACGGTGTTTTTCAATCTCGAACGTCATGCAGCCACAAAAACACCACTGAAGTGGCCACACAGGACAGAGACGAAGAGGGCGGAGCTAGGGTCGACTGGGCTGGGCTTTAGGGCTTTGGGCTAGGGAAGAGACGGCGGTGAAGTAGGAAGGGACGAAAGGGGAAGACAAGTTGTGACTGGCTTTTGGAAATAGGAGAGGATCGACGGGCCGGAAAGGAGAGAGGAGAGAAGAGAAGAGAATAGAATAGAAGGCGGGTGACGGCTAGGGTTTGAGTAAGTGGTGTGAGAGTATTTAAGACTAGTGTTAAGGGTGTACTGGGCTTTAGGCTAGTTTTTTCTTCTTAAATGTCAAACTTTGTAAAGTGTGACCAGTGATTGGGCTGGCTAAGCCTTTTTTTTTTATGCATAATTACTTCGATCGATTCGGTCGGACCAGAGCCCAAACTAAAACTAACTTGTTCAGTCCTAGCGAACCATTCTGTTGAACCGTCCAAAACCGAGACCGAACCAAATTGATCCACTCATTAAAAAACCGGTTGGTTTGCTCGGGTTCAGAACTTCATGGACACCCCTAGTCATCACCACGAGTAAGTAGACCTATTCTTTTACCTTAAGGCCAAGGGGTTATCTAAATGACTCATGAGAAGTTTGGGTTAAATAATTCATCATCCAATCACATTGGAGATAAGTGAGTTGAAATTTCTTTTTAATTTATTAATTTATTTCCAACTCACTTATCTCCAATGTGATTGGATGATGGATTATTTAACCCAAACTTTCTCATAGGTTATTTAGATAACCCCTTAGGCCAAGCAATGAGTCGGGTCGTCTTCAAATTCGCATTTGCTTGTAACCGCCAATAATGAACGACGAGCAAATGTTAAATTGACCGGTAATTTTAGCATTTGGACTAGAATTTCAAATAGACACTTTACATCGGTTTTGAAACGACACATATACCTAAACAAGACTATTCATTAAAAAAAAGAATAACTTGTTTCTATAATTTATCTTATTATAAGGTATTACCCTTTAGGTTCAAAAAAGAAAAGAAGGTATTACCCTTTGAAAAACCAAAAAGTTAACAATATAAGATTAGAATTAGCTGGTTTCAAAAAAATAATTCAGAATTAACTAAGGAGAAACAAACACACTTTCAAAAAAAAAAAAAAAACAGAACATAAAAAAAAAAATCAATCATAATTCATAACTATGAAACCAAAACTTGATAACCACCCTATGAATCTTTGAATCGCTTTTTACCCAAAAAAGTCATTTCTAGTAGTTTGGCGGGAAATCACTTCTCACAAACACAATATAGTAAAAGACTACCGACATTTGAAGAATAATAATGCCTTTACAATCTCATGTGCCAGAAAACAACACTTGGGCCTTGCTGCGCTCATAGACTTTAAAAATACATCACAAGTAGACAAAACCAATACCAATGGCTACCCGTTAAACCTGTGAAAACCACTATGAAAAGGATAATTCAAGAAAATAGTTCAAATTGATAAATGGATGATAATTATGTTGAGATACCAATATTTACAGTTTAATTTTCAAATTAATTTTTTTTATACATAAAGACAACTCAAATCTGAAATATTACCCAAGAGAAATCAAACGAGCATTTATTCACTGATAGTTCAAACCTTAAACTAAATATTTAAAAAACTAAATTATCTACCATAGATATCGTCATGTGGTTCAACTAGAATCCACTATAATTAAATTAAAATTATAAAATTAAAGTGTGTAAACCTGGTTACACTTTCGGTGTACATTAAATATGATACAAAATATTTTATATAAATAAATGTGTAAACTGTAAAACGTTAATTAAATATTAGCTGAATTTATATAATATGTGAAACCCAATAGTGACTCCTTCTCAAATTATCAGAAATTGGTGGTTTTATCTTCATCGTTATCTTCCCAATCGCTAACATGGGTGTGGTGATAATCGACGGCACGACGGTGAGGGATTTCGTGAACGACGAAGCCAGTTTCACCAAGAGCGTGGACGAACAGTTCGCCGCGCTGGATCTCAACAACGACGGCGTTTTATCACGCGCGGAGCTCCGCACCGCCTTCGAGTCCATGAGGCTCATCGAGGCTCACTTCGGCATCGACGTCGCAACCCCGCCGGAGCAGCTCACCAAGATCTACGACTCTGTGTTTGATACGTTTGACGGTGATGGTAGCGGCACCGTTGACCGCCTCGAGTTCAGGTCCGAGATAAAGAAGATCATGCTCGCTGTTGCTGATGGTCTGGGAACTAACCCGATTCAGATGGCTCTTGAAGATGACTCTAACAATCTTCTTCAGAAAGCTGCGGATCTCGAAGCTTCTAAGATCGGCGCCGCCTGACCGCGACGGAACACGGCGGTGATGCGTTTCGTTGTTTTATTTTATATTATATTTGTGCAATTAATTACTATAAGAGGTAGGATAGCTGTTTGTGAATTCGTGTGTGTGTGTGTGTGTGGAATCTTTTTCCTTTCTTAATTTGTATGGATTTACACTTTAATGTGAATGTATGACAGCGTGTTACTTTATATATGATTTGATAAGAAAAAAATAGATATAAGAAGAGAAAGTGAATATAATTGAGATAGATGAAAAAATGAGATGTAAATAAATCAATACTATATGTTTTGTATGGCAATAAAGGTTTATTCACCCTCAAACCCTTTTATATATCGAGAGATATTATGAATTTATGACAGCGTGTTACTTTAATTTATGAATAATAAGCTTTTTACACTTGCATTTTATGTTTTTTTAGGGTTAATTCTCTACTTGGTCTCTGTGGTTGTGTGGCCGTCTGAAATTAGTCCCTCCCCGGAAAATCTGAAAATCTAAGTCCTCGCGTTTGAAAAAGTGTGTGTAGCAGGTCCTCGCCGGAGGGACTAATTTCCACACACTTTCCAAACCCGAGGACTTAGATTTTTAGATTTTTCGGGGAGGGACTAATTTCAGACGGCCACACAACCACAGGGACCAAGTAAAGGATTATCCCTTTTTTTTATAAGCACCCTTGCACTTTATGTGATAGAAAGTACATGATAAATAAATAAAAAATTGATAGGCCAAATGTTAGTTGTTAATTGTTAGTTAATTAGTTCATTCGTCAGGATTCGAAAATAAATGAATGATATGATATATGATGTGATAAAAAAAATAGATATAAAAAGAGAAAATGTATGTAATTGAGATAGAAGTAAAAATGAGATGTGAATGAATCATAAGTCATGTTTTGTATGATAATAAACGTATATTTACCCTCAAAACCCTTCTATATACCTAGAGACATTAGAATAGAAAAGAGAAAATTGACTTATGTGATAATTGATCAGGAAAAAATAGTTTTAAGAAGGAAAAGTGGATTAAAATGACATATTGACATGAAAAAAATGAATGCATAGTTGATAGGGTGGCAATGTGGTTCCTCGTCGAACCATCCCTCTTAACTCATATGAGGGCGAGGTGAGTGAGGTAATTTAGCTTGCGAAGCTACATAACTCATCTCACTTAATCCGCCTGTAACGCCCCAATTTCTCAACTGAGGAGTCACATTAGTAACCTAACAAAGTCTAAGGACTATTTCGTAATCCTAAGAAAACACGATAATTTTTTTCCTTTTCAAAACAACTAAACACAGTTTAATACATAACATAGTCTTAATTAAACAACCCGTTCCCGACATATGATAATAGTGTCTTACAATAGCATAAGTAAGTTTCCAAAATAAGTGCGCACACTTAAACAGTGGCGAAAACAGGATTTTAGTAACAGAGTTTTCAGATAACGAAGAAGACTCAAAGCATAAACTACTAAGAGAAAACTATACAGCTTCTTCCATCCTTGCTCCGTCGGTTACTATCCCTCCTCCATCTCAGCATGGCTAAGCATCGTCAGAAGGCTCTTCATCGCCTAATAGCGTTAAGCGCCCAAATAACAAGTAGCAAATAGAAAGGGTTAACTCCATGCAACTACCACATATAAAAGAGAAAATCATGCTATTCAAATTTAATTACCTAGCATGGTAAATAAATTAGCAACTTAATTTAATCCAGATATCAACAAAATCAGCAATATAACTAAACTCATATATCAACAACTTAACATAGATTAACTCAGATAATAATAACCTCAACAATATAACATCAAGTCAGATATCAATAAACCAATAACTAAAATCCAACAACATAGGGTCAGGTGTTAGTTCCCTATAATGCAACTATATGCTGCTACCAAAATGGATCGATCAATATCGTCTCTCAAGACGGGACAATCACGCGGGACCACACCCACCTCATCGCTACTTAGCGTCACTACGGAAGGGACAATCGCGTGGGACCACACCCACCTCATCGCCACTTTAGAACATCTCGAAAGATGGGACAATCCCGCGGGACCACACCCACCTCATTGCCACTTTATAACGCCTCGAAAGACGGGACAATCACGTGGGACCACACTCACCTCATCGCCACTTAATGACCAAAGCCTATATGCCAAGTCAGTCAACAACAATGCCCAGCAAATGATCAATTCAGAGTAACCACATGTTATTCCTATTATCAACGAACATAACTCAATTCAATTGACAGAAACCAGTAAACGGCCGAAGCCTCTCAGAAAACGGAGACACACGTCTCAATAAGTTCACTCGGCCGAAGCCTCCAGAAAAAATTTTCCCACTTCAGCACAACAATCATAATCAAATGCCAATCAACATAAACATCTTCATCTCAAACGCATGCAGTGCGATAAAAGCAGGCAAGACTCAAAGACACGCTAAAACTGAGTTACTCTTACCTTCGTGAGTAGAAGTTGTGCATGGAAATTGCGAACCTAGAACAAAGAAAACACAATCATCAACACAAGCCTTACTAGAATCAATCAATCTAATAACACTAATCGAAATCGGAAAGAAAGCTTTAAAGCTTCGGAGTTCCTACATAGGCACGAATTGACAGCAGAACCTCGTTCGCTAAAACGCGCATAACTCGAGCTACAGAACTCGGAATGACACGAAACCAACGCCAAAATTTCGACAACGGAAAGGGCTACGCTATGGCTCAGGCCATACTAACCCAAAAATTATTTTTGGACACGGTACAGCTCCAAAAAGTTTCGGCCACTTTAGAAAATAGAGTTTCCGAACTTTTTCTTCGATCTAATTTAATTCCTAGGTCATAGGTGATATCTAGGCCAGGGAAGCTCTCAGAAATATTTAACGACTAAAAATACGACTTAGGGGTATTTTGGTCAAGAATTAATAACCAAAAACTCAAAGTTGAAATTCTGAAAAACAAAATTGATGGGGTTGTTCACAACGACGTTTATAGCACTTAATCTCAAGGGTACTTGTAACACCCCGATTTCGGTGGCGTCACTTTAGTAACCAAAAAGAAATTAAAGCGGAAAAACGTGAATATTTTTTTTTGATTTGTTTAACTCATAAAACTACTGACTTAATGAAATAAAACTCAAAGATAAAAGACAGCATGACTAATGTACAATATATAATTACAGCCCCCGCTGTAAGTAGCAAACCACGTCACGAGTAACCTCCAGTGACGGGAAGTAACAGAAAGTAACGCCCGTACGCAATAGGTACAATCCAAAAGGATAGGTCAAGTGTTCGCAACACAATCCCTCAAAAATGAGAATAAGTCAGCTCAAACGACCTAAAACAAGACCCCCTAGTCCAACCAACTCTCTGTGATTTCCATAGAGAAACCACACAAAAAGCTATCGGTCAGGAAACTACCCTGTCCCCAAATGAAACAATGACATCCAGAGCTATGACTCTACTCCTACACTAATCCTGTCTAGAGGAGCTCACACCAGCACTCAAACTACATGCTAGCGTGATCATCGTCCGAATCGGAATCCAGAACGACTAAGTCAATGTACACCATCCTCCCTCCTCTCGCTACCGCGACACCCTCCTATGCTGGCCTCACGGGCTTAGGGCCCGAGCCATGGTCATCCATGACAGCAATAGTGGGTGAGCTGGACTCCGCAGAAGTCCCTCCCACAGACTCCTCCTCTGAGGGGTCCTCATCATCTGAAGATGATGGTGGTGGTGGTGCTCCTACACCGGGTCCGTAGTGCACGCCGGGTGGCAGGTTGAAGCTCACAGTGTATCTCCTGAGCACTCCTTCCGTCAAGTGTCCCAGACGGTCGACACGATCCTCCATAATCCTCCCCGAGTAAGTCGCTCGGTGGCCAGCGGGGTCGACCACCCACGAACCGGGGTCATCCTGATCTAACATCTCGTACCTAGTCCCCCCCCGAAGGGTGGACCATCGTGAACCAGTCCGCCAAAGACATCTGACAATGGGCGTAGTCCGCCAAAACACACACAGAAGACGCGAGGGTCAACTCCAAAGAATTATGTAAGTAATAACTCCAATAGATACAGTTTAAGGAGTAGCCACTTAGGCTTATAAGTTATGGATAGCATCCTAGGGTTGTATATTTCACAATGAATATAATGACAATAATAACAATTAACATGCATCAAATAGATTAACAAGTATCAATCACACTCGGCAACTAAGTCAGTATGCATGTTGCATGAATGAGATGTCGGTTGACAAGATGCATTCCGGAGGGATGGGCATCAAACGGATCAGCCCTAACACCAGCCACGGTGGGACCATTTCGGCCCGCGTGCCTCTTACACCAACAAAAACGGTAGTCAGATCAGCAGTAAACCCGAAGGTCTGTCATTTCGGTCTGCTACTAAGAATCACCTAGCAGTGTTCTTACACGGAAATCCGGGTCTTATGACCATTTTGGAATCCACCGAGGTCCGGAGTTCGTCCCGTGTATTAACCTCATTAATGTGTGCATGAATGCAAGTGATTAGCCAAACAACGTCTCCGACCTCACTCGACACGTCGCCACGTGTTCTAGCTAACTTATTGTCTCTAAAAGCATACCCTAAGGCAAAAGTCGATTATGCGACAAAAGACCATTAATTACAAAACACATTATCTCATGATGATTCCTCGAATCATCCGACTCATCTCCATCCGATGGTCAAAACTGCTCAGCGAGCAAAGAGTATCAACATACTCGGAAACTATCCGTTTCCCGGCTTATCTTTTAGATAGCCCAACAACAAAACTGCTCCTCGAGCAAAATAGTATCAACATACTCAGAACTTATTAGTTTCCCCAACACTTGGACTCGACGACACTTCTCATTTTCCAAAACTAAGATTTGAATCCTAAGTTTTTCTTCGAGATTGTTATCATTATTTAAAGATTTAGAGGTTGTTTAATGTCTTATGAATTTTCCTTGTAAAATAGTTTCCATTTAGTTTTATGGCAAATCTTATGAGTTTCAAAGATCCCATAATCCCATATAACTCCCAGAGAATGTCTCGATCCAAAAAAACAATAACAAGGCTCGAATCTCCGTTCGTCCCGTCAAACTACCAAAATCTCATAATAAATTGGCATAACCTGCCCGTTATCCTCACTCGGTAGCACAACAGATATATGTGTAATTGCATAGTCAAGTTAGCGCAATCCAACAGTCATGACACATATATCAACACATCCTAGATTAACCATGTAGCACTTAGCATATAGGGCAGATATCACACATCCTAGATTAACCATGTAGCACATAGCATGTAAGTCAATCTCAAAAACAATCAATAGGTGAGTAATCATCATTGTCAGCCGAAGCCTCAAAAAACATTTTCCCAGTCAAACACAAACAAGTGCATAAACAGTAAATCAAGTCGAATTCGTCGACACCTAAAGCATTAACTAATAGTTTAGTGAGTAGCCCTCACCTGTAGTTCCTCCAGGGTTATCCTCGAAAGTTCCTTCACACTCCACGCCTTGTTCTTCGGGAAATTCCTCAAATGAACCTTAGAGCAAAAACCACAGAATTCCATCATAATCAGTCAGAAACTCAGCACTCAATACTCACTAAGGTTACACGAAGTAGCATATACTCCGAGGTACAATAATCTAACGCGATCGGACAAGTTTTCGAAAACGGAATTTTCCTCCCCCCTTAGAGGTGCTCACGGCCACACACTTTAATTGTGTGCGCCGATTTTTCTTCGACCAAACTTGGTTCCTAGGTTACCATTAGTCGTAACTAAGGCGAATCTAAACTCGGAAAAATTATCGGATCGAAAACTGTCGTAGGGGTATTTTGGTCAATATTTTCAGCTCAGAATTTCAAAATTGGAATTTCGAAAAAAAAATTGGATGGGGACGTTACCAACGACGTTTATGACAACTAATCCTACTAGCGCTAAGCTAAGTCGAGAGTTTTCAGTATAAAGGATGAAACTTTGTCTAAAAATGGGTATTTGGAGCAGAATTGAAACTCGGCGACAATTCAGCGAGAATCAGCAAAATGTAATCCGCTAAACATGCTCTTGGGCACGTAGGGAAGAGGTTTAGATAGAAAGATGAAGTTATTTGGACAGTTTTGCAAAAACCTCAAAACTTAGAGCACAGAAAGACATAGTGAAAAACGACGGAATTGACGATCAGAAGTAAGGATTAGCATCTATACCTCGATACCTTCAAGTAGCAATTGTTAGAGCAACGATCAAGGAAGAAATGGCGAAAATATTCTCCTCCTTCCTCCTCCTTGAGCTCGCGGGTTTTGGGTAGAAATGGTGAAGAGTTTTGCAATTTTTCTCCTATTTATAGGGGATGGAAAAATGCGGGAAAATGAAAATTTCGCGATTCCGATTTTTCCGGCTTCATTCTCCGTGAATTCTAAGATAGGTTTTGGCGACAGAATTCCAAAACTCAAAAGAGGTTTCTTGGAATTAAGGTAAACAATCCAAAGTCGGTGTAAATATATTTTACCCGAAAAACTACTTTTTGCAGTGGATGTCGGAAGAGAAAACTTCCTTCTGAAGAAAGATTGGAAACATCAAGAGAAATGGGTGTACGCGTGTGGAATCTTCGTTTGAAGCTCCGAATAGAAAAAGTCTTCATCAACCGTTCATTCTAGGTTTCTTGAACTATCAGGGTTTTAGTTTCGGCAAACCTCCGAGGATTGGAATCGGAAGTTCGTATATTCTAGGGTTTCGCATCGAAACGCTTACTATAGACGGATTAAGAGAAGTTCTAACATTTCTCTGAAGATTTTTGGAATTAGTTTCCATCGTGTCTTTAAGTGCAAATTAGCTATTTTCTAGCGCTCTTGCCCTAGGTTTAAGCGAATACTAATCGTGCTATAACTTTTATCGACTTTGATACAATCCTTAGACTTTTCCTGAACTTTCTCCTCCATAAATTTATTCCATTCAATAAATTCTTGTTTAGGTTTCCCTTCACGATACATCAAACCTAATCGTGAATAGGAATTTTATTCCCTTATTCTAAACTTAAAAACTTGGGTCTTACAGTACTAAGCTTGGTTGCGACTTTTTGATAATAAAGTAAGCACATGTGAAGAAAATGGGTTTTTTGTCAGTTTTTCAGATCTACGGCGACTCGGTGAAAATCCAAACGATCCGACAATGATTATAGCATGTTGGGTTGCAGTAGAAGATAGTTGGAAAGAAAAATCGAGGTAATCAGACATTTTTACAAAAAGCTCTAAACTTTGAGCACAGAAATGGATAGAATAAGCCGACAGAAAGCAGAAATAGAAGTAAGATTAAGCATCCTTACCTCTGTGCCTACGCGTAGCTTCTGAAACCAGGACGATCGGGCAAGAATCGGAAAAAGCTCTGCACCCCTCTCTTTCTCTCTCTAGTTCTCGACCACTTTGGGAAGAAATGGGATATTTTCTCATTTTTTCCCTTTTTATAGGAGAGGGGAAAATCCGAAAAATCGATATTTTGCGGTTCCGGTCGTTTTGGTACTTTCGTCTGCTGATAAAAATTGAGTATTCGGCGACAGAATGTCGAAACTCAAATCAAGGTTCATTTAATCGAGGAAAACGTCTCAAAGACGGTGTGAGTCGATTTATGTCGAAAAACTACTTTTTGCAGTCGACGTCGAATGAAGAAACTTCCTTTAGGAAAAAGGTCACAAACATCGAAAGAAATGAGGCTACGCGGATGGAAACTTCGTTAGAAGCTCCGAATAGAAAAACTCTTCATTCAGGGTCTTAGTTAAAGTCCCCGAGAAGTTAAAGTCTGGCTTCGGCGGACTTCCGGGAAGCGAAACCTAACAAGCGTACAGTCCATGGTTTTGTATCGGAAAGCTGGTCATGGGAAAAATACTCAGAGATTCTTATTCTCTCTTTAATTCTAAAATTCTCTTAAACAATGCTCTAGGAGAGGATATAACCTTTTTCGGACACTCACGACCTTAGTCGGGTGCGAATATGGCTCGTGCTATCAATCAAAATGACTATAGTGTCATCCTTAAACATACTGCGAACTTTCGTCTTCATATCAATAGTCAAAACGTCAAACACAAGTCAAGTTCCACTCACGCTTACACAGAGTCCTATGCGTGAGCTGAAAATTAATTATTTAATTATAAAATCCTAGGTCTTACACCGCCAATATTCCACCCACCTCGTGAGTTAGCTTGTTGGCCAACCTATATTTTCCTTTTTTTCAAAAGAAAAAAATGTATTTTTAAATGTTTTGAGTGAGTTTTTGGTGGGCCAACTTGTGGACCAATCCAACAGTTAGTTAAAAAATGTTTCTTTAATGTTTTAATATCATTTCGACAAAAAAAATGTTTTAATATCATATTAATTTTATTTTTAATATATTTTACTCACGAGCTAACTCGCCACTATTAAAGTGAGTTGGCATTTCCAACTCTCTTAGTGGGCCAATTTTCCTTGCTTTAGTCGAGTTGAAACGAGATGAGGTGAGTTGACTTGCGGTGTGAAATGAGCTGCTTGCATTGCCACCACTAATGTTTTCTATTTTATTTTTATTTGATACTTCTTAATCAAATTATTGAAGACATACATCATTAATTAGAAGTTAACTGCCATCAATAATTCATCGGAACAATTGATATTTAAAGAAAAATCCACCATAGAAATCGTGGAGTTAGGGATGGCAACGCCTGGAGTGCGTTATACACAAAGTGCTGCTGGTTTTTTTTTTAAGGGTGCACAAAGATATCCCCATTTTAAGGGACACAGCTGTATCAGCCACGTACCAACTGTGTCACGGTTGTTGGTTGCTGCTTCTCTTTCTTATGCAGTGAACTTTCAAAGTGTAATGTTATATAAGAAAGTACAAACATAGTGAGGTGTTTGCCTAAGAGCATCATCAATGAAGTCCTTATTTTGAGATCTTAAAATAAGATCCGGATCTTATTAGATCCCACCATTGGAGCTATCCTACATGGCATGAGATCTTAGCAAAAGCTAAGATCCGTACCTTAGCTCAGTGGGATCTTAAATAAAATAATATTTTTTTCTCTCTCCTCCAATACCATAACCAAAGTGAAAAATAAGGAGGGAAATAAATAATATAAATACATTGGGTATTGTGGGCCTGGTCAAAAGTAAAATAAGATCTCAACCACTAGAGTGAAATGTGCATAGAGACCTTATGAGTGTCTTAAATCCTATGTGGCAATCTGGGCCCACAAAAAATGAGTAAAGTCCCAAAATAAGTTCCTACCATTAGAGATGCTCTAACGAGCTAAAACCAATGTCCTAGACTCCTCTGAAAATGAGCTTCAGAGCTAAGTACGTTAATATAAGACTAATGTGACTCTACTAGACTATAGACACGCCTAAAGTATGTTCCTCTTCAACAAAATTGATGTATTGATCGCTCGAGAATGAGCAAAATCCATTGTATTTTTATTTTTTTTGTCAAAATCCATATGTATGGCTTCTCTCATGGTCAGATGGGTCAGACGTTACAAGAAGCCCAAATGCTTCATGAGATCCGGTGTTTTTTAGAAACTTGTTTCAAATGTTGAAAAAAAAAATAAACCTGTTTAAATGATCCTAATATCTTCCCCTAACTTCGGACAATGTTTTGCCATGACTTTGGAGTTTGGATGATATGTTGTGTATAAATAATTTTGTGTATATATGATTTTATGATTGTCTTATGTTTTTGTAAATATTGTGTATCATATTGTAACAAAAAAAAATATTGTGTATCATATGACCGAATTCTAAAGTCTACAATGTTAGAACGCAATTTTCTGGAAATTCAAATATTTGATATGTAAATTTTAGGGGTGAGCATCGGGTGGGTCAGTTCGGGTTCAGGTGAACAGTGACGGGTTTGAGCGGGTGAAAATCACCATTTTCCAGAGCTGATTCCGACCGTTGTGATGATCGGTTACGTCGGGTTCGGGTGGCACGGGTTAGCGGGCGGTTCGGGTGGTTAACCAGGAAAAAAAAACAGAGTAGTCGGCGAATCTGTAACGGCAAGGAACGATGAAGCTTGTCTCAAATCACATGGGAGCACAATGGACCACAAAGGGGGCTAATCAGGAACGGCAAGGAACATTTGGTGATAGAGATGAACAACCATGGAACGACGCGACGACGTAGTGGTGATTGGGGCGGAGGTGGCTGTTCATCTGGAATGGTGAGGGAAGATTGTGAGGAGAGTAGGTTTTAGGGGTGGCTGGCGGCGGCCGCACCACTGGCTGAGGAAGAAGGTGAAATGAATCAGCTAGGTTTTTAGAATTAGGGTTAATGCTTTATAGTTTTTTTGTTGTTATATAGTTGAAATCAGATTTTTTTGTTTACTGGGCTGATATGTTATTGCTTGGGTCATGAATGTTGGGCCTCAATCAAACAAAAAATGAGAATATAGTATAAATACTCCAGCTTTTCAGACCAAATAAAAAAAACAAAAAAACCCTTCGGGTTGGGCCGGGTTCCGACGTATTTTATTTCTCCACCCGGACCCCACCGGTTAAACCTGTATATACCCACCTTTTCCCACCTACGGGTCTTGTCATCCGACCCGGCCCGCCCGTATCCCTTTTTTTGGGTTCGATTTTGTCCGGGTTGGGTCGAAATGGGCCCGATGCTCACCCCTAGTAAATTTAAGCTATTGGATTTTGTACTTTCCAATATTACTAGTGAGCAATACTGGAAATAGATTTTCAGAATGAAAAAAAATCAAAACACCAAGCCCGGCCCGATTTTAAAATTTAGTAGCTTAATTCACAATACCGGATATTGGAAACTACAATAGCTATTGAAATCCAATTTCGGAGACATAGGTTTACGGAGTGTTTAAGGGGATCCGCAACCATTTCAACCTACCCCCTTGAACCAAAACTCATGTGAATCGAAACCCATTTTTTCCAATGCTTAGTTCGAATGAAAATGTTTGAGATTTTCTTGATTCAAACCCGCCCAAACCTGATAAGTTTGGCCTGAACCCGCCCAGGGCTCAACCTTATGTTTCGGTACCTGCACGAGTCAAATAGAAAATAACACATAGACATATTCTATTTGTATCCTTAGTTTCGAATACCAACGTTGTCAATTTCTTCATTGATAGGTGATTGGAATTCTTTTCGGCTTCATCACACTATTCTTGTGGCCTTCATTTGCCGATTCCATACTTTGTCTATTTGTCATTAGCATTTCTCAATCCCGACAACACTACATTTTACCACCCATGCCTGTGAATAGAGAGTATTGTCCCTCCTTTGAGATAGTTGCATTCTTGTCCTCATAATTAGATAAATTTCTGGTTTTGACACTCGTATGAAATTGAGCCTAAACAACGTTGTTATGTGTTCCGTGAATGTCTATGTGGCAACTCGGCATTGGGCCGGCCCATGCATCATGCATGGCCTAAAAACAAAATTGGAACAATTTCAAATATAAATTTTTTTTGTCATAGAGATATTTTAAATCTATCATTTTTGAAGTTAAATGATAGTGGTGATCAACCCATGCGCGTAGTTCATGGTAGAAAGTAGAAACCAACCAAAATTAGTGTCACTATACTCACTAGTCACTATAATGCCTTTTTTTTGACATTCTAGTCACTATAATGCCTTGGTGCTGAAACACCATATTAGTTTTATTTTTATTTCATTTTTTTTACTTACCGAGCAAGCAACTGCGCCAAATATTGAATAATTTCTTTATCCTACTACTACGGTTATTTTTGTCTTCATATTACAGTGTTTGAAAGTATCAATTTTTTTGGTGCTAAGACTTTCAAATTGTCTCACTCATCATTGTCATGAATTTAATGCCACTCTAATTTTAAAGACAAGATGAAATTAATGTCATTCGAAGCAAAATGATATGATCCAGAAATGGTAATATAAGCATTTATGAGTCACACATAAAATAGGAACTTAAGGAAGTAACGAATTATACTAACATAATTTAATAAATGTAATTTATCAATAGAAAATGTATAAACTTTCATTATAGTACTTTTTGTGGGGTTGTCTAAATGACCCATGATAAAATTTGGGTTAAATAACCCATGGTCTAGGTGGACCAAACAAATTTAAGATAAATTAGTTAAATTTTTATATTTTATTTATTAATTTAATTATAGTTAAATATATTTTGGTCCCTAACTTATACATATGAATCTAAAATCGTACTAGTCCTTGAATTCTTTTTTATTTATAATGGTTCCATATATATGAATTCTTTCAAGTTCCAATAACTTAAACTTTCTATCTTTTCATCTCTTTTTCCCAATTAGTCTTACCAGATAGATAACTCAATTCTAGATACACCCACTTTCGCTGAATTCAGTTAATTAAGAATTGGCTTTACCAATTTTTGGCACCACCGGAATGACCTAAAAGATATAATTGATTATTTTAGGCGGTGATGGTGGTTCTTGGGTGGGAGAGGGATGAGAAGGGGGAGCCCGAGGAGGAGGAGGATGAAGAAAATTTATGGGTTTTGAAGATGAAGAAGATGGACTAGTTTCTGAGATGAATTTTTAGGTTTTGAAATAATTATGAGTGGAGAATGACTTAAGTTGATGGAAGAAATTTTGGAGGGACCGAAATAGATGTAAAAAATTCACATGGAATCATTTTAGATTAAAAAAAAATTCAAGGATTAAAACCGTTGCGATTTTTTTAGGTACCATTTTAGATTCATGTTATAAGTTAGGGACCAAAAATATATTTAACCCAAAATTAATTAATTAATAAAATAAAAAAATTCAACCAATTTATCTTAAATGTGATTGGTCCACTTAGATCATGGGTTATTTAACCCAAATTTCATCATGGGTCATTTAGACAACCCCACTTTTTGTTAGCGTGAACATACTTTCAATATTTAAACAATCAAATGAAATTTAAATATGCCTACGTGTCGTGAGTGTATTGGTTGTTTACGTTATTTTGAACAATATTATTAATGAGGGAAATTCGATGAAGCAATTAAGCATGTCTGACACTCTCTCACCTTCACACCAAAAGTGAGGTAGGGGCGTATTCGTAATTCCACGACGGTGTGTTGAGCAATTGCGAGCGCGAGCGAGGGGAATCGTAATCATTACCCCCTTTTCCCCTACGTGCAATGCAAAACCTTCACTCACTCTGCTGCAATACCCGTTTTGCTTCCTCACACGCATAACAAATTTTCTCTCAGCTTTCTCTCATTTTCTCGGGAAACAAACACTGCACTATAAATTAATCAGGTCCAGATTCAGCAAAAGTAAACACTCGTTCTGAACGGTAATAGTGCTCCAATCTCCAAATCGATTTCAATTCGTTCTGCGATTTCAACACTGTTAATCGATCTTCTTCGCTGATTGTAGTTTCCATCGTCACCATTGTTGTTCCAGGGACGAGATCGTTCACTTCAGCTCTCAAGCTTAGTTGCCGTTTTTACTGTTCTCCGTCAGAGGAAGAACGATGACCATTGAACGAGTGAGTAGCAAGGTTCATCACTTCTGTGATTTGATTCGATTTCGTTTCGACTTTCGATTTCATTTTGTTTCATCAGAAAAAGTATCTATTTCAGTGTTTTCGTTTCCGATTGGTTTAATTTTCTTCTCCTCCGACGAAGCATTTAATGCTTCTGGTGCTGCGTTTCCGAAAATCGCCTCTGTTGTTTGCTTTTTCGTACAAACAAATTTGTCACTGTGTGGTACAGAGTTTGTCGATGATTCAGATTTTCAGCAGTACCAATTTCGTTTCCACCACTTCAATTTGCAGGTTCAGTTGAATGTTGAACAATGCATGAAAATGGAAAGAAATTGAAAATCTGGGTAAAGTGTGTGAGACAAAACGACATTTACTGGTCAAACACTGCGAAATGCTCAGATTTGCAATTAATTCTTGGCATCAAATATTCTTATTTAATTCTACACAATGTAATGTAGTACTGAACCTGATGAAGTTGATAGTTTAATTAATTTCGCATTAATCATTTTCACTTGGTATAAATGGTACTTAATTGCTTAATCTTGTTAACTATTGATGGTTTTGATTATTTGATGTTGGGAAGAAATGAATTAGACAGTGTGAGTAACGTTGAGGGTGCAATTTGCAGATGGTGGTGGAAGAATGTCAGTGTGATTCCGTTGCCGTTACTGCTGCTGATGAAGATATGGTGGTCTCTTTCTTCTCTCTCTCCCTCTCATATTTCACACGCGCACGCGCGTCCCTTTCTGTTAGTGTATCTCTTGGGATCTTGTGCTGTGAGCTTTAACAACCCAACGCCGCATAGCACCACCGTCACTTGCTCACACACGCACTGCACCATTCTCTCTCTCTCTCTCTCTTTCTTAAACACAATGCTCATACTTGGTTATTTACCATTTACTTAATTACTACTTTAGATAAAATTTTAGTTAAACTGTTCTTTATAATACTTCTAGTTTAATTAAAATTTCAAATGAGTTCATTCAATTTAAAAGTGTTTAGGGCAAAATTTTATGTTTTAAATGAGTTCTTAATTCATTAATAGTCATTACTCGTTAGTTTTTGTTTGATTATAATTTTTTTTATGAAAACACAAATAAAGAACAGAGATTGGTTTCTGAACACGTATAGAGTACTCTTCATTAATTTTTTTGGTGTCGTAGTAGTAGTACTATTCATTAGTCGATTTTAATAGTTTTATTAATCCTCTAAAATAAGTCTTTAATTATTTTTGAATTGTTTCTGATATATTATTAAAGACAGTTATAACTCTTACCAAAAAATGACACTACTTAAGTTACCTTAACCATTAAGGATTTAAGGGTTTATTTAGAAAATTAGAAATATACTATAATATTGTTATTATTCCATTAGATTTATGAGATTATTATATATGGTTTTGTAGGAGGGTTTGTACTTGAAGAGGCAGGAAGAGGGCAGAAGCAAAAAGAGCCCATATTTGGACAAACATTCTAGGCTTTTTCATGATTCACCCACATCTGAATCAATTTGTATCTATGGTAGTACATTCCTTTAATTAATTGGCCTTGTATAGTTTATTTGCATAGCTACCTACTAATACTAATACTATGTACTCACCATATATGCTTTCCAATTTCATAGCTCATTGTCACTTTATAGTATAAACCATTTAGCACCTTCATTTTACTTAACTACACCAACTTGTTTTGCTGGTTTTACTTATACTCATTTGCATAGCTACCTACTATTACTATGTACTCACCATATATGCTTTCCAATTTCATAGCTCATAGTCACTTTTGGAATACTACAGGGGCTTCAGAGCATTTGAAAGTGGGTCAATTTCATGAAATTGATCACTCTCAGCTATCACCTAATTCCCCTGTTCAACTCAACTCTATCCGCATTGTAATGGTATGTATAGTGAAAAGTTCCTTTTAAACATTCTATATACAATTTAAAGTCTCACCTTTGGTGATTTTTCATTCATCAGGTCAGTGACAAAGGGAAGAACCAAGTATCTCTCAGGTACCCAAGTCTCCAATCACTTCGCTCACACTTCAGCGACCAAAACTTTGGGAAGCCAGGAGGAAAGAAGACCCCTGCACTTGACGAGAAGTACGTGATGGGTTTGGAAGCTGCCATCAAAGTGCTCTGCAGGAGCATCTCAACCGAGGAATTCTCTCAGAAAAGAAACTTATGGAACTTCTGGGTCTCTCCCTCTGTGGAGAACATTCAAAGCAATGACAACCCAGTTCCAGTTGACACTAATGCTGCTGTACCCAGCTTGGTTTTGAAGCAGGGTGTGTGCTGGTCTGAGCTCAAGTCCACAGGGCTGACCCAATGGGGTGCACGTCGTCAAGTTCGGTTCCTGGGTCGTCATGAGGCGATAAAGGTTGGACCTTTGTTGGAATTTCACAATGAAAAAGGGGTCAGTGTTGAAAACAGAGAAGGGTCCATCAGTGAGAAGAAGAGGAAGCGAGTTGGAGAATTGACTGAGGCTGCTGCCATGGCAGGGTCTTCTGGAGTAGTGAGAATGACTCGTCAATGTGTGAAAACTCGTCAAAATGTGAGCAATAACAGTGGAGTTCAAAAATCTAAGAAGGTGAAGAATGACACCACTAAGAAGCAACTCGTGGTTCATGGCAAAACCAAAACCAAACGAAAAATCTCAATTGATAGATGGTCTGCTGAGAGGTAAATTAAAAATTGGTTCTTTCAGTTTATGATACTCTGTTTATTTCAGTTTTTCATTAGGCCTTTACTGTTTGTTGTTTCCTGTCGTACATTTGAAGGTATCATTTGGCAGAGGAGAACATGTTGAAGGTTATGAAGGAAAAAGGAGCTGTGCATGGAAACCCAATATTGAGGCCAGACCTGAGATCAGAAGCAAGAAAGTTTATTGGTGACACAGGTTTACTGGATCATTTACTGAAGCACATGGCTGGAAAAGTGGCACCAGGAGGAGCTGAGAGATTCCGGCGGCGACACAATGCTGAGGGGGCAATGGAATATTGGTTAGAGAGTGCTGATCTTGTTGATATCAGAAAGGAAGCAGGGGTCCAAGACTCTTACTGGACTCCTCCACCTGGATGGAAGATTGGGGACACCCTTTCACAAGATCATTTTGCTGGTAGAGAACTCAGAGAGATCAAGGAAGAAATACTTAAATTAAAACTGTAAGGCCAATTTCTTTATCCTTTAATGACATTATTATTGGTTGTTCTACTGATTCTGAGTAAAAAATGGTTGCTTTTCTTGATCTGACAGAGAAATGCGCGAGCTGGCAGCAAAGAAGGGAGAGGAAGCATTGGCCATTGTGACTACTCCTAGTTCCTGTTTGTCAAGTTTGAATTGGGAGGACAATGGACCCTTGGTCTCAAAAGAGGTGATGGATATAGAACTTGGCCTAGTTGGTTTTAGTACTGTGAATAGCTATAGCTATTTTGAGAGGTCACTTGAAATATAAACTGCGCCCAATTTTAACAACTTTCTATCTTTACTCTGCAGGAGATTTATGTGGAGTTGCTGAACAAGAAGGCTAAAATTGAGGAACAACTCAAGGAAATTTCACTGACTTTGAGTGGCATAGAGGTAGCATAATCATTTCTCTTTGTATTTGACTGGGAGTTGTTTTAATGTTTTGATTGCAAAATGTGTCTCTCCCCCATATTTGTCTAGATTACCATCATCACCATAGGATGTAATGTCTCCTTATTTTACTTTCATCATATTCATTTGGAAATAGTAATGAGGACTAATGAAAATCAATAACAAAATTATTCACTTTCAAGCTAAAAGAAACAGACTTTGCATGTAACTGATTGAAGGCTCACTTGATGCAGGCGCAACTGGGAATGCTGAAGCCAACGATGGTAGAAGAACCAATAATGCCAAGATCAGTAACACCACTGGCTGAAAACCTCAGAGGAGAGACAAGGAAGGAGAAGAAAGGAGGTAATACAAACAAAGCAACAGAAGCAGGGGATAAGCAAATGCAAGAAAGCAGGGGATATACAGCAGAGGACAAGGCAGCAAAGATAGAAAGGCTCAAAAGGGGTTTCCAAATCTTCAAACCACAAGGGAGCTCTGTTTGGCAACCTATGGATGTGGCTCCCCAGGTTCTGGCCAACCTGGATCAACACCCTATGGTCCCAACCCCACCATCAGCTTCCTCTTCTACTCAGCCCCTGCCAATGCAATTGCCAATACCTAAACCTTCTTCCCCTGTTAAGCCACAAGCAGAGAGGCGCCCTGTGAGCTCAGCCACTTTGACCTATGTCACAGGACCCTTTTCCCCACATCTTTCTGCATCATCAGGGACACCAGGATCCAAAATCACTACCACTGACCCTCAGAACTCCTCTTCCTTTAACCTTAATGAGGCTCCTCTCTGACCTTAGAGTAATGCTGGGAAGGTCCTCCATACATTTTATTATATAAAATAAACCTCACCTTAATTTTAGTCTATTGTTATAGTAGATTGAGCAACTACACAATGCTGACAGTAAATTGGATGTAACAACTTTTGCGTAGTTCGTATGATGGTATTACAATTTTGAAGTTAGATATTGTTATTATGTGTAATTAAAACTGAAAGTCAAACATTACAAGTAGAGCTTCAATTGCTGATAATTGTTGCTTGATTTTGCAGAAATGTTAGTTATGCAGTTTCTCATAAATTTTATTCTGTTGAATGAGTACCTTGTTTTTTTATCAGCATCTTATGACTTCCTTTGTACATTCACATTTATGAGCCAAAATCTTACAATTGTATGAGGTTTCTTTTTTTTCCCAAAAGGGTGTCAGAGGTTAAAAAGTAAAAACCTTCAAATGTACATAAGTTAGCATCGTTCCAATAATATTTAGACACACATGCTGCTTCGTAGTGATACTTTCCAAACTATATAGCATAACTCTTTTCCAAACTATAGCAACTTCTTTTTTATTTCAGCAAATTAAAAAAGCATTTATTCAAGGGTACAAGAGGTATCAATCCCATTACATATCAGCATAGACAATTACAAATTTGACAAGCATAGTGTAGTGCAAAATAGTCTCAAAGCCATCTACTCAATATAGTCTATGCAAGATGATGGGTGCCCCGTGTTTTGGCTGCAGAGTAAGCAAAGTGGTAGGAACATGTGCATAAGTGGGAGAAAGCTCAAATGAGAAATTTTGCAGAAGCATTGAGAACACTATCTTGGCTTCCAAAATCACAAAGTTTTGCCCAATGCATATTCTAGGACCCCATCCAAATGGGAAATAACAAACCTTGCCTTTGGTTGCCTTTGCAATTCCTTCAGAGAATCTCTCAGGATTGAACTCCTTCGCATCATCACCCCAAATGTCATGATCATGGTGAACTAAAAGTAATGGAATAGAAATATGTACTCCTGCGGGCAAGGAAATGTTTCCAAGTTTGATATCCTTTTCAAGAGCTCGATTGATGTTAGTTGCAGGTGGGTATAACCTGAGAACCTCATTTAATACCATTGTTACCTATAAAAATAATAATAATGTTAAGTTTTTTTTTTTTTTGAGGGAATAATGTTAAGAGTTATGACACAAGTTAACGCACCAAAAAGTATATTATAGGAGAATATGAGTAAAAGACAAACTATATCTCTATTGAAATTAAAAAATGTATCTGATATTTGATGAAGACATTATATCTCTAGAATTAACATACTCTTAATTTCCAAAGATATCATATCTTAAATATCTATATCTTTATCATGGTCGGGTTGTCTAAATGACTCATGATAAAGTTTGGGTTAAATAACCCATCATCCAATCACATTGGAGATAAATGAGTTGGAAATAAATTAATAAATAAAATAAAAATTCCAACTCACTTATCTCCAATGTGATTGGATGGTGGGTTATTTAACCCAAACTTTATCATGTGTCATTTAAACAACCCAATTTCGGAATTGAGATATAGTTTCTGTTATACAAATATTCTTCTTTTTATTTTTTTAAAGTTCACATATTCTTCTTTAATAATTATGATCAAATCCAAAATGAAATTAAACCATGTAATACATACAACTTTAAGGCGAGTTAACCCTTCAAAGTTTGGAATTTGGTTCCCAAAAACTTGCAAAACTTCCTCTCTTGCTCTTTCTTGCCATTCAGGATACTTAGCCAATAATACCATTGTCCAAACTAGCAAATCGGCAACGGTCTCTTGCCCCGCTAGGTAGAAAAGCCGGCATTCCTCAATTACTTCTTTTGTGGTCATTCCATTAGTCTTCTTCATGTTTTCCTGACCTTGGGTTTCAATGTTGCTTGCTTGCAAAAGTGTGCCTAGTAAATCGTCTTTGGTGGTTTCACCATTCTTCCATGCCTTCTTTCGTTTTTCAATGATACCCTCAAGTGAATTATGCATATCCCTTTTAATTTTCTTTATCGTCTTATTGGTGGTTGTTGGTAGAAGCCTAGAAGAGATTATGAAATTAAAGGGTATTATATAAAGTGGTGTTAGTTATCTATGAAATGTATGAAAAAGATTATGAGTTTAAAGCTTGAACAATTTATATTGATTGATTAACATGTTGATTAACTGTATTTCGACGGAAAAAATTATTGAAAAAAAACTAATTTCTTATACTTATGAATATATTATAAAACTAAAAGCAAAATTAAAATATAAGAACAACTTTAACATATTCATACTCAACTTTTTTTACATTTCATTTATAGTGCTAAGTTTCTTGTTTTATGTTCATATCACATCAATTATTATATCTTTTACGGATAATTATTTGTTGACACCTCAAAAATAGGTGGAATGAAGTGGAGGAGGAGAGAGATAGGAAGAAATGAAAAAAAGTAAGAGAGAGAAAGTATAAGATGTGATAAGTGATAAGAGAAGAGAGATAGAGATAAAAATAGGTGGAAATGAAGTGTATAAAAAAGGATGTGTGTATATATCATTGTTGTATCTTTTACTTCTCTCTTTTATTCTTATCTCTTTCCATATATGAAGTATTTGTCAACAAAATATTTTCCTTTAAGATTTACTTGTAAAAGATTAATACTTTATGAGTTTATCTTGAAATTAAACTAAGAAAAAAACCACATAAGGTCGGGTGTTCTAAGTCAAAATCTCGCATTAGCATTTTGCACCATAACACATTCTCATCTAGCCCAGCACCCTCCCGGACACAGATAATTATTTTGGGCATATGGTATTTTAATCCAACAAGTGGTACCATAGCCTAAATAGCCTCACAACACATGATCAAGAAAAAGGAGCCTAAAAATGAGAAGAAAAAAAACGAATGTACTCAATTAAAAAAACTATCAACTGATATGAGAAGTTATGGATCCACAAGATTCAAGTTTCAATTAAAGGAGTAAAAGCCCACACATAGGTGCGCACTTGATCCAACCAACCCAGTCAATTAACCCGAACCAGAGCCAAAATGACGGGTTTGGAGAAGTAGGAATTGATGAGTTCGAGTCGCATTATGGGTTTGAAAAAGTAAAATCTGAACCAAACCATCAATCCAAACATATATATTGCACATTTAATTTCTTATATATTTTTCTTTCTTCATTGTATTTCTAATCAAATGGTTGCACATGACAGTGCTAAAAAATTAAGATAGACTTAGGAATTATAAAGACAGTATTAAAAGTAAAGATATCTATTGAAATAGTTTTTTTTAACATTTTTCATTAAAAAATTATAACTTTAATGCATTTTACTTTTTAAACACTTTTGATTGATTCAGATTTTGATTTAGTTAGTGTCCGATCTAAACCAACCCGTGTACACCCCTAACACATACAACCATTAAGATTCCGCTAACTAGAAGTAAAAAAAATAAAACAATTCCATGCAAAACCAATCTAAAAAGGAACACAAAAAGTATATAAGGTTGGGTGTTATAAGTCCAACCCTTTAAACTATCCTAGGGCCGGCCCAAGAGTAAAGTCATCCAAGTAAGGGCTTTAGACCCCTAAATTTTTTTTTACTAAGTAAAAAATACTTCTAAATTTTTTTTACTAACTTAAAAAGGCCCTCGAAGATTTTTTTTACTAAATATTTTTTTAGGTAAAAAACTCACTTTAAAATTTATTTTTTTTTGTCAATACTTTAAAATTTGTTTTAAATATCATTTAGTGTTGGGCCGGCCATGAATTATCCAATTTGAGAGTTTTTAAGCTTCAACACTTCACTTCATCTAGCCCAACATTCTCCGGGACTCTAACTCTATGGGCCCTTTTGAGCCCTTATAACAATTTGCAATAGAAAAAATTGTGATTGTGAATTTAATTATAATTGAATAAGTTTTATATTAAATACTATATAAATCTTGGGTCCCACATTTCAGAGTAAATGCACATGTGAATATGTGATTGTGACCCTGAAGCACTGATATTTAACAGCCTAAAAAGGTGGAAGTTTTTGTCCTTTGTCTCATCCCACCATATTAAAATGTGTCGACATAGAAAACATTATATGTACTTTGTTTTCTAAAAAATAAATAAAAAAATAGTTTTCTCAAAAATAAAAACATGAGAGGGGCCCCACTTTTATGTCAAAACAAAAACAAACATGTGGAGTGTTGTGGAACTTACCACCATATTGGAATATTGGTATAACGTTGTGTAGTTAAAATCAGATACCCTAGCCTCTTCAGAAGTTCAAAAATCTTTGTTCCTTCTGCGTAGCTGCTTCCAAATGCTGTTTTAGAAATTGCATCACGACTCAAATCCTGAAGGGAAGGCCAAACATCAATCTCACACGTTCCATCTAATGATGAATTAAACATGATTCCTTTCCATTTGCTAATCATATCATGACAGCTTTCAACAAATGCTGGCAGCATACCCTGTTAATTAGGAAAGAAAAGAGAAAATTAAGAACTAATTTGATGACAAAATTAAGTGCTAGAATATAAAGCAATATAGAAATAAATTAATAACCTTACTTTCATATTTTCTAAGTGGAATGCTGGGTTGATAATCTTTCGATGTTTAGCCCATTTCTCACCCTCATAACTTGCTAGACCGGTCATAAAATACTTAGCAATTGGATTATTTAGCTTTTGTTTTGGGAAGTCATTCATCTTGCTAAGCACTTCTTTGATTTCCACTGGATCCGTGATGACCACGTGTAATTTTGTGCCATCCCAAAAAAATGAATTCTTTCCTGCACATCGATCATTTAATGCATATTTTAAAATCATGTTAGAACTGATTCAAAAGTAAAAATCAATTGGGTTTAATTGTGATGCACTATTGAAATCCAATAATACAATGTCATGTTGGAGAAATAATTAAACTCATTTTAAATTTTAATTAAATTAAAATACATTTTTTATAATTTGGCCCAAAATCCAAAACAATTATCCAGCAGATTTATGCTATCTGAGTAGCTCTCTAGTCTCTAGATGCAAGTTTAAAGCAATCTATTGTTCCAGGATCTAATATGAGGATCAAATATTACATATAGAACTTGAAGCCATAATTTAAAAAATCAGTGAAGCTCTAATCGTAAAATCAAGTAGATCTGTAGATTCATGTCTTAAACTTTGAGTTATGAAGATGTGAAAGTTAATATTACTTTGTGTTGTGATCCCAAAAGCTTAAGCTAAATGCCCACACCCCTTCGCGCAAGAGCCCACTTGATTCTGAAGCGCGAATAATGCATAGATTCACTTATAATATGTTGAAATTCCATTTTTTATTAGAATAATGAGGTGATAATGGCCAAACTCTAGACTACTATGTCATAAAGACTCTAATATCAGGTTAAAGTAAACAATTATCTCAAAATGTTAAGCTGTTGAGATAATTGGTTGTTTGACATAAATTAAAGTTTGGAAAAACATGTGTTTAATTACCATATTGGTTGATTGTTTCATGAATCGGAGAGAAGATGCGTGGTGCAGCATCATCTTTGGAGAGACCGGTGGATTTTGATTTGGCTTCTTGTTGCATCTTGAGCATGTACATCTGCTTGGAGTTGTCACCTGAAAGCAGCTTGTATGGATCTCCTCGAAGACCTTGAGCAATGAGAAGCTTTTCTAACCTCTTGGGCCTCAGCCACAGCTTGTTCAGCATATGCCAAGCCCATATCGGAATCACAGCAGCTATCGCCGTCATGACGACCCAGAATATTGTAGGCACCTCCATTTTTGTTTCTAGATCTCACACTTATGCACTCTCTTTGACTTTTATTTGATTCAAGTGATGAGGAAGCAATGGATGCGTATTAGAATGACATTGGTTAGAGAATGACTGATAAATACTCCTTAATTACTTGGATTTTTCGACCAAAAAAAAAATACTTGGATTTGGATTGGAGTATCTCTCAAGCATATCTTCAACCGTAGGATCAATCAAAACGGCAGTTATTAATGCCGTGCGTTGTTTAAAAAAATGTTGTGCGTTGGTACTTGGACCTTGGAAGTATATATTAGTGCAAGAAATTACAATCAATTTAATGTTAGCATTATTCACGTAGGCTCATCTTGTTACATGTGTTTAAGCGATTATTTACAGATTTTGCTTTAACTATGACTTCTTTGTTTCTTAGCACTATTCATCTGTTTTCACAATATCAATATATTAATATTTTTTATTTCCATATAATTTGGATTTAAATTTAAATGTTAATTCAATACTTAAATTAAATATTAGTTGATGAATGAGAGAGAAAATATTAATTTTTTATGATAAGAACTTAAAAAGTAAAACTTCTTATATAACTATAAGCAGTGGTGGAGCTAGGGGGTGACATTCACCCCAACTTTTCAATTTATTTATTTTTTTTTGTCAAAGTTGTGCAATTCATTGATCGGAACAAGTAAAGGGTGGCCCTGGGCTCACCTATAGTTCAGATGCTAAACATAACAAGTTAAAACGGTGGCCCCTGTGGAAAAAAAAACAGTGGTCCTATCACTATATGTGGCCAAGATTTTTCATTCTATTTTAACTTGTATAGCTTTTCAGTTTCTCTTACCAATATTGGAATTGATTGAAAACTTAAGGTGATACATGACGTCTGCTAGGGTTAGGTTTTGGAGCGCCGCCACCCACGTTTGACTGCGCCGCACACCTTTTCCAAGAGACGTGGTTCATGAGGAGTCGTATCTCCTCTCTTTATGTGCTGATCCAGGTTTGCTGGTTGACTGGTTTCTTTCTCCTTCCTTTTTTTGGTGTACGGTCTGCTATAGTTGCTATCTATAGCCATCGAGTTTGTGGCCATTCTGTCCAGTACTAGCTCTTCAACTTTCCAGCCAAGATGAACTTCAATCGGAACATCAAGCTGAGTGATGCAGAGAGAAAAGTGCTGCACATTGGGTTGATCCGGACCTTGCTTCGGATGTTAGGGCTGTGGGGAAACTCCTCACGAGAGATCCTGCTGGTTACACCTTCAGGGTGTTTAAAAGCGTGATGCAACGCTTATGGGCAGTGGCGGATCCATGACCCCGGGGTCAGGGGGTTCAAATTTTTCAAATGAATACATCGATAAAACTATAATTAAAAACAACTTTAATATGTTTATTATAGAATTAAAAACAGACTCAACTTCACTATACCAAAAAAGTAAACAATTGCAATTTCTAATACAATAATATCAAATCAATAAATTGAGGATTGAGAAAACAGAAGTGAACATAGTCTAATTGAGTGGTATTCTAAAACTATTTTACCCCGTGCATCACAATTAAATCCTAAACCCGAAATTAATTCTTTCATTCACCTCTATCTCTCTCCTAAAAATATGTCATGTTATCAACATCTCATTTTCCCTAAATGTCCCATCTTGTTACTCAAGCAGCACAAGGCATTACATTATGTAATTGTTGTTCCCCATATCAAGAGAATCTCCAAAGACAAAATTTGCAGGTGGTTCATCTGAAGTTGAAATCTTAGACAAGGAAAGAGTTATAAAAACTTGAAGCATAAACTCAATCATGGCCAGTTTATTCAACTAGATGTCCAATACAAAATATATAGAACAATAATCAATATAATGAAGTTTTCAAGTAGAGTCCTCTATTTTTCTCCATAGAAAGTGCACAACAAAACCGAGGCCAATATTAAATAACATATTTTAAGATTCAAGTTTTAAATTAATTTTAAGTTTCAAACATAAATCTAAATTTTCCAATGTTTGCATAACAAATCGGTCTTCAAATCAGTCTAAACAGCATTTCAAAATTCAAAAATAAAATGAACCGTAGTTGAACCGGTAGTAATTTTTTTTGGTGAATGAGAAAAAGAACCGGTAGTGATATTTAAATTTATTATATCAAATAGGAATAATAATAACATGAGATAAATTGAAAGTGATATTTAAAATTACATCATAAATTATATCACTTAAATTAATATCTATCTAATTAATAAGCTAAATATATACTTGTGTCTACTAGGCTAATTAACATGGATGCAAATGACAAAGATAAATGTAATTATAAATCTAAGAGATAGATATAACAATTGCATGCATGTTCCTATTTTTTACCAATTTGAATCTTGGGCCTTCTTTTTGTCGTTGCATCCCTCTGCTAGCAGAGATTACAAAGTTTATTAATAATTCAATAGTAAAATATTGGGCTTGCATCCAGAAAATTAGCATAAAGGCCCAAAGACTCATACTTATTTAGAAACCCTAGTACGTGAATATCCTTTCCAATCTCCTCTGTGCGCCGCACTCACGCTCAACACAGCCAGGAAGCTTCTGTTATTGATTCTTCTCCATTCTTTTTGTGTTTTATCTCACTTACTGCTACTCTGAGTAGTGAGTGCGTGTGAGGTAAAGAGGAGTGGGACATGGATGCAAATCAAAATTTTCAGGGGGTTCAAAAAAAAATCATACAAGGGGGTATGTGGAATTTTTTTTTTTAAGGGGTTCATCTGAACCCCCTGAGTGTAATGTGGATCCGCCCATGCTTATGGGGTGAATCCAATCACGTGGATGTCAGAGAAGTATCACAGAATCTCTTCCTTTTCAGGTTTGTCAGTACCAAGGAACAGAACTTTGTGGTTAGAGGTGGACCTTGGATTTTCGACAAGCAGAATGTGGTTTTGGCACCGTTCCGTCCCAACGATATCCCTTCACAGGTGCCTCTGGTCAAAGTGCCCTACTGGGTGTAAGTTCATGGCTTGGAGGTCTGGCTCCGCAAGGAAAAGATAGCACGGACCATGGGTGCAACGTTCGCAGGCTATATCGGCTGGGACCGGTCGGATGCTAGCCGTTTCGGAGACCACTTCAGGATTAGAGTGTGGGTTGATGTCATTGTCCCTATCCCTAGAGGCCAGATGATGGAGACCGAGGGAGGTAAACCTTTCCAGGTACTCTTCAGGTATGAGAAGATGGGGATGCTTTGCTTCCGATGTGGTTTTATGGACCATCTGATTCGACACTGTTTCCAGGACCCTGCGCCTCATGAAACTCACGATAGCCTTCCTTATGGGCTCTGGCTACGGGCTGGTGATTCCACACAGGTTCACAGCAAGCACAGGGACCGTGATGGTGATGATCGACGCAATTCCCATAGGTCTCACCACCACAACCCGCGCGATGGTGCTGGAATCTCTTCTAGCAGCCACTGACCATCAGGGGCAAGGCGATCACTGGATTTTTACCCACGCTCCGGTGAAGCTAGCGACGGTGACTCCCTAAACGTAGACGAGGAGCTGCGGAAATTAGCAGCAGAGAAAACCGAGGCACTTCAACCTGTTGAAGCTACAATTCAAGATTTCGTAGCTATTGATCCAGTGCTCCCGCAACAAGTTGAAGGGAGTCAGTTTGATTCCAATACTTAGGAGGAGTTTTCCTTCCCGACTCACACAGAATAGGGCCTCCAAAATAGGAAACAGGGCGGCATCTCCTTGGCACCTCATGTGATGGGGAGTACCGAAGCTTCACCACCTTTCAAAAAACAAAACAACAACGATGGATTGGGATTGGCGGAGTCTGCTTTGCAGGCCCACCCTCCTCAATGAAAATCTTATCTTGGAACTGACGTGGGCTTGGGAACTCACGTTCAGTTCAAGCCTTGCGAAGGCTCACCCGTTCAGAAGCTCCCGATGTGGTCTTCGCCATGGAGACGCGTAGGTTTTCCCATGAGATGGCTTCCTTGAGGGGCATTGGTGGTCTTGGGAATTTATTTTCAGTTGGTTGTTCAGGTACGGGCATATCTCGGGCGGGAGGATTATGCCTCTTGTGGCGCGAAGGTATCCAGGTTGACATTATCAGCGCATCCTTGAATCATGTCCTTTGCATGATCACAGATGAGGACAAGGGGCTCACGGCTCAACTCCTTGCTGTATATGGTTGGCCAGATGATCCAAACAAATGGCGCACATGGGAATTGGTAAAGAGATACAAACCGGATGATCAGGTACCTTGGCTTTGTATTGGTGATTTTAATGCTGTTTTGTGTCCTGATGATAAATTAGGTGGCAGCTCTGTGGACATGGCACGATTAAAAGAGAGTGCCAGAACCCTTGCTGAGTGTGGCCTTCGTGAGGTGAATTACTCAGGTTATCGTTTCACCTGGTTCAACAAGAGAAAGGCTCCTAATAGGGTGGATGAGCGAATTGATTATGCACTGGCGAATGATAGATGGTTTTAGCAGTGGCCTGTGACGCATGTCCATCACCTTCCAGGATACAGGTTTGATCACAATCCTATTAGGTTGGTGTATGGCACTCGTAAGCGTTCAGAGACGACCCACATGGAGAGGTTATTCCGGTTTGAGGAGGTTTGGCTATAGAAAGGGGAGGAATGTTTTGAGGTGGTAGCTGATGATTGGGGTAGAGTGCGGGGGGACTGTGTTTCCCGCCTAGCTTTAGTGGGGGAGAACCTAAATTCTTGGGGGAGGGAGACTTTTGGGGATATCTCTGGGAAGGTGGCGGACCTGAGAGTTAAATTGCAAGCCTTACAACGGAGAGTCCAGAGCGAGCAGGTAGTTGAGGAGACTATGTTGGTGGAGGGTCAGTTAGACGCCTTGTTGGAACAAGAGGAGATTCTATGGAGCCAGCGTTCCACGACCACTTGGCTTCGACATGGGGACCGGAACACAGGTTTCTTTCGTAGGAAGGCTTCCCAGAGACGTCGCCGGAACACAATTGAGGAGATAAAGACAGAAGAGGGCAAGAAGGTGGAGGAGGACAAGGATATTTACCGTGTTTTAGCTGACTATTTTATGAATTTTTTTTCTTCTGCAGGGCCTGTTGATATTGATTCTGTGACATCCTTGGTGGCGGGGAGAATTACACCAGCACACCTAGAAATCTTATCCCAACCTTTCACTAAAGAGGATGTGGAGGAAGAATTATTACAGATGCACCCGACAAAAGCTCTTGGAGAAGATGGGTTGCCAGCTCTCTTTTATCATAAATTCTTGCATATCATTGGTGATAACATAGCTCAGTTTTGTCTTCACGTTTTGCATGGCTCGGTATCGCCAGGTATAATTAATCGTACTTTGATTGTTCTTATCCCTAACGTTAAGAAGCTCATGCATGCAAACCAGTTTAGGCCGATTAGTCTTTGCAACGTAATCTTCAAAATTATTACAAAGACTATGGCGAATAGATTAAAATTGATTTTACCTGATATTATTTTGAGGCCCAAAGTGCTTTTGTCCCTGGTCGTTTGATCACGGACAACGCACTGGTGGCGTTTGAATGCTTCCACTACATGAAGAAGAAAATTTGTGGCCGTAATGGCGTTTTGGCTCTAAAGCTAGATATGTCAAAAGCTTATGACAGAGTCGAGTGACCTTTTTTGGCGAGTGTCCTATCACAGATGGGTTTTCCCCAAAATTGGGTGGATCTTATCATGAACTGTGTCACAACCGTGAACTTTTCAATCATGTTGAATGGTGCGCCCCAAGCGCCTTTTGTTCTAGAGCGGGGCTTGCGGCAGGGTGATCCTCTATCCCCATATTTGTTCATCCTGTGTGGTGAAGTTTATTCTGCCCTGATTAATAATGCAGTTATGTCATCTTCTTTGCATGGTATAAAGGTTGCTAGAACAACTCCTGTAATTTCGCATTTGCTTTTTGCAGATGACAGTGTGATCTTTGCTAGAGCTTTAGTGGATGAAGTTGAGTGTGTGAAAGGAATCCTTTCAACGTATGAACGGGTTTCGGGACAAGTCATTAATCTTGACAAGTCTACGCTCATATGTAGCCGCAATGTGCCAGATTCTTGTTTCAATCACCTTAAAGGGTTAATGAATGTGAAGGTTTTTGAGTGTTTTGACAAATATCTTGGTCTACCGACGATCATCGGAAAGTCCAAAACCCAGATATTTAATTTTGTCAAGGATAGGGTTTGGAAGAAACTCAAGGGTTGGAAGGAAAAAGCTCTCTCTCGAGCGGGTCGGGAAGTCCTAGTCAAGGCTGTAGCACAAGCCATTCCATCCTATGTGATGTCGTGTTTTCTCCTCCCAGATGGGTTATGCTCTCAAATTGAGGCTATGATCAGTCGGTTTTATTGGGGTGGTAATGTGAATACCCGATGTGCCCATTGGTCAAAATGGGATTCTTTGTGTAAACCAAAACAAAATGGTGGATTGGGTTTTCGAGACTTTAAAGCTTTTAACACTGCTTTGGTAGGGAAGAATTGGTGGCGCATTATGTCACGACCCGATACCATGCTAGCCAAGGTATACAAAGCAGTATATTTTCCTAAGTGCACTTTACTTGAGGCTAAGAAGGGTTATAGGCCCAGCTATGCATGGTCAAGCATTATGGGGACAACTTGGGTCTTTAAGCAAGGTGGCCTATGGCGGGTGGGCGATGGTAAGAGTATCAAAGCTTGGCAAGACCGTTGGATCCCATCTTCATGTCTGTTAGTGTACCGCAAAGATGTGGCTGCGGAGTTGGGTGTTGTTTCTGTTTTAGATTTACTTCTCCCCAATGGTGCTAGTTGGGATTCAAACAAGGTTGATGTAACACCCCGATTTCGGTGGCGTCACTTTAGTAACCAAAAGTAAACTTAATGCGGAAAAACGTGAAATATTTTTTTTTCGTTAATAACTAAGACAAGACTGAGTTAAATAAAACCCAAAAGCGAAAAGTAATAGAGCTAATATACAATATATAAACAGCCCCCGCTGTAAGTAACAACCTCGTCACGAGTAACCCCCAGTGACGGAAAGAAAAGTGTAGCGCCCGAAGGCAAAATGTACAAACCAAATCTAAAGGTAAGTGTCCGCAACACTATCCCTCAAAACTGAGAATAAGCTGGCTCATCGGCCTGAAACAAGACCTCCTAAGTCCAACCAACTCTCTGTGATTCCCGTAAAGAAACCACACAAAAAGCTATAGGTGGGAAAGTACCCTGTCCCGAATGAAACAAATAATGTTCAGAGCTAAGACTCTACTCCTACACTAATCCCATCTCGAGGAGCTCACACTAACACTCAATCCTGCATGCTGGCATGATCGTCGTCCGAATTCGAAATCCAGAACGACCTAGTCTATGTACACCATCCGTCCTCCGCTCGCTATCGCGATGCGCTCCTGTTCCAGCATCCCAACTCTAGTTTCCCCCGAAGGGTGAACCGTCGTGAACCAGTCCGCCAAAGACATCTGACAAAGGGCGTTTGTCCGCCAAAGCACACACAGAAGACGCGAGGGTCAACTCCAAAGAATTACATAAATAATAGCACCAATAGATATAGATAAGAGAATAGCCACTTAGGCTTATAGCTAGGGATAACCTCCTAGGGTTGCATATTCCATAATGAACTTAACAGCAATAATAACAATTAACATGTTCCAAATAGGATTAACAAATAACAATCACACTCGACAACTAAATCAGTATGCATGAATGCAGGATGATTAGTCAAACAACGTCTCCGACTCTCACTCGACACGTCGCCACGTGTTCTAGGTAAATTAAAGTCTCTAAAAGCTTACCCTAAGGTAAAGTCGATTCTGCGACAAAAGACACTTCTTCACATCAACATAGTAACTCATGATGATCTCCGGATCATCCGACTCATCTCAATCCGACGGTCACAACTGCTCAACAAGCAAAGAGTATCACATACTCGGAAACTACCGGTTTCCCGGACTTATCCCCAGGATAGCCCAACAATTAGGCATGTCAAGTCGATCCAACCCCCTGGGTTGAACATACGGACTCGCACACGCAACTCCCACGATTAGGCATGTCGAGTCGATCCAACCCATCGGGATGAACATACGGACTCGCACACGCAACAAATGACAACGCCAAGTCGGTTCACTCAAAAGAGTCGAACATACGGACATTGCGCGTGTCCAATGACTATCGCCGAATCGATCCAATCCATCGGATTGAACATACGGATCCGCGCGAGTCGAAAGGTTATCGCTGAATCGATCCAATCCCTCGGATTGAACATACGGATTCACGCGACTCCCACAATTAGGCATGTCGAGTCGATCCAACCCATCGGGATGAACATACGGACTCGCACACGCAACAAATGACAACGCCAAGTCGGTTCACTCAAAAGAGTCAAACATACGGACATTGCGCGTGTCCATTGACTATCGCCGAATCGATCCAATCCATCGGATTGAACATACGGATCCGCGCGAGTCGAAAGGTTATCGCTGAATCGATCCAATCCCTCGGATTGAACATACGGATTCACGCGAGGTAAAATGGCAATCGCTGAATCGATCCAATCCCTCGGATTGAACATACGGACTCACGCGTGCCTGAGTGACTACCGCTCACGATGACTCTTCGGGTCATCAATACTCTCACGAAGTCTCACGCTTCAGTGAAGTTTCATGCTCTCACAAGGTCTCACGCCTCAGTGGAGTTCCATGCTTTCCACAAGGTCTCACGCCTCAGTGGAGTATCCCGCATTCACAAGGTCTCACGCCTCAGTGAAGCTTCTCGGCTCATCCCTTGGATGACTAACAAACTGCTCAACGAGCGAGGGAGTACCAACATACTCA
Source organism: Lotus japonicus (assembly GCF_012489685.1). Classification (NCBI taxonomy): domain Eukaryota; kingdom Viridiplantae; phylum Streptophyta; class Magnoliopsida; order Fabales; family Fabaceae; genus Lotus; species Lotus japonicus. The sequence goes on from NC_080043.1 coordinate 62,758,610, forward strand.
GAACTTACCAAACTCCTCAACACTTGGATCCGACGACACTCCTCGCTTTTCCAAAACTATGATTTGACTTCCAATGCCTTCCTTCGAGGTTATTACCATTACTTAAAGGTTTAGCGGTTGTTTAATGTCTTATGAGTTTTCTTTTCAAAATAATATCCTTTTTAGTCTTATCGAAATTCCTATAAGTTCTCGGGATCTCCTAATCCCCCAAATGACTCCAGAGAATGTCTCGATCCATAAATATCATAACAAGGCCCGAATCTCATTCGTCCTTTCAAGCTTCCTCAAAACTCTCAAAATAAAATCGGCATGACCTGCCCGCTTTTCTCACCGTTCAGAAACTCAGATTATAGTGCAAAAGCAGAATTAACTCATCATAATCAATCAACATGTCATATGTCAATATCTTAAGCCATAACCACATAGCACCTAGCATATAAGGCATGCACCACACATCCTAAATTACCCAATTAGCACTTAGCATGTCATTCACTCATCAAAAACATTCAGTAGATGCATCATCTACATTGTCAGCCGAAGCCTCAGAAAACATTTTCCATTCACACACAATTCCAGTGCATAAACAGTAAACAATGTCGAAACATCGACCCTAAGCATTAACTAGAGATTCAGTGAGAAGCCCTCACCTGTAGATTCTCCAAGACGATCTCCTAACACTTGTTCACAATCAAAGCCTTGCTCCTCTGGGAATTCCTCAAAATCACCTTTAGAGCAAAACCACAGAAATACTATTAGAATCTATCGAAAACTAAGCTATCGATACTTACTAAGGTTACTCGAAGTAATCTATACTCTAAGGTACGATAATCTAGCGCGAAAGACAAGTTTTCGGAAAAGGAAATTTTCCTCCTCCCCCTTAATAGGGCTCGGCCACTTTGGGTAATTATGGGGCTCGATTTTTCTTCGATCAAACTTGGTTCCTATGCTTTCATAAGCCGTAACTAAGGGTATTCTGAACTCGGAAAAATTATCGGATCAAAAACTGTCGCAGGGGTATTTTGGTCATGATTTTTAACTTAGGATTTTCAAAACTGAAATCCCAAAAATAAAATTTTGCAGGGACGTCACCAACGACGTTTATGACAACTAATCCTACTAGCACTAAGCTAAGGCGATAGTTTTCAGCCTAAAGGTTGAAGCTTTACCTCAAAAACTCCAAAAATGGGTATTTAAGGCTAAAATTGATTCCGGCGGAATTTCGGCGACATAACGGAAAATCTAACCCGGCAGAAGTGATCTTGGGCACATATAGAAGAGGTTTAGAATCAGAAATGAAAGATTCAGGATAGTTTTGCAAAAACCCATAAACTATCCACTCAGAAAACTCTACAGAAAAGCTATGGAAAAAGCGATCAGAGGTAAGGATTAGCGACTATACCTCGAAGCCTTGAAGTAGCAACTGATTGATCAACGATCAAGCAAGAATTGAACAAAATCTTCTTCTCCTTCTTCCTTGATGAACTCGCGGCCTTGAGAGGGAAAATGGAGGAGTTTTGTGTTTTTTTCTCACTTGCTTGCTATATATAGAAAATGGTAATTCGCGGGAAAATGAAAGTTTCGCGAATCTGATTTTTTTGGCATCATTCTCCATGAATTCTAAGATAGGTTTTGGCAAAGGAATTCCTAAGCTAAGAAGATGTCTCCTTGTATTTTTGGCAACTAATGCAAAGTCGGTGCAAAGTCGGTGTAAAACTATTTTACCCGATAAGTTGCTTTTTGCATCGAATGTCGGAATGGAAAACTTCCTTCTGAAGAAAGATTGAAATCATCAAGAGAAATGGGTGTACGCGTGTAGAATATTCATTTGAAGCTCTGAATAGAAAAAGTCTTCATTGTCGAGAAATTCTAGGGTTTTCGAAATACCAGGGTTTTGGTTTCGGCAAACTTCCGATGATTGGAATCGGACGTTCGTAGATCCTAGAGTTTCGCCTCGAAACGATTGTGATATATGGAAGAAGAGAAGTTCTAACATTTCTCTGAAGATTTTTTGAATTAACTTCCATCGTGCCTAAAAGTGAAAATTAGCTATATACTAGGGTTTCTGACCTAGGTTAAGCGTATAACGATCGTACTATAACTTTTATCGATCATGATGAAATCCTTTGACTTTTCCTGAACTTTCTCCTTCATAAATTTATTTCATTTGGTAAACTCTAGTTCAGGTTTCCCTTCTCAATACATCAACCCTAATCGTAAATGGAAATCTCTTCCACTGATCCTAAGCTTAAAATCTTGGGTCTTACAATTGAATACTTGTGCTGGCCCCCTACCGCGAGTGCAATTTTTTCCATACCTTTGTCCATGAATGGAGCTGCAGATTGTTTCTTTTGGCCAGTAACGGTGGATGGTTCTTACTCCTAAAAAATTGGGTACCTTTTTATCCGAGGCCAACACCTTGCAGATGCTACGTCGACCTCTTCCACACCGAGGCTTGCTCCAGCCATGTGGAAGAAGATTTGGAAGGCGGCGGTAGCCCCTCGTTGTTGCGAAACGACATGGCGAGCTTGTCTGAATCTTCTTCCAGTTCGTGCCTTGCTCCATAGGCGTGGTTTTCTGCAGACCCAGTGTGCCCTCGGTGCCTTGGCGCAACGGAAACGACGGCGCATGCGCTACTGTTGTGTTCTTTTGCTCACCAGGTCTGGTTCGCCTCTCCCTTTGGACTTCGGTTTGATGAGGAGCGACCAACCCACATCTTCCTTACCGGCTTCCTAGCTGCAGCAGATGACCGTGCCGCTGGAACATGCTTCTCGATCCTGTACCCCCTATGGCAGGCTCGCAATGACCTCATGTTCATCTCCAACCAAGCATCTGTTGCACAGGTCCCAAAGCGGGCACTCAGCTACTGTCCGACGGAGGATTCGCACCAGCCACGCCACGTCTGGTTCGCGAGCTCCCTTCCACTTGGTCCCGTCCGGCAGCATGTATTTTTAAAGTGAATTTTGATGCTTCGCTGCAAGTTTCCCATGAATCAGGTCTTGGTTTTGTGGCTCGGAATAAGGATGGAGAAATTCTAGCTTCCGCAACCATGGTGACGGGTCCAGTTTTAATTTTATGTTTGTGCGTAGAACTGGCAACTGTGTTGCAGACGCTCTTGCTAAGTTAGTTTTTCGTTTGGGTTGTATGGTTTGGATTGAAGAGGCTCCTTTGGAGGTTTCCTCTGTCATCCAAAACGATGTTGCTGGTTCTGTGGCTTCTTCTTATTTGAATGAATTTCAATTTCAAAAAAAAAAAAAATCTCTTACCAGGGTATTCAGAAAAAAAAAAAAAGATTATTCCTTATTTTTTCTCTTTCTTGTTTGTGTGTACGTTAACTCTAGTTTTTTAGTTTGGTTTATACCTTTACTACTGTTAGGCTTAATTGCAACTTTAGTACTTGACGTTTATATAAACCACGATTTTAGTCCCTCACTTAATTTAATTACAAGATTAGTCTCTCACGTTCCCTCCTGTTTGCAACGTTAGTCCTTCCATCTAATTATTAACGGAGAAGGCTTATGTGGCAACGCACGTGCCTCTCATGTGACCAAGAAAAAAGGTTCAATTGCACTTTTGGTCCCCTACTTATACACATTATGCAGTTATGGTTCTTAAAGTTCAAAAATTACATTCAAATTAATAAAAAACAAAAGAAAAACCAGAAAAATGATGAGTATTTATCTTCTTAAAATTTAATTACATATTTATAAAATCATAATTAGGCATAGTAAAATAAATTTTAATTTTAAATAATTCAAAATATATGTGCTGATTTGTTTATATTTTATAGAATAATAAAAATATCGTTAATCAATACATTCAACCTAATACAAAAGATATTGGGAAAAAACATGGAGGATTATAAATAATTAATTTCAATTTAAATTAAATAGGATAGAAAGCGAAACAATTACGATGGTTATTAAAACATTACTAAATAAGAATTTAATAAATATTTTATAAAATGACAATCAGGCATAGTAAAATAAATTTTAATTTGAATGCAATTTTTAAAGAGGATAAAAAGTCATCATTTTGTTTTTTTATTAATGTTAATGTAACTTTTGAACTTTAAGGACCAAAACTACACAATGCATATAAGTAGGGGACCAAAAGTGCAGTTAAACCATTTTTCTTGGTCACGTGAGAGGCATGTACGTTGCCACATAAGCCTTCTCCGTTAATAATTAGATGGAAGGAATAATGTTTCAAACAGGAGGAAACGTGAGGAACTATTCTTGTAATTAAATTAGGTGAGAGACTAAAATTGTGGTTTTTGTAAACGTCAGAGACTAAAGTTGCAATTAAGCCCTTCTGTTATGTGTCGACATACACTAGAGTGACAAATAAAAGTCCTACCGCTTAGAGAGAGAAAGTAACTGAATTTCAAGTTGTTATTTCTCAAATGAGCTAAGAGTCCCTTACAATTGGTTACCGCTCCCTATTTATACATTCGGGGTTTGGGCTTGGCGCTCTTAACTTCTCCTAATGGGCTAGTTGGGCCTTCCCTTGAAAGGCCCAACTCCCTGGCTGGCGCGTCGCCCCGGGCTGGCGCGCCTGGGCGAGGTACCCTAGCGTCTCGCCCAGTCCACAAGTCCACAAGACACCGAGCTTGAAGCATGAGAGCTGAGTGTGTCTTTTAAAGAAAAAGTAGATACGAGGCGACAATTACGAGTAAGTTACCTAAAGCCAAAATCTAACGACTTTAAATAATTGCCAACATGGCTTGATAACTAGAGCCTAAGACTAATTCTTTGACTTTCCCGGCGGATTCCTTTGATCCCATAAGTCCACAAATTGGCTTGTGGCGACAGCGCTTGGGTACCTCGCCCCGTTCCAGCAATGATCATCGTGGGCCACGATGCATTGACGCGTGTAAGCCACATGTAACGCGTTAGGATAGCATAAGGTCCAACAGATCTTACAAAATCTTAACCACTCTCTTTGATATGTCCCTTCAAATCACAATAAAGCCTGCCAATTTGAATTTAAATCAATGAACTTCAGCGGTTGCAATCTTTAACTTATTATGCCGTTCCCATTCCCCAAAATCCGCGTCACGTTCTCCTAGTGCAATCATTCAGCTCCACCTTACCACGATGGGACACGATTTCCCAACTGCTGCCCACTTTAGCTTTTAAATCCCCCTTGCTCCATCATTCATCATTTATTGAGATCCTTACATCCTGCCAAAAACTTTTACCCTAGCATCTTACCTTATCTTCACTCCACTCTTCTCCTTCGGCAATAATGACTTCCCCACGCCGTACTAAAAAGTATTCTCGATCCCGATGCATGGCCTCTACACCTCCGCCTCCAGTTGACCTTCCTCCCCGCGGAGGACTTCCCCTAGGCGAGGGGGAAATCACCGCTTTATGGCGTCGGGTGTTTGCCACCCTCCCAGGGTGTGCGGATAAAACCCCTGTCCAAAAGGCCATTCGCCAAACTTCTGAATTGTTCTCTGATGAGTCTGTTACTGAGTTGGCCCGCCAGGCTGGTGGGCTTTGCTATGAGAAATCTCTCGAAGAAGTTCTTGTTACGAGGAGATGTCTATCGATTCGCCGGCCCTGGCAGCATCGTGCAGTAGATCATGGCGTGGAGAGACCTCACTTCTTTTATGTCTACGAATATCTGTTCCTTGATCTGGGAATCAAACTACCCTTCTCCCCTTTCCTTCGCCAAGTCATGAGGGAAATCAGCGTGGCCCCCTGCCAACTACATCAGAACGCCTGGGCCTTCGTTCGCTGTTTTGAGATTCTCTGCGATGCCGTTGGTCTTGAACCAAAAACCGCCCACTTCTTTTACTTCTATGCCGTGGAGCCAAAGTCTCTAAAAACCAAAACCCCAGGGTGGGTTTCCCTGAAATCACGCACAGGCCGCCAGCGTCTCCACCCTTATAAGAGCAACGTCAAGATGGGACCCGGGCGCCGGTATTTCCGCATAACCGTGCATCCCACTTATCCTGAGGCTTTCACCCTTCGAGACGGGACTGCCCTGTTTCCCTTCTACTGGACCAAGAGCCCTCGCGATGTTCCGCCGCCGTCAGATGCGTCGCTGAGTGATGGAGATAAAATCATCCTCAACTTTCTCGTTGGGCTTCCGGTCCTTGAGTGCTCCCAATTGCTCGAGGCTGATCGCAAGAACACCCTGGGTTCATTCCTGGGAGGAATGAAATTTACTAAAACCGAACTGGAGTGTGCCCTGGCCGCCGAAACCTTCGAATTTCCTCCCGTCTTCAACACCAACGGAAGTAAGAGGAAACGCACTGTCGCAAATGCCGACGCCGGTACCACCGCCCCCTCCCCAAGGAAACGGGTACGCGGATCCGCATCAGTTGAACCTGCGCCACCCTCTCCTGAGGCCGGCGGGGCGATGCCACACGCTGCAGCTCCTGGGTCTAGCGAACCCACGTCGGATGCTGTCATTCCACCGGAGACTGACGAGCCGATGCCGGGTTCTTCTATCAACACCACTCTTCTCTCTTTGGCGGAAGATTCCCACAAATCCAAAGAAGCTGACCTTGGCACAGACGGAGAAAATTTGGCCGCCCCCCCTCTGCTGAAGAAGAGGAAAAAGAGGACCAAGGGGGTCAAAACCGTCAAATCGTCTGTTCCTCGCCAGGATGTGGTGGGTGAGGACGTACCGGACCCCAAAGGCAGCGAGGCGGAAACCTCGCCAATTCTTAAGGAGACTCCCATTGGCCAAGGTGTCTCTGAGGATGCCGCCCCTAATCCTACTCAAACAGCTTCCTCTTCTGACCACGCATCCCAACAAGCTGAGGTAAGCTCTCCCAGGGCTTCCCCAACCCATGAAACGGCTCATAATGACAAGGATCAAGCTCCTGTTGTCTCGCCTTCCCTTCGCCCCTGTTCTCCTGCCATCATTCATCCGAACGTTGTCGAGGAAGAAAACTCCCCTCCAAACCAGCAACCTACTCCCGTCGACTTCATGTTCTCTGATCCGTTCTTTGATAACATGAAAGGAACTGAGAATTCCGACCTTGATGGCGTGGCAGAAGAAGCCATCTCGAGCCTCCTGCGTGCGGGGTGTCTCTTTGCCCAGTTATCCCAGGATTCAGCCTCTGCGACTGAAGTTGAAGAACTCCGCCAGAAGGCTGGAAGTTATCGTCTCGCCATACTTGAGGCATACAGAGAGCGTGACAGGTTGCTGACTCAGGTGACGGCCCAAGTAACTAAGCTGACCAACTTGGGAATCGAGATGCACGGTCGCGAGGCCGACTTAACCGCCTGTGAAGAGAGAATTGAGGATTTTAAGGACGAGCGGGACAATTTGCAGAAGGAGTTGGAGGCGAAGAACGAGGCAATCATCGTGAGTAGGGCCGCTTGTATCGCCAAAGAGGAGGAGATAGCGGCCCTGCGCAGCGAGTTGGCGTTGTTAAATGAGACTCTCGCCGAAGTGAAGAATCAACTCGCGACAAAAATCAAAGATGTTGCGGAAATGGAAACCCGGGCGCTCTCTGAAGCCAAAACCCTTCAAGCGAGGCTGGAGGTCGAAGCCGCTGCTGAGGCTGTAGAGGGGCGCGGTCACGGTTTCTTCCTCGCCAAAGCCCAGGTCCAGTACCTTTATGAGGGAATAGATCTCAGCGGAATTGGAGCCTTCAAGAAGATTACCCCCAAGGGTTTGGTCGGCCCTGACGATCCTCCAGGTTTTGACGCCGCATACTTTGCGGCTGCTGAAAACGAAGGGAAAACGGAGAATGTTAATATAACTTAAATATTCTGTATTGACTTTTCCTTACCCCTTTGTACCTGATGTTGTTTTGCGTTTTATGAACAGAATTTCGCTATAGTTTCGCTTGTCTTATTTTATTCATCGCGCCGCTATATTTCCTCCATTCGTTCGTTTTATGCCTTTGGGTTTAGTCGTCGTGTAGCGATTTTGAGTGTGTACCAAAGAAAGCTAGGACTTTCGCTCAGTTTTGAACCGATGCTTTATTCACACCGTATTTCCCGTAAGATCAGGTGTGGCCTTGCCAGTTTTGTCATGGCGAGGACCTATGACTGCTTGGGACCCAATGGCCATATAGGTTGCCCAAGACTTAGCCTAGCTTTGGGTTCTCGCCCATATTTCGGGGAGGTTTTGCTCGCCCATATTTCGGGGAGACTTTTGGGATAAGTAACTTATCCGCACACATCACCAACGAGTGATCAACGTTTCGCGCTGGACTTTCCGGAACGATCCCCAGACATCAAGGTCGTGTTGGCATCGCCACCTTCAGGGAATTTTTCCCACCAGGCAACCGTGACGTTTTGGTTGAGTCGCTAATCGTGTAGCAGTCGAGCTAGGAGTATTGCTGGGAATATCCTTTTTGTATTTGATTGTAAAATGAGATTTTACATTTATTGAGGGATGCCTCATTAAAAAAACTCTCGTGATGGAGAAAAAGAGTGCATCTTTATTTTTATCCTAATTTTTGCGCCCTCCCGCCGCATCCTTGCTCTTGTCCTTGGCTTTTTCCCAAATTAGAGCACCACGCCAAGCCCCCCGTCCTTCGTCCCCGACGTGCTCGCCTCCCAGTCGTTGTCATAACAGGGCTGATCCCTCTGTCAGCTCGTCCTGAAGTAGCGCGGGTCCTCGCCTATCTTACCTTTCCCTTGCTACGCTTAGTTGCCCTTGGTTTAACAATTGTCGTCCCCACGGGTTTCCAATACCCCGCTTTTCCATTCATTTTGTCCGCGCGGCGGCAAGTCGGGCGCCTTTTCCCTACCTTCCGCTTGCTGTCCCCGCGCTGAAAACCATGTTGCTCCGTCATTTGCTCCGCTGCCCCCTTATCCTTTATTTCTTTCCGACCCGTCCCCAAAAAAGTTGGCTTCCTGAATCTAGTCAATCTCCAGAACGTCGCGTCCTTCTGAATCCAACTAAAGAGGTCAAAATTGTCCTCTACCAGCTTTTCCAGGCGCCTTTCCTGATTGGTCGTGAGCCTGGGTTCGATTGCGAGCACGCCTCTACTGAACTTATACTCCTCCAAACCTGCTATCACATTCACCCAACGCTCTTCTGCATGCGCATCCGTGAATTGTCCGTCCCTTCTTGTCCTGCCCCCTGGCCTTCTTTGACCTTGGCCGTTCCTCAGCCTTTCTATCTTCCGATCGATCATCTGCTCTAGCCTTCCTGGTCCGTCCTCCCCCTGATCTTGCACGCTCGGATCATCTTGTTCGCCTCCCAAAAGCTCAATCTCGTGGCACCTGTGTCCCTCGCCAGCCCCCTTTTTTCCATATAAGCTAAGGCAGTTGTTATAACACTCCCTTGCTCTCCTCTAATCAACTGCGATTTTTCCCGCCTTTCCACAGATCAGAGGGTACTTCACCGCCAGGTGAGCCATCGAGATCACTGTGCAAAGACGGTTGAGCGTGTTCCGTCCAATAATGACGTTGTAGGATGCCACGACCTGCAATACCACATACCGTACACGCAGAAGCTTGGCGTTTTCATCAACACCAAAAACCGTATCCAAATCCAAGTAACCGCGCACCCAAACTTGCTCCCCTGAAAAACCTACCAAAGTCCCAGTATATGGCATTAAGTCCTTGTCTGTCAAACCTAGCTGATCAAATGCATCACTGTAGATAATGTCCGCATAACTTCTCTGGTCTAAAAGAACCCTTCACACATTGAAGCTGTTGATTCTTACCATTACCACCACCAGATCGTCCTTATGCGTCTTGATTCCCTCAAAATCTGTTGATGATATCACGATATCTGGGTGATGGAAACCAAATGGGGCTTCATACTCTCGCACTAACGTCACCGCCCTTACATGCCTTCGTCTCGCCGAAGCTGTGTCGCCACCTCCACCAGAACCCCCAGCGATCGTGTTTATCGTCCCAACTGGTGGCTCGAGATCTTTGTTGAAGGTCTCTTCCACCCCTTCTTCCTTGTTGCCAGTGTTTCTTTCTTGTCAGAATTTGGTGTTCGACGACGATCATCCCGCCTATGATCATCTTGCAGGCGGTCCCCTTTGTATTGATTCCCCTGTTGTCATTCGCCACGCCAACGGTCACTGCGGTCGTTTAACTGCGAGCGTCCCGCCCGAATTAACCTTTCAATCTCGTTCTTTAAAGTAAAACAGTCTCCGGTGTCGTGACCCGCCGAGCGGTGGTACTCGCACCACTTTGTTTTGTCCACCGCCACTCGAGGCGGGTCGGTCTCCTGCACGCCCGACTCGACCGCATGCGTCGCCTTGGCCTCCTGAAGTAATTCTATCAAATGCGCGTTCAGACTCTTCCCCGACTCCTCACGCAGGCGGGAGTCGATCTGATGCCACGGGCGACGACGTTCGAAGGTTTCCTTCCTAGGGTACAACGATTCCCTCGCAGTCCTTTCCCCCTGACTTTATCTTCTTATCTCGCCGTCTACCACCTTCTCCCTTCTCTTTACTTGGTTTTCCTTCCGACGATGCATCTCTCTGATCGCCCTCTTTTTTCGTTTTTGCACGTTTTCGTTTGAAAGCATCATCCTCTTCATCCAGAATGTAAGTGTTTGCCCAAGCGCGGATCGCTGCCATCGACCGAGCTGGCTTTCGGCTCAACTTACTGTTCAGCTTTCTTGGTTGTAACCCGTTCTTGAAAGCACGCGCACAAGCGTGCGGTTCTGACTCCTCAATTTTAACAGACGCCTCGCTGAATCATTTCACGTATTACTTCAGAGTTTCCCCGTCCGACTGGCGCACGTTTTATATGTCCTCTATCGTAACTTGCTTGCTCTTGCTCGCGGAAAACTGAACAAGGAACTTTGACGAGAAATCGGGAAAGTTCGTGATAGATCTGTGAGGCAAGGTCGTAAACCACGCCATCGCTGTGCCTTTAAAATTTGACGGGAACATTCTACATTTCACCGCGTCAGAAGCTGAACTTATCACCATCTTCGTGTTGAAATACAGCAGGTGTTCCTTGGGATCGGCCTTGCCACTATATGCTTCTAAAACGAGGTTCTTCATGTTATCCGGAATAGCCACCTCCCTCACCGCGGCTGAGAACGGCTCAAACTCCGCCACGACCTCGGTCTCTCGCTCTCCTTCGTCTTGCAGCTCGACATGATAATACTCTATCTGCTCCCTTTAAGTAATCGTTCCGCTGCCGAATGTCATCGACACTTCGGATCAGACGTTGCCAATCGCGACCGGTGATCGGAGCTTGTAGCGGCGGTGTTTCTCCGCGTGAGGCTGCCGGCGAGTGTGTTGGTTAGCTCTGTTGCTCCGGTGAGGACGAAGGAGAAGGCAAAGGAGGTGTTGGAGAAGGAGGAGGTGGAGGCGGTGGAGGTGGAGGAGGAGTCAATTGCTCGGACTCGTTGCGGCGGACTTGTTCCCGCCGTGGCCTGCCTCTTACGCGACGCGGTGGAGAACCGCGCCGCTGCTCCTGCTCTCTGTCGCGTCTCCAACGACGTGTCTCCATCAGACTTCACAAACGAACTAAGAATTACACCAAAATTCCAGAAAACCGAAGAGAATTGCACGGAAAATCGAACTTCTCTCAACCAAATCACAATCCACGTAGTCCGGGAATCGAAGTCTACCGTTCCCCACAGACGACGCCAAATGTTCTATCCAAGAACATAGAGATGAGGTACGGTACCCATAGTGAGAGGATCGTGATGTAAGAATCTAGAGAGAGTGAGAGCGTAACCGCTTAGAGAGAGAAAGTAACTGAATTTCAAGTTGTTATTTCTCAAATGAGCTAAGAGTCCCTTACAATTGGTTACCGCTCCCTACTTATACATTCGGGGTTTGGGCTTGGCACCCTTAACTTCTCCTAAAGGGCCAGTTGGGCCTTCTAGGGAAAGGCCCAACGCCCTGGCTGGCGCGTCGCCCCGGGCTGGAACGCCTGGGCGAGGGACCCTAGGGTCTCGCCCAGTCCAATCATATAATTTTAGTAATATAAACTTAACACTAACCCTTTTTTTAAAACATTTGTGTTTAACTTTACAGTGAAATTGTTTGTTGAAGTAGTGTGACTTAAATTATTTATTTATCAATTTTATTGCACATATCATGTATATAAGAAAAAGAGGTTTGACTCTCATTTCATTTTCCTCATTTTTTTCCTATCTCTCATATTTTTCTATTACGTCATATATTATACCTCTCATGCTTTCTTCTTTTAACAAAAAAATATAATATCTCTCGTTTATCTCTTTTTGTCCTACTCTCACTAAGTGAAGACTGTTTAAAAAAACTAAGTGGAGACAAAATGTAAAGGAAGAATTTTCCTAAAAAAATTAAGCTTTTTTATAGGTAATGTGTTAAATCTTCGCGCCCCTCTCTTAGATTTTTTGGCTCCCCCTAACTATAATTAAGAAATAATTCTTATTTTTAAGAATTAGACTCACATTTGTTGGAGATTGACTAATAAATACCTACTTGGCATTGGCATAAGTGGGAAGAAAAATTTAAAAATTACATTTCTGCTACCTATTTAAAAGTGGTGTTTACTTTGGTACCTTAAGTGAGATAAATGTATGGTACCTAAAATGAGTTGACATAATAAAGACCCATGTATACATGAATTATTAATTGTATTTTTCCGGTAATGTACCTTAAGATAAATGACGTCGATTCGATCGGTGTTAGACCTCTCTCTTGATCGAAACCATGTTGCTCAAGCTCAATGCTAAAATATTATATCAATACGCAAATTAAAAAGTATATTTGAAAAAACAATAAAAAAATTAAACTAATTAATTCCAATATATTTTGGAAAATTAGTATAAGTTAAATCAACAATATTGGAAATTTGATTTTCGTTATGTTCAATGGATTCTCGATAACTAGTAGTCTAGTACTATGTTAAATCAATAATATCTTTAGTGACTCATGCCCCTGGCTATAAATTCTACCCCTGGTAGACCATCAACTTCTATGATGGCCATCTCAAAAATTGTCTATTTAGGTATTTCCAATCACGTTTTGAATTTTGTCCTGTTTTAGAATTATTGAGGCTTTAATTTGCCAGTACTATCAGTATGAGCTGTTAGAGGTAGCATAATCATTTCTCTTTGTATTTCACTGGGAGTTGTTTGAATGTTTTGATTGCAAAATGTGTCTCTCCCCCATATTTGTCTAGATTACCATCATCACCATCAGTCACGGATTCAGGAATGTTTGGTTGTGGGGGCAATATTACATAAAAACTTTACAAACATTTTTTTTATTCTCTACACGTACAGTCAAATATTTGAGGCTTCATTTATTTTTTTACCAAGTAAGATTTTTGCAAGCAAATTCCTTTTTGAAAACCAATTTTTATTTTATCACACAAGAGGTTATTTAGACTAGAACACGTGATTGTCATAGGTCCAAGTCCTAAAAACACCATCTTGTGTAAAAACTTCAGGTGATCAAACCCTTAGTGCACCCACGTACGCATGCAGAAGTTTTGTGCATCAACTGCCTTTTTTTTTTATATGAATCAAGTAAAATTACATATTTATGTCATGTATATCTTTTTATTTTGAATGTGCACAAAAATGAAAAGCAAAGTGACAAAAAATCTGATAATATGATTAATTTATTTGTAGCTAAATAAAAGAGTATTGAAAAATGGAAACCAAGTGATTTATAGAAGCTATTTTATTTAGCCGTTCGCATGTTACAAATTAAGAAAAGAAAAGAATTATCCAATGTATATAACAAGTAGTTAGAGCATCTCCAACACTTAGCCCAGCTGGAGGGCTTAAGAGCCGGCTCTTATTTTTTCTGTACGTTGGAGAGAGCCTTCAAGCTCTTAGCTACAGTGCAGGGGCTCTTCTGCAAGAGCTCCTGCTTAATGAGCTCTTATATTAAAAAACTATTATTTTCTCTCACATGCTCCTCATCAACTACTTTCAAAGGGAAGAAACGGTAGAAGAGAAGAAGGAAGAACAACAGATTTGAAATAAACTAACACAAGAACATAACCAAAATCAATTTTTTTTGGAAAAAATCCAAACTTTACAACCAAAATCAAACTGAATGATAAAAAATCAAACTTTTACACTGCAACTGATATTTACATAGGAAAAAAAAAATCTCAGAGCCTTGCATGTTCGATCTGCTTGAAAGGGAGATGATCTGGAGAATAAGGGGCTTTGCATGTGCGAAAAGGGGCTTCCTTTCCCCTGATCTGATCTGGTGGCTCCGATTTGGGTGGTGGTCAGTCGTTTTGGGGGCTTTTGGTGGCGGGGAGGGTTGTTTTGTTGCGGGTCAGTGGCGGTGAGGTGGATTTTGGTTGCGGTGGTGGGTGTTTGGAGGCGGTGAGGTGGATTTTGGCTGTGGTGTTGGGTGTTTCGAGGCGGTGAGGTGGGTTGGGTTTCGGTGGTGGTGAGGTTGCAGTGAGGTGGGTTTTGGTGGGGTTGCAGTGAGGTTGCAGGTAGAAGAGAAGAAGAGAAGAGGGGAGAAGAAGAGAAGAAGAGAAGAGGGGAGAAGAAGAGAAGAGAAGGAGAGAAGAGGGTTTCGAGGAGAAGGGGGAGAAACGGCTAGGGTTAGTACGGGTTTGGGGCTGAAATGGGCTTAAATATAGGGTGACCGGTTGGGCAGGTCACCCTCCCGTTGTGGACCGGTTTCAAACCGGTTTTGACCAGCTAGAGCCGGTTTTTTTACCGTTTTAGGTTGTCTGACCAGTTTGGCCGGTTATCATACCAGTTTTACCGTTTCTCTCCCATTTTCAGCTTTTATACATTATATATAGTGTGCACTTCATCATTTTACACATCAATTTTTACTCCCACAAGTTCTCTCTTGTCCAAAGATTCAAACAAAATTCAAAATGGATCACCATCATTATCAACAATACTACGAATTGTTGGACGATCAAACACTTCCCACCAATGAAAGTTCTCAACCTCTGCCGGTGTTACAACAAGGAAACCAACCTTCACAGGTGTTTCGACCTACGCCGTCATTTCCTCCTCACAACCAAGCGCGTCACACCCGAGGCAATTTTCAAAATTCTCAACACCAAATGTCTCCATATCCACCTCAAAACCAATCGCATAACCCCGGTGGCAATTTTCAAATTTCTCAACACCAAATGTCTCCATATCCACCTCAAAACCAACCGCATCACCCCGGTGGCAATTTTCAAAATTCTCAATACCAAATGTCTTCATATCCACCTCAAAACCAACCGCCTCACACCGGTGGCAATGTTCATAATTCTCAGTACCAAATGTTTTCATATACATCTCAAAACCAACCACTTCACCTTGATGAAAATTTCACAAATCCACAATACCCCATGCATCCACCACAATACCAATTTCAAAGCCAAGCCCCTCCTACTGGTAGTACTGGTTCAAAAGTCTCTGATACACAATGTGAGGCTACGCCTGATGATACACAACACGAGGGTCTAGATGATATTGATCTTGAAGATGAAGATCAATCTTCTGGAAAGAAACGCACCAGATGGAGGGTTAAAGACGATTTACTTCTTGTTCAATCATGGCTCAACATTTCTAAGGATCCGACGGTGGGAACTGATCAAACAGCATTAAAGTTTTAGGATAGGATCCGCGACCAATTTGAAGAGTACCGTGACTTTGACACTCCTCCGAGGACAGTGAAGATGCTAAAATGTCGTTTTGGAAAGTTGAGTAAAGATATTCAATTCTCTACCGGTTGCTACAACAAAGTTACCAATCCTTGGAAAAGTGGACACTCAGAGAAGGAGATCATGGCTGAGGCGCATGCCCTATTTCAGGTAGACCATAAAAAAGATTTCACACATGAGAATGTATGGCGGATGGTGAAAGATGAACCAAAGTGGAAGGGACAATCAATGAAAACCAATTCAAGGGGACAAAAGAAGTCAGCAGCTGGCGCCGACGGAACATCGACTGACACAAGTGCATCAATTGATTGCGACGAATATGAGGCAACACCACCAACAACCCGCCCGAAGGGCAAAAAGGCAGAGAAGAGAAAGGCCAAAACAACAGATACTGCGTCAAGTACTCTATCTTTTGCTCCTCACCCTGATGTGTTAGCCATGGGGAAGGCTAAAATGGAAATGATGGCAAATTTTAGGGAGATAAGGAACAGAGAACTAGATTTGCAACAAGCTGACCAACAACTGAAACAAAGTGAACTGCAATTGAGATAGGAAGAACTCAAATTTAAGAAGGCGGAGAACTTTAGGGCATATATTGATATCCTTAACAAGAACACATCTGGAATGAACGATGAGGAGTTGCGTATGCATAACTCACTACGTGCTTTCGCCTTAAGTGAACTAGGAATGTCTTAAATCTTCTTGTGTTTCTTAATGTGTATCAATGATGTAATTTTATTCTTCCAATTTCTTAATGTGTATTGCATCAATGTTGTAATTTTATTATTCTAGTTTCTTCATGTGTACTGCATCAATGTTGTAATTTCGTTATTCTAATTTCTTAATTAGTATATTGTCAAAGTCGTAATTTTATCATTCAAATTTCGTAATAAGTACTACGTCAATGTTGGGAATATAGCCGTTGAGGAATATAGCGGTTGGGGAATGTAGCCGTTGGGAATATAGACGTTGGGAAATATAGCCGTTGGGAAATATAGTCGTTGGAAATATAGCCGTTGGGAATATAGTCGTTGGGGAATATAGCCGTTGGGAATATAGCCGTTGGGGAATATAGTCGTTGGGAATATAGCCGTTGTTTCTCTTATTTATTCATGTAATATTTCATTCATTTCAACATTCAAGAGTTCTTTCGTTCTCTCATCTTGTATTCCTACTATCAAATTACACCAATATTTTCTCATTGTGCCATATAATGGACCCAAACAATTTACCCGACTGGAACATATTTTACAACGAATGTGTGGAGGATTTTATGAATGACACGTTCGTTGAAGATATGGTGCAGCAGGAAATGGAGTTCTATCAACAACAACAACATGCCAACACCGTTAGGCCCAAGAAAACAAGAAGAGTGATAAAGAGAGATCGTGAAGCTGGGAACGAGCGGTTGATGAAGGACTACTTCTCTGAAAATCCTGTATACACGGAAGAGCTTTTCTGATGAAGGTTTCGAATGCGAAAGCATGTGTTCCTCAGAATTGTAGAGGCCCTTGGGTCTTATAACCCGTACTTTTTAATGTCTGTTGATGCAGTTGGAAGACAAGGTCTATCACCATTACAAAAGTGCACCGCCGCTATTCGTATGTTGGCGTATGGATCACCTGCTGATAGTGTTGACGAGTACGTTCGAATTGGTGAAAGTACTGCAATTGAGTGCTTAAAGAATTTTGTAGAAGGTGTGTGTGAAGTATTTGGTGGGTAATACTTGAGGCGTCCGAACGAGGAAGATATGACACGCCTACTTCAATGGGGGAGTCTCGTGGATTTCCAGGTATGTTAGGTTCCATTGATTGTATGCATTGGGAATGGAAGAATTGTCCAGTTGCGTGGAAAGTCAATACACCCGAGGTGATCATGGAAGACCCACAATCATGCTTGAAGCAGTGGCATCACAAGACTTGTGGATTTGGCATGCATTTTTTGGCATTGCAGGCTCAAATAATGACATTACTGTGCTAAACCAATCTCCCGTGTTTAATGAGGTTTTGCGTGGAGCTGCTCCCATGGTGAAATTTAGAGTGAATGAAACAATGTATCACATGGGATACTATCTAGCAGACGGTATCTATCCCGAGTGGGGTACATTTGTGAAGACCATCCCAATGCCACAAGGAGAAAAAAAGCAAAAGTTTGCCAAAAGACAAGAAGCAGCAAGAAAGGACGTGGAACGTGCATTCGGAGTGCTCCAATCTCGGTTTGCGATTGTCCGTGGTCCATCACGCTGGTGGCATCCGAATGATATGAAGTCAATAATCTATGCTTGCATCATATTGCATAACATTATTGTTGAAGATGAGCGCAACACGTACAAAGGTAATTTTGTTTATGAGCAGGTCAATAATGACATATCGGATGTTGAAGTATTAAGCGGTCCTATTCCCGCTTTTAGAAATATGTTGGAAAGGAGAGAACATCAAATTGAAAAGTCAATCCATCGCCAACTTCAAGCAGACTTGGTGGAGCATATCTGGGAGCTTCCTGAAATCGATAATAATGAAACTTAATCTTCACGCCTTAATGTGTATTTCGTTTCAAATGTATTGTTGTTTATTTTTCATTGTCATGTATTTCCTTTCGTCTTTATTTTGTTAATGTAATGTATTAAGGTCTCTCTTAGGGATTGTTGTACTCTTTTTCCTTCACTAGGCTTGTATCCCAATTGGGCTTTTCCTAGTAAGGTTTTAATGAGGCTCTCTCTCTCTCAAGTTTGGCTCTCTTTTATTTCTATAATTCAATACAATGTACTTTTTTTTAAAATTTTTAAGTTAACATGTTCAAATTTAAAATTTATTTTTTAAAATTTTTAGTAAAATTAATTTTAAATTAAATTAGTATAAGTAATAATTAAATTAATTTCTAGTTGAAGTATTGATATACTATTAAATTTTAAATTTAAATTGGGTGAAAATAAATATCATTATTTAATGTTGTATGGTGGGACACAGTGGGACCCTTGTAATAGTAATTTAAGAGCCCATGCATTAGAGCAAAATCTGCTTCAGGCTCTTAGCAGGCTCTTAAATCTGAACGTGGCACATAAATAGTGCAGAATAGTGCTGAATAGTGTATAAAAGCCCAAGGCATTGGAGTTGCTCTTATAGTATCTCTAGAAGTACGGGGGCATTAGCAATTTTGGTGGGGGCAACTTATAATACCAGAGTATATGTTAATGTATTGCTCACAAATTTCATGGGGGCATTTGCCCCACTGTCCTTCAACCTACGTCCGTCCCATAGGATGTAGTGTCTCCTTATTTTAATTTCATTATATTCATTTGAAAATAGTAATGAGGACTAATGAAAATCAATAACAAAATTATTCACTTTCAAGCTAAAAGAAACAGACTTTGCATGTAACTGATTGAAGGCTCACTTGATGCAGGCGCAACTGGGAATGCTGAAGCCAACAATGAAGGTATGAAAAACGGTAGAAAGGGGGGGGGTTTGAATAACGTTTTCAGTATAAAACTTCCACCTTAAAGATTTTGACAAATCTTTCGAGAACTTAAGTGCTAAAGATAAGAGATAGAAAAGCACACAAGGATTTTATCCTGGTTCACTTGATAAATCACTCAAGCTACTCCAGTCCACCCGTTAAGGTGATTTCTTCCTTCTTAGAATGAAGGCAATCCACTAATCAGGTAAGAGTTACAACTGCACTTGAAACCTACAAGTGACTAACAATTACACTGACTTAGCTCACACTAAGATTCACTCTCTTAGTCTTCTCTAGGATCCGATCAACCTTGATCTCCTAAAGGAACTAAACAAACTGTTTATCAAAGAATTGTTTACAAGAGATTTGCTTCTAAAAAGCTAATAGTAAACTCAATGAATTTCAGATGAAAGAAAACTTAGAAGATTTTGAATATGTCTTGCGTATGTGAATGCTTCTTGCCGTTTCTTTCAGTCTTCAGCCTCTTTATATACTCCAAGGATTAGGGTTGAGCGATGCATGGGAAATGCTACCGTTGGAGGGCAGTTCTGGAAAATCCAGCTTCTGCTGTGGCTGAGAACGTTAGGTAGGTCGTCAGGAAGGTACAGTTGCTTTTGTACTTGGATAGCGACTTGACCTTTAAACCTAGGAGACTTCTGATCAGGGGAATGCTTCATATTGGAACTTGTGAAGCCGGTTGATCAGAGTCAGAGGGAAAGCCCAGATCCTCTGACCATTGTTTCTTCTGATTCTGAACTCAGAGGGAAGAACATGGTCTTCAGAGTATCTTGCTTCTGGACATCAGAGTTTCCACTATTCAGCTTCTGGATCTTCAGAGTCTTCTACACCATCAGAATATCTGAGCCTTCAGTGTTTCTTGGTTATCAGACTTTCTGGATCTTCAGAGCTTCTAGTGACTGAGTCCACATCAGAGTTTGTATAACTTCAGAACTTCTGAAGCTTTTCCACTGTTCATACTGAACATGGTGAATGCGAAAGCGTTGCTTGGGTCACTCTTTATACACAGTGCTTCTGATTTGTGTGAGATTGAGTTGAGGTCAGAGCCTGTAGATAGCACACTCAGAAAAACACGTTAGAGTACCACAATTGTTCATATCAAAAGGTTAACTTGTAATCATCAAAACATAGAGTTGTACTACTAGATCAAAACTTTGATCTTACAATCTCCCCCTTTTTGATGATGACAAAACTAAGATTTTTGATGAACAATTCTTAAACATTAAACTGAATTCACTCAGAGTTTAGAGATATAGAATAATACTTATCCTGATGTGAATAGTTTATCTTGCTCATTCTGAATTCCAGTCACTGCTTGATTCTGAGCTTAGCTCCCCCTGAATCTAATACTTGATGAAAACGTTAGTAAAGTCTAGATTCTGAGCTAAATGATATAAGAGTTCAGAGTGAAAAACTTATGACATAGATGAAAATCGAGTAATCAGAGCGCATAAGTAATCAGAGTCATGGACAAGGTGTCAGAGTCTTGGGTATCAGAGTCAACTAGAATCACTTCAGAAGAAGTGAAATGTATTCCTTGTATTTGCCCAGTGACACATCTATGGTCATGAAGGTGGAACTCTTAAATTCTCCAAAAGAAAAATAACTCACACTAACACATCTTACACATCAAAAACTGGGTTTACTCCCCCTTTTTGTCATAAGCAAAAAGCTTGGGGTGTGAAAAACTTAGCTTGAAGTACAAGGTACTCCCCCTTAGAGAAGGTCTAAGTTTAAAGGAAATGAAAACGATGCAAGAATCAGAGTTAGGCGAAATAAATAGAAGAGTTAATGCAAGAGAAGAACGTTTACTACCGGTCAAGGGAGTAAAGAGAAGGGTCAGTTACCAAGAACTTAACCTCGAGAAACTGTAGGAGCATTAACTTTCAGAGAGAAAGTGAAGCCTATATAAAGCGTTGGAGAGAAAGGTAAGCTTCACACCTCGAACAATTTTCAGTAAGAAAAAAAAAATGGCATCATACATCGTAGCACTAGAAGAGCTGAGGAAGAAGGCCTTCGAGGAGGACTTGTTCCTTAACATCAGGCATCCAGAGGTACAGCGACCATCTCGGAGCTAACACGGACACTGCTGGAGGAGGACTGCGTCTAGAGTTGGAGAGAGACCTGAGGGAATTTCTTGCCTTCGTTGAGGAGGTGCAAGAACTCAGCCGGCTTGAACTCAAGCTGCTGGAAGAAAAAAGGAGTTTGGAAGAGAAGCTCAAGACTTCAGAAGAGATTCTGGAGAGGGATGAGCTAAAGAACAGGCTCAGCAACATCCAGCATGTACTGGAGCGTCTGGAGAAGGATAGGTCAGAGCAGCGCCAGGAATGCAGAAGAATGAGGAGAGATCCTCCATTCTAGACTTTAGGGAAAGAATGTATGATGTAAACATAAAGATATTATGAATAAAAAAGATTTTTGCAAACATATGTGACACAAATATATATATAGATATGCATAGATAATCACAAACGAACAAAGTAGAATAAATAAATAAAAAGAAACAGAGTTTAACAAAAATAAAACAACGTTAAAGAAAAAGAAAAACGAAGAGATCCTAAAAACTAAGGTTTATCAGTTCGACGCAGAAGTTCCATCATCATGTGCTTCATCTCAATTAGCATGGATTCATGAATGTCAAGACGCTGTTCCATGATGTTGAGTCTGGATGAGCTTGACTGAGTAGAACTGGAAGGAACATTCTGAGCAGCTTGAGGATCTGGAATGGAAGCAGAAGCAGCAGGAGTAAACACAACTGGTGCAAGTGCTTGGCATCTAAGAGCTTCAGCCTCATCTTCAAGTCGTTCTGCCTCTAGTCTGGCTTGTTCAGCTTGAGCTGCTGCTTGACGTGCAGCTTCTTCTGCTTGAGCTTTCTTTCTCTTGGCTTCTTCAATAGCTTCAAGAAGCTTATTTCTCTGTTCTTGTTCATGAAGAGCCACCCTTCTAGCAAAACCTTTGCTTTGCAGCCTCAATCCTCTGACTTCCCTCTGCATGCAGGAGCTGCATCATAATTGGAACTTGAGCCACTAGCAAGTGCCCAGAGTGTTCCACTCATCAGCCACACGTTCAGCATTCTCACTGAGGTCAGTCTGACCGGTGCACATTGCGTAGCCTCAAGGAGGCTTCATGATAGAAAATATTGATGCACTCAGAGAGAGATGTGGGTTGGAGGGGAGTATAAGGAATGATGGAGAGGTTGGGTTCAGGAGAGGCTGGGTGATTGCTGCTGTGGGCTTCAGAGGCACCTTGTGGAGAACCAATGTTAAAACATTTGAGCATTGGGTTCAGAAGGTTTCCAAGGTGAGGTTCTGAAGTTTCAACCAGAGGATGAAGGTGATCTAACCGAGGATTGGTTAGACACAGATTGTTCGGGTTCAGGTTCTGGTTGAATAGGCTCTTGTTGGTCAGGGGCAGGGTGAGCTTGTTGAGCCAAAGGGTCTGCCTCATGTAAAGGATTGGCCAAGATAGGTTCATCTGGGTAACTAGACGTTCAGGTCTAGGGCCAGGATATCTCCTAGGGCTTGGACAAGTGAAGGTAATACTCTTCTAAGGTAGACACCTTTTCTTTTCTGACCTCCATGAATTTTCTAATGGAATTCAGAGTTATTGGAGGGAGAAGAAATCAGCAACATTGGTGGGAAGGATACAGGTGTATAGGCTGTGGAAGAGGTCTGTATCAGTAGTTCTGGGAGCCAGACTTCTGATGCTCTTGGGACAGAGTGATCAGAGGTTCTGGGTCCAGGTTCTGTGTGGGTAGGCTCTGGATGTTCATGAATGATGGGTTCAGAAGCTAATGGGTTGTATGGAATGTAATGGGAAGAGGTTGGTTCTTCTGACCTAGAGGGTTGGTTCTGAAGCAAATTCCAGAGAGGTGCTTCAGTAGGGGAAGGTTGAAAGAACGAAGACCTTGGGGAATGTGGTGGAGAGGTGGTTTGGTGCAGCTGGTTGGGATTCAGGAATAGGAGTGAGGGGATTTGAAGAGTGTTTGAGCATGGCAGAAATGGGGAGGTGCATCAAATAAATTCAAATCATCATCAGAAGCAATTGCAGACTTACTTGAAAGTGCTGATGATCTTGTCACTTCTGGCAGGAGGTTCAGTCCTTCTAACCACTTCAGCAGCTGGTTCCACCCGAGTAGGCTTCACCACGATTCTGACTTGCTTCTTCTTCTTCTTAGGAGGACCATCCTCATTATCACTATCATCACCATCATCAGGCTTCTCTTCTTCTTTTTGACCAGAGGGACATCTGATTCCTCAGAGGATTCTTCTAGGACCATCTTCCTCTGAACTTTCTTTTGGGAGGAGAAGGAAACTCTGGAGCTGGCGGCAGTCTGCTGAAGAAATCATCGAGATCAATTTCGAATCCTTGAGCCCTTAGGTCTTC